>NC_138163.1:127244009-127844009 GCF_964165515.1 Mesoplodon bidens
GATAAAAATGATTTAAAAAAATAATGATAAAAAGAGAAGAAACACAGGACAACAGAAAAGCAAAGTAGAAATGGACATATATTAAGAAGAAAAGAAAAATATGTTAAAAAGAAGAAAAAAATAAGGGAAAAGAGCACAGAACAACAGAAAAGTAAAAATAGAAATACATAAAAAATGTTATAAAACATGGAGATCCCAAAAGACTAAATAAAAAAAAATACTAAAACAACAAATGAACAACAAAAAAAGAAACCAAAGAAAAAAAGCCAGATCCAACAACAGAATGAATCAAAACATAAGAAAATTAATAGTAATAACTATGTTTCCCTGGAGTCTCTGCTGTAAGTGTCCTTGCACACATCATGAGCCACAGCCTCCGTCTGCCTCCCCAAAAGTCTCTCCTCTGCCTCTGGGCTGGTCTCTGGACCTGCTGTGGGCCCTGTGGGTGCCACTCAGACTCTGATCTGGCCCAATTTCTGCATGTGCTTGCCCCCAAAGTCCACAGTTGCCAGAGCTAGGCCATTTTCATTTGCAGGAACACTCATTATCTACTCAGATATTTTGTAGATGCAGGGTCTACCTAGCTGATCACGGGGGTTCAATCTGTAGCTTGTACAGCTGATGGAAAGATTTTCGATATTCTTTCTTAGTCACCCCGTCCCTGGGGTTCAGCTTTGGTTTTATCCCCACCTCTGCGTGTGGTCCACCCACAGGAGTCTGGTCCTGAGGCTGCCTTGGAGCTCTTTGGTCTGCCTCTGTGAGGATAGGCTGCAGAGATGGTATGACTGCTTGGATCATGGGAGCCCCAGTGACACCAAATGCACAGGGAAGCCAACGGCCATAGGCGCAAGAGATATGTCCAGTGAGGGCCTTTTCTGGTGCCTGGCGTAAGTCGCATGAGGGCCAGCCCTGGCCAGACTTTTTTTTTTTTATTGCCCTGCACCTGGCGCGTGAGGGCCAGCTCTGAGGGGGCTTTTTTTATTGCTCGGCATCCGGCACTTAAGAGCCAACCCTGAGTGGGCTTCTTTTATTGTCATCGGCAGGCGCTGCTGTGTAGGGAGAGAGCAGCTACAGTAGTGGTTCCTCCCCCTGCATGTGACTCAGCAGTAGTGCCCTGCTTCCATGGCAGTCCTGTTTTCCTCTGTAGGCATTCCCTCCCGTCCCCTCAGTCCATCTCCCCACAGCCAACAGCAGTTCTCACTCCAGGCCTGTTCTCCAATCCCCACACACCAGCTCCCTGCCCCCTTGCACACCTCTGAACACACATCCCAGTCTGGGACACGTAGGGCTGTGGTATGGACCATCTGTGTAGTTCTCACTCTGTCCCATCTGCCACAGATCAGCCGCATCACCCTCTTCTGACAGCCTCAAATGCTTCCCTTCTGTCCCAATTGATTTCCCTGTAGGAGAGGGGTTTTCCAGAATTTGGGAATCTCTCCTCTGCTTCAGTTCCCCTGCCCCAGAGTGCAGGTCCCATCCCGCTTCCTCTCCTCCTCCTCCCTTTTTTCCATCCTACCCAGTTGTGCAGGGATCTTTATAGTCCTTTCTGGTGTCCAAGGTCTTCTGCTAGTTTTCAGCTGGTGTTCTGTGAGAATTGTTGCATCTATAGATGTATTCCTGATGTGTCCTTGAAGAGAGGTGAACACGTCTACCTACTCCTCCACCATCTTGAATCTCCTACATTTATTTTTATTTTTATTTTTTTTTAATTTTTAGTTTTTGGCTGCACTGGGTCTTCTTTGCTGCACGTGGGGTTTCTCTAGTTGTGGCGAGTGGGGGCTACTCTTTGGTGCAGTGCATGGGCTTCTTATTGCGGTGGCTTCTCTTGTGGAGCACGGGCTCTAGGCACGTGGGCTCAGTAGTTGCAACATGCAGGATCTAGGGCTCAGGCTCAGTAGTTGTGGTGCATGGGCTTAGTTGCTCCGTGGCATGTGGGATCTTCCTGGACCAGGGCTCGAACCTGTGTCCCCTGCGTTGGTAGGCGGATTCTTAACTACTGCACCACCAGGGAAGTCCTCGTTCAAATCTTTTGTCCGTTAAAAAATTTGGTTGTCTTCTTTCAAATTATTTGTTGTGTGAAAACTCAACATGTATAAAGGACTAGGAAAGTTCAAAGAACTGGATTTTTGAGTACCTGAAGGTTAAATAGGTCTATAGCCTGAGAAGGCTGAAGAGGTAGGCATAGTCCTGACCTTGTAGAGCAGTTGTCCCCAACCGTTTTGGCACCAGGGACTGGTTTCATGGAAGACAGTTTTTCCATTGGTGGGGGTGGGGTGGGGTGGGGGGTTGGTTCAGCTGGTAGTGCAAGTGATGGGGAGTGACAGGGAGCAGCAGATGAAGCTTCGTTTGCTCACCTGCCGCTCACCTCCTGCTGTGCCAGTCAGCTGCCTGGTAGTTGGGGACCCCTGTTGTAGAGCTGCATTGTCCAATATGGCGGCCCCTAGCCACATGGGGCTGTGGATCATGTGAAATGTGGCTTGTCCAATTTGAGGCGCACTGTATATATATTGCAAAATGATTACCACGGTAAGGTTCATCAACACGTCAATCACCTCACATAACTATATATTTTTTGTAGTGATAACATTTAAGATCTACTTGAATTATTGATTACATATTGAGATGACCATATTTTGGATAGATTGACTAAAATTAAATATAGTATTAAAATTATTTTTACCATCTTGTAACTTTTTGAAAAAAATATAGCTACTATGAAATTTAAAATTCAGTACATGGTTCCCAGTATATTTCTGTTGTATAGCACTGTTTTAGAACCTTGACCATCAGGAATTTGGATCTTCATTTGCAGAGAAATGGGAAGGCATTTTAAGCTTGGGGAAATTATGACCATTTTTTGGAAAAAAAGAAATGTAGTGTGGAGAATAAATTAAGTAGGAAGAATAATTAGGGTGGGCAGCTTTGCCGTAGTCCAGATAAGAGATGATAGTCACTTGGTGGTGATTGGGAAAAACAGCTTTCTGCTCAGTATCTCTAATATAGTTACAATTTTCGAGAAAATATTTTTTAAAATGTATGTAGGAGGGTGTCAAGGCAAATATCAAATGGAATGTCCTTCACAAGGGAGCTAAGATCCTAGGCTCTTCTGTGTCTAAAGTGAAGATGAAAGGTTACTTGGGGCACATACACTTGCTCAAGGAAGAGTCACTTAAATGACAACTCTAGACTGTGCAAAATGTGCACTAGAGCATGATACAGATTTGGCTTTGACCCTGATTGAGGGGAACCACTGGAGTGTTTTGAGCACAGGAGTGACATGGCCATCGTCATTGCCTTAAAATGTTGTTGTTATTGTTGTTGAGGTGTAATTGACATATAACATTAGTTTCATGTGTACAACATAATGATTCAATATTTGTATATACTGTGAAACGATCACCACAAGAAGTCAAGTTAACATTCAAGTCATTGCATTTTAATTATAAGATGATGCTGGCCGCTGTGTTGGAAATAGACTGGAGGGGGCGAGGATAGAAGAAAGACCATTTACTTAAACAATTCTTAATTGGTAAGCATTTTCATTGTTTCTAATTTTCTCTAGTTTTAAACAACAGAGTAATTAATGTTGTGCAGTAATAAAATTATTTATTTAAAATAATAAAGTAAAAGGAATAGTGTAATTTTATTACATCTTTCCTTTATTTTCTTAAGATAAATTCCAAGAAACAGAAGTCCTCTTCAATGAGGTCATCTGTTATTACGGCTTTTGATATATATATATTGCCAAATTGCCTTCCAGAAAGTTGGATCCAATTTATAATGCTGCTTCCTGCTACTCATGCCAGCCCTTGGCAGTAGTATTACTCCTTCTTAAACTTAATCGAGCAGCAGCTCCAAGTATGACTTTAATAATTCTTATATAAATTAGCTCATTTTTTTTCTCCCATGAAACACCTCTCTCCAGCATCCCCTAATTCAGCTATTCCATTAAACTTTGGGTAAATTTTATAGTCAATCTTTTCTGGTTAGTGCCGACAATTTATTAAGTTTTTCTTGTTCCTATAGGTGGAAGAACCTTGTCAAATTGGTAGATTATTGATTTCTACTTTAATATTTTTTAAAGGAATTAAATGAGAAACTCAAAAGTTTAGAAAAGGAAGTCTGAGTATTTCTTTGAACTTATTGTTGGATGTTAAACTTTTGGTGAATTTTTAATCAGGAATCTCTTAAGTGCTAAAACCCTAAGAAAAACCCATTACAAGTTGGCTTAATAATGAGGGCAGTGTAAAATTTACATTTTTTGGTGAAAGTTTTTTCAGAAGTACTTCAGAATTGAACACTAATCCTGGAGTTTTTCAGAATCTCTTTTCCAGAGATTTTTTTTTTTTTAAGCTGAGAAGCCTTAATAAGCAATCTAGAATTCTTTGTTGGGAGAAAAAACATAAAGGCAAATAAACTACAGTATGTTTATAAATGTGCATGCATATATTTAAATATAAGTTCTTTCTCTCTGTTCCCTGGAGAATCACTGGGTGAAATTAATTTTAAGAGACCATTGACCAGGCCCCTCCAAGGTTAAATTAAATTGAGGAGTGCTACTGCAATTTGATTATGTTTTCATCTTTTTGGATTCGTCATCTAGTATAGATTGAAGTCCTATTTTCATACATCTGTATAGGTCACCTAAAAGGGTTGTTCAAAATTCTAATTTTTTCCCTCATGAATAATTTCTCTCACAAGGTAACCTTTGTCTTCTATGGACATAATAGAGGTGTTTATATTGAAATAGCAAAAGAAAATGGATTCTATTTTGTGACATATTGAGTCATAAGATAGAATTATGCTTCAGTACTCAGCAGCTGATCTTTTCTTTTTCCCAACGTGGAGGTTGAGAAGAGGGTTGACCTGCTATTGTCCTTGTGTGGAGGGCAGAGAAGCCAGGCTCCCAAACAGATAGGAGGAAGGGATGACCACAGACATGGTGAGGTTTAGAGCTAGTCAACAACCAAGAAAAAAAAAATTTCTGTCACAAACCTGCCCCTGATGTCTCCCGTTTCTGATATTAGCCCATTCCTTATGTTAAATTGCTCTTCACTGATTCTTCCAGAATTTTCTTCCTCCCTCCTCCGATCCTCCAGCTTTGCATCTCATTGCATCATACTTTACCACCTGCTACTCTGTGTTGTTGTGCTCATTTCCAGGTACGTGTGTCACTCTTCTTCCTTGACAAAAATGTATCCTCAGACTGCCTGTCATTCTTTCTAGCTCTATTCCTGCATAATTCTTGGTGATTTATTTATTTATTTTTTAAGTCCGTCACTGATTATTTATTTATTTATTTATGTGATTGCACCGAGTCTTAGTTGCAGCTCGCTGGCTCCTTAGTTGCCTCGTGCATGTGGGATTTAGTTCCCTGACCAGGGATTGAACCCAGGCCCCCTGCATTGGGAGCACGGACTCTTATCCACTGTGCCACCAGGGAAGTCCCAATTCTTGGTGATTTAAACACAGCGGATTCTCATTATGTGTGGTAGTGATGTTCCATAAAGTAACAAGGAACACTGAATTAGTGAGCACTGAAACACTGCCGTGTCCTTCCAAGCTGCCTGTATCCAGGGAAAGCAAGTCCTTGGCCTTTGATGTCTGTGGGGAGGGGGCCCTACTTGTACCCAAGATTCAAACAATGACAGATTCCTCAGGTTTAGAATGTAGTAGATATAATGACATTGGGATCATAACTGAGGAAAGGGTTCATTTCAGCCCTGGGCTGATCCCAGCCTGCCTGTGAGAAGGACTTCAGTCCTGTGTCTCTGCAGGCTGCAGCGATCAATGAATGTGGCATATTGTGCCTGTTCCGTTTGTTGTGAGGCCTTGATCTGGGAGACTGCTCCTGGACCAGGGCTGCTGGGGGCTGGCGTGCAGGTTTGGGGCCCGTATCACTGGCCCCATATGAAAGATTGTCGGGAAGCTGTAGCTGTGGTGCCTCTGTGTCAAGGTGACCTCTCCACACCCTGGATGTCATTCTGTGGCAGCCTTGCATTTCCTATGTTGGTGTGGGGACAAAATAAGCTGTGCACTTGGGTACCTGTTGAGTGTCGTATGAGTTTCCTGTCACTGCTGTGACAAATGACCGCAAACTTGGCACCTTAAAACAACATAAACATATTACTTTACAGTTTTGTAGGATAGAAGTCTGTCACTGTATCTCACGGAGCTAGGATCAAGGTGTCGGCAGGTCTGTGTTCCTTTCTGGAGGTTCTAGGCGAGATTGCATTTCCTGGCCTTTTCCAAATTCTCGAGGTCGCCTGCATTCCTTGGCTGTGGTCTCTCCCTCCATCTTTAAAGTCAGCAACGGTGGATTGAGTCCTTCTCACCTTGTATCACTCTAATCTCTTCTGTCTCGCTCTTCCACTTTTAAGTACTCCTATGATTGCTTTAGGCCCATCTGGACAATCCAGAATAATCTCCCTATTTTAAGGTCAGCTGATTATCAACCTTATTTCCATCTACAACTTTAATTCCCTTTCTCCATTTAACATAACATATTCACAGGTTCTGGGGATTAGGATGTGGACATCTTTGGGGGGCCTTGATTCTGTGTACCACAGGTTCCTGATGAAATGAAGATGCTATTCCCTGTCCTCTAACCTTCTGCAAAGGGATGTAAATGGAGACGAAAGCCTGCAATGTGTCTTGAATCTGATTGCCAATTTGAATCTGCAACCACTACTGCGTCAGTGTCCATTAGAACACAGTTTTGAGAGGGCGGATTTTTACTTGGAGCACTTCACATGTTCAAGCACAGTTTATTAAGTCTCTATAGGAGGCTACTGTTCTGATAATTGACTAATTTCTTAATTGTGTAGCTCCCAGGATACCTTTCTTTTTCAAAACCTCTGAAAATAATTCGGAGATGCTGGGAAATGGGTCTCTGGGACTCTGATAACTATTCAAATCTCCAAAGCTTTAGGACTTTTTGTGGCCAACAGAAAGAATTGAAAGCTACTGTTCTCTTTTAGAGGAAAAGTGTTGTTTTTCCGGTTTTTTTTTAAACCCTTGTGATATAAATTTTAAATGAAGCCAATATGCTAAGCTGGGCTGCTGTAAAATGATTTTCATCATTGCATTCATTGTGTCAACCTGATCTTTGGCTCCAAATATGCTGTTCTTGTAAAAATTTTATTTCAGCTGTCAGGGTAATCAAAATGGTTTCAAAAGCTCTCCTTGAATACTGAATTGAAATAAAATAATAAAATATGCTATTGAATGTCAGATTCTACAGAAGGAAGATACCAGATATGGGCAGGTTTTGCTTTTTTTAAAAAAAAAAGTCCATTTTATTAAGTTCTTTATTTGGTTATAATTTTGAAGAGACTACTCCTGACATATACAGTTTCAAAATCCATCAAGTGGCTTTCAATCCAAAATTGGATTTGGGACTACATAATTAAACAGAAAGGACAGAACAATATTTCCTTTATTGAAGTTATCTTTTGATGCCACAGTTTATGTTGTATGACGGGATTTTTGTAATGTTGTTGGATTGCATAGGCAGAGAAATAAAATGTTGGCTACAGGTTTTATCCTTTAAATTTTTTTTTTTCCAGAGAGTTCTTAGGAGTGCTGTTATAAGGCATTATAGAAAGACTGAGAACAATAAAGATGTCTAAAGAAGATGCTCTTTTAAGCTTTGCTAGCATTAAGAATGTACTCCCCCCTTTGGCATTTTTTTTTTCAAGAGGCTGAGTATAGATGTGATTTGCTCTCAGTTATGTTTTTCTGCCACAATACTGTTGCTTTGAAGGCAACATTGCTCAGAGACTGAGCCATATAGGGCTTCAGTTGCACTCAGGTTATACAGAGTAACAAAGAACTCCCTCTCTTTTCCGGAAAAAAAAAAATGTCCCTCAGGCATATCATACATATAAACAAATACCAACCAAGGCCACCAACTTTTGAATCTCAGTATGACATGAACTGGGACATATACCATAAAAGTTGAGTGCCATCTAGAATCGGCGCTATCTTCCTTCATACCAGTAGGCGTATTTAAGATACTCAGACCCATTCAAATACTCTGGATTTTTCACAGCAAATACTGCCAAGAGATTTGTGTTTCCTGGGTAGTTTTAGATACGTGCATCTCCATATCCTTTTTTTCTTCCCTTATTCTCCTCTTCAGGCCACAAAGTCAAATTTTACAGATCTCACTCCACTCTATTGCTGAATCCATCCCATTCTCCCTGTTTAAAAATAGGATCACAATCACCTCATATGACTGCTCATGTCAGTTCCTAGTGGATTAAAACAACTACCATTTATTTAGCTCATGATTCTGGGAGTTGGCCTGTTGTTCTTCTGATCGGGGCTAGCTCAGTAGATCCCTGCTGGACTTCTGTGTGCTTCTGGCATTAGCTGATGGACAGATGATGGCTGGATGATCTAAGGTGGTCTCACTCATAGGTTGGGTGGCTGGCAGGCTGGAGTGACAGAGCCATGTGCCTTTCATCATCCAGCAGGATCGCCTGGGTTCCTTCACACGGTGGTCACAATGTCCCAAGACAAACAAAAGCAGAAGCCGCATGGCCTCTTGATGCCTTGGTTTGGAACTCACTTGATGTCACTGGTCACAGCAAGTCCCCAGGCCAGCCTCAGTTTCAAGGACCGGGAGATAGACTCCATCTCTTGATGAGAGGAGCCAAAAAGTATTGAGGCCAATTTTCGCAATGTGTTCTTCTATTGTTGTATCTGAATTCACTCTACCCTACTGCAGAGAATGACACTGTAGCTGAATGTTCATGCACTCTTCCTGGCCGCTCCTGAATCGGGAGCAGTATTTTGGCAAAGTTCCTATCAAGACTACCAAAAGGTAACCACTTACATGGGGTGTGTGTGTGGTAGTGAAAGACCTGCGTATCTGCTAAATTCCAGTAGAGCCACTAGCGTTGCTATATGGCCTGCAGGGAGAATGTCCTCTCTTATGTATCTTCATTAACTGGTTAATCGAGTGGAAAGATGGCCCTTAGAAGAGGACTCTGCCATAACAGAGTGGGACATAAGACATACAGATGAGATGCATCGAAAAGGATGAATCTAGAGATTGGAGACAGAGATAGCCAAGGTCCCCCGGTGGAGAATGGGAGTGGGTTTGGGAGGGAAAGGGCCCTTCACTAGTTACAGAGCGATAGAATGTCCTAGAAAATTGAGGGGGCTGCTACGAACAGATAGTAGGCACATGAAATGGTGATGGAAAATTCCAGTCACCTCACTACTTTATCTAGCTCCTTTTTTCCTAGCCTACCCTCTCCCTTCCCACCTCCCCCATCCTCACTCCAATTCACTGATCCCCATTTGCAATTTGCTAACTGATGTGTGCTTTGTCTTAATACCCTGCCAGTGCCCGACACAGCAACCGACTCATAAAGGTAGTCAGCAAGAATGAATGATGGTTGGGGGGGATGAATTGGGAGATTGGGATTGACATATATACACTAATACGTATAAAATAGATAACTAATAAGATGTATAAAAGATAAATAAATAAAATAAAATTCAGATCAAAACAAAAACCAAAAAAAAAAAAAAAAAAAAGAATGACAGCAAGACCCAGACCCTTGAAATTAGTGAGTTGATCGATTCACTTTTTCCCTAGGTCTGAGTGATTAGGTAATGCAGATCAACATCATTCCCAACTTCATTGATTCTTTTATAATTAACTTCTTATAAAGTGGTGCTCAACAAAAGCTTGTTGGATAGAAGGATGGATGGACAAATGAACACCAAGGGTGGGAAGGAATTCTGAGGTGCAAATACAGCAGCAGTCAGAGGTGGAACCTGGGACAGACAGGGAAGTTGTCGAGAGGCTTTCACTGAAGAAGAGACATGGGGAGGATGAAAACATTCCCCCAGCCGCTCTGGAGCAGCCAACTCACACAACAGCAAACCTGGTACTTTTATCCTCAGGATGTCTCTGAAAAGATCTGGCCTCATGATCTTGGGTTGTTTTAGTTTTGGAACCATGACTTTGCTAGGTAATGTTTTAAAATGTGAGCTTCCTTTGAATAATTTTTTTTTTTTTTTTTGCGGTACGCGGGCCTCTCACTGATGTGGCCTCTTCCGTCGCGGAGCACAGGCTCTGGACGCACAGGCTCAGCAGCCATGGCTCACAGGCCCAGCCGCTCCGCGGCACGTGGGATCCTCCTGGACCGGGGCACGAACCTGTGTCCCCTGCATCGGCAGGCGGACTCTCAACCACTGCGCCACCAGGGAAGCCCTCCTTTAAATTTTTGATACTACAGATCTGCGTTTCTAAAACACTGAGAGCTACAGATGTCTGTAAGCTACATGATTTTATTGCTCTATTACAGTGTACAAATGTTGCCTATGTTGTGGACGACACAGATGTAGAAATGAGGATCAGACTTCGGGGAGAGCTCACTGAGTAGCCAAAGGACTATGCAAAAAATTGTTCAGGGAAGTGGCTCATGAAAATATAAAATGTTCTCTTCCCTTTTTCTCTTTAGTCTTTGAAAACTCTTCCCTGAAGCCAAAAGGCACAGCTTTTTGGTCTCTTGACTATGAGTCCCCAATCAAGTATAGAGCTAAGTATCTCTTTCTTGTCCTGTCCTCTAAACTCTACCCTCACCACGGTGATACTCCCTCATTCACCACCTCTTTCTTTTCCATCCCTAAGTTGCTCATACACAGTCATACCTTCTTAAAGCTAGCGCTCCCAGTATCTGACCCTCTGTGTTACATTTGGGCCTCTGGGGTGGGTAATCTGTTTTTATTTCTCTGAGAATCATCTCATTTCCCAGATTCCACACTCCATAGGAGAAATTTGGCGCTTAACTCGCAAGTAAGATTACTTCCTCTTTAGAAACAGGCGGAAAGTGGGAAGGGCTGAAATATTCATGTATTAATATAGCCTTATGTGAATTTGGATTATGTAAATATGAAATAAATGTGGTTAAAAATATACTTACAAAGTCTTATTTCTGGAACAAAATTTGAACTAATGTGAACCTCCCCAAATGTGAAAAAAAAAAGTCTGTAATCACATATGTTTAAAACTGGAGGACTGAGTGAATCGAAAACTCTGTGCTGTTACTACGGTCGCTGATAAACAAAACTACATGATGCTATTCTTTGTCAATCCTACAGGAAAATTATTCTTGAATTATAGAAGTTTTAATTGTGAAAGGTGCTCTGAAAAATACCCTAGTGTAAACTGACCTCGATATCCTGTCCTCTTGTGTTTGCTTCTGTGCCTGAGGTGCAGGGAAGGGGACTGGGGAAAACTAGGAAAGGAGGGTCAGGTATTGAACCCTCATGAGGAAGGGGAGGACCAGGCACTCAGTGAGCTGCTTCAGGGTCTGTGTGACAACGGGCATCACTGTGAAAGGGTGAGAGCCAGTGTCCCCATTTCTCTGTGGCACCCAGGACCACTCTGGCATTTTCAAAACTGGCAACTGGACCAGGAGGAGACATGGGCAAGGTTGTTCCAAGATGTCCATCAGCCATGTCAGCATTGAGTCTCCCCCTAGTGGCTGCATTAGCAAAGACATTGATGGAGGGAACTGGAGGAGAAAGGGCTGTGAAAATGGCAGGTGCTGACTGGCTGACAAGCTGGTCCATGGGCACAGGAGAGGCATCTTTTGAAGGCTTTTACTGATATTTTGGGGTGGGAGGATTTTTTTTTTTTTGAGGATCTGTGTGAGCAGGAAGAGTTAGATGCAAGAACTTTGAGATGCTGATGATAATCACCCTGAATTTATGGACAGGCTGCTTTGACCTTGGGATTCTTATGATACTTGTCCACACTGGTATGGTGGCTTTGCTCCTTATTCTCTTTGAGGGTTTCAGCTATTTACTTACTTAACTCCCTAAACCTCTGATTCCTTGCTTGTAGAGTGGAGGCAAATAATCACACTTGAAGAGATTTTTGTGAGGATTCAGTGGGCTGATGCAGGGAAGGAGCTCCGCCTGGCACCCAGCCTACATCGTCAGCGCTCAGTAAACGTGAGCTCTCGTTGTGTGGTCATCACATCCACAGTCTGAAATGTACTCTCTCAGTTTTATAGAACCCTTGGAGTTGCTAACATGACCCACTGACTGGACTACCTTGATATCATCGGTAACTTCTGGGTCTTGCATCCCTCCTAATCTTTATTTTTTTAATATTTTACTTGTTTATTTGGCTGCGCCGGGTCTTAGTTGCGGCATGTGGGATCTTCATTGCCTCCTGTGGGATATTCATTGTGGCATGTGGGATCTTTTTTAGTTGGGGCATGCGGGATCTGTAGTCGCAGCACGTGGGATCTTTAGTTGCGGCATGCAAACTTCTTAGTTGCGGCATGCAGAATCTCGTTCCCTGACCAGGGATCGAACCCGGGCCCCCTGCATTGGGAGCATGGAGTCTTAACCGCTGGACCACCGGGGAAGTCCCTCCTCTAATCTTTAATGGTTGATGTGGCAAGAGGACACAGTTCGTGGTTTCTTCTTAATCTCAGGCCCTGTGTAATGGGAACTGTCATCACAGTTGACATTTTCTAATTTCCTGCCACATCTTCTGGGAAAACAGTAACTTCTTACTCAGGGGAGATGGTATTTTATCAGGCAAGTTGAAGCCATTCTGAGAGAAGAGAAATTACCTCTATGTTCCTGTTCACTGACCTTTGGGGAAAATTAACTGCTGTTTGCCTTTTTCTTAATTAAATGGCAGAAAAATCCTGTAAAAGCAATTAATAGAAGTCTTTCATTCTAACTATATTAAAGCCTATTTTTCTGTCTCTATCTCATCAAAATGGCAGGTCAAATGAATCTTTGGAAGTGTGACTAGGGGTTTCCATGGCAACCAGCTAGGAAGAAGGGAGGAAACCGAGTTCTGGGCTATTGGTACTTTTCTCCCACTCATTGGGGACCCTAGAGAATCCGTTTGTGGATGGCGTCTCTCTGTGTCTTCAGTGCACCCAAGTCCCGAGCTCCAGGTGCCCCTTTCTACTCAAGGTGGGGCCAGTGGAGGTCGGGGTGACGGCT
Source organism: Mesoplodon bidens (assembly GCF_964165515.1). Taxonomy (NCBI): domain Eukaryota; kingdom Metazoa; phylum Chordata; class Mammalia; order Artiodactyla; family Ziphiidae; genus Mesoplodon; species Mesoplodon bidens. Next base: position 127,257,009 of record NC_138163.1, read on the forward strand.
GATAGCAACAAGATCTCAATGAACAGTAATACCATAAACCGGATTATATTTTTCAGTCCATGAAATGTTTTTATTTACATTATTTTATGTAACTGTGTTATCACTCTAAGTTTTCTCCATTCTAAAGGTGAGGAAGCAGGTTCAGAGAGGTGAAGGGGTTTGCTCAAGTCGAGTGGCAGAGCCACGGTCTGTATCATCCAACTCTAAGAACAGTGGCCGTTCCTTTGGGCCATGGTATATGCCAAAACCTCCTTCCCAGGGTCTCCCCTGTCCACTGTGGCAGGTTGGGTGGTTGGAGACAGTGAGGCTTTACCTGTGTCTTCCTTGGAGGCTGTGATGGAGAATGGGACACAGCTTTATGCATTTCCATGAAAAGCTCAGGTGCTGGCACGAGAGACTAATATTTTGTGGAAAACATGCACATGGCCTTTCTTCCCTGGTTCTTGATTCTTTGCCTGCTGGAGTGTGGAGGTCCTCATCGATTGCAATCATGAAAGACACTCTCTTATCGCATCTGGTAACAATCCTTCCACAGTTTTCTTCAATTGCACTGATTATTTCCCATTATGAGTTTATTCTTTTCTGAGCTTTTTACTCAAGAAGCTTCTGCAATTTTAGTCTCAATTATTATATTATTATAAGAAGTGGCTCGGGCTTCCCTGGTGGCACAGTGGTTGGGAGTCTGCCTGCCGATGCAGGGGACACGGGTTAGTGCCCCGGTCCGGGAAGATCCCACATGCCGGGGAGCAGCTGGGCCTGTGCGTCCGGAGCCTGTGCTCCGCAACGGGAGAGGCCACAGCAGTGAGAGGCCCGCGTACCACAAAAAAAAAAAAAAAAAAAAGCATAAAAGAAGTGGCTCTCTGGTGGCACAATGGAGTGGATGGGGGTTGTGTTATTTTGACCTCTCACATAAAGCATCTTCTAACTTTTGTTGGAGATGAGAGAACTGGTTGCTGATTGGAGTTGGCTGGACTGCATGAGTATCCTAGACCTTCAATTATGGTGAAATAACATTGCAGTTATTTTCCAACTTCAGAAGTACCTCCCTCCTTTCCTTCCTACTTCAAGCCTGCCACTAAGCATTTTTTCCTCTGGAAGCTTTTTTGGCTTTCCTGCTTCCTTTTCATTCCCACCATAATCCCATAATAATGAACGGCCACCTTCGATCCCAGTGTATCAGCTGCCTCCTTTCTGTCTTCTTAGTTTCTTGTCTTTATTCCAATGCATCCTACACATAGCAGCAGGAATACTTTCTTTGGCTTTTATTTGGATTAGGTCACTCCCATTCTAAGGAGCCCAGAATACCTCTCAATTACCTCTTGAATAAAATTAAACCTCCTAATTATATACGCTGAAGTCCTCAGCCTGTAAAGTCTTCCACTTAGTGGCCCCCTGCCTGCCCTCCTCCACTTGGGCATCCTCCTCCAGCTTCATAAGACCATTGACACCCGCAGTGTACGTTTATACCCACTTATTAACCGTGAGCCTTTGCACATCCCACCTCTCTTGTTCACAGTGCTTCCCCTCACTTATTAACCGTGAGCCTTTGCACATCCCACCTCTCTTGTTCACAGTGCTTCCCCTCTTCATTTTACCAGGAATATAATTGGTTTAACTTTGTTTAACTCAGTGTTTCTCAAATTTTTTTTCCCATGGAAGACTTTTGCTCACAAGATGGCCTTTAAAACTGTGCTGGAGAGCTTCTGTCTCCTTCAGCTCTGAGGGCTGCCCTCAGCCCTCCCTCACTCTGCTGTGTGCTCACGAGGGAGGCTGACCTCTGTCATGGTTACAGTGAATCTAGATGTTGCTCTGAAGGTATTTCGTAGATGTGGCTAACCTGTACAATCAGTGCACTTTAAGTAAAGCAGATTACCCTCTATAATGTGGGTGGGCCTCACCCAATCAGTTGAAGGCCTTAAGAGCAAAAACTGAGGTTTCCTGAAGAAGAAATTCTAGTTCAAGATTTCACTATCAACCTCCACCTCAACCCCAATCACATGAGCCAATTCCTTACAGTTAATCTCTCTCTCTTTCTCAATATTGATTCTGTTTTTCTGGAGAACCCTGACTGATACACATCTTAACTTCTGGGTTGGTTTGGCCAGTAAGGCCTACCTGCAGGTTACTAGAGGAAGGAAGGAGAGTCAGGTTACGGTGTTTATTCTCTGGATCACACTCTGCTGGGTCACTTATGTTTGGCTGTGTCTGTGGACAGAACTCCCAGCTCCTATCTGGAACCTTCTCCCTAGGACTCTTTCCTTCTTGGTTATGGGTTCAGGAAATCATTCCACCCTCTTTCCCCTAGGGATGGTCACAGCTCCCTGCTGTTACTAGATCTGGGGGCCCTGCTCTATCTCTTGTGGTTTCCCTACACTCTGCCCTCATCTCTGTGAATAACACATTGTTAAACTTCCCTCAAATCGCCCAATTTGAAATACCATGTATTTCCTGACATAACCTCGACTGATATGAGACTAGTGTTCCAAGGAGTATACTTTGGGAAACTATGCTTCAACTTCAACCTTTCTTTTACTAGGGTGGCAAAGTTGTAGGGTTCACGGTTCCCCAAAACAGCCTGGGGGAAGTCAGGACAGACATCACAGAAAAAGAGATTCATGGGTTAGGAGCTGAATCATGGATGGGTTTAGTTCAGCTGGACAGAAGGTGGGCATGGTGACAGAGTGAAAACTACCGTTTGTGGACTCGACAATTATAAAATCCTTCCGCACATTTTATCTCATTAATCCCATGAGGTGGGCAGTTACCCCGTGGCACAGATGATCAAGGAGATGAGCAAATGAGAAGGGTGGGTTGGCGGCGCAGGAGAAATCTGTCTAATTAAAGTGGAGAGTTCTTGATGAAAAGTGGGGAAGAAGAAGGTTTCCAGAGGTCAGGCAGGGCCAAATTATGCATGATCCTGAGGGTGGAGGTGAGGAGGTTGGTTCGATGTAAGAGGCTGCAGAGAGCTTTTGAAGGATTATTTGAAATTTTGTAATTGACTCTGAATAATACATGTTCATGGTAGAATATTTAGGAGAGTAAAGTGTAAAGAAAATAAACCTCGTCCATAATTTTAGCACCAAGTGACGTCTTTGTTATTCTCTTAAACTTGAGATAAACCCACATTGTGTGTGTTTTATCCATCTGACACAGTTTCTCACCTGTGGCACTATTGACAGGATAATCCTTTGTTGTAGGGGGAGAGGGTTGCCTGTGTATTATGGGAGGTTTAGCAGCTTCCCTGGCCTCTACCCACTAGCTGCCAGCAGTGCCCCTCCCCCCAGCTGTGGTGACCAGCAATGACTCCAGACGTTGCCAAGTGTCCCTTGGTAGGCAGGTCATCCCCAGTTGAGAATCTCTGATGTAACTTTACCTTGTGAGCATTTTCTCTCACATCATTAATAATCAGAAAAAAATCCATACCATACTTTACTTACTCGTGGCTTTGTTTGTTGGATGTTTAGTCTGTTATATATATATATAAATGTGTATTAAAAATATGTATATATTGCCTTCGTGAACAGCACAGTGATGAGTATCCTTGAATATAAAGGTTTAGTTGGATCTCTGATTATCTCCTTAGGACCGATTCCTAAAAGTGCATTTCTGAGTCAAAGGGCAGGAGCGTTTCAGGACTCCTGGTATATTTTTCTGAAAAAGTGCCTTCCAGCTGGCTTGTGTTTAGGGGGACCATCCTGAGTTTAATTTCTTTTTCTCCAGTGTCTTGTTTTCTCAATTTTTAGCTCCGAATCAGTTTCCCAACCATTGCAGAAAGTCATTCAACTTTGTGAAGAAAATCTGTCTCATTCCCTAAGAGAGGCAGGGAGAGAAAGAAAAGAAAACGACTTTCAATAGACTTTTCAATTTTCTAGTTTACAACCTCAAATTCGCACTTTATATAGCTGAGTCTGCCTTCTCATTAGTATTATAAAATAGATTGTTACTATTGTGCTCTCCCAGGGATGTAAAACTAGAACAGGAATCCAGTGCAGCTCTTCCCCCAACTACTTCTGTAATCTTGGGCAAATTGCTTCATGTTTCTGAACCTAACTCTCCTCATTTGTAAAATAATGTGGTGAGAGAAGATGATCTCTCAGGACCTTCAGAATTCTATGTATTTGTGTTCATGTGACGGGAAGAAGAGAAACAACTCAGCCAGCAGCAACTGGGGGCCCTGGAGTCTTCTTTTCTAAAATAATATAATTTTAAAATGGCAAAACGCAACACTTGTATGTGTGTCCCAATCATTAATGAACTTTGTTACCTTGTATTATGCTATAGCCCTTTTGTTCACCAATCGCCAGAATTTTCCTGAAGTGCTGAATGCTAAAAGGGCAGAGGTAGGATGTGGATGTTTATATAGGGCTGTTGTCGAGACAGGAAAAGTCACAAATTGGCTTTACCCATGATATAATATATATCATTGTTATCTACAGATGTTAATGATGAATATGTATGTGATAATTCTATAAATATTATATATAATCTATCCATCCATATATCTGCTTATTGAGTGTCTTCTCTACAGGAATGGAAGTTCCATGAGGGATAGACTTTGTCTGTCTTGGGATCCATCTTGGGATGCTCAGCATCTAAGACAATGCCCAGCACTGGTACCTGCTCAACAGGTAAGTGAAGAACAGATGCATAAATGAATAAATAAGGATGTCACCTATCAAAAAGACAGGAAGTAACAAGTGCTGGCAAGTATGTAGAGAAAAGGGAACCCTTGTGCTTTGTTGGTGAGAATGTAAACTGGTGCAGTCACTGTGGAAAACAGTAAGGAGGCTCCTGAGAAAAACAGAACTAGCACACGGTCCAGTAATCCCACTTATGGGTATAAATAAAGAGGAAAAGAAACCACTATCTTGAAGAGATATCTGTGCCCCCATGTTCATTGCAGCATTATTTACAGTAGCCAAGCTATGGAAACCACCTAAGTGTCCACTGATGGATAAGTAGATAAAATGTGATGTATATATACAATGGAATATTACTACTCATCCATGAAAAAGAAGGAAAATCTGCCACTTGCAACAACAGTGATGAAGCTGGAGGGCATTATACTAAGTGAAATAAACCAGACAGAAAGACAAACACTGTACGGTATCACTTATATGTGGAATCTAAAAATAAATAAATAAAAACTCATAGGATAACAGAGAATTCAACTGTGGTTGCCAGAGGCTGTGGGTTGGGGGATACTGGTCAAAGGGTACAAACTTTAAATCATAAGATGAATAAATTCTGAGGCTATAATGTACAGCATGGTGACTATATTTAATAATTCTGTATTGTATTGTATACTTGAACTCTGCTAAAAGAGTAGATATTAGCATTCTCAAAAAAGGGAAAAAAGTAACCATGGAAGGTAATAGATGTGTTAATTAACTTGATCATGTTAATCATTTCACAATATATGTGTATATCAAATCATGACATTGTACACTGTAAATATGTTACAATTTTTTAAAAATTATACCTCAGTACAGCTGGAAAAAATAAATGAAGGTGTGAACTGGATATCTGTGCAGCAGGTACAAATATGTCATGAATACAACTTAGTAACAAGAGATCTCTGCTTGTAGTTTTGTGTCTGTGGAACTTGAACCCTGTTCATGTTGCTCAGAATGTGTCCTCTGAAAAGAAACCCACCAGATGTAGCTATTTTTCAGTTAACTAAAATGAGGGAACCATATTTGTGAATGATTGACTGAAGGAATGAATGGAGAAATGGAAAAAAATGAAGGAACACATGAGCTAACACAGGTAAAATGAACTTGGCTAAAAAATTAATCTAGTTTGGATTATACCATTTTCCTTTGCCATCATGTAAATGCTTTTATGAAGACAATTTTGGAAATAAGCTCTACCAATGTGATTGTCATTTATTAGGGCAGAGATTCATGAAAGCAGATGCTGTCGATTTTTTTTTAATCACTTGTAGATGAAACATGTTCAGAAATACATTAACAAGAAGGATGATGAAACTACAGATGCAGATTATCTGTCTATCTATCTGTCTATCTATCTATCTACTTATCATCTGTCTGCAGATAAAGATACAGGAGAGGGGACCCAGTTCAGGACTGCAAAACGAGAACTTTGAGCGCCATTTGCTGCCTCACTTGTAAAATGAGAATGGAAATTCTGTCGAAGACGGTGAAGAATTGCAATGATTGCAACATATTTGCAAAATACAGATAGATTTTGCGAAATGATCATTGCAGTAGCAGTGATAAGCAGTTTCAGACTTATGTTAGAGAATTCCATTCTGCTATGAAGTTGTAGACAAGCGATTCCAAAGAGCACCAGATTTCAACACTGTGTAATTGTGTGTAAAATTTGTTCCAGAGGTGCAGCAGGGCTGAGGCCTAGGGCTATAGCTTTGTCAATTGTTTTCAAGTGGGCAGTCAGGGCATATGGAGCAGTCAAGGCGTATGGGGCAGTCAAATACTCAAAAGTATCAATAGTAAGACAAAGGGGAGTCGATTTGAATCACACATTCTCTTCAGAGACAAACATTTTTAGTCCCTAAACAAGTTATGTTGCTACTTTTTAAAATGAATTACCAGTTCCCCTGGTAATTAAAGGCAATTTTCATCATTTAACAAGCAGTCATAACGTGCATTTGGCAGTGAGCTTATACTTTAAGGTATTTTTCTTCAGAAAGGTTTCCTTCAGCCTGTTTTGAGGTTCTAATAACTACAGTGACTATGTCTAATTGGTTTGTGGCAAACGCTAGTGGGCTCTTCGCCACACTTGTTTTCTTTCCTCCTAGGCCCACAGCTGGACTTCATTTCCCAGCTTCCCTTGCAGCTTGGTACAGTTAGGTGTGACTGAGCGCTGGTCCATGGAATGTAGGTGGAAGCTATGTGGTTCAGTTTCAGGTTTGACTCTTTACAACTTCCTTGAAGGTTGCAAAGTCTTAGTCAGCCTGGGTCTCTGGAAGACTCTCTGGAGCAGAGACCCAACCCGCATCCCCAGCCTCCAGCTGACTGGGCTTGATTTGCAAGAGCAATCAGTTTTCATGGTTTAGACCACTGAGATTTCTGGGCAACCAGCATTCCCTAACTCACGTACAGGGTAGAGAATGAAAACACTCTAGAACAGAAGCAACAGAAACATGGACAAACAACAGAAACGGGAATTGTGATGATCATTACAGTTGTAAAAATAGAAATGACAGAAGTATGAAGGCACACTTGACCTCTCCCATTGTAGTGATCTGAGCCAGTCCATTTTCAAAATATTATGCAGCAGCTGCCGACATGCTGGGAAATAACCGAAATGGGGCCTCAATAAGGACCAACGAAAATAATAACCAAACTGAATGTAAGACATTTCAGTTCCAAAAACCATTCATTAATGAAGAAGGGCACTTTCCTATTTATAATTCAATGACAGAAGGGTTTTATTGCTTTTTTACTTACTGTGGTAACTTATTAAAAGTGGGGGTGAGGAGAGGAAAGAAAAAGAAAGAAGGGCTGTAAGGGAATAACAGTTGGCTTTCTCCAGTGGCTTTTCTGGTTCAGAACTTGATCCAAATAAGGTTGAGTGGGTCATGCAGGGTGTGACCACTCAGGAAAGGGGCACTGTGCTGGCCTAGGGCAAATATCCTAACCTTTAGAAGAAGAGCCCCTGGGGACTCTGTAGTAAGAAATCCTCCTTGAGCATCGTGAAGATGGAATATAGTAGGAAGGAATGAGAAATATAACCAACAGGATGATATACCATCAAATGCTGCTCCCCGAAGCTATCAGGCAAAAAAGACAGAGAGAAAAAAAAAAGATCTTTTATGCTGAGTGAAAATTGAGCATCTCTTCAGACCCTCTTATGATAGCATCAAAGCTTCTCTTATTCTAATACAATTTAACCCAATATTAGATAGCCCTGCGGAAACATAAATCATACGATTATAACTAGGGTCACCATATAATTTAGTCCAAACCAGGACACTTTCAAAGTGAAAGGGGGAAGGTCTAAAATAAATATTTATTTATTGACCATCAAAATAAATATTTATTAACCATCAAAATAAATATTTATTTATTGACGAATGATTTGGTTTTGTTATACTGATGGATCTGAAAATAGTCTTATTAGAAATAAAATCTTTCGAAAGTAAAAGTAATATATATGTGTATACATTACAACAAAATGAAAACATTTTTACATTGATAACTGACATTAAAGAATAACAGAAGCAGAGCAATTATTGTATATATTTACACATTAAAAAGTTGAGGTATAACTAACATAACATTATATTACTTTCAGGTATATAACATAATGAGTTAATGTTTGTAATTTATACATTTTTTCTAGTTTCTTAGCTGTCTTTCTGCATTGAAACTGTGTCACTGATGTTTATCTAAAGAATGTATTTTTTTGGTTGATTTATTTATTTTTGACTCCGCTGGGTCTTTGTTGCTGTGTGTGGGCTTTCTCTAGTTGTGGTGAGCGGGGGCTACTCTTCATTGTGGTGCGCGGGCTTCTCATTGCGGTGGCTTCTCTTGTTGTGGAGCGTGGGATCTAGGCATGCGGGCTTCGGCAGTTGTGGCTCGTGGGCTCTAGAGCACAGGCTCAGTAGTTGTGGCTCGCGGGCTCTAGAGCGCAGGCTCAGTAGTGGTGACGCACAGGCTTAGTTGCTCTGGGCATGTGGGATCTTCCCGGACCAGAGCTCGAACCCATGTCCCCTGCATTGGCAGGCGGATTCTTAACCATTGTGCCACCAGGAAAGTCCTAAAGAATGTATTTTAATATGGTTTTATTGTTTTTAATCATTTTTTCATAAAATTGTCTGTAATTTTCTTTAAAGTTGCATTTTTGTGGTTGATAATTTGAAGTTGTTGACATATCAATCAACTCTTTCTCTTTAGACTATAATATTTTTAGTTGAGAATTTACCCTCTTTATAGATTCTGAACAAATTCTGCTAAAGGGGGATCCTCTCATTTCTATGTTTGTGGATATTGAAATGTGTAAGCGTTTAAGCCCAACTAATTTTTTACAGGTACTATCACTTTGCTTCCAGGTATGTTCAACAAATATTTTACAGACAAAACTTATCCAAAAAATTATCTCTTTTTAATTCTTTTGAATGTCACCAAATTTAGATGCTGCAAAATTGTAAGCTTTACCAATTTGAATTCATTTAGTGAAGAATATATGGATTAACCCAATTAATGATAGGAGTGCCATCTAAAGGCTCTTCCTAAACAAGATATCCCAAAACACAATAATAGACTCTCAAAGTTAAATCATGTAGTGGGAAGCAGCCGCAGAGCACAGGGAGATCAGCTCGGTGCTTTGTGACTGCCTGGAGGGGTGGGATGGGGAGGGTGGGAGGGAGGGAGATGCATGAGGGAAGGGATGTGGGAACAGATGTATATGTATGACTGATTCACTTTGTTATAAATCAGAAGCTAATAAAAAAAATTATTAAAAAAAAAAGTTAAATCATGTACATGATCTGAGTTCTCATCATTTATTTTGTTTGGTTTCTCTCTTGCATCTGTATGGATATGTTTTTTTTGTATGTGTGTGAACAAATTGTCATTTAATACTAGATATCATTTAAACTCTATTAGACAGTTATTTTGGAAATACATGAAAGCAGTTTCTGCTTAGATGAGGGTAGTAACTGTTTTAACCTGTATGGATATGTTTTAATGACTTCTGTTTACAGGCTTCATTTCAATTACTACAGTTTGTTGAAAGCCAAATATTTTGGTTCTCCACTGTTGAATACTTGACTAAAGATTTTCAGTAGATTTTGGAAAAATGTAACCAAAATTTAGAGAAATCTTTGCACACTCGCAAAAATCCTATGCCATGGGAAGACTCAGAAGCTCAAACATTTCTAAAATCTGGTGGATGAGGGTAGGAAAGAAAGAAAGCATGTATTGCCGTGCTGATTATTATCATTATTATTTGCATTTAACACTGTCTTGTCACAAAAATTTTGTAGTTCATTTGCTTTGTGTATTTATAGACACATTTGAAATTTTGACAGCTACAGCTTCTACTTTGATGGGTGGAATACTCCTGCTTGTTTGAGCGCCATCAGATCAGGAATAATGTATGCAGCAAACCAATTCCAAGAACTATTTTTTCCATAGATTTCTTAATGAACTAATGCCATTGTTTGTACCGTATCACTGTCCTCCACAAAATAACAAGTATATATTTCACATAAAAACAAGTACTTTTACCTTCCGTGCTGAGCTTTATAAGTGAATGTGTACTAGTGTTCACAGCATCAGCTGCTTCACTTTCAACAGAATGAATTGAGTTTTGCTTTGTTTTCATGAAACGGATGGAAAAATTGTCATTGGTATTAACTGACTTTCCATTTGAAACATCAGAAACCATTGATATAAATCTGGCCTCATTTAATTGGGAAGTTCTTTTCTGCTAATTGACTTGACACATTACCTGTGATGTTATGTGCACCAGAACATTTGGAATTGAAAATGAGCAAATGAAGAGTTGTCAGTTGGTCAAAATGAGCAGCCTTGCTGCAGAGTGCTAGGTCCTCAGACCTTCGGCAGCTGCTTGTGTTAAATTATCTTTAGCTACAGAGTTTTTTAAATGGCATATTTTGAAGCGATGCTGAGGCCTCCTTAGTAGGTTTGGTCTTCTGGTTTTCAGGTGGAAAATGGTATCATAAGGATACCCTCACTGTAGATGGTAAATGTTAACAAATATTTTGTGCAAATTATAAATTTGTCAATACCTTGCTTGAGGAAAGGAAATTCAGTACTTAATGTTTCATTAAACCTTTTTGTTAGCTTACTGCTGCAAAGTAAAAAAAGGTTTGCCAAACAATAAAATAAATCAATGTTTATGATTTACCTCATACTATAAATGACAAGAGCACTATAAAAAAACATTCAGACTACTCTCCGCATACTCTACGACAAGATTGTTGTCCAGCCTTTATTTTCCACACGTATTTTGCATAGTCTTATCCTAAATTGTCTTGTGTTCCCACCAGCACTGCTTAGTGGTGACCTGACTCGTTTGTGTATTTCTCAGGCCGATAACAGACCACGTACTACCAGATGGCTCATGTGACCAGCTGAGTCAGCAGCGTCAACTATTTGCCCTACCACCACCTCGTTCTAGAAGGGGTTAGCTGTCTGAGGGAGATTGTTTGCCAAGAAGGCCATATCTTTGCACTTCTCCCACCGAGAGCTGGGTCCTACTTCTTTTCCCTTTGAACCTGGGATAGCCCCGTGGTTTGTTTTGACCAATAGAGAGTAGTGGAAGCACCCTTGAGGGATTGCTGATCAAGACGTCAAGACCCTTTATAGCTTCCTCTTTTACTCTCTTGGCTGCCCTGAGATCACCATGGCTGGGGGGGGATGGGAGACTGTATAATGGGAGAGAAGCCCGGGGGTCAGCTGGTACCAATGTTCAGGCATGTGAACAAGATCACCTTGGGCCAGCAGTTCTCAAAGTGTGGTCTGATGACTCTTGGTGGTCCCTGAGGCCCTTTCAGGGGGTCCGTGAGGTCAAAACTATTTGCATAGTAATCCTAAAACATATTATCTTAAGATGGGGATAATCCTAAGTGCCTTCTTTGCTCTCCTTCGCTCACAAGTGCGTATTTGAATTTTCCAGAGGCTGTGTGATGTGTGATGACATCACTGCTCTGATGGTTAATAGAAAATGTGTGCTTATGTATTCATGTTTTTTAAAAAATTCTGTTTTCTAACATGGTGAACATCTATAACTATAATCCAGTTAAATGAAAGCTCTTTGTGGTCCTCAAGGGATCCCAAGACCAGAATGTTTGATAAGCACTGTCTAGATCATTTAGTGACATTTGAGCTACCAGGCCAAGCTGCTGGCACATAGACTCATGAGCGAACAAAACAGTGGTTGTTTTAAGTCATGAAGTTTTGGGTGGTTTGTTAGACAGTAACAGATAACTGATGCCCTGTCCTTAGATGCTCTAGACTGAGAGCACTTCATTTTATCAAGTGGTACTCTGCATGCTGTCCTTGACAGGGTGGGGGTGATAAATCAGTATCTGGAAAAGACTGGAAAAGAAGCACTTGGTTATTAGTAGCCATGTTTAATACTTAATCCCTTGTTAAAAGGTGAATTCTATTCGCTGCCTTTGGGTCTCGCACACGCAGGAGGCCATAGCAGAAGGAAAGTGTAGAATGATGGTTGCCATGACATGAGGGAAGGGAGAAATGGAGCGATATTGGTCAAAGGGTACAAAGTTTCAGTTATGCAAGGGGAATAAATTCTTTTTTTTAATAATAGCCAATTTTTATTATTTATTTATTTATTTTTGGCTGCGTTGGGTCTTTGTTGCTGCACGTGGGCTTTCTCTAGTTGTGGCGAGTGGAGGCTACTGTTTGTTGCGGTGCACGGCCTTCTCATTGCGGTGGCTTCTCTTGTTGTGGAGCACGGGCTCTAGGTGCATGGGCTTCAGCAGTTGTGGCACACAGGCTCAGTAGTTGTGGCTCGTGGGCTCTAGAGCGCAGGCTCAGTAGTTGTGGCCCATGGGCTTAGTTGCTCCATGGCATGTGGGATCATCCCAGACCAGGGCTCGAACCCATGTCCCCTGCATTGGCAGGCAGATTCTTAACCACTGCGCCACCAGGGAAGTCCCAAGGTGAGTAAATTCTAGAGATCTAATGTACAGAACGGTGAGGATAGTTAACAATACTGTATTGTATACTTGAAATTTGCTAGAAGGATAGATCTTAAATCTTCTCAACACACATGCACAGTGATAACTCTGCAGAGATGATAGATATGTTAATTAGCTTGATGTGGTGATCTTTTCACAAGATAGCGGTGTATCAAAATAGTAGGTCCTTGTTGGTTATCTATTTTACATATAGTAACATGTATATATTAATCCCAAACTCCTAATTTATCCCTCCCCCATCCCCTTTTCTCCTTTGGTAATCATAACTTTGTTTTCTATGTCTGTGGGTCTGTTTCTACTGTGTATAAGTTCATTTGTATCTTTTTTTTTTTAGAGTCCACATATAAGTGATATCATATATTTGTCTTTCTCCGACTTACTTCACTCAGTATGATAATCTCTAGGTCCATCCATGTTGCTGCAAATGGCATTTTTCATTCTTCTTTGTGGCTGAGTAGTATTCCATTGTATATATGTACCACATCTTCTTTATCCATTCATCTGTCAGTGGGCATTTAGGTTGCTCCCATTAGGTCCCATGTGTTTGTTTTTGTTTTCATTTCCATTACTCTAGGAGATGGATCCAAAAAGATCTTGCTGCGATTTATGTCAAAGAGTGTTCTGCCTATGTTTTCCTCTAGGAGTTTTATAGTATCCCTCTTATATTTAGGTCTTTAATCCATTTTGAGTTTATTCTTGTGTGTGGTGTTAGGGAGTGTTCTAATTTCATTCTTTTACATGTTAGCTATTGGATTGTTAAAGGTAGAATTCTGTTTTCTGCCTGTAGGTCTCACTTGCTATTGCACAGGACCATTGTGAATCTGGAATTGCAAAGTGGATGTCTATTAAACCCATCCCAGCCAACTCTGCTCCACGTCACGGTTTTCATTCTCCATCCAGTTGTCATGAAGTCACACTGATAACATTCATTAAGGGACTGGAGAAATTTATAAGCACCCGGGAGATCCATCTCTCAATATGTTTATTTGAAAGACCATTTACCAATTCAAGAGATTGCATTGTGAACAACAATTTGTCTTTTTACAGCAGTATAGGGAAAGTTGAGCCATAATGCATTATTTTGGAGAATTTGTATCCTCCTATCCGTGGATAGATTTTAACACCACAGGCAGGAAATAAAAACAAGATTTTTTTCTTGTTCTCAGAGGATTTTAAGGACAATAATATCTTTGAGTCCAGGTTTCGGTTGGTTTTCTCTGGTTCCTCTGCAACTGTTAGCAAATGCCTATTGTGATAATACCCAAATCTCTGTGAGAAAAATGATGCCGAAACACAGCAGGGTGATTTTCTGTGTATGAAATCCACGCCGCCCCGCCCAAAATCCCCCTTCACATAAAACCCCCGCAATGGAATGATTCCCTCCCCTTCACTCGGGTAGCACTTTGTCTCTCTATTCTTTTGTCTCACAGTCGCTCTGTCTTGTATTGGTTACTTTTGGATCTATTCCTCCTCTCCATTTCTCTCTCCACTATACTAAAGTCATCTTAAAGGTCAGAGACTAAGCCACTCATCTTTCTATCTCTGATAACTTCTAGACCAGCACCGCCCAGTAGAAATAGAATGAGTCACTAAACTTTCCTCATGCTAAACGTTCTCATAGCTACCTTAAAAAAGTAAAAAGAAATAGGTAAAATTAATTTTAATAATATGTTTAGCGCAGTATATCCAAAATATGATCATTTAACACGTAATCAATATAACATAATTGTTGAGATATTTTACATTCTTCTTCTTTTTTTTTGGTATTAAATGTTTGAAAGCCAGTGTGTATCTTATACTTACTTCACATCTCATTTTGGACTAGGCACATTTCAAGTGCCCAATAGCCATATGGGACTGACGGTTGCTATATTGGACAACATAGGTCTAGACAATGCCTTGGTCATTGAGAGTACGTAATAATCACCAGTACAGTTTTACTTCGGCTCCCAAAGAGGTTGCTAAATGCTAGGATTTTAGGATATATCTTAGTTATAGATTAATGTGGTTTGAAAAGATTTGAATGCTCCTTTATTAGTGTAGCCAGCTTTATGCTTCATTAATCAGGCCTAAGAGATGGGAGAGTAGGGAGAAATTTCGCTTATCTGAATTCATATAATAACTTGACCTCAGAGAACATAGAGTTGAGTTCTCTCATATTACAGATGGAGGTAACTATGATTCAGACTGGTTAAGTGAGTTGTCCAAGGTCACGCATCTTGTTAGTGGCAGAGCAGTATTTGGACCCAGTGATTCATCCAGCATTTACTTAACAAAGCTATCAAGACCCATCTCTGTACAAGGTACTGTGTTAGGTGCTTGGGATACAAAGCTAATAAAACACAGTTCTAGTATGTGAGGAGTTTACAGATAAGAGTGGGAGACCAGGAATAAGAATCATGCTCTAGAACATTCTGGGTATTATAAACCTTGTACAGTGGAGCCCAAAGAGGAGGAAGTGGTGTAAGGGACGGGATGTGGGAAGGCTTATATGTCACCCACATCATTGCCTCCTCCATCCTGAATTCAAAATGGTGGGCAGGTGGGAGCAGTTGATCCTTTAAATAACACACCATTAAATATGGAATTTCTTTCCTTTTGAATATAGTTAGGCATTTTCATCTGACATCTTTGGGTCATGTCTTCTGTTTCCCCAAAAGCATACCATGAGACAAGGACTTGGGAACAGATCACTCAGTTGGGAGGTGACCCCAGGATGCACGAGTGAAGGAGTGGGGAATGAGGCAAGGAAGAGAGAAAACCTGAGAAAGGCAAGTTCATGTGTGTATTACAGCTGTGGGCAACTGGGGCTCAATCCTGCTGGGCCTGTTGGAAGACAGTGTAGAAGACTCCTCAGAATTGTCCCAGCCTGTGAAGGGGAAGCTGGAGCATTTAGCACTGACTCCTGTCCAGCCTTCATGGATTTGACCGAGGTGTTGAGACTGGGCTGCCCAGTGCACAGGCTGAACGCGCTTCCTTGGTCACAGAGGGACATGGATGCTTGAGGCAGGGAGCTGCCAGGGGGTCTAGGGCCATCCACTTTAGCTACAGGTGGACTCTGAAGTGGGTGGAGGTGAGGCTGGGTGGGACACCAACAGTGTCTGCCACAGAAGATGTCCGACCCTTCGTCATTCAGAACTAACGTTATGTCTTAGTATCTTAAGTAGTAATGTTTTCTTCTCCTGTATCTTCAAGTTTACTGTTTGCCCCCGTTGCCCTGGTTCCCCTTTGCAATGCCTATTTGCAGAAGCTTGCATCTTTGTCCCCATAGCTATAATCTTTTATCATCTTCATCCGTCTATTTTTCCTCATCATTTTTGGAGTGCTGTTCAAGTTGGCCTTACACATTTTTGATTTGTTTGTTCTCTAATGTAGATTCCACCCCTTTGGTAGCTCCGGTGGATACTTCTGCCTTTGTAGTTTCCTTGGAGTCTTTTCAATTGTTTTCGGCTCTCACTTCGCCCTTGCCTTCTCAGAGCCTTCTATTTTCATTCCGGCCTTTTGTGCTTTCATTTCACCTTGAGTTGCCTACTTCAGAGAGTTCGCCTTTTCTTCTCTATTTTTTGAAAGCCCAATTTTCTTCTGTTTTCCCCCAGTCCCATGTTTCGCAGTTTGCTACTCAAACTGTGGTCTGAGCACCAGCAGCATCGCCATTCCCAGGGAGCTTGTTAGAAATGCAGATTTTTGGCCTTCACTCCAGAGTTCCTGAATTAGAAGCTGCATTTTAACAGGAACCACGACCACCCCCACCTCCGTGATTTGTTTTTATAATGGAGTAAGGGTGAGAAAGTATTGAGAATCACAGATCCATATTTCCGTGGTGGAAGATGGTTTGGGGTTGCGTTTAGGAGCAGAGACTCAATTTTATTTGAGTCTCAGCCTTGCTGTTGCAGGAAGGGGGACCGCTTTCAGGGCCCGAGAGTGGGCTCTTGTCTAACGTGCAGAAATGAATTGTCCGAGGAGACACATGTGCTGACAAAGCAAGAGACTTTATTGGGAAGGGGCTCCCGGGTGGAGAAGAGGAGGGCAAGAGAACCCAGGAGGACGGCTCTGCCACGTGGCTCGCAGTCTCAGGTTTTATGGTGATGGCGTTAGCTTCTAGGTTGTCTCTGGCCAGTCACTCTGACTCAGGGTCCTTCCTGGTGGTGCGCACATCACTCAGCCAAGATGGATTCCAGCGAGAAGGATTCTGGGAGGTTGGTAGGACATATGGACTGGCATCTCCTCTCTCCTTTTGACCTTTCCCCAATTCTTCCAGTTGGTGGTAGCTTGTTAGTTCCACGTTCCTTATGAGGACCTCCTGTTGTAAGATAACTCACGCAAGTGATTACTATGGTGCCTGGCCAGCACGGGCGGTTTTGGTCATCTGTTCCCCTAACATTGCCCCCCACCAGTCACATGACTTTGGGAGATTTAGCTATCCTTCCTACACTTCAGTTTCCTCACCTCCAGAATGGGAATAATAATTTCTATTTTATGACGAGGGTCTGAAAATTAAATTAGATGAGTATGTAAAGTGCCAAGCAGAGTACCTGGACCATGATCATTTGAAAAATAGCTGCTATGTGATCAATCTTTAATGTTGCAAAATATTTTTATTCGTCTTTCCATGTTCCATTCTTTTTTTCTTATCTTCCTGCCAGTGCATCCTTGAAAGAAAGAGACCTAGCCTGTGTTGGGGAAGAAGAAATTTTCCTCCATCTTTCTAGGTTCTTATGGCTGGTCTAAGAATTAACTTGACATGAGAAAGATTAACAGGAGAAAATCAGAAGTTTAATAACGTGTATACACGTTATTAAATGTGTATAACGTGTATACACGGGAGAGACCCAGGAAAACTGAGTCACTCGCCAAAATAATTGAAACCCTCACCTTAAATACCATCTTCAGCTCAAGACAAAAGAGAATGTTGAGAGTAGTGGTTTGGGACTTCAGAAGGGAGAGAGGCAATTCACATGGAGATGGAAAAGCAAGTGTTTGGTAAACAAATGTTTGCTGGGCCAGGCAGAGACAGTGGGACACAGAGTGGACTCTGATCTCTTAAGAGCTTCCCCGACCACATCTAGCTCTAATTCTTTGAAGATATCTCTGGTGATAGCTCTATGCCTGGAACAGGCCCTTTAAATTCTTTAGGGGGAGATAGAAAGACTTCCTGAGTCTTTTGTTTCTTAAAAAATAATCTAAATTAATCCTCATGCCAAAGAGACGCATTTTGGGGCGGCAGTTGCTCCCCTACACCTCTAACAGTGAAGATGATGCTATTCCCCCTGGTTAGGTTTATGGACCAACTAGGGATTGTCACAATTTCTGACTCAGATTTTAACCTGGGTGGGGGAGTTGATGGGTACAGCCCTTAGCCAAATTTCTGGTATCTATAATCCTAACTGCCTCAGAAAATGGTTCTCCTGCAGAAAAGGTGTGGCTCAGATCTGTTCTTTCTGAAATAGGAGTGGCTATTGGAGCAGTTAACATCTCACCCCCACCCGCTTCCTCTCTGACTCTGTCAGTTTCACAGTCAGACTCATATCCCCTACAGCCCTCAGAATTTCTCCCAGAGAACGGGGAGTCATTAGTTGCTTTGCTCACCTTCCAACGCTACTCTGAATCGAAATGTCCTGTGCATCAGTGGACAGTCTGCAGGAGAAATGGATATGGAGAATCAGTGCAAGCTTGCTACCATCATACCTGGGAAGTTCAGAAGTAGTTTACTTTGGGGCTGTGCTAGACCTTTGTCATTTGAGTTTTATCCATCCTACATATTAATCCATTATTCTTTGGGAAATCTTTAAACCGTCTTTCCTGAGCCAAATTGAAATTTTCATACAACAGGTGATGAATGAGGATTTCAAGCCATTACATATTGGAGCTACCTGTCATTCAGCATAACCGAGCAGAACCCTATGGTGCCTTCCCGGGACAGACCCTGCCCCCACCCCCCCATCCTCTGCTGTAGCTCCTCGCTCTGAAGTACCTAGATAATAGTATGTGATGCATATCTCCTGAGTTGTTTTACAGATGCTAAAACCACCACCAAATTGAAGAAATTAACTACTCAATGATAAGGAGCCCGGGTGGTCCCAGACCTACTGGAGCCTAAGGACTGATATTGTTAGCCCCTGTGACACTACCCTGTTACCTCACCATCAACGAGGAATCAGAGAATTGTGCATGAGCTAATCACATACCCTGGGACGCCCCTCCTTCACCTGCCCTTTAAAAATGCTTTTCTGAAACCCTGCAGAGAGTGGGTTTTTTCAGCACCAACTGTCCTGAACTCCTTTCTTGGTGCCCTGTGATAAACGTTGCCTGGCGTCAGGAGATTGGCTTTACTGCTTGCGGGCCAGTGGACCCAAGTTTGGTTCGGTACCATCAACAGTCAGGTTTGGAAGCATCTCCATCTTTGCACAGCAGTGCTTGTGCCATTATTTGAATGTTTTATTACATTTTTCTTTATTATTTTATAAAAATGTCAGTGAGAGACGCCTGCATCTCAAACACAATATAGATTCTTAGGCATGCTGAAAGCTGATAATCTTTAACTTTATTTGGATGCTCATCAGACTCAGACGTGTAGACTATGTTAATTGTGAAGAAAATGAATAAAAATAATAAACATCTCCAAAATGGTGAAAATATACTATTGAAGAGTGTGTCAAAATGATCGATGTGTTTTGAGTTTTTCTAATATTTTTTAATATCTCTGGGAATTACATCCTCTTGTAAGGGAGGAAAAATAATTTTCCTTTCACCCTTCTAGGTTCTTGGCTGAGACCTGTAATAAAAGATTAATGGGAGAAAAACAAACAGAAGTTTAATATCATGTATGCCTCTTGAATACATGAGAGAGAACCAGGAAGACTGAGTCACCCCGCCAAATGACCCACGCCACCACCTTCAATACCATCTCCAGCTAAAAAGAGAAGACGTTGGGCAAGGGGAGAGCCAGGTTTTCAAGGCAAAGCACAGTAAACAAAGGTAAGGATGTTACGCAGATTTAAGTCCAAGCTTTCTCCATTGATAAGAGTTTCTAAAGATCTAGTCATCCTCCTCTTCTTGGTACTAAGAGGGAGATACACTTACATATGGAGATTTCCCTTATAACTGTACATTTTTCTTACTAAAGGGTAACTTCCACTTGGTTTTCAGAGCTTTTCCCATGTCTAATGGGAAAAAAACAGCCTTCTTAAAATAATCCTTATCCCAAAGAGGCATATTTTCGGTGGCAAATTCTGCTCCCTTTCATTCCTGTGTAATCCTATCCTTTGACTTTCTCACACTGGAATTTGTATACATTGTTAGAAGGAAATTTTGAATCAAATTATGGGGCTCTTACACTGTGATGTTTATAATATCATAATTAGGATTTATTTCCTCTGTTTTCTGTATGTTTAAAGGTAGTTTAAAAATTCAAAGGATGGAGATTCCTATTAGTAAATAATCCTGTTGTTTTTTCCTCATAAATGTGTTAAAAAGAAACACCTAGCCTCAAATGGAGTCACTTGTGCTAAGCCCCATGAAGACTTTATACCTGACCTAATTGCAGTTTCAGCCTTTCCCAGTTGTGGAATTTTAAACCAATCAATCTGAAATTTCCTAGTCAGCACTAGTGAGAAACCAATCCTTGAATAAATCCAATTAGATCTTCAAATTTAGTCAGTTGAATTTTGTCTCTTAACGTATGTGAGGTGGCATAAATAATTTTTCTGGGCTCTCGTTGGCACTAGAAAAATGACTGAGGACTATAGGTATCATTCCCAAGTTATAATTAACCTCATAACATTCAGGGAACTACCAAGAGAGTTTTAGGATTACCCAGAGGCTAATTCATCATTGAATAGCTTTTACAAACATCATAGCTTATATTTTCCCATTCCACTTGGGAAAAGGTATTTTCAGGTCTCAATTCCTGGCTGGAGAGTGTTTATTTTAGAAAAAAAAAAATAGTGTTATTTTATTGGCTCAAACCCTAAATCCAGTTCTTTTACTAAGAACCTATGAAAGTTCCTGGCTTCCAAGACTACTTTAATGTGTCGAAATGTGATCAAAAGAATCCTGTTGATACATTTTGGGATTCCATGTGGAATGAGACAGATGTGGTTCCTGCCATCAACCTGCTGTGTGATCTGAGGGGGTCTAATTAATCTATGGGAGTCCTGGCTTCCTCATATGTAAAGAGGAACCTAATAGGGTTATTTAGGCCTTAATCTAACAGACTGATGATTGAACTAAACCTGTTGCACCTAGTCTATAATGCTTTTTCAGCAGCTTAGTAGTTAGAGTATTGACACATTTATTCATAAACTTCATCATCAATATCATTAATAACTTTATTCTCAGAAAGCACATTTGATGAATTTAATGACTGAATGTTCGAGAGTGCAGTGATAGGATGTCGATGACTAAATAGAGATGGTGGTGGATATAAGTGGGTTCTGTGAAAAGTCTACCTATGTGTCAGGCCCTGAAGGACACCTAATATTTATAAATGTTTTTCCATACTATATTTTCTTCAAAATAGGTGAATCATTTTTGACATCTTAGGCTATGAACATTCTATGATTGCTTTCCAAATGATTAAGTAAATAGAAGCTTAGTAATATGTACAATCCTAATTTCAGTTCCTACATTCATACTTACCTGGGAACGCTGGAATGACCCTGTGAAAACCTTTCTGGATCATTCGTTTGTTGGGAGATAATCCTCCATGGGTGTCTTGCATTTCTGCACATCTTCTGAGCAAAGGCACCTGCAGATTTGCATTCTAGACTGTCTTTCAAAGGATACTTGTGTAATGAAAAGCCTTACAAAATAGAGATAATGTCTTTCTCCAAAGTAGAGGGCAGATTTGCTTGCTTTCCAGGATAGTAAAGAAATTTGTCTCTCTCCAGGACAGATTTAGTAGCAGCCCTCTTAACAAAGATCTGTGTTTCCAAGGCTCAGAGTACCTCACTGCATGTTCATCACCTGGCCCTCACTGCATCAGTGTGGGAATTGGGGCTTGGTAACCAGTGCAATTGATGTCACTCTGACTACTGCTATTGCTGTCCTTCATCTTTTGCCTCTGAGCCAAGAATCCAATTATTTCATATGTATAGAACATAGAGGATGGGACTGGTGCCTGAGAGATTTTATCTAGTTACTCCCAGCCTTTGCATCCCCTCCTCTCACCTCCCAGCAGGTGTGGCCAGGGGACAGAGGGCATCAAAAGCTAACGGTAGGAATTACTTCTTAGAGTTGTGTGAAGATTAGAGATGATGGTTGTAAAGCATTAAGTGCAGTGTCTGGCACAGAGGAAATGTTCAATAAAGCATAGCTATTTAATTTTTCATCTCTCTATTAAAGAGCTTTGGTTACATTTCCCCAAGGTTCATCTGAGGATGGCTTTGGTTTTCTCTTAATTCGTGGATACTTGTGTCTCTGTTGATTTAAGTGGTCATTTGAAAATCAGCCCTAACCAACCCTTGGGGAAACAATCCTACATCTTTATATATATAAGATGACATGGTGGGACTTCCCTGGTGGTCCAGGGGTTAAGACTCTGCACTTCCACTGCAGGGGGCACAGGTTCGATCCCCGGTCAGGGAACTAAGATCCTGCATGCTGCACAGCATGGCCAAGAAAGAAAGAAAGAAAAAAAAAAAAGATGACTTGATACCTACCAGCATAGTGCATAGTTTAAGGCAGAAACTCAATGAGTGTTAGATACGATGACAGCTGTTAATGTTACTTTTCCCTCCATCCAAACTCATGTATGTAACATCTTACTCTATTGCTTAGCCCAGCTCTTTTCCACCTGCTGGCTATACATAAAATTTAAAGTTACAGAAGCAGAAAGTATTAAAGGAGTTTAAATTAAAAATGTGGAAGATCCTGTGCATTTGTGGGGGGGGCAGTTGGAGGAGGCCTTTTTTTCTTGTGTTTATTTCTGTATCTGGTTATGTCAGGTAAGGAAGCAAAATGGTGAAGATAAAAACTAAATGATCTTATATATCAGTGAATGCAGTAAGTAGACCTTGTTTGGACCTGATTAAACAATCCAAAGTCTTTTGAGATGGGGGAGGGGGTGGGAATTGAACATATACCAAGTATTAGAATTATTAAAGAATTATTTTTAATTGTGTTAGGTATGATAATGGTATTTTTAACAGTCCTTATCTGCTAGAGATACACTGAAATATTTATAGGTGAAATTATATGATGTCCAGGGAGTCTTTAACACACTTCAGGAAAAGAAAAATGCAGAGAGGGATAAGAAAGGCAAAATCTTGATTGTTGTTGAAACTGGTTGATGAGTATATGAAAGTTCATTGTAACTATTCTAATTTTGTATGTTTGGAAATTCTCTTAATAAAAACTTTAAAACAAAACAAAAAAGAAACTACCTGATTTTAGTTTAAGTTTCAGCTTTACTATTTAACCAGTTACGAAACCTTGCAAGTTTCCTTAATTTCTGTGTTTCGTTGTCTGTAAAATGTAGAAAAAATAGTATTGACCTCAAGGAATTATGAAGATTAAATGAATTAATACTTCTAAAACACTTAGTGCTTTTTTCATGGTGAGCACTCACATGTTGTCTTATGAATACACTATTGCCTATTGTTTAGGAAGGCAGGAGAGAGGCTTTTTTGTTGTTGGTGTTGATGTTAACAAAAATATATCTCAACAATTCATGGAATTCAGAGCAAAGGAGATACATTAGTGGGAAAACTATTCCTTATTTCTTTTTTTTTTTTTTTTTTTTTTTTTTTTTTTTTTTTTTTGCTGTATGCGGGCCTCTCACTGTTGTGGCCTCTCCCGCTGCGGAGCACAGGCTCCGGACGCGCAGGCTCAGCGGCCATGGCTCACGGGCCCAGCTGCTCCGCGGCATGTGGGATCTTCCCAGACTCGGGCACGAACCTGTGTCCCCTGCACCGGCAGGCGGACTCTCAACCACTGCGCCACCAGGGAAGCCCTCCTTATTTCTTTTGAAATCAATCACTTTCTATGGTATTGTATCAATTCAGACTGAATTTGGCTATAAGAAATACAAAGTGTAGGGCTTCCCTGGTGGCGCAGTGGTTGAGAGTCCGCCTGCCGATGCAGGGGACACGGGTTCGTGCCCCAGTCTGGGAAGATCCCACATGCCGCGGAGCGGCTGGGCCTGTGAGCCATGGCCGCTGAGCCTGCGCATCCAGAGCCTGTGCTCCGCAATGGGAGAGGCCACAACAGTGAGAGGCCCGCGTACCGCAAAAAAAAAAAAAGAAAAAGAAATACAAAGCGTAACTTTTATGACTTAAATAGGAAGTACTACATCTCTGGAGGCAGGGAGCTACTGGTATTGACTTGGCAGCTCAGCTATGTCAAGGCCCAATATGTCTTAATTCCCTAGGCCTTTTCCTCATGGTTACAGGATGGCTGCCACAGCTCTAGGCATTGGGCTATAGCCAAGGCAGGAAGAAGGAGGGAAGAGTGGTGGCAGCATTATTTGCCTATTTTATCAGGAAATCAAAATCTTTCCTGGAAACCCTTTAAACAAATGACTGTTTCTGTCTCATTGGCCAGCATTATGTTACATGGCCACCACTGCTGGCAAGGGAAGCTGAAAAAACCAACTAGTAGTGTTTCCAGTTTGTTAGTGTGAAAGCAACAAGTGATAAGAAAATGACTGTTGGGTCATCCAGTTAATGGTATGGGTTTCAGGTAGTGTTTGGACTTTTTCTCTAAAAGTGAGCATTTGTTCTAGCAAACTGCAGATTCTACTGAAAGAACAGTCTGACAGATTCTGTGATTATCCATGAAAATCAAAATGTTATTTCTGGAAGGAGCATTTAGTCCAACTCTCATTTTAATAATGTCTGGCATGTTAGGCAGTAAATATTTGTTGACTAAATAAAAATAACCTGAGAAATCGCTCCTCCTACTGGGTAATTGTATTAGTTACCTATTGTTACTGTAAGTACCCCAAAATTTAGTGGCTTAAGAGAATGAATGCTTACAGTTGACCTGTGAATAACACAAGTTTGAACTGCACAGGTCCACTTATATGCAGATTTTTTTCAGTATACTTGGCCCTTCATATCCGGGGGTTCCACATCGGTGGATTCAACCAACTGCAGATAATGTAAGACATTTGTGATGTGTGCTTGGTTGAATCTGCAGATTCAGAACCCATGCATATGGAGGGCCGACTACGGGACTTGAGCATCCAGGGATTTTGGTATCAGCAGTGGGTCCTGAAACCAATGCCCCATGGATACCAAAGGACGGTTGTATTATGTCATAGTTTCTGAGGGTCAGGAACTAAGGAACTACTTAAGTGGTTCTGGCTCAGGATCTCTCACGAGGTCACAGTCAAAATGTCAGCCAAGACTTCAGTCACCAGAAGGCTTGACTGGAGCTGGAAGATTTCCTTCCAAGCCCACTGAAGTGACTGTTGGTCATAAATCTCTGTTCCTCACCATGTGGGCTGTAGGGGAGGAAAGTTTCCCTTCTTCTCTCCTAGGTTCTTTGGCTGGTATAAATAATTAAATTGACATAAGACACATTAATTGTATGTATGGGAGCCACACAGACATGTGAGGGTCAAAGACAGTCAGGCAATTGAAGCTTATATGCCATCCTGAGCTAAGGAGAAGGGGGTAGGGATCTGGGGCTGAAAAGAGAAGGAAGACAATTCACAGGGAGGTAAGAAAAGCAAATGTTTGGTAAACAAATGTTTGTCATGCCTGCAGAGACAATGGGACATGCAGAAAGCTTTGAACAAACAGGCCCTGCTGACATCCCCTCCCACACCCCAAGCTCCTAAGCCATACTCTTTGTAGGTATCTTCTAGGACCAGGACTTCTATGTAAATTCTTATGTGGAGTTAAGGGGGAGGTAAAAAGCTCTTCCTGAGTCTGTTGGACCTTGACTGTCTTCAGTTCAAAATAATCCACATGCCAAAGTGGCACATTCTGGAGTGGTCTTCCCTGAACCCCATCAGGGCCCCTCCACAGGGCTGCTTGAGTGTTCTCATAACCTAGCAACTGGCTTCCCTCAGAGTAAGTGATCCAAGAGATCCAGGTAGGCAAGCCACAATGTCTCTTATGCTCTAGCCTCAGCAGTGGTAAACATTACTTCCGCCATATTCTGTCAATTACATAGACCTACCCTGATGGAATGTGGGCGGGGACTATGTA
The DNA here is from genome assembly GCF_964165515.1 of Mesoplodon bidens. Classification (NCBI taxonomy): domain Eukaryota; kingdom Metazoa; phylum Chordata; class Mammalia; order Artiodactyla; family Ziphiidae; genus Mesoplodon; species Mesoplodon bidens. The sequence goes on from NC_138163.1 coordinate 127,282,845, forward strand.
AGTGCGGAAGGAAGAGATTATGAACACCATCTTGGAGGCTGACTACCACACTCACAGACCTATTTAGCCGAGAAATGAGAACTGAAAGCCTAGCTTTCCTGATGATCAACCTGTGGCCCATGTGACATTTCGCTTCCTCTTAGTAGAGAGAAAATTTTGTTAAAAACAGTCGTCATTGAAATTAGCCTATTGCTTCCTCTGTGTTTTGTATATGCCCACACAGACACATTGACACAAACACACAAACACTCAAATGGGTGTTTTGCTACGGCTCAATTTCTGTCAGTATTCTTTAGAGAGGAGAAAAACCAGAGTTCTTGCCTAATGTAGCTAAAACCCACAATTGGAAAATTAAGAGAGCTGTGTCATCAACAGGGTATACATCTACCATAAGAATTATGCAGTTGGCTTCCTTTTCCATAAGTGAGATGGGAAACAACCAAGAAAGAAGAAAAGAAATCATCTGTAAGATAGAACAGAAGGAAGCAAAAGGTAATTGAAACATTTTAAATGAAAAGAGCAGCTTTTATTTTTTATTGTGGAGCAAACAGAGTTCCCAAACTATTCTTTCATGTACCTGTGTTGGTACAGAAGTACAGATTGCTAGAAAATTTCTCCCTCTAGTTAAATCCTATTGCGAAAGGAGACCACATTGAATTTCAACTTATTGCAGTGATATTATCTTCCAAGTGTATCTTAAAGGAAGTATACATTTGTTTTCAGAATGACCAGTCCTTTAGAGCTTGCAGAAATAAGCAGTTTTCAATTTTTATCCATTCTAGTTTTGGAGCTAAAAATAATAGTAAGCATTTGCTTTATTTTAATAGTGTACTTTGGTTCCTATTCCTCTGAAGTCCATGAAAACCACTTTCTGGGTGTATGTCAATAAGTTGACACCTCTTGGAATAATGAAGGGGGAAGGAACAAAAGATTCTTTTGGTCTGGCTTCTTCCTTATAGCAATGTATATTTCAGTTACCTTCAGTTAAAATTGAAGTGGGTTCCTTTGTGGCTCATACATTTATGTTTTTAAAATATGTGTTCAAATCTAATTGAATACAGCTACTCACTGGTTTAATCTGAGTATATGAAATGGATCACACTCCAGGGCCATTTTTTTTTTTTTTTTTTTTAGCGGTACGCGGGCCTCTCACTGTTGTGGCCTCTCCCCTTGCGGAGCACAGTCTCCAGACACGCAGGCTCAGCGGCCATGGCTCACGGGCCCAGCCGCCCCGCGGCATGTGGGATCTTCCCGGACTGGGGCACGAACCCGTGTCGCCTGCATCGGCAGGCGGACTCTCAACCACTGCGCCACCAGGGAAGCCTCAGGGCCATTTTTTTAATTCACTGAAAATACCAGTTTTTGAGACAGGAAGGAAACTTAACATTTCTGGAGCAGCAAATAGGGGGTTAAAGACTGTACCAGGCGATGCTGATGTTTTCAGGTAGGATCCCAATTTATAGCTGGGAGAACTGAGGCTCAGAGAGGTTAACCTCATGCATTCAGTACCTGTTCCTTGAGCTCTTGCTGTAAGTGACATGTACTCTATTGGGTGGTAGAAATACAGTGATAAATAAGACTAGGCCACGCAGCCAGTGAGTGGAAAATGTATGAGTAGGAGGTTTCAAAGTTCAGTGTCCCTTGATTCTACCTCTGTGCACTTACACACGAAGGGCCATGACACAGGGATGAATGTATCATTGGTCATAAAGAAGTTCATATTGGGGGCATACTAATATTGAGCGCTGACTTTTTGCCAGGCATTAGGCAAAATGTTTGCCATGTTTTAGTGTATATAACACTCAAAACCACCCTTTGAATTGGGTATTAACATTTCATTAACCCATGAAAAGTGGAGGCACAGAGGGGCTCAGATTGTTGCTAGTAGTTGCTCAGCTATTCAGGAGTGGAATATAATATGAGCCAAAGAGGGAGGGTGTATTTCTAGCAGGAAGGGTGAGAGAAAGCTTTTATGGAGGAGGGAGATGTCTGCTATGCAAAAAATGGCAAAGAGCTGGGACATACTTTACTACTTCCTCTTTCTGTGGCGATCGTCAACTCCACTAGTCAGTCATGGCGCCTTTTCCCATTATGCTTGGACATGATTTCAGAAACCTTCTCAACATATACTCCAGGCAGCCACCACCAACCAATTGGAGTTTGTACTTGAGAGAAACCGTGTTTTCCACTTAGAGCAAGCACTTGTTAGTGTTTTTTTTTTTTTTTTTTTTTTTTGCGATATGCGGGTCCCTCACTGCTGTGGCCTCTCCCGTTGCGCAGCACAGGCTCCGGCTGCGCAGGCTCAGCGGCCATGGCTCACGGGCCCAGCCGCTCCGCGGCATGTGGGATCTTCCCGGACCGGGGCACGAACCCGCGTCCCCTGCATCGGCAGGCGGACTCTCAACCACTGCGCCACCAGGGAAGCCCTTGTTAGTGTTTTTGATCGCCCAGCATCCATCTCATCTGTCTGGTACCATTTGGATTTCTTTTAGGGGAGTTAGGTTTTTGCATAGTATAGTCTTGGTGGGAGAGCAATTCCAGATGCCAACAAAGTTTTACAGAAGCCAAGAGGACCTGGCAGGATAAAAGTATATCACCTAAGGGAATTCCCTGGTGGCGCAGGGGTTAAGAATCCGCCTGCCAATGCAGGGGACACGGGTTCGATCCCTGGTCCAGGAAGATCCCACATGCCGCGGATCAACTAAGCCAGTGCGCCGCAAGTACTGAGCCTGCGCTCTGGAGCCCGCGAGCCACCACTACCGAAGCCCGTGAGCCTAGAGCCTGCGCTCTGCAGCAAGAGAAGCCACCGCAATGAGAAGCCCACGCACCGCAACAAAGAGTAGCCCCCGCTCGCCGCAACTACAGAAAGCCCACGCACAGCAACGAAGACCCAACCCAGCCAAAATAAAAAGTGTATTACCGAAGCTTGGCCGACTGGAAGTTCTCTTCTGGGACTTTAACTCAAGGGCAGGAAGGAATGGTGTGCTAAACAGACTTTGTCTGATCTAAGACTATGACTGTGGTTTCTGCTTCCTAATCCTCTGGGATTCTTTTGGTTCTTGTCCATTCCCAAGACCCATCATTTCTGTAAGCATCCATAGTCCTCCAGTAAGTTGCCTTATGTTCAAGTCAGCCAGACTTGGTTTCTGTTCTTTGCAAGTATGGAATCCTGATTGATAATACCGTCCTGGAGGGTTCATTGTCACTGCTGACCGTGGGTAACTCTGTGGTGTCATCACCTGAAATTAACAAAAACAAAACAAAACTCTCTTCTCTGGAAGCACCCTGTCCGTTTGAGTTGAATTCACACTGTCAATTTGAGTCTTATACCCTTAAGAAAATTGCTGGGACAGTCTCAGCTGGTTAACCTCTACTCTCCAGCTTTTTCCATTTTCATGCTTTTATTTTTATGCCTCTACTTACAGACCCAGGCTTTGAAACTCACTGTGCTTATTAATTCACTCAGGTAGGCTGAGCTGTCTTTTTTCAAACCATCAACATTATCAATATAACTGAATCTTTCCTAAATGTCCCATTTATTGGTTTCAGGATGCAAGTACCCTACAGGAGCAAGCTGTACCTTTGATGGAGAAGTTCACCTGGGCATTCTCGTCAGGAGGCTTCATACTGCCCTGCCTCAGGTATGGAGAACTGAGTTTCCGTTTTCCTATGAGTGCATATCGATGCCTATGCCTCTACTTCAGGTTTATTCCTTTTTATCTTATTTTTCCTCTCCTGGCCCTCAGTATCCTAGGGACTCAATGCTCAAAGTGTGGTGCATGGATCAGAAGCACTGGCACCACTTGGGAAAGGCAGAATCTCGGGCCTCACCCCAGACCTGCTCATTCAGAATCTACAGTTTAACAAAGTTCCCTGGTAACTTATAGGCACATTGAATTTGAGAAGCACTGCTCTAAAGGAGCACCTAAGTGGCTTGGCAGATACTGTGTTCCAGCCGATTTACATTCCAACCTGTGTATTCGAAGCTCTGCATCAACTATTCCAGCCTTATGGTCTAACTCTGGAGACTGGAAAGCTAAGAACTCATATCTCCAGCCTCCTTTCCAGCTAATACTGGACCCATGCTTTAGTCTTGACCAAATGAGATATACGCAGAATCTGCTGTGCTGTTTCTTTCGCCTCCTCCTTCCCGCTTGGAACGCTTCTGATGCTAAGAGGTGTCAGCCTTGTTGCTGAGAATGGGAGAGACTGAAGGAGCCTGTTTTCTCCTGCCATCTATGAGCTGCTGAACCAGCCCTGGCTACCTACTCCCAGACTTCTTGGAGCCTGAAATAAACACATCCCTATTTGGGTGAACTATAATTAACGGCTTCCCAGACATGGCTAACTAAAACACTGGCTTCCCCACCTTGTCTGGTTAAGCACCAAACATGTTTAAATTTTGATTTCTTAACTCAGATACACAGGGCTGGCTTTCAACCTTGAGGCTCCATGCCATTTTTAAGGAAACAGTGGAGTTTAGTGGTGAGAAGCAAACCTGTGTAGTTGTACAGGCTCCTGTGCTCAGGAGCGCTTTATGTTTGGTTTAATGCTCTGCTGTTGGGATCTTAAAGTTCTTAATTTTTGAACAAGGGGCCCATTTTCATTTTCACTGGGCCCTACAAATGATATAGCTGATCTGGGTAACAAACTTATACCAACCAGGTTCCAATTTATCTTGTGAACTGAGCTGGGAGAGAATTAATTTAGTAGAACTTAGATTTCTTACTCTTTGGCTCAACATTACCCAAGTTATAGTTGGATTGTAGAAACTTTTTTTTTCTTTCTTTGTTTTTCTTTTTCTTTTTTTTTTTTTTTAACTACTTAACAATGTTTCAAAAGTTACCTCACTCTCAAACCTTAGATAAAAGCATAGAAAGGGTATGAATTTACCAGAAATTTGAGATTCAAGGGAGAACTTTATTCTGAGATTGTTGCTGCTGAGGCCAAATATGCTTAATATAAAATATAAATATATTACATATGTAAATACATAAATATTTTGGTAAATATATTATATATAAAAATATAAAATATTCATAACAGCTCCAAGGACTTGGAGTCAAAGTTTCTCATCCGCGACAAAGGAAGCGGAACTCTCTGAAGCCCCGATGACAGTGCTGAGGAGCATCACGCAGATGCTGGGAGAGGAGGGTGTTACAGAGAGGACCAACGTCATCCCAGCCAGAGAACATCTTGACACCTGACGACAGCAGGAAGGCCTCATGCCAGAAAAAACATCAGCGTAACATGAATTCCCGTAGGTATTTGTGGCCCTGCTGCTGAATTGATTTTACGGTACTGACAGCAGAAATTGAACAAGGGGCTCATTTACAGACTAATTGGGCTTTATAGACCAATTTCCAATGTCCGCGCCTCTGGAATCCTCCATCCTGCACCCAGTTTCTAGATGAATACTATAGCAATTTGTTGGACTAATCAGGACCTTGGGTCTTGATGGACATGTTCACATCCACTGAAATACAGTATGCACGATGTTGTGTTGGTTTTTCAGAGCCTAGGCAATGCCAGGCTTTGCCAGAGGAGCTCTTTCAAAAAATTTTTGAGTTAAGGGGTTACTCTAAAGAGGGAGGAGAGAACAGTGAGATTAAAAGTAAAATGAGGGGATTACATGCTTTAATATTTGAAAGGAAGGATATGATTTTTGTCAGTTAGTCAAGCACTCTTGCTCTGAGCCAGGTTCTGTATGCTCAGTGGTGGAGGGAAGCACATCACCCAAAGTCTCCCGGGTACCTTGGCTTCAGGCTGCTGGGTGTGGGTGCCTGATGTGCAGGGGAGATGGATGATTCCCATGGATGGGTCAAGGATGATTCTAGTTGAAGTGCTAAAGCAGATCCCTAAGAAAAGGGAAAAAAAAAGATTCCTGCATGGATGAAAGGCCCTCCAGACTGGCTAGGGGAATTGATGTGTGTGTGAGAGGAGATAAGAGGATACAAAATAGGAACCCCCTTCTCTCCTCACCAGAGAAGGTAAGACAGCTACAACAGTGATGGATACAGATGCAGGGGTGGTGGGAAAGCTCACTGACCAGGGTTAGCAGAGGGAACTGAGGCTAGTGGGCAGACTTGGGGATTCCTCTGAGCTGTGTGGCAGGTGGGCTTTGATGGTGATGTGATCCAAGTAGGAGGAATTGGGGATTAAACAGAAAAGGATGTTGCTCCAGAAGCCAAGTAGCAGAGGATGGACAAGAGCCAAACAGAAATCACTTAGCCTTGGATGCGCAGGGGAAAGGTAGGCTGTATGGGGAACTGTCATCCGGTGACAAGGAGTGGACTTGAAAGGTTTAGACCTCTGAGCAAAGGGACATAGTGGTTGGTACTTACCCACTTGTGTCCAGACTTTGGCCCAAATATTTTTAAAAATTAATTTACTTCTGTATATGTTTTAGTATAATGTAGTTTGACTCACAAGAAATTGCAAAAATAGTACAGAGTTTCCATGTACCATTTGCCCAGTTTCCCCTTATGATAGCATCTTTTAAAAAAACTTTTCTTCCTGTGATAACATCTTTTTTTAAATTGAAGTATAGTTGATTTACAATGTTGTGTTAGTTTCATGTGTACAGCAAAGTGATTCAGTTATATATGTATTGGGTTGGCCAAAAAGTTTGTTCGGTTTTAAGTAAAAATAACAGACACATTAAAAAAATTTTTTTTGTTTATTTTTTTGGCCACATTGGGTCTTTGTTGCTGTGTGCGGGCTTTCTCTAGTTGCGGTGAGCAGGGGCTACTCTTTGTTGCAGTGTGCGGGCTTCTCATTGCAGTGGCTTCTCGTTGCGCAGCATAGACTCTAGGTGCACGGGCTTCAGTAGATGGAGCACGCGGGCTCAGTAGTTGTGGCGTGTGGGTTCTAGGGCATGTGGGTGTCAGTAGTTGTGTGGGCTTAGTCGTGGCTCACAGACTCTAGAGCGCAGGCTCAGTAGTTGTGGCGCATGGGCTTAGTTGCTCCACGGCATGTGGGATCTTCCCGGACCAGGGATTGAACCCATGTCCCCTGCATTGGCAGGCGGATTCTTAACCACTGTGCCACCAGGGAAGTCCCAAAAGACACATTTTTCATTTTCACCAAGAACTTTATTGGATAGCATATTCATTAACACACATAGGTGTTCTTTTTCAGATTCTTTTCCCATATAGGTTTTTACAAAATTTTGCGTATAGTTCCCTGTGCTAACAGTAGGTCCTTGTTGTTTATCTGTTTTATATATAGTAGGGTGTATATGTTAATCTCAAACTCCTAAGTTATCCCCCTTCCCCGCTATCCCCTTTGGTAACCATAAGTTTGTTTTCTCTGTCTGTGAGTCTGTTTCTGTTTTGTAAAGAAGTTCATTTGTATCATGTTTTACATTCCACATATAAGTGATATCATATGGGATTTGTCTTTCTCTGTCTGACTTCATTTAGTATGATAATCTCACAAGAAATTGCAAAAATAGTACAGAGTTTCCATGTACCATTCAGCCAGTTTTCCCTTATGATGTCATCATGGGAAGAAAAGTCTTTTTAAAAGATGTTATCTTGCATAACCATGGTACACGTCTTAGTCCTTTCAGCCTGCTATAACAAAGGACCATAGACTGCGTGGCCTATAAACAACAGAAATTTATTTCTCATAGTTCTGGAGGATGAAGTCTGAGATCAGGGTGCCAGCCTGCTCAGGTTTGGGTGAAGGCCCTCTTGCAGGTTTCAGCTGCTTTGTTAGCTTCCTTGATGTCTTCTTGCTTATCCATCCATCTATCCATCCGTCTACTGCTGACAGAATAACTGTCCTAAAACACTGCATATATCATGCTATTCCTCTGCTCAAAAAGCTGTAACAGTTTTCTGTTTTTTCAAGGAATAAGTCAAGACTACCAGTGGTAGGGCAGGTGATCTCTGCAAGGGTACATTTGATCTAAAGGGAAAATTCAAGCAAGCAGTCTCTAAAAGGACACGCTCACCTTAACTGATAGCCCCTTGAGACTCTGTGCCACGTTCAACTCAGTATTTTGTTTTCTTAATTTGGGTTCCCCAACAAGTAGACCTGGAGACAAGGATTGAGTGTTAGGAGTTAATGTGCAAGGCGGTCCCAGGAAACACCAGTAGGAGCATGGTGAAATGAGGCGGGAAGGTAAGGAAGTCATTGCAGGGTATGGTATCAAGACATTAAATTAAGGGCAATTTGAGCTTAATCCCAGTCTGGGGAATTCTGGTGGACAGTGTAGATTATGGAAGTTGGAGTCATCCCACCCAAGGGGTGAGAGGGCTGGAGTCTTACCCACCAACTCATGTCAGCCAGTGGTTGAAGGCTGCTCCTATATCTGTAGCCTGCTCTGTACTTTGAGCCTGAGCATGGGCAGCACAAGCTTTGGCAGCTAGAGAAAGTCCCCTGACAAAATGTTGCAGGCATTCACAGTTGGAAGTTAAGCCTATGTACCCTGAAAAGGAAGAGCCAAGGGCTTCCCTGGTGGCGCAGTGGTTGAGAGTCCACCTGCCGATGCAGGGGACACCGGTTCGTGCCCTGGTCCGGTAAGATCCCACGTGCTGCGGAGCAGCTGGGCCCGTGAGCCGTGGCCGCTGAGCCTGCGCGTCCGGAGCCTGTGCTCCGCAACGGGAGAGGCCACAACAGTGAGAGGCCCGCATACCACAAAAAAAAAAAAAAAAAAAGTAAGAGCCAAGGGGCTGTGGGCACGGCACCAACGGCAGTTCTTACGTGGAAGTTCCTTTATCCCACGTGCACTGGGCAGTGACTATGGGGAAGACTCTAGGAATTCAAAGATGTTTGTGATCATTTCTTTGTCCTATCTCATACCCTGGACAGGAAGATGGCAATAGAGTGTGGCCATGGCTGGAGTTGGTGTATACACTGTTAAGAGAACAAAGGAAAGTAGAATCAACTCTGCTTGGGATCATTAAGGACCATCTGAATAAAGGAAGAGACATATGATCTTAATGAGATCAAGATAAGTAAGATTTTGCCAGGATGCCAGGGGAAGGTAGGGGAGGCAGGAAGAAGAGCATTCTAGGTGGAGGGAATAAAACATGACAAAATTAGATGGAGAGTAATGACCTGTTCCAGAAAGAATGGCTATTCTTTAATAATTAGAGCCTAGAAAGCATGGCAGCAGCAGGGTGTGATGGAAATTAATGTTGAAAGATATGTAGGAACCAAGTTATAAAAGCCTTCTTTGCCATGCCTTTGGTATTGCAACTTCAGAATCATATTGTTTTTGCAAACGGATTTCCAAGAAAAAATTTAAGGAATTCCAATTTCCAGTGACAGGCAAGAGTGATTTCCTTTTATAAAAGAGAAATGACTAGACATTAACCTTTATTTTTATTTTATTTATTTATTATTTATTTATTTATTCTTGGCTGTGTTGGGTCCTCATTGCTGCGTGTGGTCTTTCTTCAGTTGCGATGAGCGGGGGCTTCTCTTGTTGTGGAGCACGGGCTCTAGGTGCACGGGCTTCAGTAGTTGTGGCACGCAGGCTCAGTAGTTGTGACTTGTGGGCTCTAGAGCGCAGGCTCAGTAGTTGTGGTGCACGGGCTTAGTTGCTCCACGGCACATGGGATCTTCCCGGACCAGGGCTCAAACCCATGTCCCCTGCATTGGCAGGTGGATTCTTAACCACTGCGCCACCAGGGAAGGCCCCACATTAAACTTTAAAATATTATTAGACTTAGATTCTATGTTTAGGCTTATATAGGGAAACATACATTTTTTTCCATAAAAGAATTTTCTTGTTTAGAATAGAATTTTTACCTGATAGCTTATCTTACCTAAGCAAATAGCAGGAATTTCTTTCTGCCCTAGTTAGTATGACATATTTGGTACCACTGCCTTTAAAATATTGCATCTCAAACTCCAGCTAGGATAATTTCCATGTATGGATGTTAGCACTGATTTTTAAATTCCTTAATCTTATTTATTAGTTTACTATACCAAAGGTCATCAACCGTCTTTCTGAGATCCAGATACATCGCCTCTGGTGGCACTGCTAGCATCTATTATCCTTTTCTACCACTATAAAAAGCAATGTGAGGGCTTCCCTGGTGGCGCAGTGGTTGAGAGTCCGCCTGCCGATGCAGGGGACATGGGTTCGTGCCCCGGTCCGGGAAGATCCCACATGCCGCGGAGCGGCTGGGCCCGTGAGCCATGGCCGCTGAGCCTGCACGTCCGGAGCCTGTGCTCCGCAACGGGAGAGGCCACAACAGTGAGAGGCCCGTGTACCGCAAAAAAAAAAAAAAAAAAAAAAAAAGCAATGTGATTTTTTTTAAAAAAAGATTTATCCCTTAGACATATCTGTTGACAGCCACTTCATTTGCTACACTCTTCAACTTACATTCATCTCATTCTTTAGTAAAAGTAAACAGAAGTGGTGTGTGGTTTATAGAAAGGCAGCCACAAAGAAACCTCTTTATTCATGACGTTTCATCCATTTTAAGGTGTTTCAACAGGGACAAGTCATCAGCAGCAGAGACTCAGCTACCTAAGGAAGAACCACTTTGTTTTTCCAACCACTTGACCATTTTAGAATTGATGCCAGGATCCATTTAGACCATTCTTCAATCTTCATATGAAATGCAGTGGTTTGGATTATTCTGATCAATGTCAGTAACGAGACGATTACATTTTTAGTCACAAGATGGTATTTTTGAACAATGTCTCCTTTGCTGCTGCTGCAGTACCTCTTAGTTGTGCTTATCTGGAGGAATATATTATGGCCTCAGGAAAGAGCTGCCAAAAACGGAGGAGGGATATTGCATTTCTTGGCTCTGTACTTAAGGAAACCAGCTACTTTCTTCTCTCCCTTTCCCCTAAGGGTGTGTTAGTTAGAAATAAATGTGATTCATTTTCAGTAAAAGTGGGACTGGAAGCTGGCCTTGGGTGTAACAACGTCAAAGCACGTGATAAATGAAGAACACAAAGCCAGAGAAAAATACATTTAGGAAGCCATTTTGGACTTGATTGGTTAAAAACTGACAAGTCCTTCCCCTAGTGATTTGTTTTGAACCATGAGGGAAATATAAAAAGCAAGAGGGAAAAAGTTACTTAGCCAAACCTAGAAGGGAATTTGCTAAATTTGTGTGTTGGGTAAAGGTCCTTCCCCAAATGCCTGAGATTTTGTTAGCACATTCTATCATGTAGCTTGAGGCCTTGCTCAGCAATGCATCTGGGAAAGCATGACACTATGACAGGCCAATACTTTCAATGGGGAAGTGCTTTTTTTTTTTGATTTCTCATTGTTAGTGTATAGAAATGCAATTTACTTTTGAGTGTTGATTTTGCATCCTGCAACTTTGTTTATTAGTTCTAACAGTTCTTTTGGTAGAGTCTATAGAATTTTATATATTTCAGATCATGTCATCTGCAAACAGAGACAATTTTACTTCTTCCTTTCCTATTTGGATGCCTTCCATTTCTTTTTCTTGTCTAATGGCTCTGGTTAGGACTTTAAGTACTATGTTGAATAAAAGTGGAGAGTGGGCATCCTAGTCTTGTTCCTGATCTTAGAAGCTTTCAGCTTTTCACCATTCAGTATGATGTTAACTGTGGGCTTGTCATATATGACCTTTATTATGTTGAAGTACCTTCATTCTGTACCTAATTTATTGAGAATTTTTATTATGAAAGGATGTTGAATTTTGCCAAATGATTTTTCTGCATCTACTGAGATAAGATTTTTTTCCCTTCATTTTGTTAATGTGGTATATCACATTTAATGATTTGTGTATGTTGAACCATTCTTGCATCCCACGGATAAATCCCACTTGATCATGGTATATGATCTTTTGAATGTACTGTTGAGTTTGGTTTGCTAATATTTTGTTGAGGATTTTTACATCTGTGTTCATCAGAGATATTGGTCTGTAATTTTCTCTTCTTGTAGTGTCACATGAGTCCTTATTAAGAGGGATTCTGAAGGAGTCACAGTGAGAGCAGGAGGCAGTGTGATGATGGTAGCAGAGATTGGGTGATGCATTTCGAAGATTCAGGAAGAGGCCAGAAGCCAAGGAATACTGACGTCCACTAGAATGCTGGAAGAAGAAAAGGAATGGATTCTCCCTGGAGCCTCCAGCAGGAACCAGCCCTGTGGCACCTTGACATTAGCCCAGTGAAACTGATTTTGAACTTCTTGCCTCCAGAACTGTAAGAGAATAAGTTTGTGTGTTTTTTTAAACTTTTTATTTATATATATATATATATATATATATATATATATACATACATATATTTATTTATTTATTTTTGGCTGTGTTGGGTCCTTGTTGCTGTGCACGGGCTTCCTCCAGTTGTGGCGAGTGGGGCTACTCCTCATTGTGGCTCACGGGCCTCTCATTGAGGTGTCCTCTCTCTGTTGGGGAGCACGGGTTCTAGGCATGCAGGCCTCAGTAGCTGTGGCACACGGGCTCAAGTAGTTGTGGCTCGTGGGCTCTAGAGCGCAGGCGCAGTTGTGGCGCACGGGCCCAGCTGCTCCACAGCATGTGGGATCCTCCTGGACCAGGGCTCAATCCCATGTCCCCTGCACTGGCAGGCGGATTTCCAACCACTGCGCCACCAGGGAAGTCCAAGTTTGTGTTTTTTTTAAGCCATCACATTTGTTACAACAGCAATAGAAAACTAATACACTTCCTTGCTCCCCTACAGATTTTTACCTCTTACAAAACTACTTGCATTCAAACTGTCCTCTCAAGGTGTGCTTCTGGGGGAACCCAAACTATAACACTCACCATCTTTGCTCTACTCGCCATCCCCTTCTTACCACCCCAGGCCAAGTCCACATTGTCTTTTCCTGGACAGTTGCTGGAGTCTCTACCAGCAACTATTGAAATATTAAACCCACTACCAAATAGTAAACCCACTACCAATATTAAACCCATGCAGCCATATTTGTTGATTTAATTAGAGGTTATGCTTTCAGTATTCTCTTCATTTGCTTTTCTTATTTCTCTATACCTATACTATTTTACTTGCTATGACAGTGTGACAGGAGATATTTGTTGACATGAAATTGTCACTACTGGAAGTTCAAAGTGATTTGGCATTCATTAATTTCATTTGAATAACACTTTTATTTTCTTCACAGTGATTTTGAAGATTTTTTGTGCCTTTTAGAAATTTTTATTTATAAGTTGGAGTATAATTGCTTTACAATGTTGTGTTAGTTTCTGCTGTACAATGAAGTGAATCAGCTATACGTATACATATATCCCCTCCCTCTTGGATCTCCCTCCCATCCCCACCCCCCATCCCCCCCATCTAGGCCATCACAGAGCACCGAGCTGAGCTCCCTGTGCTATACAGCAGGTTCCCACTAGTTAGCTATTTTACACATGGTAGTGTATTTATGTCAAACCTAATGTCCCAATTCATCCCACCCTCCCCTTCCCTTGCTGTGTCCACGCATCCATTGATTTTGAAGATTTTTAAAGCACTTACTCATCAAGTATATATATTATACTGTATTAAGGCAGGGAAGTAAATATCTATTATGTTTGGAAATTAGTTACAGATATAGAATCAATTATAGCTGGGTTGAGTGGAAAGGGAATAATAAGGGGTATAAAGTAGCAATATAGTTGGAAGGGCTGAAGAGAGCTAGACTGCCAGAACCCACTTCGAAAGCAAACCACAGAACTGAGTCTCCAGGGGCACTGCTGCTCCTGCCATAAACCGAAAGGTCTTTTTTGAGTGGACCACTACCACTGAAGTGCTGATGTGGGAGCCACTGCCTCTGCTGTGATAGGGAAGCCACTTCTGCTAAGTCAGGAAACTACAGCCTCAGCTGCTGGCATTGGAACCAGGCCACCTCAGTTATGATCTGCATCCACAAGAATGAATTTCTTGCACCTGGCCTCTGTTGTTACATCACTTGGTTCCAAATCCAGGCATTGGATGCATGCATCTGTTATGCAGAATCTAAATCTCATCCACAATTTTAGTTGTAAGGGATCTGGAAAATAGACCTCGTGGCTTTCAAGTCTCTGTGAGCCAGGAAGGCCCAGAATGGAATTGGAGCAGAATCGAGCCAGTACAAAAAACCCAGTACCACCATGTGCTACCAACAATATTGGAACCATAAAAAGGAAAAAATGTTTTGGTTAATGTTCCTTGGAATAGAATACTGCATTAGGTACAGCAGCCTATTCCTGTTAATTGTGATTAATAGTCTATTATTACTATACTTGTTCTGTAGCAATATTGGTTCTCCTTTGCTTATGCCAATATTTTGGTAAGCTTTAGTGAGCCCATTTTTAAAATAAGCTGCCTCAGGTCACAGATTGCAAGTTCCCTCTTTTATTTTTCCATGTGTCAGCCACAGTGTTTGAGAGCCTAGGGGCACTGGATAATAGTTATTGGCTGATGATCTTGAGCCTTCATTCCATAACCAAAGGGGAAAGTTCTTGAATTAATGTAGAAATTATTTTGTTGAATTAGATCCTGGGGCTAAAAAATTTTGAATTCTGCCCTAACCACATAACCACAGTAATTTTTCTGGGCTGTTGCTATGCTGTGATGTTTTGAACATCCAGAATCCACGTTCAGAGGAAAGGAGAAGGAAGTGGTATGCTGTGCAAAGGCTTATGCGTGAAGTCCTGTTTGAATGAAGCTGAGGAACTTTGATGGGGGCGGTCACAGTTCTTCCTTCTTTCTTGTTTCATAGTGTTTAATTTGCTAAGAGTTCTAATTCCATCGGACGCTATAATAGGGGAAAAGCCACACCAACTCTCTTCAATTAACAGTTGTTTTGCTCCCCACGGAAAACATTGGAAGCCATCTGATAAATTTAGCTTTGTGAAAATAGCATTTTAAAGGCAGATGATCGTTGGCTTTTATAATTTTACTCCTGGATTTTCATGCATGCCTCTTCAAATTTTTGGGTTGTAACGAGAAACCAAAACATAACTTTAGGAGGATGGTATATCCATCAAAGGTTGTAAAAATAAATGCTCAAATATGAATTGTGATACTGGGCTCTTTGAAAGAGCTCTAAGAGCAAGATGTTTCTTTTCAGAGAGCATCATCAAAGTTTGTGCATTGCAGTAATTTGAATAATGATAGGGGATTTTGGCAAACCAGCAGCAAAATATAAAATGACAAACATCTGGGAAGTTGGCAGCTGTGAGTTGGAAGGCTATCTTGTGGTGTCACAGGTGTGCAAAGTAAATGCTAGGGGATCGGGTGGAAGCAGTTATTGTAGGTAGTAGGACTAGAGGCTGCAACATGAGAGATTGAGGTTTTCTGTCTTTATTTGTTCCCCAAACAGATGACCAGGAAACTAGCCATTAATTTATGCACATATTGCATATTGTACACATCTTTCTAGAAATATTTTGCATTTTATCAAACAAATCCAACACTGAGCGTTCTTTGAAAAAAAATTTTTTTTTTATTGTAGTTGATTTACAACGTTGGGTTAGTTTCTGGTATACAGCAAAGTGATTCGGCTATATACTTTTCTTTTCCAATATGGTTTATTACAGGATATTGAATATAGTTCCCTGTACTATACAGTAGGACGTTGTTGTTTATTTTATATATAGTAGTGTATTTCTGCTAATCCAAAACTCCTAATTTATCTCTTCCTCACCCCTTTCCCCTTTGGTAACCATAACTTTGTTTTCTATGTCTGTGAGTCTGTTTCTGTTTTGTAGATAAGTTCATTTGTGTCTTTTTTTTAATTTTTATTTTTTTGGCTGCGCTGCACAGCATGCAGGATCTTAGTTCCCCAACCAGAGATCAAACCTGTGCCCCCTGCAGTGGAATTGTATAGTCCTAACCACTGGACTGCCAGGGAATTCCCTCTTCTTTTTTTAATATTGGCTATATTCCTTATAGCTTATTTTATTATTGTTATTATTATTATTATTATTATTTTACTTTTTGGCTGCACCACACAGCAGGTGGGAGGCATGCAGGATCTTAGTTCCCTGACCAGGGATCAAACCCATGCCCCGTGCAGTGGAACTGCGGAGTCTTAACCACTGGACTGCCAGGGAAGTCCCTGTGTCATATTGTAGATTCCACATATAAGTGATATAACATTTGTCTTTGTCTGACTTACTTCACTTAGTATAATCTCTAGGTCCATCCATGTTGCTGCAAATGGCATTTTTTCATTCTTATTTATGGCTGAGTAGTATTCCATTGTATATATGTACCACATCTTCTTTATCCATTCATCTGTCAACGGACATTTAGGTTGCTTCCACATCTTGGCTATTGTAAATAGTGCCGCTATGAACACTGAGGTGCACGTATCTTTTAAAATTAGTTTTCTCTGGATATATGCCCAGGAGCAGGATTGCTGCATCATATGGCAACTCTATTTTTAGCTTTTAAAGGAACCTCCATACTGTTTTCCATAGGGGCTGCACCAATTTTTTTTCCCACCAACAGTATAGGGGGGGTTCCCTTTTCCCCACACCCTTTACAGTATTTGTTATTTGTAGACTTTTTAATGAGGGCCGTTGTGAGTGGTGTGAGGTGATACCTCATTGTAGTTTTGATTTGCATTTCTCTAATAATTAGCAATGCTGAGCATCTTTTTGTGTGCTACTGGCTATTCACATGTCTTCTTTGGAGAAATATCTTTAGGTCTTCTGCCCATTTTTTGATTGGGTTGCCTGTTATTGAGTTGTATGAGCTGTTTGTGTATTTTTGAAATTAAGCCCTTACCGGTTGCATCATGTGCAAATGTTTTCTCCCATTCTGTAGGTTGTCATTTCGTTTTGTTTATGGTTTCCTTTGCTTTCCAAAAGCTTCTGTTTGATTAGGTCCCATTTCTTTATTTTGCTTTTATTTCTATTGCCTTGGGAGACTGACCTAAGAAAACATTGCTACAATTTATGTCAGACAATGTTTTGCCTATGCTCTCTTCTAGGAGTTTTATGGTGTCATGTCTTTAAGTGTTTAAGCCATTTTGAGTTTATTTTTGTGTATGGTGTGAGGGAGTATTTTAACTTCCATTGATCTACATGAGGCTGTCCAGCTTTCCCAACATCACTTGCTGAAGAGACTCTGTTCTCCATTGTATATTCTTGCCTCCTTTGTCAAAGATTGACTGTAGGTGTATAGGTTTATTTCTGGGCTGTCTATTCTGTTTCATTGATCCATGTGTCTGTTTTTGTGCCAATACTGTGCTGTTTTGATTACTGTAGCTTTGTAGTATTGTTTGAAGTCTGGGAGGGTTATGCCTCCTGCTTTGTTCTTTTTCTTCAGGACTCCTTTGGCAATTCTGGGTCTTTTATGGTTCCATATGAATTTTAGGATTCTTTGTTCTAGTTCTGTGAAAAATGTCATGGGTAATTTGATAGGGATCGCATGAAATCTGTACAGTAAGTCCCCTGTATACGAACCTTCAAGTTGCGAACTTTCAAAGATGCGAATGTGCGTTCACATGTCCAATCTCATAAGTTAGTTCATGTGTCTGGAGTACACTGTCATGTGCATGCATCCTCTATAAGTGGTTGTGCTTTTGTGTACTTTACTGTACAGTACTGTATAGAGTACAGTAGTACAGTATCTTTATTTCAGGCCCAGGATGTCCGGAAGAAAGCATGAAAGCAGTGATGATGTAGCTGGTACTGCTAAGAAGTGCCAGCTGTTGTACTGTACTACTGTACTTTTCAAGGTACTGTACTGTAAGATTAAAAATGTTTTACTTTTTGTGTTTTTTATGTATCATTTGTGTGAAAAGTATTATAAACCTATTACAGTACAGTACTATATAGCCAATTGTGTTAGTTGGGTACCTAGGCTTTGTTGGACTTACGAACAAATTAGACTTATGAATGTGCTCTTGGAATGGAACTCGTTCACATGTAGGGGACTAACTGTAGATTGCTTTGGGCAGTATGGCCATTTTAACAACATTCTTCCAATCTAAGAGTGTGGGATATCTTTCCATTTCTTTATATCATCTTCAATTTCCTTTATCAATGTTTTATAGTTCTCAATATATAAGTCTTTTACCTCCTTGGTCAGGTTTATCCCTAAGTATTTTGTTTTTCTGATGTGATTTTAAAAAGGGATTTTTTTTTACTTTCCCTTTCTGATACTTCACTGTTAGTGTAAAGAAATGCAACTGGGGCTTCCCTGGTGGCGCAGTGATTGAGAGTCCACCTGCTGATGCAGGGGACACGGGTTCGTGTCCCGGTCTGGGAAGATCCCACACGCCGTGGAACAGCTGGGCCCGTGAGCCATGGCCACTGAGCCTGCGCGTCCGGAGCCTGTGCTCCGCAACGGGAGAGGCCACAGCAGTGAGAGGCCTGCGTACCACAAAAAAAAAAACAAAAAACAAAAAACAAAAAAAACTGATTTCTGTATGTTAATCTTGTATCCTGCTACCTTGCTGAATTCGTTGATCAGTTCTAGTAGTTTTTGTGTGGAGTCCTCAGAGTTTTCTGTATATAGTATCATGTCATCAGTGTATAATGACAGTTTTACCTCTTCCCTTCTAATTTGGATACCTTTTATTTCTTGTCTGATTGCTGTGGCTAGAACTACCATTACTATGTTGAATAGAAGTGGTGAGAGTGGGCATCCTTGTCTTGTTTCAGATTTTATCAGGAAGGTTTTCAGCTTTTCACCATTGAGTTTTATGTTGGCTGTGGGTCTCACAAATAGCTTTTATTATGTTGAGATATGTTCCCTCTATACCTACTTTGGTGAGAGGTTTTTTTTTATCATGAATGGATGTTGAATTTTGTCAGATGCTTTTTCTGCATCTATTGAGATGATCGTGTGGTTCTTGCCTTTTCTTTAGTTGATGTGGTATATTACATTGATTTGTGTATGTTGAACCATCCTGGGAGGAATGCAACTTGGTCATGGTGTATGATATTTTTTATGTGTTGTTGGATTTGGTTTGCTAATATCTTGTTGAGAATTTTTATATTTATATTCATCAAAGATATTGGCCTGGGCTTCCCTGGTGGCGCAGTGGTTGAGAGTCCGCCTGCCGATGCAGGGGACACGGGTTCGTGCCCCGGTCCGGGAAGATCCCACATGGCGCGGAGCGGCTGGGCCTGTGAGCCATGGCCGCTAAGCCTGCGCGTCCGGAGCCCGTGCTCCGCAACGGGAGAGGCCACAACACTGAGAGGCCCGCGTACCGCCAAAAAAAAAAAAAAAAAAAAAAAAAGATATTGGCCTGTAATTTTCTTTTTTGGTAGCAACACTTGGCATTCTTAATCCTGTGTTGGATTCTTCCTTTCCCTTGGATTTATTGGGCCTCAAGTAAATTAATGAATATTTTAATAAAACCAATATTATTTGTCATCTAAAATGATCATATTAAAAAGCCTCTACCATGGATTTAAAACTTTGCTGTAATTATAAATTCTCCACATTTAAATCAGCCTTCATTTTAATTAAATTTTCTTTCTTTTTTCCTTAGATCAGTGGTTCTCAAAAGTATGGTCACCAGACTAACAGCATCAGATTCACATGGGAACTTGTTAGAAATGCAGCTTCTCAGGCCTGGCCAAAGACCCGTGGAATCAGAACTCTGGTGGTGGAGTCCAGCAGTCTGTGTTTAAACATGCTATTCAGGAGACCCAGATGTGAGAACCAAGTGTGAGAACCACTGCTAGTCTAGGGTCAGAGATATTAGACAGTAGGCTTTGGTCATCTCAACTGAAACCTTTAATGAAATTGTGTTTCTTTCCATTTCAGAGGGTAACCTTCTGTGCAGGTAATTTAGATTGGAAGACAGTACTACTGGAGCTATATGTTGCTGAGGCCATCCTCATCACAGCTGGGAAAATTGCCTTCAGGTAGGACTAGGAGGAGATGATCTCTTGCTCATTTATCCCTAGTTCTTTTTTTTTTTTTTTTTTTTTGCGGTACACGGGCCTCTCAGTGCTGTGGCCTCTCCCGTTGCGGAGCACAGGCTCCGGACGCGCAGGCCCAGCGGCCATGGCTCACGGGCCCAGCCGCTCCGCGGCATGTGGGATCCTCCCGGACTGGGGCACGAACCCGCGTCCCCCGCATCAGGGGGCGGACCCCCAACCACTGTGCCACCAGGGAAGCCCCACTATCCCTAGTTCTTTATTACTTGACAATAATTATATTATTTTTTAATTTATGTATTTTTGAAAAAATTTTAAAGATTCAGAAATGATTACAGATTATGTGACAAATACTAGCCACTTTGCACCAATTAACATTTATTAATTAAATATTAACATATTTTCTTCTAGTGTTACTTTTTACCACTTGAAATGGAAATGTTCTATTATCTCTGTCCCAAACCTATTCTCCTTCCTCTGTCTTTACCTCCCTTCCTTCCCAGAAGCAACCTCCACCACGGATTTGGCACTATCTACTGTATGTGTTTATAATTTCATCACATACATATGTATTCACAAATGATATTAGTACCGTTTTGGGTAGTTTTTCCTCTACATTGACACCAATGGTGTTACATGAGGCACATAATATAAACTTGCACATCATATTCTTCTGCCCTGAACCAGGTGACCATGAAAGGAAAAATTGTTTTTTCCTTCAGTTTATGGATGGATAGGTGTTCATTGGGACTAAATTATGGTTTCTGCTTACGGGAAGGTATCACAGGTTGAATTGTTGAAGTTCTAAGACCCCAGTACCTCAGAATGTGACCTTATTTGGAAATAGGGTAATTGCAGATAAAGTATTAGGTAAAGATGAGGTCATACTGGACTAGGGTGGGTACTTAATCCAGTATGGCTGGTGTCCTTACAAGAAGAGGAGACACAGACAAGAGACACTGCATGAGACAAGAGGCAGAGACTAGAGTGATGGGTCTGTAAGCCCAGGAATGTGGAGGGTTGCTGGCAACCACCAGAGGCTAGAAGAGACAAGGAAGGACCGTTTCCTAGAGCCCTCAAAAGGAGCATGACCCTGCTGAGATCTTGATTTGGGAATTCTAGAATTGTGAGAGAATAAATGTCTGTTGTTTGAAGCCACCCAATTTGTGGTACTATGTTGCAGCAGCCCTAGGAAATTAATACAAATGGAAATGAAGAGTCAGTTTGGCTCAACTGAATATGCCGCAGAGAGCACCCATAACATGTGAGTAAACTGATTATTTCAGAAATGTTGGGGAATTAGTCTAGTTAACTGAATTTTCTGGTTTGGGCATTAACCAGCTTACTCTGTATTTAATTTCTACCAACAGTATTACATGTTTAAACATCTGGGTTGTTCAGTTATAATGAAACTAAAAAAGCCACATGGCCACCAAATTCACTGTAGATCCTATAATATTACCATGTTCTAATAAAGAAATTAAAGTACTGGGAAAAACTTGCACATGAAAGAAACACTTCTATTTAACTGAACCAAGTTCCAAGATTAAGAAGACAATGTGATATAATTAAAACTAAAGCTATATTGCCCTTAATTTACTCCTTCTTTGACAATTCATAAAGCACTTTTAATGTTGCAAATATATGCTCATTATCAAACTAGTTATAGTTGTTATTCCAGTATTGTAGAACAACTCAGTTTATTCATTTCTTCTTCCTCTTTCACCACCTCTGCTGTCACTATCAACTCCACTACCTCCAGCACCTCCTCCTCCTCCACCAGCACCTCCTCCACAATTGCTCCAGCACCACCACCACCACTTCATGCTGCAGGCAGCCTTTGTGTTGCTGGGTTGACCGAGAGTTACTCATCAAACGTCTCCTGGAAACAAGACTTGAGGAAAACAGACAGATGACTCAGTCTATGTATGTAGCAAGGTGAGGGACATAAAAACTTATATGGACATCCTTAATATAAGGCAAAACAGGAAAAAAGAGATTCTAAAGATGCAAAAATAAACTGTTACATTAGTCCAGGTCTGGATGACGACTTTTAGCCATGGATGTCTTCAGCCATGATGATAATGAATTTGGGGTAGATCTTCTACTAGGTAAGTCATTAACTAGCCAATCATTAGAAAACACTCCAGTCATACAGTCATTTTGAGTGATTTCTACTGACCAGGTTTTAGAACTTGTACATGAAGAGACAGTGTCTTATTCTTTTGGTTTTCCCATGTGTAGGATAGGCATGGATGATATTTAGACATATAAACAAGATTGTTTTAAATTGCAGTAAATTTAAATTACAGTAAATTTAAATTACAGTAAATATTTGATAATTTAATTCGTATTGTGATTCTGACACTAGAAGCTACAAATAGTTGGATTTTGAAAGCAAGCATATATACTTATTTTTTTGTTAATTATTTTTTTGGAAAAGGCAATACAAATTCGGCCATACCTACCAAACTTGCAGATTGATTGATTTATTTATGTATTTATCTTGAAGTATAGTTGCTGTACAACATTTTATGTTACGGGTGTATAACACAGTGATTCATAATTTTTTTTTTTTTTTTTTTTTTTTTTTTTTTGTGGTATGCGGGCCTCTCACTGCTGTGGCCTCTCCCGTTGCGGAGCACATGCTCCGGACGCGCAGGCTCAGCGGCCATGGCTCACGGGCCCAGAGCTGCTCTGTGGCATGTGGGATCTTCCCGGACCGGGGCGCGAACCCGCGTCCCCTGCATCGGCAGGCGGACTCTCAAACACTGCGCCACCAGGGAAGCCCTGATTCATAATTTTTAAAGGTTATACTCCATTTAGTTAATATAAAATATTGGCTATATTCCCTGTGCTGTACCATACATCCTTATAACTTATTGTATACATAATAATTGGTACCAGATGTATTTCTTCTTTGCCCCAGTAATTCCACCTCTTAACAGCTCCTGCAGATACATATGTACATGAAAGAAAGGCCATGTGTAGAAGGTTACTCATGGCAGCGTTGCTCACAACCTAGAGTCCAGCACTAGGACACTAGGTTGTGAGGAACGCCTGTTATATTGGAACACAGCCATGCCCAATCATTTACATATGGTCAAAGGCTGTTTCTGTGCTACAGGGAGGAGTTCAGTGGTTCTGACAGAGACTATATGGCCCACAAAAACCTAAAATAGTTACTATGTGACGCTTAAAAAAGAAAAAGCTTATGGACGTCAGCTCTAAGTGATTCAGTTTAACGAAATCTTACCTATGCTTTTATAGTACATGAAAATACAAGTACAAAACAGTTAAAATACAAAATAGTTAAAAAGGAAATCCAAACGATGAGCTTCACTCTTGAGAATGCACAGGAGGGATGGTGTTCTTTTTCAGTTTGACAATCCTTCCCCTCAAGAGAAAAAAAGTGGAAGGCAAGACTGCTTCATCTTTAATTTATGTGACAAAGATTTGTTGGGTGTATACTCAGGGGAAGGTACTCCAGGGACTGCAGGATGCAGAGACAAAGAAAGCAGGATCCTTCTTCTTGGGGGCTCAGAGTCTAGCAAGGGACTCAGACATGTTAAGCAATTAGGATGCAAAATGATGAGTGCTGTAAGAAAGAGAAGAAAAAAGTGCCATGAGAGCCATCAGGAGCCACGGAAGATGTGTGAATCTGCCCAAGGCAATTTAAAAAAATCATGAGAGAGGCTATTTACAAAAGGGTGTCAAGGTGAAATAAAAATTGCCAATGAGACAGGTTTTACTCTTTCTGACCAAAAGAGGGTAGTGAAAGAGTATCTGTCTAAAACGTAAACAAAATGTTTAAGCCCAAGAGTATTACTGTATCCTTTTTGTTTTTCAGGGCCCTAATTTTATGCAGCTAGATTTGTTTTTTGAATTCTGACCTATTCAGACTTTTACAGTGGATAATTTGATGCTTCATGAAAGTAAAATCTGCATCTTATTGTTGTAGGCATTTTTCACAAAAGCAAAATTTATTTTCCTCGTTTGGTTTCCCATAGGTTTAGCATGTAAGAGAAGTGTATGAGTCTGTCAGTGTGTTTCAAAAAGAAGAGAGATGAGAAACTACAGGCTTCACTTCCCATGTGCTGAATTTTCATTTTCACTTTAGATTAGGTCACACAGCTTGTTTTGGACACTGTTCTACTCATGGTTACCTTAATATTGCTCAGATATGGAACAAAAGGCAAAGTTGTATGACAGAAGTTGATACATAAACTTAAGGTTCACATTGTTTCCTTGATCACCTCCTTTTGCTTCTGCAGACCAACTCTCCACCCTTTCTACTCTCCTTTCTGGACCCAAAGGCTGACCTGCATGGATTCCATGAGTATGCTTCCTGGCCTCTGGGTTCAGCCAATGAGAAGACATGGCTGACAGCAGGAAGGGGAAGAGAGTGAAGTTCCAGGTATTTGTTTCCCCACTTTGTCCTGTAGGATAATCATAAGCTGCATTCCTCTGCTGAAGGAAGGACTGGGGCCAATTTCACTCAACTCTCACTGTGTACAGGTTCCAGTAACTGCTTCCCGTTGGCTCTTCTGCGCCCTGTTGTTACTGGCCTTGGGGTACTTCATTGTGCCTGGTGCTTTTCCCCATCGCCTCCCACGTTTGTCAGCAATTTCTTTATAAAACTCTCCTCACATTAGCCCAGCTGACTGTGCTGTGCCAGGGATTTGAGGGATGCAGTATATATTCCTGTAAGGTTTCACAAATCAAAAATTTTATTCTGTTCCATGGTACTGATTTCCACCATTCTGTCTTCCAGGTCACTGATCCGTTCTTCTGCCTCATTTATTCTGCTATTGGTTCCTTCTAGTGTATCTTTCATTTCAGTTATTGTATTCTTTAATTCTGTTTGGTTGTTCTTTATATTTCCTACTCTTTGTTAAAAACTTTTAACTTCTCAGTCTCTGCATCCATTCTCTTCCCGAGTTCTTGGATCATCTTTATGATCATTATTCTGAATTCTTTCTTTCTTGGAGGTGTCCTATCTCTGCTTCACTTAGTTGTTCTTCTGGGGTTTTAGCTTGTTCCTTTACCTGGAACATATTCCATTGCCATCTCATTTTATTTAAATTTCTATTTGTATTTTTATGAATGTGGTAGGTTACATTTCTCAACCTTGCAGATGTGGCCCTCTGTAGGGAATGTCCTATGTGTCCCAGCAGTACACGCCCCTCTTGTCACCCAAGGCCCAGGGACCAGCTGGTCCAGGGTAGGTTCTGACATGTGTTGGCAGACTAAGTTCCACAGGCTGTAGGACTGTTCTGTTCTTGTGTCTGCCCCCTGGTGGGTGAGGCTGGGTCTTTGCCCTCTGGTGGGCAGGTCCATGTCAAGAGGTGGCTGTGGGAAGCTTCTCTGCTGATGGGTGGGGCTGTGTTCCTCACCTGTTGGTTTTTTGGCCTGAGGTGTCCCAGCACTGCAGCCTACATGCTGTTGGGTAGGGCCAGGTTTTGGTACTAATGACCCAGGCAAGATGTCCATCTCCAGCAAGAGTTCATATAGATGAACACTCACTGGGTACCTCTGCCACCAGCACCCATGTCTCCAGGGCGAGCCCCAGTCACCCCTTGCCTCCCCAGGAAACCCTATGAGATCAGCAGGTAGGTCTGGCCTAGGCTCCTCTGAAGTCACTGCTTTTGCCCTGGGTCCCAGTGTGCATGAGACCTTGTGTACACCCTCCAAGAGTAGAGTCTCTGTTTCCCCAGTCCTGTGCAGCTCCTGCACTCAAGCCTAGCTGGCCTTCAAAGCCAAGTGCTGTGGGGGTTCCTACTCCCAAGGCCGGACCCCTGTGCTGGGGAGCCTGATGTGGGGCTCAGAGCTTTTACTCCTGTGGGAGAACATATAAAACATAATTATTCTCCAGTTTGTGGGTCACCCACCTGGCTGGTATGGGATTTAATTATATTGCAAGTGTGCCCCTCTTACCATCTCATTGTAGTTTCTTCTTTAGGTCTTTGGATATAGAATATCTTTTTTTGGTAGGTTCCAGTCTTTTTGTTTTTTTTTTTATCAATGGCTCTTCAACAGTTCGTTGTGACTTTGGTGTGCTCATGAGAGGCGGTTACTTCAAGGTCCTTCTAGTCCACATCTTGTCTCCAATCCCGTTCAGTTTTTGTGAGTCAGAAATCCAGATATGGCTTAGCTGAATGCCTCTGATACAGATTCTTTCATGAATGACGTTGCAGTGGAGGTGTCTGTCTGCTGAGGCTGCATTCACCTCGAAACTCAAATGGGAAAGACAGAGCAGTGGAAATCACTGTCGCAGAACAGAATAAAGAAGAAAGAATGAAAAGAAATGAGGACAGTCTCAGAGACCTCTGGGACAACGTTAAATTCAGCAACGTTTTGCATTATAGGGGTCCCAGAAGGAGAAGAGAGAGAGAGAAAGGGCCTGAGAAAATATTTGAAGAGATAATACTGAAAACTTCCCTAGCATGGGAAAGGAAACAGCCACCCAAGTCCAGGGAGCTCAGAGAGTCCCATACAGGATTAACCCAGGGAGGAACACACTGATTCACACAGTAATGAAACTGACAAAAATTAATTACAGGTGAAGAGAAAGTATTAAAAGCAACAAGGGAAAAGCCACAAATAGCATACAAGGGAATCCACATAAGGCCATCAACTGATTTTTCAGCAGAAACTCGGCAGGCAAGAAGGGAGTAGCATGATATATTGAAAGTAATTAAAGGGAAAAAGCTACAACCAAGAATATTCTACCCAGCAAGGCTCTTGTTCCGACGCTATGGAGGAATCAAAAGCTTTACAGACAAGCAAAAGCTAAAAGAATTCAGCACCAACAAAGCAGCTTCACAACAAATGGAAGTTTTACAACACGTTCCTAAGAACTTCTCTAGGGAGAAAAAGGCCACAACTAGAAACAAAATTATGAAATGGGAAAGCTCACCAGAAAAGGCAAACATACAGTAAAGGTAGGAAATCATCCACATAAATATATCAAAACCAGCAACTGTGAGAAGAGGAGAGTAGAGATGCAGGATATTGGAAATGCATTTGAAATTAAGAGACCAGCAATTGAAAACAATCTTGTTTATATATATAGACTGCTATATCAAAACGTCATGATAACTGCAAACCAAAAATCTACAATAGATAAACACACACATACACAAAAGCAATCCAGACACAGTACTAAAGATAGTCATCAAATCACGAGAGAACAAAAGAGGAAGGGAACAACAAAGACCTACAAAACCAAATCCAAAATCCAAAACAATTCACAAGATGGCAAGAAGAACATACATATCAGTAATTACCTTAAATGTAAATGGATTCAGTGCTCCAACCAAAAGACACAAACTGGCTGAATGGATACAAACACAAAACAGCATATATATATGCTGTCTACAAGAGACCCACTTCAGATCTACGGACACATACAGACCGAAAGTGAGGGGGTGGAAAAATGTATTCCATGCAAATGGAAATCAAAAGAAAGCTGGAGTAGCAAAACTCATGTCAGACAAAATAGACTTTAAAATAAAGACTGGTACAAGAGACAAAGAAAGAAGATATAACAATTGTAAATATATATGCACCCAACATAGGAGCACCTCAATACATAAGGCAAATGTTAACAGATATAAAAGGAGAAATGGACAGTAACACAATGATAGTGGGGGACTTTAACACCTCACTTACATCAGTGGACAGATTATCCAGACAGAATATCAATAAGGAAACACAGGCCTTAAATGACACATTAGACTAGATGGACTTTATTGATATTTATAGAACATTCCATCTGAAAGCAGCAGAATACACATTCTTCTCAAGTGCACATGGAACATTCTCCAGGATAGTTCACATGCTGGGCCACAAAGCAACCCTTGGTAAATTTAAGAAAACTGAAATCATATCAAGCATCTTCTCTGACCACAGCACTATGAGGTTAGAAATCAACTATAAGAAAAAAAAACTGTAAAAAACACAAACACGTGGAGGCTAAACAATATGTTTACTCAACAACCAGTGGATCATTGTGGAAACCAAAGAGGAAATCAACAAACACCTAGAGACAAATGAAAACAAAAATATGCTGATTCAAAACCTATGGAACGCATCAAAAGCTGTTCGAAGAGCGAAGTTTACCGCAGTCTCTCCTCAGGAAACAAGAAAAATATCAACCTAACCTTACACTTAAAGCAGCTATAAAAAGAAGAACAAAGCAAACCCAAAATTAGAAGTAAAGAAATCATAACGATCAGAGCAAAAATAAATGAAATAGAGACTAAAATAACAATAGAAAAGATAAATGAAACTAAAAGCTGGTTCAGATAAACAAAATTGATAAACTTTTAGCCAGACTCATCAAGAAAAAAAGGGAGAGGTCCCAAATCAAAAGTAGAAATGAAAAAGGAGAAGTTACAACCAACACCACAGAAATACGAAGGCTCTTGAGACTACCACAAGCAACTACATGCCATAAAACAGACAACATAGAAGAAATTGTACCTTTCTAAGAATCTGTCCACATTCCAAGACTGAACCAGGAAGAAATATGAACAGACCAATTACAAGTACTGAAAATGAACCTGTAATTTAAAAACTCCCAACAAGCAAAAAGTCCAGGACCAGATGGCTTCAGAGGTGAATCCTACCAAACATTTAGAGTCTCCTTCTGAGACTATTTCAAAAAATCACAGAGAGAGGAAGGAACACCCTTGAACTCATTCTATGAGGCCACTATCACCCAGATACCAAAACCAAAGATACCACACAAAAAAAATTTACAAGGCAATATCACTGATAAACATAGACACAAAAATCCTCAACAAAATACTAGCAATGTAAATCCAACAATACATTAAAAGCATCATACACCATGATCAAGTGGGAATTATCCCAGGGATGCAAGGATTTTTCAATATCCATAAATCAATGTGATACACAAATTAACAAGTTGAAGAACAAAAACCTTACGATCATCTCAATAGATGCAGAACAAATTTTTGATAAAATTCAACATCCACTTATGAGAACTCTCCAGAAAGTGGGCATAGAGGAAACATACCTCAACATAATAAAGGCTGTGATTGACAAACCTACAGCTAACGTCATACTCAATGGTGAAAAGCTGAAAGCATTTCCTCTAAGATCAGGAACAAGACAAGGAATGCCCACTGTCACCACTTTTATTCAACATAGTTTTGGAAGTGCTACCCACAGGAATCAGACCAGAAAAAGAAATAAAAGGGATCCAAATTGGAAAAGAAGTAAAACTGTCACTGTTTGTAGATGACATGATACTATACATAGAAAATCCTAAAGACACTACCAAAAAACTCCTAGACCTCATCAATGAATTTAGTAAAGTTGCAGGATACAAAATTAATACACACAAATCCCTTGCATTTCTATACACTAACAATGAAAGATCAGAAAGAGAAAGAAACAATCCCATTTACCATCCCATCAAAAAGAATAAAATACCTAGGAATAAACCTATATAAGGAGACAAAAGACCTGTACTTCAAAAGACACTGATAAAAGAAATTGAAGATGACACAAACAGATGGAAAGATATACTGTGTTCTTGGACTGGAAGAATCAATATTGTAAAAAGACCATACTACCCAAGGCAATCTAGGGATTGCATTGAATCTATATCCAATTACCAATGGCACTTTTCACAGAACTAGAACAAAAAATTTTCAAATTTGTATAGAAACATAAAAGACCCTAAATAGCTAAAGCAATCTTGAGAAAGAAAAATGGAGCTAGAAGAATCAGTCTCCCTGACTTCAGACTTTACTATAAAGCTACAGTCATGAAAGCAGTAAGGCATCAATACTTGCAGAAAAACAGATATACAAATCAACAAAACAGGATAGAAAGTCCAGAAATAAACCCACATACTTATGGTCACTTAATTTACAACAAAGGAGGCAATAATATACACTGGAGAAGACAGTCTCATCAATAAATGGTGCTGAGAAAACTGGACAGCTACATGTAAAAGAATGAAATTAGAACATTCTCTAACATCATATTCAAAAGTAAACTTAAAGACCTAAATTTAAGACCAGATACTATAAAGTTCCTTCAGGAAAACATAGTTGGAACACTCTTTGACATAAATCTCAGCAACATCTTTTTGGGTTCGTCTCCTAGAGTAATGGAAATAAAAATAAACAAACGGGATCCAATTAAACTTAAAAGTTTTTGCACAGTAAAGGAAACCATAAACAAAACAAAAAGACAACCTATGGATCAGGAGAAAATATTTGCAAACAATGCAACAGACAAGAGCTTAATTTACAAAATATACAAACAGTGCATATAGCTCAATATTAAAAAAATCAAAAAATGGGCATAAGTTCTAAATAGACATTTTTCCAAAGAAGAATACAGATAGCCAAGAGGCACATGAAAAGATGCTCAACATTGCTAATTATTAGATAAATGCAAATCAAAACTACAAGGAGGTTATCACCTCACACCAGTCAGAATGGCCATCATCGAAATGTGTAATAAATGCTAGAGTGGGTGTAGAGAAAAAGGAAGCCGCCTACACTGTTGGTGGGAATGTAAATTGGTACAGCCACTATGGAGAACAGCATGAAAGTTCCTTCAAAAACTAAAAATAGAGTTGCCATATGATCCTGCAATCCCACTCCTGGGCCTATATCCAGAGAAAACTATAATTCAAAAGGACATGCACCCCAATGTTCACAGCAGAACTAAACCATAGTCAAGATGTGGAAGCAACCTAAATGTCCACTGACGGATGGATAAAGAAGGAGTGGTGGAGTGGTGTATATATACAATGGAATATCACTCAGCCATAAAAAAGTATGAAATAATGCCATTTGCAGCAATATGGTTGGACCTAGAGATTATCATACTAAGTGAAGTCAGACAAATATCATATGATATCACTTATATGTGGAATCTAAAATATGATACAAATGAACTTATTTACAAAACAGAAATAGACCCACAGACATGGAATACAAACTTACGGTTACCAAATGGGATGGGGGTGAGGGATAAATTAGGATTTTGGGATCAACAGATACATATTACTATATATAAAATAGATAACCAATAAGGACCTAGTGTATAGCACAGGGAACTATACTCAATATTCTGTAATAACCTATAAGGGAAAAGAATCTGAAAAAGAATAGATATCTATGTATAGCTGAATCACTGTGCTGTATACCTGAAACTCACAACATTGTAAATCAACTACATTTCAAAAGATAAAAATCTTAAATGCATAAAATAACTTACTGTTAAGAGGACACTGAGGTGGATCATTTTTATAGAGGGAAGAATTCCTGTGTAAATCTAAATGGGCATTCCTTAATTAATTTTTAAACAAATCCAGATGTTTATACATCATGTTTATATGGAGTGATTCTTCTTCTTTTTCTTTTTAATGCAGTTTCAATTTCTGGATTTTCAAATCCCATTCAGAATACATTTCATTCCTCTTCCTCATGACAGTCCCCCAAATATTTGAGGATATTTACTATTTTATCCATCTGAGGTTCCTCTTCATTGTGGTGGGCCACTCCCCTCCCACTCAAGTCCAACAAATACTCCTTATAGAACATAAATTAGAATGATGAACAAATTTTAAATTATCTCCTCTGAATACACTTTGTTGGAAGCATCCAGATTGCCTGACTCAGATGCAGTCTACCGGAAAATTATAAGCAAAAATAATAATTTTAACCATATTCAGTAGCACCCCTGGAACACTAAAGTATAATCAAATTCCCATAAGGTACTGGAGGAGCTGTGTTGAAGAAACATGAGTGTGACTGTGAACTGAGGGCTGCCAGCTGTGGTCTGACTAGGGCAGAAAGACTTCAGTCTGACCATCACTGCCCTCATTCTACATGGTACCCTTGTAGAACTGCATTCATTTCCCCAGCCTCCCTTCCCCCTCCCCACAGTTATAGCTCACTGAGTTATATTCATCTTCCCATCAACCTAAAACCTTCAAGTCTTTTCTGTATTTGTGCAGCCACTAGGTTTTTCTTTTGACAGAAGGTCATTCTGTGACATTTACCCCTGTTCCCCTGCTTATATACTAGGCAATCTCACCTTGAACCTTGTGAAGACTAAGAAACCATAACAAAGAGACCCTCCATACAATGGCTTATATATCATGGAACAGCTATGAAGTGAGCAATCCAAGTCATCAGAGGAGCTTTGCTCCACATGGTCATCCAGGGACTCAGGCCCCCTCCATCTTGTAGCTCAGCTACTGTCCCAGGGCACTGTGTTAATTGGCATACTTGATGCTGGGGCTAGGCCACTGTCAAGTCTATTCCAGTTCCATCCAGGGGGAAAAGGAAGGAGAATATATAAGCAACACCCCAACATCTTAAGACAGACCTGGAAGTAGCGCTCATCATGTGTGCCAAGATTTAATAAGTGAAAACTCACTCATGACCAAACCTAACTGCAAGGGAAGCTGGGAAATATAGCCTAGTTGAGCAATTATGTGCCCAGCCACAACTCCATTCCTGTGTCAGATGGGGAGGACAAATCTTGGTGGTCAACTAGCAGTTTACACTACTAACCTCATCTTCTTAGATACTTTCTATCATTTGTTCATTCATTCATTTGCTCATTCATAAAACTTTCATTGAGAACTTACTGTCAGGGACTAAGCTGCATGTTAGAGGAATTCAAAAGCTAAGGAGACAGGTAGCATACAATGAAACAACTGAAAATCTAGTTTGTTGAAACTTCTTTGGATCAGCATTATGCCACCCAATGTATTACTTAACATATCCAGCTTCCTGTAATTCCCATGTATACCACCAATTTTCTCTTTCAGATCTGTGATCAGTATGTTAATTGGTCAGAGGTGAGAATAAAGCCTTTTTGCAGCCACTAAGAACTTTCCCCTAGGTTGACTAGACCCAGCAATGAGATGCTATGAGGTAAGGATATTTAAGCATTAAAAATGCACCCAACTCTCATTCAGCCTGTCCCCAAGTATATCTTGACAGACTTTGTCAATGACCTTGCTAGTCTTCAGATTCTCTCTGGCTACCACATTCTCTGGTCTACCATTCAGATGTTCTCATTACATATGAGATTCAAATGACCAGATGTTACTGGTCCTGAGAGAATCTTTCCCCCCTCATGAGTACCACATCCACCTTTCAGTCTTCATAAATAGTCCTTTCAATAAGATAGTCTAAAATTTTGTTTTACAAATTGCTCATTAGCCTATAGCTACAGAATTCTTTGCCCTTTTAAAAATTAAGCCTACTTGGGGCTTCCCTGGTGGCGCAGTGGTTGAGAATCTGCCTGCCAATGCAGGGGACATGGGTTCCAGCCCTGGTCTTGGAGGATCCCATGTGCTGCAGAGCAACTAGGCCCGTGAGCCACAACTACTGAGCCTGCGCGTCTGGAGCCTGTGCTCCACAACAAGAGAGTCCGCGATAGTGAGAGGCCCGCGCACCGCGATGAAGAGTGGCCCCCGCTTGCCACAACAGGAGAAAGCCCTCGCACAGAAACGAAGACCCAACACAGCAAAAATAAATTAATTAATTAATAAACTCCTACCCCCAACATCTTCTTAAAAATTAAGCCTACTTGCTCTGTTCATGCTTTTAGTATCTCTCACATACCTCATGATTCTTCAAAGTTATTAAATATAATGTCACATTCAAGTTTTTTCTAAAGTCCTGGGATGTAACTGGTTCAAGCCAAAGAACTTAAAAAGACTTATTACCCTCTTAACTCTTCTCACCCATCTTTGTCTCCAATTCACTCTTCACTGTTTGATTTATACCGTCCAATCCAAAGATCATTCTTCTTAATAGAGAAGAATAGAAAATGGCTTTGGGTTGAGTAGGGTTGCTTTCTCTATCATCTATTAACATTACATTATCTGCCCCAAGTAAACATTTTTTCCATCTTAATTTGTCTTTTTTCTACTACGCCTTTTAAAAATGGGAGCTCCTGTCTTCTTGGTGCTGCCCCAGCTAAGCTCACTATATTTCACGCTGCCTCCCTTAAGCTTTGGGATCTGCTGGTCCTCTCCAGCTTATCTACTCTCCCAAATCAAAGATATCAACCTCTTACACTCTCTCGCTCATACCCCCACTCAATAATTTATCCTCTTTTTCTCCCATCTTG
Source organism: Mesoplodon bidens (assembly GCF_964165515.1). Taxonomy (NCBI): domain Eukaryota; kingdom Metazoa; phylum Chordata; class Mammalia; order Artiodactyla; family Ziphiidae; genus Mesoplodon; species Mesoplodon bidens. Next base: position 127,316,789 of record NC_138163.1, read on the forward strand.
GAGTGGTCTAATCTCTTGGGTTCATATTATGCCAGTGTCTCCTGGTTCCTTGCCCTCTTCCCTGGCCAGATCTCTGAGAATTAGGGTTAAACTATGCATGGTAAGTGTATGTGTGTGTGTGAGATAGAGTCTGTGTGATGAACCTCTCACACTTACTGGCTTAGTTATTTCTCATTTGACACTGAAATATCCATGAAAGAGAGATGCTATCTTGTTCACCACTGTATCCCCAGCATCTAGCACAGTGCTTGATGTTAACATGCCCATAAAAAGTTATTGAATAAATGACCTCTTCCTCATGTAAAGGCCTTGTGAGCAGCATTTTCCTTGAATCAAGCTCTCAGATGACTCATGGTCAAACTAAGTAAGAAATAAGCAGTGTGTTTCCATGACTTACTAAAAAGCTAGTGCCCACAGAAGATGGACTCTTTTTCTCCAATAGAAAGAATAGATAAAATAGTAGACATAAAAGGAAGACGAGGTATGTTGGTCTTCAGCAATCCCCTAGAATTTCATTTCTCCTTCAGCCCTTTACACCTAGTGATCTCATGGATTTTTCCTTCTGTTAGCAAAAACAGACACTGTGGAAAAATATTTATCAAGTGCTTGATATTTGTCAGTCCCTGTGATAAGACTCTCACTTGCATTTCTTCATGTATCCATGACAACATTTCCATGAAATAGGTGTGTGATTATTCCCAGTTTCCAGATGAGAAAGTAAGGCACAGGAGGTTATTAGTGTCAGTGTCAGTTTCTGGTTCATAGTTAAGTACTCAATAAGTAGTAGCTACTTTTATTGTTATTATTGTTTTGTTTTGTTTTTAATTGTGGAAGTGTCCTGCACGAGGTATGGAGAAAGTGCTTTTGTAGTTCAGAGAATATGGTGATGAACTGCCATGTGCAGTCACTGTGCTAGAGATTGGGGAGGGGGTCTGAAAAAATGAGCAAGACATCTTCAATCTCAGAGAATTAATGTGTCTGGGTGTGTGTCTGAGAAGAAGTAAGGCAAAATGTCCTAAAAATGATCATAGGGGCACTAAGGAAGCACAGAGGAAGATTACCACCAACCCTGTGAAGGAGGTAGCATTCGAAATAAACTTGCAAGGAGAGTTAGGATCTCCTACGCAGGCAAAGGCAGGGAGGTGGAAGAGTACAGGGCACAACTGGGGAATGATGGACTGTCTGGTGGCTGTGCTTTCCTGTTCCTTCCATCCTTTGATCCTAGTTTTAAGCTCTGGTCCCTCCCAGCTTTTGGTCTGTTAATATAACCTCCCCCCACCCAACTTCCCCAACACATACCATCTAGGGCCCTCTTCACTTATTCTCCAATTGCTGTCATTTTGGCCCATTTGCCCTAATCCAAACTCTCAGTTCTGTAATCTTATTTTACAGAAAAAATCCTGCCTGTGGTCATTTGGACTTCCTGTTTATTCTTAGCAATAATGACAACATGGTGGCTGCTATTTCCCTGGATCTTGGCTCATCCCTGTCCTCGGTTCATTAGGAACCCCTCTCTGATTCCAGTTCTTATTTACTTAACCCCTTCTCTCCTTCCTTGGCCCACTTCTCATGTTCTCCTGCCCACACATACAGTCTATTTTGATGGACACAGGGAAGCAAGAGAGAATAGACCAATATTACCTCTATTTTCGATTGTGAAATGATCTGAAGACAGTTCTCCCACTCCCCCTATTTTCCAAGCCAAAGATCTTCAGTCATCAGATTCCCCCTCACATGATTTGCATCTACATTGTAATCAGCTTCTGGATGACTCTAGTTTCTCTCCACCCTCTACCCTGCAAACCTGAAGCTTCCAATTAAGAGGGAGAATTAAAATCCCCATGCATGAGTCACTTAAGTAACTACCAGAAACAAAAACCAACCTAAAAATTAATGGAGTTTTGAGAAGGCCGAAATCAATATTTCAAATAGGGCAGAGAATGTATCCTAACCATCTTCACCTTTGGATGCCTATTTATTGGCATGGTGACTTGATATTTTGGGAATCATATTAAAGAAGTTATTTCTCAGTCAGGAAACCCTTGGGAGGTATCATGAATATTTACTGAGCTTAACATATTGCTTTAATGGAAATCTTTGGTTACTTCATTTGGTTTTCAGACTCTTTCTCCTGCTTTAGTCATTGCAAGTTACTTTCTGCAGGAACTAATTTCTAGATCTCAGTAGTGCATCACAAGAGTATGGAATTTTTTGTCTTGCACTTTCCATCATTTTTCCTTAGTAGGAAACACTGTTGCTGCTCCTTCCATATCCCCTTGACATTCACACTTGGCCTCAGCCTTGGTCCAGCAGCAGAGCAAGCAGGAAGCGCCAGAGAGTTAATGTTCCTAGAGCAGCCCTCACCCAACTACAGACTTCCTCACTTCTTAGTTGGGGCAAGTGAGGCATACTGAGGCATATTCTGCACTGTTTTACAGAATTCAGAGGGGTTAGCGCCAGGTGCCCAAAGTGGTACTGGCTTGATAACACACTTTATTTACTTCCTCCCTTTCTCTTTGTCACTTATCCATTCCACTACTAGTATTTCCTCAGCTCATCTCCCAAATAAACTCTTTATGCTTGAATCCTTGATTGGGGTCTGCTTCTGGGGGACAACCCAAACTAAGACAACATTTTATATAGATTTTCCACATCTCACGAAGATAGAATATTATGTGTGGGTTTAGTTCATTCCTTCCTTTGTGCTTTACACATATTTAAAAGCATAGTGGCAGTGTTATCTATACTAAACCTCTTTTGTTTTATTAATCTGTAGAAATTAGAAATGAATAATGTTACCCCAAAATTATAATTATCAAAGTATTTAGTTGATTTAACAATAAATTCCCCCAAACTAGGGCTTTAGGGCACACTCAAAATTAAACATGGTGCATGTCCCTCAAGGGACTTTCAGGTCAACTAGGTTGGGACATCTGCCAGCAATAAAAGCATTGCTCTTAACCCCGAGTCATTTGGGAGGATAGCACAGCAATTTAACAATCGAGTAAAATATTGGGGGAATGTTTTCCCACTGTAGTTCAGCATGCATCGTTTTGAGAACTTCCTTTCCAGCAGCTCAATACAGATGTTCCATCCCCCTTGATCATGATCTCAATTTCAAAAACCAACGCATTTTTGATTGAAATAAAGATCAATTGAATAAATTGAAAATAAATTGAAATAAAGATCAGTGTAAAGGAAAAGCTAGTCCATTTTATGATGAGTTCCCATATTTGAAAGAGAAGATCAGGTTAAGCCATCAGAATAATCAAAATTCTAAAAGATTGTAAAGGAAAACTTTAGACCATTTAAACTTAACACATGGGGCATTTTGTTTTGAGCAGAAAGCAAACAAACAAGGCTTAGGACTTGTAAATGAATAAACAACTTTCACTGTAGGCATGGACCAGGAAGTAACAGTTTGTTTGGCAGTAAGTTCTTTAGAAACCAACTGCAGGACTGACAGCTGCATTATTCAGTATGAAAAGAATTTTCGCGGAGAGCAAACACTCATCCATTTTCCCGCATTTGAAAACCTCTTACTTAGTGAAACAGCTTATTTACATTTCCCTAGAGAAAAGGCTGCTATGAAAACTTCGAGTCAGGCTTGCATTTCACAATTCTTAAAAACATGCCCAAATGATGAAGAAGATTTATCATTCTCATTCAGTGAACACCAAGACAATGGTGAGGCCAAGAAGAAAGCTGGAGGGGGACCCCAGGGAAATCAAAGGCACATTGACGCTTACATCACATGTCCTTCCCCATCTCATTTTACAGCGTTGCCTGCCTTTCCCTACCACCTCCTGCTCCCCTAGACATCCCCCAAAGCTTTCCAGCCCAAATACAGATCCATAAGCAGCAGGAGTAACATGAAAGACCCAAACCTCACCCTTAGAAATGCAAGACTTTCAGTTCCCTGTTCATGTCATGAGAAAGGTAGTTATCAAGCCTCCTATACAAAGGGTTGAACCTGAAAGAACTGAGTCCCCTGGGATCTCTGAGGGAAAGGGTGGAGCTAATGTGTGTGGCAAACAAATATTCATGAGGGGTATTTGGGCAGGTTGATGGTCAAAGCTAATTGCAGATAACTAATAGGGGTAGGAAGATGCTCAGGACTGCTAAGTTCTTGAGCAGGTGGATTAACACTCAAAACAGAAAACCTAAGCAAAGTGGAGGCATCTATGATCAAAACTGTCAAGAGTGATGCCAAGGCCACACACCAAAAGTTCCTCCAAATGGATCAAAGATCTAAATTGTTTTTTAAAAAAAGAAACAATTGAAGAAAACAATGGTGAATTCCTTTATAATCGGGGAGTGATGAAAGCCTTTCTAATTATGACTCAAAACCCAAAAGCCAAAAGAGAAGAGATTAGTTTTCGTATTAGACTGCTTTTAAAAGGAAAATTTTTGCCTGGCTAAAAGTACAAGAAGAAAAGGTATAAGAGATGGCGGAGTAGAAGGACTTGAGCTCACCTCCTCTCATGGAAACACCAGAATCACAACTAACTGCTGAACAACCATCAATAAAAAAGACTCAAAACTACCAAAAAAAAAAAAAAAGATATTCTATACCCAAAGAAAAAGCAGCAGCCACAATGAGACGGTAGGAAGGGCACTGTTGCAATACAATGAAATCCCATACCCGCCAGGTGGGTGACCCACAGACTGGAAAATAATTATATCGCAGAGGATCTCTCACAGGAGTGACAGTTCTGAGCCCCACGTCAGGCTCCCCAGCCTGGGGGTCTGGCAATGAGAGGAGGAGCCCCCAGAGCATTTGGCTTTGAAGGCCAGTGGGGCTTTAGTGCAGGATCTGCACAGGACTGGGGGAAACAGAGACACCACTCTTGGAGGGTGCACACAAGGTTTCATCTGCACTGGGACCCATGGCAAAGCAGTCACTCCACAGGAGCCAGGGCCAGACCTACCTGTGGGTCTTGGAGGGTCTCCTGGGGAAGTGGGGGTCAGCTGTGGCTCCCTGGGGGGGCAAGGACACTGGTGGATGGCCCAAGGAAGACCCACTGGCGTGAGCTCTCCTTGAGGTTACCATGTTGGCACTTGGCCCCACCCAACAGCCTGTAGGCTCCAGTGCTGGGATGCCTTAGGCAAAACAACCAACAGGGTGGGAACACAGCCCCACCCATCAGCAGACAGGCTGTCTAAAGTCGTCCTGAGCCAATAGCTGCCTATAAACACACCTCTGGACATGGCCCTGCCCACCAGAGGGACAAGACCCAGCTCCATCCACCAGTGGGCAGGTGCCAGTCCCTCCTGCCAGGAAGCCTGCACAAGCCCCTGGACCAACCTCACCCACCAGGGGGCAGACACCAGAACCAAGAAAAATTACAATCCTGCAGCCTGAGGAAGAGAGGCCACAAACACAGAAAGTTTGACAAAATCATATGGCAGAGAAATATGTTCCAGGTGAAGGAACAAGATAAAACCCCAGAAGAACATCTAAGTGAAGTGGAGATAAGACAATCCACCTGAGAAAGAATTCAGAGTAATGATGGTAAAGATGATCCAAGATCTCAGAAAAAGAATGGAGGCACAGACCAAAAGGATACAAGAAATGTTTAATAAAGAGCTAGAAGCTTTAAAGAACAAACAGAGATGAACAATACATTAACTGAAATGAAAATACACTAGAAGGAATCAATAGCAGAATGAATGAGGCATAAGAATGATTAAATGAGCTGGAAGACATATTGGTGGCGATCACTGCCCTGGAACAGAACGAAGAAAAAATAATGAAAAGAAATGAGGACAGTCTCAGAGACTTCTGGGACAACATTAAACACAAGAACATTCACATTATAGGGGTCTCAGAAGGGGAAGAGAGAAAAGGCCTCAGAAAATATTTGAAGAGAGAATAGCCAAAAACTTCCCTAACATGAGAAAGGAAACACTCAAGTAGAGTAAGCGCAGAGAGTCCCATAGAGGATAAACCCAAAGAGGAACACACTGAAACACATATCAATCAAACTGACAAAAATTAAAGACAAAGAGAAAATATTAAAAGCAACAAGGGAAAAGCAACAAATAACAAAGGAATCACCATAAGGTTATCAGCTGATTTTTCAGCAGAAACTCTGCAGGCCAGAAGGAAGTGGCATGATATATTGAAAGTAATGAAAGGGAAAAACCTACAAGCAAGAATACTCTACCCAGCAAGGCTTTTGTTCAGATTTGATGGAGAAATCAAAAGCTTTACAGACAAGCAAAAGCTAAAACAAACCAGCTTTACAATAAATGCAAAAGGAACTTATCTAGATGAAAAAGAAAAGGCCACAATTAGAAACAAGAAAATTACAAATGGGAACACTCACCAGAAAAGGCAAACATACAGTAAAGGTAGGAAATCATCCACACAAATATGATATCAAAACCAGCAACTGTGAGAAGAGGAAAGTACAAATGTAGATTATTGGAAATGCATTTGAAATTAACAGACCAGCAATTGAAAACAATCTTGTGTATACATACACTGCTATATCAAAACCTCATGACAACTGCAAACCAAAAATCTACAGTAGATATAGACATGCGCACACACACACACACACACACACACACATGATCCAAACACAACTCTAAAGATAGTTTATCAAATCATGAGAGGAGAGAACAAAAGAGGAAGGGAACAACAAAGACCTACAAAACCAAATCCAAAATCCAAAACAATTCACAAGATGGCAAGAAGAACATACATATCAGTAATTACCTTAAATGTAAATGGATTCAGTGCTCCAACCAAAAGACACAAACTGGCTGAATGGATACAAACACAAAACAGCATATATATATGCTGTCTACAAGAGACCCACTTCAGATCTACGGACACATACAGACCGAAAGTGAGGGGGTGGAAAAATGTATTCCATGCAAATGGAAATCAAAAGAAAGCTGGAGTAGCAAAACTCAGGTCAGACAAAATAGACTTTAAAATAAAGACTGGTACAAGAGACAAAGAAAGAAGATATAACAATTGTAAATATATATGCACCCAACATAGGAGCACCTCAATACATAAGGCAAATGTTAACAGATATAAAAGGAGAAATGGACAGTAACACAATGATAGTGGGGGACTTTAACACCTCACTTACATCAGTGGACAGATTATCCAGACAGAATATCAATAAGGAAACACAGGCCTTAAATGACACATTAGACTAGATGGACTTTATTGATATTTATAGAACATTCCATCTGAAAGCAGCAGAATACACATTCTTCTCAAGTGCACATGGAACATTCTCCAGGATAGTTCACATGCTGGGCCACAAAGCAACCCTTGGTAAATTTAAGAAAACTGAAATCATATCAAGCATCTTCTCTGACCACAGCACTATGAGGTTAGAAATCAACTATAAGAAAAAAAAAACTGTAAAAAACACAAACACGTGGAGGCTAAACAATACATTACTAAACAACCAATGGATCACTGAAGGAATCAAAGAGGAAATAAAAAAAATATCTAGAGACAAATGAAAACAAAAACACAGTGATCCAAAATCTAAGGGATGCAGCAAAAGTGGTTCTAAGAGGGAAGTGTATAGCAATACAAACTTACTTCAGGCAACAAGATAAATCTCAAATAAACATCCTAACTTACACATACAGCATGTTTAGAAATTAGAACAAAGCAAACCCAAAGTTAGTAGAAGGAAAGAAATCATAAAGCTCAAAGCAGAAATCAATCAAATAGAGATGAAGAAAGCAACAGGAAAGATCAATGAAACTAAAAGCTGGTTCTTTGAAAAGATAAAACTGATAAACCTTTAGCCAGACTCATCGAGAAAACAAGGGAGAGGGCTCAAATTAATAAAATTAGAAATGATAAAGAAGTTACAACTGACACCACAAAAATGCAACGGATCATAAGAAACTACTACAACTATATGCCAATAAAATGGACAATCTAGAAGAAATGGACAAATTCTTAGGTACAATCTCCCAAGACTGAACCAAGAAGAAATAGAAAATATGAACAGACCAATCACAAGGACTGAAATTGAAACTATGACTTAAAAACTCCCAACAAACAAAAGTTCAGGACCAGATGGCTTCACAGGCAAATTCTACCAAACATTTAGAGAAGAGTTAACACCTGTCCTTCTAAAACTATTCCAAAAAATTGCAGAGGAAGGAACACTTTCGAATTTATTCTATGAGGCCACTATCACCCTGATACCAAAACCAGACAAAGGTGCCACACACACACACAAACAAAAATTATAGGCCAATATCACTGATGACCATAGACGCAAAAATCCTCAACAAAATACTAGCAAACCAAATGCAACAAACGTTAAAAGGCTTATATAACACAACACTGTAAAGCAATTATACTCCAATAAAGATGTTAAAAAAAAAGGATTATACACCATGATCAAGTGGGATTTACCCCAGGGATGCAAGGATTCTTCAATATACGTAAATCAATCAGTGTGATATACCACATTAACAAACTGAAGAATAAAAACCATATGATCATCTCAATAGATGGAGGAAAAGTTCTTGATAAAATTCAACATCCATTTATGATAACTCTCCAGAAAGTGAGAATAGAGGAAAGCTACCTCAATATAATAAAGGCCATATGTGAAAAACTAACAGCTGACATCATACTCAGTGGTGAAAAGCTGAAAGCATTCCCTGTAAGATCAGGAACAAGACAAGAGTACCCACTCTTGCCACTTTTATTCAACATAGTTTTGGAAGTCCTAGCCACAGCAATCAAAGAAAAATAAATAAAAGGAATCCAAATTGGAAAGGAAGAAGTAAAACTGTTACTGATTGCAAGTGACATGATACTATACATAGAAAATCCTAAAGATGTTACCAGAAAACTACTAGAGCTCATCACTGAATTTGGTAAAGTTGCAGCATACAAAATCAATACACAGAAATCTCTTGCATTCCTACACACTAACAACAAAAGATCAGAATGAGAAATTAAAGAAACAATCCCATTTACCACTGCATCAAAAAGAATAAAATACCTATGAATAAAGAGGCAAGAAACCTATACTCAGAAAACTGTAAGGTACTGATGAAAGAAATCAAAGATGACACAAATAGATGGAGAGATATACCATGTTCTCGGACTGGAAGAATCAGTATTGTCAAAATGACTATACCACCCAAAGCAATCTACAGATTCAATGCAATCCCTATCAAATTACCAATAGCATTTTTCACAGAATTAGAACAAAAAATTTTACAATTTGTATGGAAACACAAAAGACCCCGAATAGTCAAAGGAATCTTGAGAAAGGAAAATGGAGCTGGAGGAAATCAGGCTCCCTAACTTCAGATTATACTACAAAGCTACAGTCATCAAAGCAGTATGGTACTGGCACAAAAACAGAAATATAAATCAATGGAACAGGACAGAAAGCCCACTAATAAACCCACACACCTATGGTCACCTAATCTGTAATAAAGGAGGCAAGAATATACAATGGAGAAAAGACAGTCTCTTCAATAAATGGTGCTAGGAAAACTGGACAGCTTCATGTAAAAGAATGAAATTAGAATACTCCCTAACACCATACACAAAAATAAACTCAAAGTGGATTAAAGATATAAATGTAAGGCCAGATACTATACAACTCTTAGAGGAAAACATAGGAAGAACACTCTCTGACATAAATCACAGCAAGATCTTTTTTGATCCACCTCCTACAGTAATGAAAATAAAAACAAAAATAAACACATGGGACCTAGTGAAACTTAAAAGCTTTTAAACAGTAAAGGAAACCATTAACAAAATGAAAAGACAATCCACAGAATGGGAGAAAATATCTGCAAATGAAGCGACCAACAAGGGATTAATCCCCAAAATATACAAACAGCTCTTGCAGCTTAATATCAAAAAAAGAAACAACCCAATCAAAAAATGGGCAGAAGATCTAAATAGACATTTATCTCAATATGACATACAGATGGCCAAGAGGAACATGTAAAGATGCTCAACATCCCTAATTATTAGAGAAATGTAAATTGAAACTACAATGAGGTATCACCTCACACCAGTCAGAACGACCACCATGAAAAAATCTACAAACAATAAATGCTGGAGAGGCTGTGGAGAAAAGGGAACCCTCCTATACTGTTGGTGGGAATGCAAATTGGTACAGCCACTGTGGAGAACAGTATGGAGGTTCCTTAAAAAACTAAAAATAGAGCTACCATATGATCCAGCAATCCCACTCATGGGCATATATCAGGAGAAACCCATAATTCAAAAGGATACATGCACCCCAATATTCATTGCACCACTATTTACAACAGCCAAGACATGGAAGCAACCTATGTGTCCATCAACAGAGGAATGGATAAGGAAGATGTGGTACATCTATACAATGGAATATTACTCAGCCATAAAAAAGAAAGAAAGAATGCAATTTGTATCAACATGGATGGACCTAGAGATCATCATACTAAGTGAAGTCAGAGAAAGACAAATTTCATATGATATCACTTATATGTGGAATCTAAAAAAAAATGATACAAATGAACTTATTTAGAAATCAGAAACAGACTCAAAGGCATTGAAAACTAATTTATGGTTACCAAAGGGGAAGGCTGGGGGAAGGGATAAATTGGGAGATTGGGATTGACATATACACACTACTATATATAAAATAGATGATCAACAAGGACCTACTGTATAGCACAGGGAACTCTACTCAATATTCCGTAATAACCTATATGGGACAAGAGTCTGAAAAAGAATGGATATATGTATACGTATAACGGAATCACTTTGCTGTACACCTGAAACTAACACAACACTGTAAATCAACTATAATATAAAATAAAAATTAAACTAAAAAGCATAAGAGAAATGACAAACTAAGAAAAGCTTTTTTAACTTATGTCACAAAATAAAGGTTAATATGTATCCTAAAACCTATATGAAAAAGACCAAAAGCAAAACAGAAAAATGAGCAGTATAGCAAAAGAGATGTAAATAGGGCTTTACACATCTAAAAAGATGGCCAAGCTCACCAATAACAGCAGAAATACAGATTAAAATACACTGAGTGACCATTTCTATTTCAAAGTTTGACAGCACACTCTGTAGGCAAGGCTACAGAAACAGGCACTCATAAAACATTGCTGGTGGGAAAGCAAACTATAACTTCCATGAAAGGGAGTTTCACAGTGTCTAATGAAATTACAGATGCACTTATTCTTGACCCAGGAACCCCTCTTCTATGAATCTATCTTAAAGATATTCCTGCACATTTATGAAATGACAGATGACAAGGTTACTGATTGCAGTATTATTAGAATAGCAAAATACTGGAAACAACCGAAACATGCATGATATAGGACTAGTGAAAATAAACTTTGTCATGTTCATACCATGGACTTCTATGTGGCCATAAACATGTACTGAGAAAGACACTGGTATGGTGTGGTCTCTAGGCTATTTTGTTCAGTGACAAAGCACAAGATGCTGAACTATGTATGCAGTAAGGTGCACTAAGGTGCATCTTGTGCAATAAAGAGGTGGGAGATGAGACTACATCTACTTATTTGCTTCTATTTGCAGGGAGAAATGCTGGAAGAATAAACAAACAGCTTATTAAAATGGTTGCCTCTAGGGTATGGGAGGTGGGAGGGATGAGAATGGAGGGAGGAAGATTTATTGAGTTAACCTTTTTACATACTTTATGCTCTGTAACACATCAATGTTTTACATATTCAAAAAATAAAATTAATTCAGAATGTCAACAAATGCCTAACTTGAAAATAAACGGAAATCCATGCTCTAACTCAGTATCAAATTGATAACATGGTCGCATGGAGAAGAAACATGTTTCAAGCGACTTTAGAGCACAGAATTTGGACTGTGCCTTCTCAGTGTACACTCCCTGTAATGTTGAAAGGCAAGGACAGCACTGAGAAAGTAAACTGTTATTATCAGGATGAGAATATTTTATGAGAGGCAAGGTCCTGCTCACATTTGTGGGGCCTGAGGCAAGAAGACAAAGAATGTCTACACACCATATATCTAAATGATTAAAAGGTGTCAGTCAAGCTAACAAACTTAAATATGTTCTTTCTCACTACCTTGACAGATACATCTTGTCATGACTGGAAGGCCAGGTTGGAATGTAGGCTTCTTGGACTCCAGGCTCCACACCACATCATGGCAGCATAGAGGCTTGCCCTCTTTCCCCTCCTTCTTTTTTTTTTTTTTTTTTTTTTTTTTTTGCAGAGCACAGGCTCCGGATGCGCAGGCTCAGCGGCCATGGCTCACGGGCCCAGCCGCTCCGCGGCATGTGGGATCTTCCCAGACCGGGGCACGAACCCATGTCCCCTACATCTGGCAGGCGGACTCTTAACCACTGCGCCACCAGGGAAGCCCCTCCCCTCCTTCTTTAGCGTCTGTGTCTCACCAAGAGAGGACCCCATGCACACATGTGGATACCCCAGGCCACACATTAAAGCACCACCCACCCCTTCTTAACAAAGAGCAATTCTTTGGCCATCCTTCGAGCCTGGCACAGTACACACTAGCTGGGGAATCTTAGGGAAGATGCTTGCTCAGGCCCTAGAAGTAGGCTTGAGGCCTTTCAGGTAGGAAATTCCAAGATCTGGGTTCTCCAAAGTATGGTCTAGAACAGGGGTCCCCAAGCCCTGGGCCACAGCCTATTAGGAACCGGGCCCCACAGCAGGAGGTGAGCGGCGGGTGAGCGAGCAAAGCTTCATCTGCTGCTCCCCATCGCTCACGTTACCTCCTGAACCATCCCCCCATCCCCCATCGCTTGCATTACCACCTATGAAACCGGTCCCTGTTGCCAAAAAGGCTGGGGACTGCTGGTCTAGAAAGGGGAAGAATAGTGAGCACGTCTGCCTGACCCCTCTGAGTCAGCTTGCCCGGATCTACATTGACACTGAGGAAAAACAGAGCAAGATGATTTATTATAGTATGAATTTTTACTTATTCTCTCCTTATTATCCATTTCCTTTATTTCCAACAAGACCTAGTATTTCCTTGCTTCAGAAAACTTTTTCAGGGCAGAAAATTTCAAATTGCTCATGTGAGGGAAGGCGGTGGGGCTAGGGAGAAGTAAGTGGTTTTGAGAACAGCAAGGGCGGGGGGAGAGATTTGTTTTGAACTGGAAAATGGTTGGAAATTATATACCCTGTAGGAGGCGGGGGTCTCAGAAAGAAAAGGAGACAGACGTGTCCCCAGGTCACCCTCTTGAACCCTCTGGTGATAATTCTCAAGACTCTTAGAAGGCTGATTGAATATGGTTTGGGATTTGGAACATTTGATAACAGAACCCACATTAATAAGTAGCAGCTTGGAGGCTTGGTTCTAAAGAGGAAAAATGTACAAGCCTGTGATAAGAAGGTTTAGGCTTTCGATGTGCCAAAATTTTGTTTATTTTAATTAGTATTACTTATTAAACTTGATCATCAGCTCACCATATTGGCAGTGCTAATACGACACACATATGACTTGGTAAATACAAGAGAAGATTCTGTTTTTCACTGAAAGTTATCTCCAATGTAGATGGTCTTACCTACTAAACAAATGACTCTTGTTTTCCTTGGCGTTATCTAGTCCTTCCCAGGTTTTACTTGAGGGTTAATGCCTAGTAAAGTATGCATATAAATGTATGTCTGGTTACATAATAGCTTAGAGTAGTGCTATTCAGAGTATGGTCTGAAAGCAAGCTGTGTGTTGATGCTGGCCCACAAACTGCAATTTAACGCTCCCAGCAAGTAAGTAGAGAAATTGGGAGCAAGAGCCTGAAGAAGCATTCGGAAAGCTACAACATGGATGAACCTTGAAAATATGCTAAATGAGATAAGACAGACACAGAAGGACAAATATTGTATAATTCCACTCATATGAGGTACTTAGAACAGGCAAATTCATAGAGACAGAAAGTAGAATGGTGCTTACCTGAGAGAGGGAGGAATGGGGAGTTAGTGTTATGGGTAAAGAGTTTCCATTTGGGAAGATGAAAAAGTTCTGGAAATGGATAGTGATGATGGTTGTCCAATACTGTGAATGTACTTAATGCCAGTGAATTGTACACTTAAAAATGGATAAAATGATAAATGTTATGTTATGTATATTTTACCACAATAAAAAGTATTTTAAAAAGCAGTTTACAGAATAATTTTATATTTATTGGACCTAGTAAGAGAAAAATCAGGTCTTATATCTTGCATGTCTAGGTTTTTTCCCCATTTCCCTTTATTCTAGGGATTCATTTCTATTGAATTTGTATAAAAGGATTGGGGGACTTCCCTAGTGGTGCAGCGGTTAAGAATCCGCCTGCCAGTGCAGGGGGCACGGGTTCAAGCCCTGGTCCAGGAAGATCCCACATGCCGTGGAGCAACTAAACCCATGTGCCACAACTACTGAGCCGGCATGCTACAACTACTGAAGTCTGCACGCCTAGAAACCGTGCTCCACAACAAGAAAAGCTACCGCAATGAGAAGCCTGCACACTGCAACGAAGAGTAGTCCCCGCTCGCTGCAACTAGAGAAAGCCCGTGTGCAGCAACAAAGACCCAACGCAGCCAAAAATAAATTAATTAATTTTAAAAAAAGGATTGGTCGGCTTCCCTGGTGGCACAGTGGTTGAGAGTCCGCCTGCCGATGCAGGGGACACAGGTTCATGCCCCAGTCCGGGAAGATCCCACATGCTGTGGAGCGGCTGGGCCCATGAGTCATGGCCACTGAGCCTGCGTGTCCGGAGCCTGTGCTCTGCAGCGGGAGAGGCCACAACAGTGAGAGGCCTGCGTACCGCAAAAAAAAAAAAAAAGGATTGGTCCAAGAGATTAAACGTAAAACAAAAACAAAACCAACCTGGTGCTTCAGCAAAGATACTTTGAGACACACCATGCAATGGAATGCACTGTGTCTCCCCAAATTCACATGGTGAAGCCCTAACCCACCATGTGGCTATATTTGGATCAGAAAATCACTAAGGTTAAATCAGGTCATAAGGGTGGTGCCCTGATCCAGTAGGATTAGCATCCAGAGAGCTGGCTCTCTCTCTCTCCCTGTCATATGAAGACACAGTAAGAAGGTAGCCATTTACAAGCCAGAAAGAGGGCTCTCACCAGGAACTGAATTGATTGGCACCTTGATATTGGACTTTCCAGCCTCTAGAACTGAACTCCCAACAAACAAAAGTCAAGGATCAGATGGCTTCACAGGCGAATTCTATCAAACATTTTGAGAAGAGTTAACACCTATCCTTCTGAAACTATTCCAAAAAATTGCACATGAAGGAATACTCCCAAGTTCATTCTATGAGGCCACCATCACCCTGATATCAAAACCAGACAAAGATACCATAAAAGAGAGAAAATTACAGGCCAATATCACTGATGAACATAGACACAAAAATCCTCAAAAAAAATACTAGTGGGACTTCCCTGGTGGTCCAGCAGTTAAGACTCCATGTTCCCAATGCAGGGGGCCTGGGTTCGATCCCTGGTCAGGGAACTAGATCCCACATGCCACAACAAAAAGTTACTGCATGTCACAACTAAAGATCCCACATGCCGCAACTAAAGATCCCGCATGTGGCAATGAAAATCCTGCATGCCGCAACTAAGACCCGGAGCAGCCAAATAAATAAATATTTTAAAAAAATACTAACAATCCAAATCCAACAATACATTAAAAGGATCATACACCATGATCAAGTGGGATTTATCCCAGGAGTGCAAGTAGTTTTCAATATCCACAAATCAATCAGTGTGATACACCACATCAACAAATTGAAGAATAAAAACCATATGATTGTCTCAATAGATACAGAAAAAGCTTTTGACAAAATTCAACATCAATTTATGATAAAAACTCTCCAGAAAGTGGGAGTAGAGGGAACCTATCTCAACATAATAAAGGCCATATATTACAAGCCTACAGCTAACTTCATACTCAATAGTGCAAAGCTGAAAGCATTTCCTCTAAGATCAGGAACAAGACAAGGGTGTCTACTCTCCCCACTTTCATTCAACATAGTTTTGGAAGTCCTAGCCATGGCAATCAGAGAAGAAAAAAAAAATAAAAGGAACCCAAACTGGAAAAGAAATAAAACTGTCAGTTTGCAGATGACATGATACTATACATAGAAAATCCTAAAGATGCTACGAGGAAACTACCAGAGCTCATCAATGAATTTGGTAAAGTTGCAGGATACAAAATTAATACATAGAAATCTATTGCACTTCTATACACTAACAATGAAAGATCAGAAAGAGAAATTAAAGAAAGAATTCCATTTACCATCGCATCAAAAAAATAAAATACTTAGGAATAAACCTACCTAAGGAGACAAAAGACCTGTACTCCAAAAACAATAAGACGCTCATAAAAGAAACTGAAGATGACACAGAGGGAAAGATATACTGTGTTCCTGGATTGGAAGAATAAATATTGTCAAAATGATTATACTACGCAAGACAATCTACAGATT
Source organism: Mesoplodon bidens (assembly GCF_964165515.1). NCBI lineage: Eukaryota > Metazoa > Chordata > Mammalia > Artiodactyla > Ziphiidae > Mesoplodon > Mesoplodon bidens. Next base: position 127,333,273 of record NC_138163.1, read on the forward strand.
CAGTGCAATCCCTATCAAATTACCAATGGCATTTTTCACAGAACTAGAACAAAAAAATCTTAAAATTTGTATGGAAACACAAAAGGCCCCAAACAGCCAAAGCAATCTTGAGAAAGAAAAATGGAGCTGGAGGAATCAGGCTCCCTGACTTCAGAATATACTACAAAGCTACACTCATCAAAACAGTATGGTACTGGCAGAAAAACAGAAATATAGATTAATGGAACATGATAGAAAGCCCAGTAATAAACCCACACACCTATGGTCAATCTATGACAAAGGAGGCAGGAGTATACAATGGAGGAAAGACAGTCTCTTCAATAAATGGTGCTGGGAAAACTGGACAGCTACATGTAAAAATAAAAATGAAGAGCTTCCCTGGTGGCACAGTGGTTAATAATCCACCTGCCAATGCAGGGGACATGAGTTCGAGCCCTGGTCCGGGAAGATCCCACATGCTGCAGAGCAACTAAGCCCGTGTGCCACAACTACTGAGCCCATGCTCTAGAGCCCACGAGCCATAACTACCACAGCCCGCGTGCCACAACTCCTGAAGCCCGCTCACCTAGAGCCCATGCGCCACAAGAGAAGCCATGGCGATGAGAAGTCCTCACACCGCAAAACAGTAGCCCCCGCTCGCTGCAACTAGAAAAAGCCCACGTGCAGCAACGAAGACCCAACACAGCCAAAAATTTTTAAAAATTAAAAAATAATAAACTAAAAATGAAATTAGAACATTCCTTAACACCATACACAAAAATAAACTCAAAATGAATTAAAGACCTAAATGTAAGACTGGATACTAGAAAACTCTTAGAGGAAAACAAAACATAGGCAGAACACTCTCTGACATAAATTACAGCAATATCTTTTTCAAGCTGTCTCCTAGAGTAATGGAAATAAAACCAAAAATAAATAAATGGGACCTAATTAAACTCAAAAGCCTTGCACAGCAAAGGAAACCATAGACAAAATGAAAAGACAACCCACAGAATGGGAGAAAATATTCACAAATGATGCAACTGACAAGAGATTAGTCTCTGAAATTTACCAACAGCTCATGCAGCTCAATATCAAAAAAACAAACAACCCAATCAAATAATGGGCAGAAGACCTAAATAGGCATTTCTCCAAAGAAGATATACAGATGGCCAAGAGGCACATGTAAAGATGCTCAAGGTCGCTAATTATTAGAGAAATGCAGATCAAAACTACAATGAGGTATCACCTCACACCAGTCAGAATGGCCATCATCAAAAAATCTACAAACAATAAATGCTGGAGAGGGTGTGGAGAAAAGGGAACCCTCCTGCACTGTTGGTGGGAATGTGAATTGGTACAGCCACTATGGAGAACAGTATGGAGGTTCCTTAAAAAACTAATAACAGAGCTACCATATGATCCAGCAATCCCACTCCAGGGCATATATCCAGTGAAAACCATAATTTGAAAAGAGACATGCACCCCAGTGTTCACTGCACTGCTGTTTACAGTAGCCAAGACATGGAAGCAACCTAAATGTCCATCGACAGATGAATGGGTAAGGAATACGTGGTACATATTATACAATGGAATATTACTCAGCCATTAAAAAGAATGAAATAATGGCATTTGCAGCAACATGGATGGACCTGGAGAATATCATACTATGTGAAGTAAGCCAGACAGAGAAAGACAAATATCACATGATATAGCTTATATGTGGAATATAAACAAAAATGATACAAATTAACTTATTTACAAAACAGAAACAGCCTCACAGACTTAGAGAACAAACTTATGGTTACCAGGGGAGAAGGGTGGGGGGGGGAGGGATAGATTGGGAGTTTGGGAGTGACTTGTACACACTGCTATGTTTAAAATAGATAACCAACAAGTACCTACTGTATAGCACAGGGAACTCCACTCAATATTCTGTAATAACCTAAATGGGAAAAGAATTTGAAAAAGAATAGACACATGTATATGTAAATTAATAAATAACAAATAAAAATAAAAAATATTTTAAAATTAAAAAATAATGAAAAATAAAATTAATTTTATATTTTGTGTATATATATATATATATATACATATATATATACAAATTCTTAAAACTCGATAATAAGAAAACAGACAATCTAAGTAAAAAATGGGCCAAAGACCTGAACAGACACTCACCAAATTAGATATAGAGATGGCAAGTAAGTATATGAAAAGATGTTCAACATCATATGTCATTAGGGAATTGCAAATTAAAACAATTCCTACACATCTGTTGGAAGGATTAAAATCCAAAACACTAACAACACAAAATGCTGACAAGGATGTGGAGCAACAAGAACTTTCATTCACTGTTGGTGGGAATGCAAAATGGTACAGCCAGTTTGGAAGACAGTTTGGCAGCTTCTTTCAAAACTCAACATCATCTTACCATACAACCCAGCAATTGCACTTCTTTGTATTTACCCAAAGGAGTTGAAAACTTATGTCCACAGAAAAATATGCGCATGGATGTTTACAGCAGCTTTATTCATAATTGCCAAAACCTGGATACAACCAAGATGTTCTTCAGTAAGTGAATGATAAATAAACTGTGGTACATTCAGACAATAGGATATTATTCAGCAGTAAAAGGAAATGAGCTATCAAGCTATGAAAAGATACGGAGGAACCTTAAACACATATTACTAAATGAAAGAAGCCAGTCTGAAGATGCTACAACTGTGTGACTTCAAATGTATGACATTCTCGAAAGGTAAAACTACGACAGTAAAAAGATCAGCCAGGGGTTACTGGGGAGAGAGAATGAATAGGTAGAGCATAGAGGATTTTTAGGGCAGTGAAACTACTTTGATACTATAATGGTTGATACATGTAATTTTACATTTGCCCAAACCCATAGAATGTACATCAAGAGAGAACCCTCAATAAACTTTAGACTTTGGGTGAAAAAAAAAAAAAAAAAAAAGGAATTTCTGTTGTTTAAGTTGCCCAGTTTGTGGTACTTTGTTATGGCGGCCCAAGTTGACTAATACACACTGGCTTAGAGGATCAGTGTGAAGTCCCTGCTGCCAGCCTGCGGTCTGCCTTCAACTCAAGGAAGCCATGTTGGAGGCTGAGTGTGGGAGGATAAAAGGGCAGCTCAGTTCTGTGCGCCTGAAAAAGAAGAAGTGTCTCTGAAGTGTTTTGATAACATCCTGGGTCTTAACTTCAGCTTTCAGGGGGAGAAATATACTAGGATAAATTGAGAATATTCACAATGTTTTAAATAGGGAGAAGTGTGCTGTTGAATAATAATGTCAATGTTAACTAGAAGATGTTAACAAATCCTAGTCTTTTAGAAGACTTGTGACCCTCATTTCAACCAGTGTTCACAGAGGTTGAAAGAGTGAGCTTTTATTTAGGCTGAACGGAAAGCAAAATTATTATTGAAAATCTGGCTGCAATTCTAAGATAAGACACCACTATTATCTATCACAATGAAAGAAGAAAAGAACCACTTCTATTTTGATCAAAAGACAGAGGGCACTAAGAAGCAATTTAATCTAACTCCATACTTTGTGCATTTGATGTAAAATTGAATGTGGAAGTTTCCTCTTTTGGAGTCATTTTGTAGTGACACATTCAAGCTCTACAGAAGTGAGACCCAGGGAAATAAATATGTGCAGTCTTTTGTCTGTGAGGGTGTCCTCAGAGTGTGCTTCCCGAATTGGTCCAGGGTTTGGAGTTCTGTGGATCCATTTCTCCTTCTAGTCTGACCCTCCTTGTGGCCTGTCACAAGCATTCATAAGATACTCTCTAGGATCGGGGTAGAGTCTGCAGACAGGAGATAGAGCATTCATTTTACCGCTGAATAGCATTCCATTGTATGTGTGTATATATTAAGATTTATGTATTCAATCTACTATTGATGGATGTGTGGACTGATTTATTTATTGTTATTACAAACATGATTCTATTTAGATGATCATAAATGTTTCCTAGTACACATATAAAAGAGTTTTCCAGAATATATTTCCAGAAATAGAATAAATTCCTGGTGGTACATTATGTGCATATTTATTTTTAGTAGCATTATCTTCTATAGAGGATGGTTGAGTGACTACTGCTGAGCTTTGGATTAGTAATAAATTTATAGATTGATTTGGAAGAAAATTGAGATCTGAACAATACTGAGACTTCCATATGCCATACATCATGTATGTTCTACTTGTACTTTAAATTTCTGGTAAAACAAACAAGTCCAGTCTATTTTCCTTCAACTGTGGCAAAGATGTGCATGTTACATGAGTCTATCTGGTTCTGAGGGCCAACAAAGCACCAATGCTGGACTTCCTCTTCCACTCTCTACCATAAATCATTGCGTTGGCAGCTTAGAACAAAGAAAGGATCAGAGTTAAGGATTTATACCTACACTGCATGCTGGCTTAGATCTCCTTTCAACAGACTTTCGAGATTCAGTTAAAATAACTTTGACTGTCAAAAAGAAGTCCCTTAGCAGTAACCTTACCTAGAAATATTCATTATGTCCCTTATGTAAAATAATGCTATAAGATACCCACAGTCAGTGAAGCAGGTGGTAAGAGATGTGCAGGGTCTATGTGGATATGTTTTTCATGTTTTAAGATGCAGAGCACAGGAACTTGGATAGAATTTGATCAAACATCTAAACAAATTTTCTAAGTCATCTACCACTGGGAACATACTGATCTCCCACTCAGTGGCACAGGTTACCCTCAACCTTTAAGATACCAATTAATTTTTTTTGTTTCCCAAAAGAAGTGCCTGACTGAATAATGCTGAAGTGTCAGTAGGAACACAGCTCAGAAATCATTCATTGATGTTATTGTCTTTATCTCTTCTTACTAACATTGGCACAACAGCTGCTGATTTACTTTCTGCCGTTGTTCTTTACCTAAATCCAACAAGCCTAAGTCTCTAACTTTGCTCCAAGTAGAAATTGTTCAAGGACAGTGACATCAGCAAGATGGCAGAAGAGATTTCAGCCACCATCCCTCCACAGAACATCAATTTTGACAACCACCCATGGATGGAGTCCTAGAAGGAAAAGAGAGAGAAAGGGGCAGAAAGCTTATTTAAATAAATACTGGCTAAAAATGTCCCATATCTGGGAAGAAATATAGACATCCAGGGACATGACGCTCATAGGTCCCCAATCAGATTCAATCCAAGGAGAACTTCACTCAGACATATTATGATAAAACTGTCAAAAATCTAAGACAGAATTTTGAAAGCAGCAAGAGAAAAGAAACTTGTTACCTACAAAGGAACACCCATAGGAGTATCAGCAGATTTCTCAGTAGAAACCATAAAGGTTAGGAGAGAGTAGGATGATCTATTCAAGGTGTTGAAAGAAAAAAACTGCCAACCAAGAATACTTTACCTGGCAAAGCTGTCCTTCAGAAATGAATGAGAGATAAAGACTTCCAGATAAACAAAAGCTGAGGGAGTTCATCACCATAAATCTGCCTTACAAGAGATATTAAAGGGAGTCCAAGTTGAAATGACTGAAATTCAGTTGTTATCAGCTTAAGATAGACTATTATAACTATAAAATGTTTTACATAAGCTTCATGGTAACCGCAAAACAAAAACCTATAGTACATACACAAAAGATAAAGAGAAAGGAATCAAAGCATACACTACAGGAAATCATTAATTCACAAAATAAGACAACAAGAGAGAAAGAAAGGAACAAAGGAACTACAAAATAGCCAGAAAACAATTAACAAGATGGCAACAGTAGAGGGCAGACAGCAGAAGCAAGAAGGACTACAATCCTGCAGCCTGTGGAAAAAAACCACATTCACAGAAAGATAGACAAGATGAAAAGGCAGAGGGCTATGTACCAGATGAAGGAACAACATAAAACCCCAGAAAAACAACTAAATGAAATGGAGATAGGGAACCTTCTAGAAAAAGAATTCAGAATAATGATAGTGAAGACAATCCAGGAAAAAGAATGGAGGCAAAGATCGAGAAGATGCAAGAAATGTTTAACGAAGACCTAGAAGAATTAAAGAACAAACAAACAAACAGAGATGAACAATACAATAACTGAAACGAAAACTACACTAGAAGGAATCAAAGCAGCATAACTGAGGCAGAAGAATTGATAAGTGACCTGGAAGATAAAACAGTAGAAATAACTACTGCAGAGCAGAATAAAGAAAAAAGAATAAAAAGAAATGAAGACAGCCTGAGAGACCTCTGGGACAACATTAAACACAAAAACATTCACATCATACGGGTCCCAAAAGGAGAAGAGAGAAGGGACCCGAGAAAATATTTGAAGAGATTATAGTCGAAAACTTCCTTAGCATGGGAAAGGAAATAGCCACCCAAGTCCAGGAAGCACAGTGAGTCCAATACAGGATAAACCCAAGGAGAAACATGCCGAGACACATAGTAATCAAACTGGCAAAAATTAAAGACAAAGAAAAATTATTGAAAGCAGCAAGGGAAAAATGACAAATAAAATACAAGGGAACTCCCATAAGGTTAACAGCTGATTTCTCAGCAGAAACTCTACAAGCCAGAAGAGAGTGGCATAATATACTTAAAGTGATGAAAGGGAAGAACCTACAACCAAGATTACTCTACCCAGCAAGGATCTCATTCAGATTCCATGGAGAAATCAAAAGCTTTACAGACAAGCAAAAGCTAAGAGAATTCAGCACCACCAAACCAGCTCTACAACAAATGCTAAAGGAACTTCTCTAAGTGGGAAACACAAGAGAAGAAAAGGACCTACAAAAACAAACCCAAGACAATTAAGAAAATGGTCATAGGAACATACATATGGATAATTACCTTAAACATGAATGGATTAAATGCTCCAACCAAAACACACAGCCTTGCTGAATGGATACAAAACAAGACCCATATATATGCTGTCTACAAGAGACCCATTTCAGACCTAGGGCACATACAGACTGAAAGTGAGGGGATGGAAAAAGATATTCCATGCAAATGGAAATCAAGAGAAAGCTGGAGTAGCAATACTCATATCAGATAAAATAGACTTTAAAATAAAGAATGTTACAAGAGACAAGGAAGGACACTACATAATGATCAAGGGATCCATCCAAGAAGATATAACAATTATAAATATATATGCACCCAACATAGGAGCACCTCAATACATAAGGCAACTGCTAACAGCTATAAAAGAGGAAACTGACAGTAACACAATAATAGTGGGGGACTTTAACACTTCACTTACACCAATGGACAGGTCATCCAAAATGAAAATAAATAAGGAAACAGAAGCTTTAAATGACACAATATACCAGATAGATTTAATTGATATTTATAGGACATTCTATCCAAAAACAGCAGATTACACTTTCTTCTCAAGTGTGCATGGAACATTCTCCAGGATAGATCACATCTTGGGTCACAAATCAAGCCTCAGTAAACTTAAGAAAACTGAAATCATATCAAGTATCTTTTCTGACCACAACACTAAGAGATTAGAAATGAATTACAGGGAAAAAAACGTAAAAAACACAAACACATGGAGGCTAAACAAGACGTTACTAAATAGCCAAAAGATCACTGAAGAAATCAAAGAAGAAATCAAAAAAACCTAGAGACAAATGACAATGAAAACACGACGATCCAAAACCTATGGGACGCAGCAAAAGCAGTTCTAAGAGGGAAGTTTATAGCTATACAAGCCTACCTCAAGAAACAAGAAACATCTCAAATAAACAATCAAAGCTTACACCTAAAGGAACTAGAGAAAGAAGAACAAACAAAACCCAAAGTTAGCAGAAGGAAAGAAATCATAAAGATCAGAGCAGAAATAAATGAAATAGAAACAAAGAAAACAGTAGCAAAGATCAATAAACCTAAAAGCTGGTTCTTTGAGAAGATAAACAAAACTGATAAACCATCAGCCAGACTCATCAAGAAAAAGAGGGAGAGGAATCAAATCAGTAAAATTAGAAATGAAAAAGGAGAAGTTACAGCAGACACCGCAGATATACAAAACATCCTAACAGACTACTACAAGCAACTCTATGCCAATAAAATGGACAACCTGGAAGAAATGAACAAATTCTTAGAAAGGTATAACTTTCCAAGACTGAACCAGGAAGAAATAGAAAATATGAACAGACCAATCACAAGTAATGAAATTGAAACTATGATTAAAAATCTTCCAACAAATAAAAGTCCAGGACCAGATGGCTTCACAGGTGAATTCTATCAAACATTTAGAGAAGAGCTAACACCCATCCTTCTCAAACTCTTCCAAAAAATTGCAGAGGAAGGAACACTCCCAAACTCATCCTATGAAGCCACCATCACCCTGATACCTAAACCAGACAAAGATACTACAAAAAAAGAAAACTACAGACCACTATCACTGATGAATATGGATGCAAAAATCCTCAACAAAATACTAGCAAACAGAATCCAACACACATTAAAAGGATCATACACCATGATCAAGTGGGATTTATCCCACGGATGCAAGGATTCTTCAACAGACGCAAGTCAAACAATGTGATACACCATATTAGCAAACTGAAGAATAAAAACCATATGATCATCTCAATAGATGCAGAAAAAGCTTTTGACGAAATTCAACACCCAGTTATGATAAAAACGCTCCAGAAAGTGGGCATAGAGGGAACCTACCTCAACATAATAAAGGCCATATACGACAAACCCACAGCAAACATCATTCTCAATGGTGAAAAACTGAAAGCATTTCCTCTAAGATCAGGAACAAGACAAGGATGTCCACTCTCACCACTATTATTCAACATAGTTTTGGAAGTCCTAGCCATGGCAATCAGAGAAGAAAAAGAAATAAAAGGAATCCAAATTGGAAAAGAAGAAGTAAAACTGTCACTGTTTGCAGATGACATGATACTATACATAGAGAATCCTAAAGATGCCACCAGAAAACTACTAGAGCTAATCAATGAATGTGGTAAAGTTGCAGGATACAAAATTAATGCACAGAAATCTCTTGCATTCGTATACACTAATGATGAAAAATCTGAAAGAGAAATTTAGGAAACACTCCCATTTACCACTGTGACAAAAAGAATAAAATACCTAGGAATAAACCTACCTAGGGAGACAAAAGACCTGCATGCAGAAAACTATAAGACACTGATGAAAGAAATTAGAGATGATACAAACAGATAGAGAGATATACCATGTTCTTGGATTGGAAGAATCAATATTGTGAAAATGACCATACTACCCAAAGCAATCTACAGATTCAATGCAATCCCTATCAAATTACCAGTGGCGTTTTTTACAGAACTTGAACAAAAAATCTTAAAATTTGTACGGAGACACAAAAGATCCCGAATAGCCAAAACAATCTTGAAGGATAAAAACGGAGCTGGAGGCATCAGACTCCCTGACTTCAGACTATACTATAAAGCTACAGTAATGGAGACAATATGGTACTGGCACAAAAACAGCAACATAGATCCATGGAACAAGATAGAAAGCCCAGAGATAAACCCACGCACCTATGGTCAACTAATCTATGACAAAGGAGGCAAGGATATACAATGGAGAAAAGACAGTCTCTTCGATAAGTGGTGCTGGGAAAACTGGACAGCTACATGTAAAAGAATGAAATTAGAACACTCCCTAACACCATACACAAAAACAAACTCAAAATGGATTAGAGACCTAAATGTAAGACCGGACACTATAAACGTCTTAGAGGAAAACACAGGAAGAACACTCTTGACATAAATCACAGCAAGATCTTTTTTGATCCACCTCCTACAGTAATGAAATAAAAACAAAAATAAACAAATGGGAGCTAATGAAACTTCAAAGCTTTTGCACAGCAAAGGAAACCATAAACAAGACGAAAAGACAACCCTCAGAATGGGAGAAAATATTCACAAACGATGCAATGGACAAAGGATTAATCTCCAAAATATATAAATAGCTCATGCAGCTCAATATTAAAAAAACAAACAACCCGATCCATAAATGGGCTGAAGACCTAAATAGACATTTCTCCAAAGACGACATATAGATGGCCAAGAAGCACATGAAAAGCTGCTCAACATAACTATAAGAAAAATGCAAATCAAAACTACAATGAGATATCACCTCACACCAGTTAGAATGGGCATCATCAGAAAATCTACAAACAACAAATGCTGGAGAGGGTGTGGAGAAAAGGGAACCCTCTTGCACTGTTGGTGGGAATGTAAATTGATATAACCACTATGGAGAACAGTATGGAGGTTCCTTAAAAAATAAAAATAGAATTACCATATGATCCAGCAATCCCACTACTGGGCATATGCCCAGAGAAAACCATAATTCTAAAAGACACATGCACCCCAATGTTCATTGCAGCACTATTTACAATAACCAGGTCATGGAAGCAACCTAAATGCCCATCGACAGGCGAATGGATAAAGAAGATGTATATATTCCATATATACAATGGAATATTACTCAGCCATTCAAAGGAAGAAAATTGGGTCCATTTGTTGAGACGTGGATGGATCTGGAGACTGTCATACAGAGTGAAGTCAGAAAGAGAAAAACAAATATCATATATTAACGCATGTATGTGGAACCTAGAAAAATAGTACAGATGAACCAGTTTGCAGGGCAGAAGTTGAGACACAGATGTAGGGAACAAACATATGGACACCAAGCGGGGAAAGCTGCGGGGGGGTGGGGATGGTGGTGTGATGAATTGGACGATTGGGATTGACATGTATACACTGATGTGTATAAAATTGATGACTAGTAAGAACCTGCTGTATACAAAAATAAATAAAATTCAAAAAAAAAAAGAACCTAGGGGCAGGACAGGAATAAAGACACAGACATAGAGAATGGACTTGAGGACATGGGGAAGGGAGAAGGGTAAGCTGGGATGAAGTGAGAGAGTGGCATGGACATATATACACTACCAAACGTAAAACAGATAGCTAGTGGGAAGCAGCCGCATAGCACAGGGAGATCAGCTTGGTGCTTTGTGTCCACCTAGAGGCGTGGGACAGGGAGGGTGGGAGGGAGACGCAAGAGGGAGGGGATATGGGGACATATGTATATGTATAGCTGATTCACTTTGTTATAAAGCAGAAACTAGCACACCATTGTAAAGCAATTATAGTCCAATAACGATGTTTAAAAAATAAAATTACTTGTAGAAATATTTTTTAAAAGATGGCAATAGTAAGTTCTAACCTGTCAATAATTATTCTGAATGTAAATGGATTAAGTTCTCCAATCAAAAGACAGAGTGGCTGAATGGATAAAGAAAACAAGACCCAACTATATGCTGCCTACAAGATACTTCAGCTTTAAGGACACATATAGGCTGAAAATAAAGGGATGGATAAAGATATTCACTACAAAGGGTAACCAAAAGAGAGCAGGGGTAACTATACTCATATAAGACAAAATAGACTTTAAGTCAAAAATTGTAACAATGGACAAATAAGGTCGTTATGTAATGATAAAGGGATCAATTCATCAGGAATATATAACAATTGTAAATATATACACGTCCAACATGGAAGCACCTAAATATATTAAGCAAATACTAACATATCTGAAGGGAGGGATAGACAGCAATGCAATAATATTAGGGGACTTTGCTACCTCATTTTCAACAAACGGTAGATCATCCAGACAGAAAATCAATAAGGAAATGGTGGATTTGAACTATGCTTTAGAACTATGTGAGGTGATGGATATGTTACTTAGCTTGACTATAGTAATCATTTCACAATGTATATGTATAGTCAATTTTTATTTGTCAATATCACCTCAATAAAACTGGGGGGAAGAAAAGAAATTGTTCAAGTGGCAAAGATTCAAACCATCCTTCACAGTGTGGTGGATTTTTAATCTGGAGCTATTTTCTCATAAATAAGAACAAGGCTTTTGTATAACAGAGAGGAAAGGAGCTATTTGATCAATTGGACTAAAAGTTGTGAAACTACAGAGAAAGCATGTAATGTATAAAGGACTAAATATATTTGAGACTCTCTATGTGCCTGCAATTGTGCTAGGTGCTGGGGATACGCTAGTGAACGAGACAGACATGACCTTCTCATTGTCACAAAGCTTACAGCTCCCAGGAAGATAGACAATGTACAAACGTGAGGAAGGCTGAAAGGGAACATGGGGGCACTTTACTGTAGACCTCACAGGAAGTCATAGTTTCTTCTAGCTTTGGTCAGCCCAATTGGCACCTACATCTCTCCCATTAGTAAATGTTTAACTTTGAGTTACAGTAAGTAACTCATTGGGCTATCGGAGGCAAGTCACTTAAGTTCGCCCAGCCTCAGCATTCTCCTCTCTAAAATAATATAAGGGAAAATACTTTTTGATCTGTGAAACATCTGTGCTAATGTTAGATGATATTATTTCTTCTGTCAGAGTTATAACAGGTTGAAGATCAAGGGGTATATGTTTCTCTCAGTGTGAAGTTTTGACATGAAAGCTATCTGTTACAGGGTAGGAAGGAATTCTGAACCTTTGGGTGTATGAATGTAGCTTGAAGTATCTCAACTCTGGCTTTACTATAGGATAATTAGGGGAGCCTTTAAAAAAAAAAAATTTCTGATACCCAGGTACAGAACCTATAGAGCTGGGTCCCAGGCAATAATATTTTTCAAAATATATCTGATTCCTGCCAGAGTTGAAAAATCTGTGCCATTTATTAATAGAGTCCTTCATCTGTGACCCAGGGGTTTCACATCTTCTGCCAGCATCCGGGAAACTGTGGCTGGCTCAACTCTCAGTTTGCAGTCACGGTGAAATGTCAGACCCTGAACAGTTCTTGACAAGATGCTAAAGGGGAGGCTTTTGTTTATTCCTGGTGTTTCCTTTCAGTAGCTAGAGCCCCTTTAAAATGATACCCTGGTCTCTCTCTCCGCCTTTATTGGATACACCCCAAGGGAGGTGGAGAAGGTCATCTGACCGGCACGTTGGAGGATGGGGTCTGCCCATGGTCCAGCTCCGTCCCTGTTTCTCTCTTGGGGGCTTGTTTTGCACAGGGAGGGGGAGTTCTCTCTCCTGCAGTATCTTATTTTCCCCATCATGCCTACAGTAGGTGGAAAAATATATCTACTTCTTGAGTTCATTTAGCCCCTACAACAAACTACCTGTTTCACACTGGCCTCTGTCTATAACAAAGGTGACATTTGGGCTTCTAATTATTCTTTCTTTATTACTCACAGCACAGCAAGCAGAATGGGCTTCGGGTTTGTGTTGGTTCCCCTTGCCCTCCCAGTCCCATGGAGGCAACATAGAAGGGATATGGGAACAGATGTATATGTATGACTGATTCACTTTGTTATAAAGCAGAAACTAATAAAAAAAATAAAAATAAAACTTCTGGGATCCAGGTAGAGTAACGAACAGATGAGTTGAAACAATTCCCTTGAATTGTTATACAAACATGAGTTTCTTTCAGCATTAAAATAAATATGATCTTATTTTGTGCCTCAAAAAAAAATAAAAAATAAAAAATAAATAAATAAATAAAACTAACCCTGCGAGGTAAAGCTTGAGGTAAGTCTATGACCGTTATGGTAGCTTTTAAAATAAATGTGATTTTACACACATCGGATAAGCTCGATGTCTGGCAGCCTCTAGCCCAAGATACATATCTTATAACTGTCAAAAGTCGAGTTGCCTGGGAAGCAGACTCTAACAGAGAGCTTAGGATGCAGGATGCTTTTTAAGGGGTGCCCTTGGGATCACTGCCTGTGGAAGGAAAGGGAAGAAAAGGGAAGGAAGCAGAATTGCACAAGGGGGAAGCTGAACTGCCGTGCAGAACCAACCAGAGCCTTGGCTGACCCAACCAGGAGCTCTAGAGCCAAAATGACCCTTCAGAGTTGTCCCCAGTTGTGTTAAGGTGGCCAGACCCTTCTAATCATGCGTGGATGTGTTATTGGCTGTGTGTTGTCCTGAAGAGGACATGACCTTGGGAGAGGGGGCTCTCTGTGACCAAGGCAATTCTTGAAGGGGCTGACAGCCGAAAGGGCTGCTGGCCTCCAGAGGCTGGGGCAAGGTCTTCTATGAAGGGGTATCAGGGCTGCACATCCCAGTGTCCGCCATGATAGCAAAGACTGGAAAACAGCACTGGGTTCACCGATTGATAGCAGTCATTTCTCTAAAAAAGGACCTTTTCTAAATTTCTGGACAGTTGAGTAGGCATTCCATTACACAGCTATGAATGCCTTGTTAGTCCGCCCAAATCCGGAAGAAAACCAATCATCTGTGTGGCAGATGATGGCACAGGGCACTGTTGTGCCCAGAGGCCTCTGCTTTGCTGCTTAGAGCCTGGGTGGATGGTAGGACTGTGCCTAACATCGGAGGGCTCATCATCTCATGGATTTTAGATGCCGTACCTAATTTAATCTAGAACAGTGACCAAACCGCTGGCTAATACTGAAGGCAACCATTGCTTAGGCTAGAATTGGGGCATTCAGTTTTCCTTTTGATATTTCCTGCCTCTTAAAGTGAAAAACTATCTGGAGTGATGATGGTAGGAGTTGTTCCCTGGCAATCCACATGATTATTATTTTTATCCCATTTAGCCTCCCCATTCTTCCCATGGATTTCTAGCACTGTTTTTTGCATGTCTGGGTGGTTGATGTGCAACCAGTATATACTGAGTGTATGAATTAGAATGAGTCTCTCATTTTGTCTTCATGCAGGAAGACTCTGCTCTTGCTCCACTGTCAGCATTAAGTATGTCTATGTAAGTAGAAAGCAGTTCAGCAAAGAGAGTTTCCAATGATTCTAAATGATGCCCAGGAAGTTTTTTATTTTTGGACTAATATTATTAGGCATTTAACATATAGCTGTGCATCAGTTACTCTCATGTTGTATCTCAACTCTTTACAACAGTTCTGCAAAGTAAATAACACTGCTGCCATTTTCCAAATGAGGTTGTTACCTGTCTATGGTCACGTTACTTGAGTAGGGATGGTATATTCTAATTCAAAACTGAGGTATATACAAAATACAACTTTAGTTTTTTTACTGACAGCTTTATTTCTATCATGAGCTTCATATCTATTTGGTGGTGGAAAATGTTAGCTACTTTGGAGGTCCTCCCTTTTCTCGCTGATGTTGTGTCTTATTTTAGTTGGGTAAGGGGATTACATGGTGGTCAAGATGCTGGTGGGGAAAGGGAATGTGATCCCCCATGTTACCATCTATCCCTGCTGGCATCTGCTGAGATATGCTTGTGTCCCCTTGGTCTTCAGTCATTGCTCCATATAGGCTGCTGCACGCAGGATGCCCCATCTCTACTTCAGTGCCTTTCCAGGGGCCCCAGCTCTCAAAGCCATGTTTAAACTGCCCTTGATTGCAAAGAGAACATTCTATTGTTCTTGCAGCATCTGCCCAGACATCCCATACCATCCCTTTTTTTTTTTTTTTTTAAACTCTGGGGTCTTGCCACTTTACATGGTTCTACCTGGCAGAGCAGGGCAGAGGTACATTTGCTCTCAGATTCCCCAAGGCTATCTTGTGGTTTCTGTCCTTCCCTTTCGTCAAACTGTCCCTCAAGAAAAGGCAGGCACAGGACTTAGATAGGGACTTTCCCCCCTTCCAGAGAACACATCTATCCCTAGTACTTAAGCTGTATTTGCTTCCCCACTGATTCTTTTTTCAGTCATGTCCCAAGGAATCTTTCATTAAAAAATTTTTTGTTGAGATATAATTTACATACACTAAAGTGCACAGATCATAAGTATACAGTTCAATAAGATTTGGCCAGTGTTTACAACTGTGTAACTCACACCTGTATTAAGATATAGAACATTTCAATCACCCCCGGAGAGTTCCCTCATGCCTCTTTCCAAGCAATCCCCACCCTAATCACTTTCCTGATTTTTAGGATGTATTAGTTTTAGCCTCATTTGGAATATCACATCAATGGAATCATATAGTATATACTCTTGTGTCTGGCCTTTTTTTCACTCAATATCAGGTCTTTGAGATCTCAGGAGTATTTTTAATTTCACCCTGAAATTATGCTTTATCTATTCCTTGAGATCCTTCAAAGCCTAGGACTCTGTAGCCACAAAGCCTGAACTTTTGAAATTCAAAAGCTTTTTCTATGCTCTTTTGCTGTATCATATCTTCCGTTTGACAAAAATTCATCTATTTAAGCAGGGAAAGGTCAGGAAGTACCAGAAAATGTAGAGGGAATCTGCCAATAGCTCCAAGCATTACCCCATCACAGAATCAAGAGCAGAGCCAGGATTTCAATCCAGGGCTCTCCGACCCTGCAACGTCCGCTCTTAACAACTATCCCTCAAGTTTTCCTGGAAGATTTAAAGAATTGGTTGCTGTGAAGAAGGAAAATGGAGGGTTATTTTGAAATATGAGTTGCTGTTTACTAGAGACAAGTAGCCAAAAAAGAAAAAAAAGCATTCCAGAGTAAAGCCTTAGGCAGAGGAGCTAGCATTGGTGTAACTCAATGAGCACTAAACAAAGAAATTTAAGAATCAGTAGTGAAGATTCTCACAGGTGAGATCAAGCCTTCTGAAAAGTATCCTTGGTTAAAAAGAAACAGCTGAATTTAGAAGAAGCCTGGCGGAATGAAATAAGCACCTTTCCCTGGTAAGTGCCTTTCCCTCGTGGTTTGTAGGATTAGTTGAGTTGGACTCTGCCACTAACTAGCTGTGTAGCTTCGGATAATTCTCATCACTTTTCTGAAGCTCAGTCCCTGCAGTGGTAAAATGAGAGGATTACAGTAAATGGTCACTATGCTTCCTTCTAACTCAAAATCACAATAAATCAACATTTGTAGTGCTCAGTAAATGAGCAAAACAGTGTTTGTATAATCCAAATTTCCTTGTCAAAGATGCAGGATGTGCTGGGTCAACCACACAGAGCGTTATAGTTGTGTTTTCTGTTTCCATAAGGAATGGCATATTCTATTCACTCTTTAGATCCACCATATAAGCATGAAACAAAAAGAAACGAAAATGGCTTCAACATGTTTTTATGTGTTTATTAGGTAGTACTAGCTATGGAGTCAAAGAACTGGAACTATGGTCCTCTTGTCTGGAAGCACAAAAATGTGACTTTTAAAATAAATTCAAATTTGGTGACAGAAAAAGAAAATGGTGGTTTGCAGTGTCTTGGAATGGTCCAATTCTTCCAAAGCACATGGGTGTAACCTAGAGTTTATATAAATGAGAATACCATGGCTTTCAGAGCTGTAATACTAAGGAGTCAATTTGTACCCAGAACTTCTGCACTGTATTTTAGGACATTTCACATATACCATATTATCATATTACAATAAATCTTAAAAGGTAAGGTTGGGGTCTTATTGTCCCCAGTGAAGATAAGTAACTCACCCAAGGTCAGAAACTAATTAGTGGAAAGTTTCAGCTATTACACATGGGTGTTTACTTGGATGTCATTTCAGGATTCATTTTTATGTGCCTTACTGCTTCTGAATTAAGCTTATAATTTTTGGCTGTTTTGTTTGTTCAATCGTAAGATTTTGTTTGACAGAACTCTTTGTTCTACTGCTAATTTGTTTTAAACTGTCACAGTATTTAAATCTTCCATAAAAAGAATTACGGTGAAGGTACAGAAATGGTTCTGCTTTATGGAGTCTCAGTGAAACAATGGCTGGAGTGCCAGGGAAGGGCTTCTACACACGGCCCGCTGAGCTGAGGTGCTCTGGTCTGAAGGACCGGAGACAACGCCCTTGTACCCTACAAGCAAGTGAAACTAGACTAAGCACAAAGGAAAAGAAAAAAAGGGGGGAACACTTCCCAAGTGTGGCCGCGATTGCGGAGTAGACAGACCTTGGGCTCACCTCCTCTCATGAGCACACCAAAACTGTTGCCCAAGCTATTCCAGGTCTTTGCTCATAAACCTGCCAACCCCCTCCCCCCACCTTTAGCAGGAGTTAACATAAATCTAAGTTCAAGTGTCCAGAGATAAGAAACGAAGCTACAGACAAACCAAAAACCAAAAACCAAAAACCAGGGCTTCCCTGGTGGCGCAGTGGTTGAGAGTCCGCCTGCCGATGCAGGGGACATGGGTTCGTGCCCCTGTCCGGGAAGATCCCACGTGCCGTGGAACGGCTGGGCCCGTGAGCCATGGCAGCTGAGCCTGCGCGTCCGGAGCCTGTGCTCCGCAACGGGAGAGGCCACAGAAGTGAGAGACCCGCGTACCGCAAAAAAAAAAAAAAAACAAAAAAAACAAAACCAAAAACCAGATGGAACCAGCTGGGACCAAGATGGCAAGGAATCTGACCTCCAACAGACCCTGAGTCTCATTATACACTGATTTTACTACATTAGCATATTAAATAACACACCTACCAGCGGTCATGACCAAACATTAAGGACCAAAACAGGATAAAAAGGAGGTGGCACCCCACTCCCTCGGGGGGAAAAGCCCTGCCCCCTTTCCTATAAAATAATGCATATGCCTCCCCATCATTAGCCTCACTCCTCCTCCCTTTGTCTTCACTCTTTAAAATCAAGTCCCTCTCACCAGGTGGGTGAGAAGTTGATCTGTGAACTTAGTTCCCCTCCTCCGTTCTTTGACCACTGAATGAAGTGCTTGCTGGGTTGACCTCAGCTTCAGTTTCATTATCTGCCTACTCAAACCTGAACAAGAAAAAGAGCCCTCCCCGCGCCGAGGCAGGGTCCATACGGCTCAATTCGGAAACAAAAATCACAACTATTTGGAGAACCACCATCGATGAAAAGGACTGGAACCTACCCAAAAAGGTCTTCTACAACTAAAGACATAATGAAGGAAGGGCAGACTTGAGATATAATCCAATCCCACACCCCACCACCCCCATGGGCGACCCACAAACTGGAGAATAATGGTCGTGTAGAGGTTCTCCCACAGGAGAGTTCTGAGCCCCCCATCAGGCTCCCCATCCCAGGGGTCCTGCACCAGGAAGATGAGCCCTGAAAGAATCTGGCTTATTAGGCCAGCAGGGCTTAACTGCAGGAGTCTCATAGGACTGGGGGAAATAGAGACTTCACTTTTAAAGGGTCACACAAAATCTCACATGCTCTGGGACCCAGGGCAAAAGCAGTAATTTGATAGGAGCCTGGGCCAGACCTACCGGCTTATCTTGAAGAGTCTCCCGAAGAGGCGGGGGTGTGTGCAGCTGTGGCTCACCCCGGGTACGTGGACACTGGCAGCGGCTATATTTGGAAGCAACAGCCCATAGACGCCAGTGCTGGGATGCCTCAGGCCAAACAACTAGCTGCACGGGGACACAGCCCTACCAATCAGAGGACAAGCTGCCTAAAGGCTAAAGAGCCCACAGCTGCCTCTGGACATGCCCCTAGACACGGCCCAGCCCACCAGAGGGCCAGGACCCAGCTTTGCCCACCAGTGGGCAGGCACTGGCCCCTCCCCTCCAGGAAGCCTGCACAAACCTCTAGACCAGCCTCACCCACCAGGGGGCAGATATCAGAAGCAAGAAAACTACATCCCCCAGCGCAGGCCAATCCCTACCCTGGGACCGGCTGGGCTCTGGCCCTGCCCACTAGCAGGCCAACGCAACCTATGGGAGACCCCAGACCACGTACCCAACTCTGTCAGGAACCAGCACCCCCCTTTACCCCCCGCAACGCTCTGACAGCGGGATCCCTGCAGCCAGACTGGGACCCAGCTCCGCCTGCCGGTAGTCTGGCACTAACCCCGGGACCTGGCTTCAGCTGCCAGGGGATGGGCAACAGCCCTGGAGTCTTCGGGATCCTGACTCCACCCACCAGTGAGCCAGCACTAGCCCAGGGCCTCCTGGGGTTCTGCAACCAGCCACCTTTAACCACCTCCACTAAACAGCAGCCAGCAGCATCCATCCACACAAGGCAGGGCCTGGCAACCAACAGGACTGGGGGCCGACCAAGCCTACCAGACCACCCACATAGTCAGCCCCCCACAACAGAAGGGCCCACGCAGCCCTCTTAAGGAGAACCCCTAGAGCATATAGCTTGGTTGACGAGAGGGGTGATGATAGGGGAGCGAACGGCGGGGACTCATAGGGCACCTTCTACAGACGGCCACTTCTCCAAGGTCAAGAAACATAACTAAGCTACCACATACATAAAAATACCAATAGCAACTCAGACAAAATGAGGCTGCGTAGGAACATGTTCCAGACGAATGAATAAGATAAAACCCCGGGCTTACCTGGTGGCGCAGTGGTTGAGAGTCCGCCTGCCGATGCAGGGGACATGGGTTCATCTTCCCGGTCCGAGAAGATCCCACATGCCGTGGAGCGGCTGGGCCCGTGAGCCATGGCCGCTGAGCCTGCGCGTCCGGAGCCTGTGCTCCGCAACGGGAGAGGCCACAGAAGTGAGAGACCCGCGTACCGCAAAAAAAAAAAAAAAAAAACCAAAAACAAAACCAAAAACCAGATGGAACCAGCTGGGACCAAGATGGCAAGGAATCTGACCTCCAACAGACCCTGAGTCTCATTATACACTGATTTTACTACATTAGCATATTAAATAACACACCTACCAGCGGTCATGACCAAACATTAAGGACCAAAACAGGATAAAAAGGAGGTGGCACCCCACTCCCTCGGGGGGAAAAGCCCTGCCCCCTTTCCTATAAAATAATGCATATGCCTCCCCATCATTAGCCTCACTCCTCCTCCCTTTGTCTTCACTCTTTAAAATCAAGTCCCTCTCACCAGGTGGGTGAGAAGTTGATCTGTGAACTTAGTTCCCCTCCTCCGTTCTTTGACCACTGAATGAAGTGCTTGCTGGGTTGACCTCAGCTTCAGTTTCATTATCTGCCTACTCAAACCTGAACAAGAAAAAGAGCCCTCCCCGCGCCGAGGCAGGGTCCATACGGCTCAATTCGGAAACAAAAATCACAACTATTTGGAGAACCACCATCGATGAAAAGGACTGGAACCTACCCAAAAAGGTCTTCTACAACTAAAGACATAATGAAGGAAGGGCAGACTTGAGATATAATCCAATCCCACACCCCACCACCCCCATGGGCGACCCACAAACTGGAGAATAATGGTCGTGTAGAGGTTCTCCCACAGGAGAGTTCTGAGCCCCCCATCAGGCTCCCCATCCCAGGGGTCCTGCACCAGGAAGATGAGCCCTGAAAGAATCTGGCTTATTAGGCCAGCAGGGCTTAACTGCAGGAGTCTCATAGGACTGGGGGAAATAGAGACTTCACTTTTAAAGGGTCACACAAAATCTCACATGCTCTGGGACCCAGGGCAAAAGCAGTAATTTGATAGGAGCCTGGGCCAGACCTACCGGCTTATCTTGAAGAGTCTCCCGAAGAGGCGGGGGTGTGTGCAGCTGTGGCTCACCCCGGGTACGTGGACACTGGCAGCGGCTATATTTGGAAGCAACAGCCCATAGACGCCAGTGCTGGGATGCCTCAGGCCAAACAACTAGCTGCACGGGGACACAGCCCTACCAATCAGAGGACAAGCTGCCTAAAGGCTAAAGAGCCCACAGCTGCCTCTGGACACGCCCCTAGACACGGCCCAGCCCACCAGAGGGCCAGGACCCAGCTTTGCCCACCAGTGGGCAGGCACTGGCCCCTCCCCTCCAGGAAGCCTGCACAAACCTCTAGACCAGCCTCACCCACCAGGGGGCAGATATCAGAAGCAAGAAAACTACATCCCCCAGCGCAGGCCAATCCCTACCCTGGGACCGGCTGGGCTCTGGCCCTGCCCACTAGCAGGCCAACGCAACCTATGGGAGACCCCAGACCACGTACCCAACTCTGTCAGGAACCAGCACCCCCCTTTACCCCCCGCAACGCTCTGACAGCGGGATCCCTGCAGCCAGACTGGGACCCAGCTCCGCCTGCCGGTAGTCTGGCACTAACCCCGGGACCTGGCTTCAGCTGCCAGGGGATGGGCAACAGCCCTGGAGTCTTCGGGATCCTGACTCCACCCACCAGTGAGCCAGCACTAGCCCAGGGCCTCCTGGGGTTCTGCAACCAGCCACCTTTAACCACCTCCACTAAACAGCAGCCAGCAGCATCCATCCACACAAGGCAGGGCCTGGCAACCAACAGGACTGGGGGCCGACCAAGCCTACCAGACCACCCACATAGTCAGCCCCCCACAACAGAAGGGCCCACGCAGCCCTCTTAAGGAGAACCCCTAGAGCATATAGCTTGGTTGACGAGAGGGGTGATGATAGGGGAGCGAACGGCGGGGACTCATAGGGCACCTTCTACAGACGGCCACTTCTCCAAGGTCAAGAAACATAACTAAGCTACCACATACATAAAAATACCAATAGCAACTCAGACAAAATGAGGCTGCGTAGGAACATGTTCCAGACGAATGAATAAGATAAAACCCCGGGCTTACCTGGTGGCGCAGTGGTTGAGAGTCCGCCTGCCGATGCAGGGGACATGGGTTCATCTTTCCGGTCCGAGAAGATCCCACATGCCGTGGAGCGGCTGGGCCCGTGAGTCATGGCCGCTGAGCCTGCGCGTCCGGAGCCTGTGCTCCGCAACGGGAGAGGCCACAGAAGTGAGAGACCCGCGTACCGCAAAAAAAAAAAAAAAAAAAAAAAGATAAAACCCCAGAAGAACTAAATGAAGTGGAGATGGGCATTCCACCTGAGAAAGAGTTCAGAGTAATGATCGTAAAGACGATCAAAGAACTCGGGAGGAGAAAAGATGCACAGAAAAAAATGGCTGAATCAATTTTTTCTGAAAGCCTACCCTTGGCATCCTGAAGGAGAACACGAGTAGTAGATGGCAATGGTTACAAGTTAATGATTCCCTGAGATTCTACAGGGATGAGGGAAGGGCATGTACTGAGATAGTCTTCGAAGTTTCTGAACTTTCGTCATTACTTTACCTGTTCTATGCATTCTCATGATGTTCTTCAGTTGTGAAGTGTTTTTTCTCTAAACAGAGATCTCCAAAAATCAGTGAGGCACACAGCATGCAGGAATCTTCATCAGAAAGAACTCTCTACCAGCGTCCTTTAGTCTGACACTCCAGGCAGCTAGGAGCAAACAGACTTTGGCTCGAGGCAGTCTCTTCCCAGCAAATATCAATCCTCCGCTTTCAAAATAAAGGTCAAGTCAGGGGCACCTGACACAATTCCCTCCTCCCCTTAACGTGCGCCCACAGGTGAGACTGCTCTGAAATAACATCCAAACCTGAAGAGAGCAACTCATCTAAAATGGTTCGCAGTAATAAAATAGCACCCAAAGAGCCTTATGGAGACATCTGAAGTTCCAGAACACTCCTTATTCTAGGTCTGTGTGGCTAACTTCGGGGAAGACTGCGCTAGTTATTGAGATAACGTGGGACCAGCTGTTTTGCATTTGGGAGCGCAGGCTTCCTAAAGAGATGGATCGGCAGAATAATTGGGGGTTCTGGTCCAGAAACGTTAAGGCTTTCCAACTTCAGGATTGTTCTTATTACGCCTCCCCAAGGTGGGGACCAAACTGTAACTACTTCTCAGCGTCAAACAGATGTCTTGACAAGTCGGTCAATCCAGAAGAGAGAAAAAGTCTACAGCCATACCACCCTGAATGCACCTGATCTCCTCAGAAGAGAGAAAAAATCATGGATTGATATGGTCAGGGAGAATGCCTTCCAGTCTACTTCAAAACCAATATCTAAAGGATTTTATGAGACAAAAAGTTTTCTGTAAAATATTATTTGGGGGGTCTTGTTTGTTATAATCTTGGTATAGTACAGAATAAATGCTTTCACTATGATCTGCCTGGGGAAATAGTGAATGGAGAGTGAGAAGGAATGTTAATATTTATCAGCCATTTGGTATCATGGAAAAAGCACTGAACTTAGAAGAGCTGGGTTTGTTACAAGTTAATTGTGAGACCTTGGATTATAAGTCACTTAGCCCAGTGGAGCTCAAACTTTAGTGATTCTTAAAGAAACACATGGAAAGCTTGTTAAAACACATTCCTGGATCCTAGCCCTGGGGTTTCTGATTCACTAGGCCTGGGGTGAGTCTGCATTTCTAACAAGCACCCAGGTGATACTGATGCTGCTGGTCTAGAGGCCACATTTTGAGGAGCAAGGAAGTTTCTGACTAGATTCTCCTTATTTTCAAAAGAAGTCTACTGTGTTAGAGGATTACTCACGTCTCTTCTAGCTCTTCTAGCTCCATAAAATTCTCTGAGGTTTGATTTTGTTCAAATTGCCCTGCTGAAAGTGTCTGCAATTTTTCTTTCTAATGGAGATGGCTAATGGTAGGACATAAATTAAATCACCGAGGGAGCAGCTGTCTTAGGGAAAATTTGTTGCTATAAAGGTATTAGCCATTAGCAACAGGTGCCTACTTAAATATTTTACATTCAATTTTATGTTTGAGTCTCCTAAGAGAAATGAAAAAATTCCTCTGGAAGGCTTAAGTTTGAGTCTTAACTCTGCCACTCGGTAGCCCCGTGACTCTAAGCTTTCCTAGTTTCCTCATTTGTAAAGTGGGGAAACCAATTGCAAGTCCTTTGCATATTCACTGATTTCTGAGAATAAATCCATAAATATCAGTTGGGAAACTCTGACACTGGACATGTTTCTTGTTCCTGCTTTAAGACACACCTGGGAAAAATGGTAAAGCAACAGGCACCATTTGTTCTCAGCACCTTCTCACTTCCCTTCTGTGTCCAGTTCCCACATTCTGCCACTCCTTTCCTTATCCTTCAAATGTCCAGTGTCCTTTGTGCTCTTTTGATCACTTAAAAAAAAACACCCTTTATTAAGTATGACTGACATACAAAAAGCTGTAGATATTTAATATATACAACTTGATGAGTCTGGAGATACGTATACACTTATGAAACCATCATCACAATCTATGCCATAAACATATCCTCCTGCCCTCATTATTCATTATTATTTTTTTGTGATAAGAACACATGAAATTTACCGTCTTAGTACATTTTTAAGTATACCATACAGTACTGTTAGCTATGGGCACTGTGCTGTACAGTACATCTCTAGGATTTATTCATCTCGTGTAACCATAACTTTGTGCTCTTTCACTAATACCTCCCTTTTCCCCCTTCCCTGCAGCTGCTGGCAATTGTCATTCTGCTTTCTGCTTCTATGAGTTTGATTAGATTCCTCATAGCAGTGGTATCGTGTAGCATTTTTCCTTCTATGTCTAGCTAATTTCACTTAGCATAAAGTCCTCCAAGTTCATACATGTTGCAGCAAATGGCAGAATTTCCTTCTCTTTTAAAGCTGAATAATAGTCCATTGTATGTATATAGCATATTTTTTAGCCCATTCATCCATCAGTGGACATTTAGGTTGTTTCCACATCTTGGCTATTGTGAATAATGCTATAATGAACACAGGAGTGCAGATACCTCTTTGGGATACTGACTTTATTTCCTTTAGATATATACCAGAAGAGGGACTGCTGGATCATATGGTAGCTCTATTTTAAATTTTTTGAGGAAACTCCATACTGTTTTTCATAGTGGCTGTACCAATTTACATTTCCAACAACAGTGTACAAGGGTTCCCTTTTCTCCACACCCTCACCACCCTTGTTATATATAATAATTTTGATAATAGCCATCCTAAACAGGTGGGAGGTGATACCTCATTGTGGTTTTGATTTGCATTTTCCTGATGATTAGTGATGTTGAGCACTTTTTCATATACCTGGCCGTTTGTATGTCTTTAAAGAAATCTCTATTCAGTTTCTTCCCTCATTTTTAAATTGAATTTTTTTAAAAAAATATTTTTATTTATTTATTTTTGGCTGCATTGGGTCTTTGTTGCTGCACGTGGTCTTTCTTTAGTTGTGGTGAGCGGGGGCTACTCTTCACTGCGGTGTGCGGGCTTCTCATTGCAGTGGCTTCTCTTGTTGCGGAGCACGGGCTCTAGGCGCTTGGGCTTCAGTAGTTGTGCCTCGCGGGCTCTAGAGCACAGGCTCAGTAGTTGTGGCGCACGGGCTTAGTTGCTCCACAGCATGTGGGATCTTCCTGGACCAGGGCTCGAACCCGTGTCCCCTGCATTGGCAGGCGGATTCTTAACCACTGTGCCACCAGGGAAGTCCCTGAATATTTTTTATTAAAAATTTTTTTTTGCTATTGAGTTGTAGGCATTCTTTATATTTTGAAAACTAACCATTCATCAGATATATGGTTTGCAAAAGTTTTTCCCATTCTGTAGGTTGCCTTTTCATTTTGGTGTTGTTTTTTTGCTGTGCAGAAGGTGTTTAGTTTGACACAATCTCATTTGTTTATTTTTGCTTTTGTTACCTGTGCTTTTAGGTATCTGAGATATTGTGATTTAGGAGAAATATACATTCATTCAGATGACCAAAATATATTTCTCATATATATTTGGTCTTCATCCACAGCTCACAGCTTCCACAACCCTTGAAATTTCTTAAATGATAAGAGCAACAAAGGTCTTTTGTTATGTTAGTGAGGTGGGGACTGGTTGCCAGTGGAGCCAACCATGTGATTAGAGGGTTGGAACTCTCAGTACCACCCCCTTGACCCGGCGGGGAGGGGAGAGGGACTGGAGGTTGAATCAATCGACAGTGGCTAATGATTTAATCAATCATGGCTATGTAATGAAGCCTCCATAAAAACCAAAAAAAAAGGATGAGGCTCTGAGAGGTTCCATTTTGGTGAACACGTGGAGGTGTTGGAGGAGTGACGCCTGGAGAGGACATGGAAGTTCCATGCTCATCCCTGCATACCTTGCTCTATATATCTCTTCCATCTGGCTGTTCTGGAGTTATATCCTTTTGTAATAAAATGGTGATCTAGTAAGTAAAATGTTCCTCTGAGTTCTATGAATTACTCTAGCAAATTAGCTGAATCTGAGGAGGGGTCATGGAAGCCTGTGATTTATAGCCAGTTGGTCAGTAGTGCAACCTGGACTTGCCATTGGCATCCTGAGTTGGAGGGGGTCATTGAAACCTCTAATCTATAGCCAGTTGGTCAGAAGCACAGAAGTGAGTGAATGCAGAAACAAAGGAAAAGTAGTCAAGCAATAAAAGTAATAATAGCTTAAACAATAGTTCAGTGGTAAAACAGAGTCCTAGTTCTTCCTCCAGGAATATACATATATCATTGAGTTGTTCTGCAGAAATTAAGACCTGCCTCCCCAGGTGGCAGGTGGTGACTACATGCTGACCACAAGCACGCAGACTCCAAACTAGTTAGAACCAGAAGGTTGTTACCTCACCACCAACCAATAAGAAGAAAGTCCATGAGCTGCAACCTGCACCCTAAATGTTGCCTTAAAAAACCCTTCCCTAGAGGGACAAGGTAGGGGTAGGGGATTAAGAAGTACAAAGTGCTATGTATAAAATAAGCTACAAGGATATATCGTAGAACACAGGGAATATAGCCAATATTTTATAACAACTATAAATGGAGTCAAATCCTTAAAAATTGTGAACCACTATGTTGTACACCTGAAACTTACATAATATTGTAAATCAACTATATCTCAAAAAAAATAAATACATACATACATACATACAAACCCTTCCCTGGAAGCCATCGGGAAGTTTGGGTATTTTGAGCACCAGCTGCCTGTTCTTCTTGGCACCCTGCAATAAATGCTGTACTTTCCTTCACCACAACCCGGTGTCATTAGATTGGCTTTGCTGCGTGGTGGGCAAGCAGACCCAAGTGCAGTTCAGTAACACCACCTAGGTGAAGATGGATAAAATTAAAACATTTAGCAGGTTCTTTTTAGTTGCTGAGCAATGAGAGAAGTGCTTTTCTTAGAATCAGCCATAATTCAAAATGGAGCAATTACATAACGTGTTTCCAAGAAAATGGTGCTATATAGGTGATCTTGTCATTACCAGACTTTATCACTCACATTATATAAACATGGGAGACAGCAGTGAGCAAAGGGGCAAATGTGAATTTAGAAGAAGGTGTTTTTGCTTTTATAATAGGCCCTTTCCTCCTGATGGAATTTAATGCAAGTAGATCTCTCTGACTGAAAAAATGCAGACCCATTGCTCCTCTGTCATTCATTCAGTGATGACTCAAAGTAATCCTTGACAACTAGATTTTTCAAAACAAGTGGTGACCACAGAACTGCAGTCCATGGGCCTTTTCGTGTATTTCATTTTATGTTTCAATTAGAAGAAGAATCCAGAGACAGTGATTTTTTTTTTTTTTTTGCTGTACGCAGGCCTCTCACTGCTGTGGCCTCTCTCGCCACGGTGCACAGGCTCCGGATGCGCAGGCCCAGCAGACATGGCTCACGGGCCCAGCTGCTCCGCGGCATGCGGGATCGTCCCGGACCGGGGCACGAACCTGTGTCCCCTGCATCGGCAGGTGGACTCTCAACCACTGCGCCACCAGGGAAGCCCAGAAACAGTGATTTTTAAGATTTCAGGAACAATCACATCTTTACCTATATGCCTTATAATCTGGTTGTGAATTATTTTTTTCTTCAGTGATGGGACATTCTTCTTATTATTATTATTTTAGTACTTATCAATACTTCCAAGAGTAATTACAGAACTTATGGAAACTTCTTTTCACTTCCTTCCATAGAAAAGTATAAAGTGAAGAGACTAGGGAGCCAGATATATTTTTTATTTATCTTTTATTCTTGGAATTGTATCATATGAAGGTGGTTGAATGTACTGAACTCAAATAAAAAAATTAAATATAATTTCTGCCAACTGTGTACAGGATAGAGTTGTGGAATTTGGGGGAGCTTCACAGAAATATAGATAGTATGTCCTCTGGTCTAAGCTATTTATAATGACTGTTAGATCAGAAATCCATAAAACAGGATACTAAAATACCAATTTTTCCTCTTGAAAAAATATGCTTTACTCATTTAATTTTAAAATAGCTTTGTGAGGTAGGGTTATTATGATTTCCATTTTACAGATGAGAAGCTGAGGCCAAGAGAGGTTTAGCTAGGTAATGGCAGAGCAGGGATCCATACCCAGGCAGTGTTCTCTATTGTCCAAGCTTTTAACCACTCTGCAGCACTGCCTCCCTAAAAAAGGCAAAATCTAAAACAATGACAACAATGACAACAACAAACAGAGAAGACAATAACTGACAAGTAATCAATATCTTGTCCTGGGATGGGCTGGGAATCAGAACAATCTCAACTGAATCTCGCATCCTTTAGAATGTTAATGCAAGGAGAAACAAAAACATCATCTAGTACAGTTCTCTGACTACTGGGTGAGAAGCTCAACTTTAAAGCAAATTTGGAGTATTAACTTCTACAAGTAAATGGACGTGTATAGTATTAGACTGAGACTGCTTGTATTTCCTGAGAGCAACCGGAAAATTCATGGAGTTATTTTCACACAGGGGCATATTTAAGGGGTGAATAAAGTGTTTCTCAATTTCGACACTACTGACATTCTGACCAGGTCACTCTTTGTCGTGGGCACTGTCCTGTGCACTGTGTGATCTTTAGCAGCATCCTGGTCTCTGCCCACTGGATGTCTGTAGCACCCCCTCCAGTTGTGAACCAAAAATGTCTCCAGACATTAACAACTGTTCTCTGGGGGGCAAAATTCACTCTGCTGAGAACTACTGGGCTAATGGGAGACAAAACTAATTGCCTCAGGATTATATGCTTGGCTTGTTACACCCGTAAAAATGGCCTGTAAAAGCCCTCTCTTCTCTGCCTCCTTGGCTCCTGCTAAGATGCTCAGCCCCTCTCTTTTAAGGCTCTTTTCATCTCTTTGTTTTTCCCACTCCCAGGCACCCTACCACCTCCTGCTAGGGGAGTGCACAGAAACTCAGATTTTCTCTTACTTTATTATGCAGAATAATTCAACTCTCTCTTTGTCTCTTAGGAGTCCAGGAAGTAGGGCGTGTGTGTGTGTGTGTGTGAGAGAGATGTGGGGATATGGGATGTGAGGGTTCTCTTTAATTCAAAGTAACTCATCAAAGTTATCTTCTCCAAACAAAGAGCCTTATCTAATGGAAAGCAATCATGCCAATCCTCAAGCAGGAGCCACTGCAAATGTTATAAGTTTTAACTAGGAAATGCTCCCTAAAGGGGAGCTGAATTTGTCACCCCAAAATATGCCACTTTGGCATGAGGATTACTTTGAACTAAAGGCAATAAAAACCCAGCAGGTTCAGGAAAAGCTCTTTACCTCCCCCTCAACTGCCTAAATTTACATTGGAAAGGGGACCTGGGTCTGGGGATACAAAGGGAAGGAAGGCCATGCACAGGCAGGCAGAGATGTTTGAAAAACAAACGTTGCCTTGTTAAGCAGGCAAGTTTCTTAGTAAAAAGGTAACTTTTGGGCTTATACCTCCCGAAAGTTTAGGATGTTACAGAAGTCTCAACTACCTGACTGCCCTTTCGGTCTCCTATTTTTATGGGGCTTGCCTAGGTACAAAAAAATTTTTTTTTCTCCTGTTAATCTGTCTGATATCAATTTAATGATTAGATCAGCCAAAGAACCTAGAAGGGAAGAAGGCCCCTACATCCTCCAGTACTCTTTTTCTCCCCCCTACATATGGGGATTATGGACAATGGGAGGGTAAATTCCAGAGCTGAAGTCCAATGTTCTGTTTTTAGAGGAGCTGTCTATAAATGCTGTATATGATCAATTAAAACTTTCACCTCTTACTGATAAAATGTGTATATCAATCAGACATGAAGGAATGCAAACTTTCCTAAGTACAAATAAATGGATTAAAAGTAGTCAAATAAAATACTAAATATACTATTTTATGCTGATATACAGTATACAGTTTTTTATGGTCCTCCTACCTTATTTTGATTTCTGCCAATAAGAAGAAAAAGAAGAAGATTTTACAAGTATGTGGCATTAAAAATGACAAGCTTGGGCTTCCCTGGTAGCGCAGTGGTTGAGAGTCCGCCTGCCGATGGAGGGGACGCGGGTTCCTGCCCCAGTCCAGGAAAATCCCACATGCCACGGAGCGGCTGGGCCCGTGAGCCATGGCCGCTGAGCCTGCGCGTCCGGAGCCTGTGCTCCGCAACGGGAGAGGCCACAACAGTGAGACCCGCGTACCGCAAAAATAAATAAATAAATAAAAATAAAATAAAATAAAATGTAACCTTGCCCTGTTGCTTTTGGTTTCTTTGCTTTTTCCTCTGTTTCCCCAGACTAGAATATAAGCTGCACAAGAGAAGAGATCTTGCTTGCACCTAGAGCAGTGCCTGGCACATAATAGATGCTCAGTAAATGATTGTCAAGGGATAACCAAATACATCAAGAGGGAGGTGCAGGTTCATCTGGGGAAAGAGGGGCAAACAGCCTTTTTGTTACCTGGGAAAGACATGAAGAGAAAAGCAGGCTGTCAGGAGCTACCAGAGCTGGGTGAAAAGGAAAGGTGCCATGAGCCAGGAAGGGGAGGAGATGGTTCAAAACTATGAGGTACTGAACATCCCCCCAGGAGAAAGCTCAGATAAATAAACAAAACTTTATGTTGAAGGCAAACTGAGAGGTTGAATCAACTCATAATTGGGGTTTTCTTGGATTTATCAAACACCTCAGTGTATCTTTAATTAGTCTGAAATGTTGCTAATGATGTGTATATGTGTGTGTTCCATTGGCTTTTCTTAGATCAAACATTAGATTTAATTATGGACTCGGTCTTTTTTTAATTTTTTTTTTTCTTTTTTGCGGTACGCGGGCCTTTAACTGTTGTGGCCTCTCCCGTTGTGGAGCACAGGCTCCGGACGCACAGGCTCAGCGGCCATGGCTCACGGGCCCAGCCGCTCCGCGGCATGTGGCATCTTCCCGGACTGGGGCATGAACCCGTGTCCCCTGCATCGGCAGGCAGACTCTCAACCACTGCGCCACCAGGGAAGCCCTTTTTAAAAATTTTTTATTTTTAAAATTTATTTTACTTTATTTTTTATTTTTGGCTGCATTGGGTCTTCATTGCTGTGCGCGGGCTTTCTCTACTTGTGGCGACCCAGGGCTACTCTTCGTTGTGGTGCACGGGCTTCTCATTGCAGTGGCTTCTCTTGTTGCGTAGCACGGGCTCTAGATGTGCGGGCTTCAGCAGTTGTGGCACGCAGGCTCAGTAGTTGTGGCACACGGGCTTAGTTGCTCTGCGGCATGTGGGATCTTCCCAGACCAGGGATCGAACCTGTGTCCCCTGCATTAGC
The DNA here is from genome assembly GCF_964165515.1 of Mesoplodon bidens. Classification (NCBI taxonomy): domain Eukaryota; kingdom Metazoa; phylum Chordata; class Mammalia; order Artiodactyla; family Ziphiidae; genus Mesoplodon; species Mesoplodon bidens. The sequence continues at coordinate 127,365,370 of NC_138163.1, forward strand.
AAGTGGATTTTTTTAAATTAATTAATTTGTTTATTTTTGTCTACATTGGATTTTCATTGCTGCGCACAGGCTTCCTCTAGTTGCGGCAAGTGGGGGCTACTCTTCATTGCGGTGCGCGGGCTTCTCATTGTGGTGGCTTCTCTTGTTGTGGAGCACAGGCTCTAGGCATACGAGCTTCAGTAGTTGTAGCTTGTGGGCTCCAGAGCGCAGGCTCAGTAGTTGTGGGGCTTAGTTGCTCCGTGGCATGTGGGATCTTCCCAGACCAGGGCTGAAACCCGTGTCCCCTGCTTTGGCAGGCAGATTCTTAACCACTGCACCACCAGGGAAGTCCCTGCAAGCGGATTCTTAACCACTGCGCTACCAAGGAAGCCTTGGTCTTTCCTTTAAAATAACCCCTATTCATGTAGCCTGAAAATTGATTTTGTAATGGAAGTCTGTGCTGAAAGCATGGATGGAGAAACTTAGATGAACACAGATTGCTGTTTCCTGTTATTCACAAAGGGACCCTTTCTCGTATTATGCTAGGAGGGAACTGTGTGTGTACTTAAGCTCAGGGCGAGGAAAAACAGAGAGGAGGAACATGTTGAGAATTAAGAGAATAAAATATATAAAAGCAGATAAAATCTACAACTTTATAAAAAGGAGGTATTCCCCCCCCCGCTATAAAATATCAGATACATTTCAACAGGACAGAATCCATGCAAGATTGTAAGTTTACTTCAGTGTTCCCAGAGCTCTTAAGGTGACCTCATAAGGTCAGACAGAGAATCAAGGAGTTAATAAAATAATTTCCACCAAAGGTTAGGCATCTCTTGGGATGTTTTGTCCTGTTGATGTTTTGTTCTGTTTTGCTTGGGAAGAAATATTTTTGTTTTGCTTCTTTGCTTGCTCATTTACACATATTTATTTGTCTTTAAATTGATAACATATGCACATGATGGAAAATTCAAAATGTACAAAATAGTGGAATGAAAAAGCAGACTCCTCCTTACCACAATCCCCCACTGCCACATACACAGTTCTCCCTGGAGACAACTCTCATTACCCCATATACATGCATTGCTGAACATTGCTTTTTTCAATTAATTTATTTGGAGATAATTCTACATCAGAACATATAAAGAATTGTGTCTTTTTTTTATTAAGGATTGCATAGTACGATTTTTATATGAAGTTTTTTTATAAATTTATTTTAATTTTTTGGCTGCATTGGGTCTTCGTTGCTGCGCACGGGCTCTTCTCTGGTTGCGGTGAGCGGGGGCTACTCTTCGCTGAGGTACATGGGCTTCTTATTGTGGTGGCTTCTCTTGTGGAGCACGGGCTCTAGGCACGCGGGCTTCAGTAGTTGTGGCACGTGGGTTTCAGCAGTTGTGGCTGGCGGGCTCTAGAGCGCAGGCTCAGTAGTTGGGGCGCACAGGCTTAGCTGCTCCACAGTATGTGGGATCTTCCCCGACCCAGGGCTCGAACCTGTGTTCCCTGCATTGGCAGGCAGATACTTAACCACTGCGCCACCAGGGAAGCCCGATTATGAATTTCAATAGGAAAGTTTTTTCTTTCCTCACCTCAGAAAGAAATCCATGCTTAGCTTAATGAAGATGGAACCACCAATAGGAGGAATTAAGGTCTCACAGGGAAAGATTTGTATGTGAATCTCTTGGGAGCCTTCCAAACTCCTTCTAGAAATAAGGCTGCCAGATAAAATACAGGACACACATTGAAATTTGAATTTCAGATAAACATTGAATATTTTTTAGTACAAGTATGTGCCATGCAATATTTGGGAAATATATAAAAAATTATTTGTTTATCTGAAATTCAGTGGGTTATACTTATACTAAGCTATGATTCATTGTTTATCTGAAATTCAAATTTCACTGGGCATCATATATATATATATATATATATATTTAAATTTATTTATTTATCCATTCTTGGCTGCATTGGGTCTTCGCTGCTGCGTGCGGGCTTTCTCTAGTTGCAGTGAGTGGGGGCTATTCTTCACTGCGGTGCGCAGTCCTCCCATTGTGGTGGCCTCTTCCACTGAGGATCACGGGTTCCAGGCGCGTGGGCCCCAGCAGTTGTGGCATGCGGGCTCAGCAGCTGTGGCCCACAGACTCCAGAGTGCAGGCTCAGCAACTGTGGTGCACAGGCCCAGTTGCTCCACGGCATGTGAGATCCTCCTGGACCAGGGCTCGAACCCGTGTCCCCTGCATTGGCAGGTGGACTCTCAACCACTGCGCCACCAGGGAAGCCCATGGGCATCATATGTTTTAATTTGCTAAATCTAGCAACCCTATCTAGAAAGCACTCATCTATGCATTTGTGAATAGAGCTGATTTTAACTTGAAACTCCACAATGATAAATTGGTGTCTGTTAGAGCAGAAAAATATTGCTTATTAAATATCATGGTTACAAAGACAACCTCAAACTTCAGGCTTCAATATTTCTTTTAATTGCATCTCATAACCTGCAAGAAACACAATGCCTTCCTCAAGTGTTTGACATAACGCTTTGAACTAAGACGGTTTAGCACATTGTCTTCAGTATTAAAAAACTGTAATGTAGTTAAGGTGTATCTCAAATATTATAATCATACACTTGAACCTTGAGCTAAATTAAATTTCAGGGGAATTTTACTTGTATTGCTAACATGACATTTTTTCAAAATGCAGCACTGCTGTCAAAAAAAATTAAATCAGATTGCAATTAAGCCAAGTTAAATGTCTTATTGAAAATTAAACATACACCTTATAAAATTCATACTTTGTTTTCTTATGAAGTCTTTCGGGGAACTAAAAATCAGTATATTGTGATTCAGAATGGACCACACTTAATTTGTTTTCCTCAGACACAAAATAGATGCACAATCTTCCCTAGTGTCACCCGTTCTGGCTTCTCACTTTATTGATGCTTCCGAGTTTTCTCCCAAGGCATCCTCTGCACTAGTCCACTGTCCCTTCTCACTGAAACCCAATAACACCCCAGTGATTTCCATCCAACTTGGAAGCAGTGACTGTTCTGCAGCCCAGAAAGTACCTTCTGAAATGAATCTGGAGCTTACAGGTATATGCTTGCCCTTGGTTTGTGTGCTGCTGATGGGAATTTATTCCTCTTCATCTTAATAGATACAGGTTCCCAAGGATCTTGGCAGCTATTGTTGAACTTTGGAAAGTACCACATTTTGAAGAAAAGTAGCCTTTAAAGATTTTTTTTTTTTTTTTTGCGGTACGCGGGCCTCTCACTGCTGTGGCCTCTCCCGTTGCGGAGCACGGGCTCCGGATGCGCAGGCTCAGCGGCCATGGCTTATGGGCCCAGCTGCTCCACGGCATGTGGGATCTTCCCGGACTGGGGCACGAACCCTTGTCCTCTGCATCGGCAGGCGGACTCTCAACCACTGCGCCACCAGGGAAGCCCTAAAGATTTTTTTATTTATGGTTTTAAATGAAAGTAGTGTGCGCCACTTGGCCAGTGACAAAGGGACTTGGCCAGTGACAAAGGGCGGAATGCCCCTGTTCTCTCCACGTCAATGTTTCCTTTTAGCATTAAAACTAGAGGAGTGAATTAATGGCGAGCATGCTTAAGTATTGGGGGGAAATGTAGTGGTGTCTGCAATTTCCTCTGAAATGAATTGAAAGAAAATAAGATGGATCAATGGATGGACAGGTCTGTACTAAAGCAAACAGAGCATATTATTAGTGGTAGAATCTAGGTGGTGGGTATACAGTTCTTCACTGTAATATTCTTTCAACTTTTTTGTATGTTTCAAATTTTTCATAATAAAATGTTAAGGAAAAAATTTAAGGACTGTGAGCTAAAACACTAGAGAGACAGGTACACTCGGATGTGTACTTGTACCATAGGGGAGGAAAACTCATTTCCCTCTTCCCTTCTAGGTTCTTGACTGAAACCCCTCTAAAATAAAATATGGATGAATAGGAGGAAAACAAAGAGAAGTTTAATAACACGGACACCTTCTGTGTACATGGGAGAGAGCCAGGAAAACTGAGTAACTCCCTGAAATGGCCCAAGCCACCACCTTCAATACTCTCTCCAGCTAAAGACAAAAGAAGACTTGGGGAACGTGTGGGTTATGGGAGGTGACCAGGAAAAGCACACTAAACAAAGGTGAAGTTGTTATGTGGATTTAAGTCCATACCTTCTCCATTGAGAAGAGTTTCTAGAGATTTAGTCATCCTCTTCCTGGTACAGAGAGGGAGACACCCTTAGAAATGGAGATTTCCCTTATAAATATGAATGTCTCTTACAAAAAGGGTAACTTCTACTCGGTTTTCAGCGCTTTTCCTATGTCTGTTGTTTCCTAAACAAAATCAGCCTAATAATCGTTATGCCAAAGGGGCATATTTTGAAGTGACAAACTCTGCTCCCCTTCAACACAGAGCCACCCTGGGCCAGCTCCTCTACCTCTTTGTGCCTTGCTGCTTCATCTGTAAAAGCCTACTGCATAGGCTCACAGGTTTCAGGAGATAATCTCCACAAAACACTTACCACAGTGCCCAGTTCATGACGTTCAGTAAATATTAGCTGCGATGATGATGATGATGATGATGATGATGATGATGGGAAGGCTGATCTATGAGATGCATCAAAGCCTAAAAGGAGGATGAAAATGCATCAGGGAAGGCTTTACCAATAAGGTGACTTGACTTGCTCTGGAAAGACGTGCTAGAAATGCATTAATGGAGAGAGGTTCAGCATAAGCAGTAAATGAAAAAAAAAGGCAATGAAAATACAAGAATGAAGGACAGAACACAGAAGCAAGATGTGCACGGATTCATGGAGGAGGCTGGCCTGGCTAGTGTTTTGGAAAGTAGGACTAGACTCCATTAACTCATTTGAAACTAAAAGTGTTCTGTCATATTCCTTGTAATATTAGACTCAAAGCCTCAAACTAGCTAAGAAAAAAAAAAGCCCCAAATGTAACTGGGAAACCGCCTTGGTTTTTGAAGCCAAGATATGGGACTTGAATGAGTTCTTCCTTTGTCACTAGTCCTAAGATAAGAAGAAAGAAAATAAAAATTAAGATAACATAAGAAGAGACATATGCCAGGTGGAAATCAGTTTCATGATATACAACCAGTCTGAGCACCCAGATTTCCCCATATTTTTATAAGTTCCCCTTAAAAAACTGTTACTTTCATTTCTCTGTACCCTGTTCACCAGCATGTCCACCCCCCCAACTTTTAGTTACTAGGTTCTAAGACAAGGCGTCCCTCCTTGTCTAGGGCAGAAGGCCCTCTCCTTCTGCAGAGAACAGCTTTTTTTTTTTTTTTTTCCCCCAAATCTCTTTGATGTCTTGAAATCAATTGGAGGTGGGAGGGCTGATGGAGATGCCCTTGAGTGCATGACTAATTGGCAGAGAAGCCAAGTAATGCCTTGAAGCTCCATCCTCCCTCTTCCCCGAATAGCTGCCGGCTGGGAATGGCAGGAAATGGCATTGCTGGTAATGCTGCACCAACTCCATGCTGCCTAATTAACCATTCACCATTTAAATCACAATAAACAATTTGGAAATTTAATTTCCATTTGAGGCTAATCCTCTAGAATCCAAATATTGTAATAGATTCTGAAAACAAGATTCCTTTGCTATTAAAAAAAATATACAAATTGACTTTCTTGGAACCTTTGGCAGCTCAGTATACCTGACTAGATTACTGTATTTGCTGTCCTGTTATTACAATGGGAGACTCATTGGCGTTTCTTTTGTGGCCTCTCTAGCAAGGTGTTTATTTACCTTGTAAATATGGAGAACATGACTCTCCTGGGTCTTTGAATACTCAGTTTTATAATGAAGTGCAAAGCTTTATTATTTTTTTTTTCTTTGAGGGTTGGTAAACATAACCTTGGGCTTCTTACACAATAGGCCTAAGCAAAAAGAAAAGTATAAAGTATAAATAAATAAATGCTTTCTTCTAGCATATTGAGAGGGCTGTTCTGTATATATGTACATATTTTTTTGGCCTGGATTAACACTAAGATCTAGATAGATCCAGAGAAGGAACAAAGGCTACTATTGTTCCAGAGAATTGAAAAAGAGCTTGGTGCCATAGTCAAAATCCTTTCCAGCAACTGTATCTTTCAAAAAGTCTACACTGCATTTCTAAACAGGGGATAAATGGTGGGAACTTACTACATTTTTCCATGACCATATTGGGACTGAACGGCCCATAGTGATTTGACTCATTAAGGGGCAGTCTTAGGTTCTAAGGGGGAGCAAAATATGCCACCCCCAAACATCCCTCTTTGACATAAGGATTATCTTGAGCTGGTTATATTTAAGAAACAGCAGACATAGGAAAAGCTCTGAAAACTGATGCTCTCGTGATTTCTTTTGTGTTATGATTCCTACTCATCCTGTGTGAAACAGAATTTAAGCTACATTGAGCTACGCTAAGTAGTTCAAAATGGAGTCATAGTGGCCAATGTAAATTTCCATATTAATTGTTTTGAAATGTCCGCTGTAGGACTGTGGGTGTCTTTGATAAACTAAGAGTGGCAACTTTAAATGAGAAATTTATTTGGCAATCTACATCTACAGAGGGAGCAACTGAAAGAGCCAAGACTCCTTCCCCTGGGGTTACTGTTACTCCTTAAAAAGAAACCACTGAGCCCAGTGACTTGAAGGCTCTTCACTGGAGGACCTGACTCCACACATGTGAGAGTGTTTCAGATGGACACTGCTGGAGGCCCTGTGGGAGCAGAGGGCGACTTCCCACCCTGTTGCCAGATGCCTTCTTCCCAGACTTCTCCTTGGAATGGTTCGTTACCCACTTTTCTACTTTCCCTACTTTGACTAACCTATGCTGTGTGCTGACTGTGTGCAATAAACCGAGTGATTTGTGAATTCAATATTGGCCACATTTTGTATATCTCCAATGCTGTGATTCTTCCCTGGCCTTACTGCTGGGCCCTGTGACACACAACTGAGTAGAAGTTACCCTTCTGTTGTAGATTCTTACATTTATGAGGGAAACCTCCATTTACAACAGTGTCTCCCTCTCCGCACCTGTTGGGCTGCACCCCGCAGGCCTGCAAGGCCTGTGCTTGCCCAGCTTCAAGACCAAAGAAAGGGCCCGGAGTCAGAGACAGCAACATCAATGGTTTAATGGATGGGGGAGCTTACACGTCTGAAGCAAGGTCCCAGAGCGACACTCCACTGTGTGGTGGCTGGACGGCGGGCAGGACGCAGTGGCAGGCTTCCTCCCGGGGCAGAGGGAGGTTACCAGTTATAGGGGGAATTCACGTCAGGTGGGCTCATCAGTTTCCAGGGAAACCAGCAGAGGGGCACACTCCTCACAGCCCCTTTGATAAGCTATTAGGTGGAGATGTTTGACCTAAAGATTAGAATAATCACTAGCTGGGGCCAGGCAAGTACATAGGAAGGTCAGTCATGTGAGTGGGGTGTAGGTGAAGCAGGCACTGGTCCAGCAAAGGATGTACAGAGAGCAAGAGAACAGCCATCTTGAGCAGCCTGACCATACAGTCATGACTAAATCTGATTTAGTCATGAGTTTCTAGAGATTTAGTCATGACTAAATCTCTAGAAACTCTTATCAATGGAGAAGGTTCTGCTTTATGTGCAACCCAGGCCAAGACACTTGGCAGGGGCCCCTGGTGACCTAAACTTTGGGAGTCCTCATTTGGCATTTCTTTCCAAAGCATTACATGTCCTTACTGGCTTGTCTTGCTTTGTCCATTTTAGAGCTAACTAACTGGGGTTATGTAATTCAATATATTTTTCTATATTAAAAATAAGGAGAGCTAGTTTAAGCATAAGATAATCACCAAAAGACAAACTTGAACATTTTTTCAGTAAACTCTATAGCCAAGCTGGAAGAAATGAACTAATTGTGATTTGTACACAGGCATAAAGCCCCTAATTTGCATACACACATGAGTATGTAATTACACACATACATACATGGCTGTGAATTCAAAGGGGAACATGTATCACAATGTTAGAATATAGTCACTGCAGGCAGTCAAAGGATAATAAAATAGCGTGAAGAACCAGAAACCAGAGAGACAGGTAAATAAAAAATGCATTCATATTCATTTTAAAGAGGCTACTTGTGTGAATGGGGATAATATATTGAGAAAAGCTTAATTAACTAAGGCTTTGAAGTAACAGAGATATTTAATGAATGTTTTGGCATACTCAGAGTTCATTGAGGAAACCTCCTCTCCTGAAAATTCCTTGGGAAATCATAGTGTATCTTTAACAATAAATGAAATACCAGTGAAAAGAATCATGTAGTGATAGAGATTCTCAGTGCAGATTATTAAGTAACACCCATGTGGGGGCTCTGGAAGAAATATGATCTCTTTTTGACAAAACATATATTTTGTCATTTCCAAAAAACTCTGAAAATGGGGGTTCTTGCCCTCAGTCTACTTCAACCTTAATGGAAGAGATGAGATGGGTAAGTAGTCAACCAAAATAATGCAGCAATGATTACATTTAATTTGAAATCACTTATGTTACAAAAGTGGGTTTGAGACAGTAACTAAGAAAAAAATTGGTTAGATGATAAGAGTGTTGGTAAATTCCTATGTGAATGATACTAAGTTTGAGTAACATTAGGGGAAAGATTCCTGGTAAACAAAGTAGATGTGATGTGTTTTTGAATTTTATATCTTCTTACATAGATTGGTAAATAAGAGCAAGACCTTTTGTTTTCTTAATAACCAGAGGAAAAAACCAGAACTACATGCCCAATAATATTGGGTCCTTTCATGAGGACCCAATAGTCATCATTGTTTAAATATTTCTCCCAGTTTGAAATCCTATAGTGGTTCTGCATTACATTCAGGATGAAATGTGGATATCTGGCATGACATACAATGCCATGGGTGACAGGACCCTGCCTATCCTTCCTTCATTTCCTCCCTTAACATTTAATGTTCCCCAAGGGCACCATGTTGTCTCACTAGTTTGTCTCACTTGCTTTGACATGGCTTGTCCTCCTGCCTAGAATCTTTTGTGCTCTTTCTTCTCTTCATGAACTCTTTTTCATCTTTCAAGAGTCATCTCACCCTTTAGATTTTGATGATTTTGGTTTTGAATTTTCTACTGAACTGTTTATTTTTCTTTTGATCCTTTTTTTAAAATGAATTATTTTTCATTTCCAAGGGGTTGGATGCTTTTGATTTATTTGAACTTACACTATTGATCTCCAGTTGTCAACCTTATATTCAAATAAAGATGACCTTCTTGTGATTAGTCTTGTTATTTCTTTTTAATTTTGAAACTGCCTACATAATGAGAATACCTTAAAAAGAACTGTCATAAATTATGTACTTACTAAAGTTGTAATTTAGAGCAATATTCTCAAGCCCAAAAATCTTTGAGTCATTCCTGACTCTTCTTTTTTTCCCTTGTACCCTGCATAACTGATACCTCTGGAATCCTGTTGCTTTGATTTTCAAGATATATCCAGAATCCAACTACTTCTGTCACCTCTACCTGTGTCTAATCCTACATCAGGCCTTACCTAGATCCTGTGGTAGCCTCCCAACCAGGCTTTCTGTTCTTGGTGTTGCCCCCTGCATAGAGTCAGTCTCTTCCTCAAGCAGTATCTGTGAATTAGTTAGATGGTAAGCCATCCCTGGACCCCATGTCTCCCATCTCATACACCATCAAAGCCCAAGCCCTTAAAACTCCTCTCCCCCAACCTCCCTTCAGTGGCACCCCTTCCCACTCTGTCAGCTCTCGTGGCCCCTGAAACACTAGAGATGGGCTCCTGCCCCATTCTCTTGGTCTGGAAGGATTTCCCGGATATCCTTAAGAATAGCTCCTTCACCTCCTTCAGGTCTTTGCTCAAATGCTACTTTCTCACTGAAGACTTTTCTGACCTCTTTTTAATGCAGATTCAGTCCCTCAAACACACACCAAACTGCTCTCTCAACCCTTTTCTGTCTTTTTTTTCTCACCACTGTCTTACATGCAAAATATAGTTCTTATTCATTTGCTTATTGCTGGTTGTCCCACTTTGGAACATATGCCCCATCCGGGCAGAGGATTCTGTCTCTTCTGGTCGCTGCTGTAACTCCTGCCTGTATCTCCTCCTGAGAATAGTGCCTGGTATGTCAGACGTACTCAAAAATACTTGTTGAATAATGGAGTGAAAAACAAACATATGAAAGAATAAATAACTTCAGTGACATGACGACACTTCCACAATACAAAGTTAAGTCAAAATTGGGCTTTACAATTTTATTTTTAAAAATATATTATTTCTAAATTTGTAGTATAAGCCCAATTTTGTTTACTGTATATGCATAGAAAAGGCTAGAAGGAAAAAAGTTAATAGTCATTATCTCAAAGTGGGGCATTCTTTTGAGTATTTTCAGAATTTCCTACAATGAGTAACTTTACAGTCAAGAAAAAAAATCAAATCCTATTTTTAAAAAATTGATGATAGCAAAAAGTAGCTGCCAAACAATTTCTTCTTACCTTCATGATACTGAATGATGGAATGGGCTGCCAACAGCCCTGTCTCTTCTCCATTCCTCCCTCCTTCACTCTGTCCAGTAGTTTGGCCAAAAAACTCCAATCATTGGTCATTTTGATGCTACAGAGTCCATGTACTAAGGGAGTCATTTGTCTAGTTTTGAGAGAATCCTGTTGAAAAAACAGTTTGAATGATTTTTTTGAAGATCAGATTTATTCCCACTGTATATTATGAATTTACGTTCGTTTTTAGGCTCTAAAACAGCATTAGATGCCTGCTTGGCTCATTCTTGAGAAATTTAGTGCAAATTTGGAGGTTGGTTCTTAGAATTACAATATTTTGTAGGAGAGGAAAAATAATTTTTCCTCTACTCTTCTAGGTTCTTGGCTGAGACCCCCTGTAATAAAAGACAGATTAATAGGAGAAAAACAAACAGAAGTTTAATAACATGTATACCTCTTGTATACGGGGGAGAGACCCAGGAAGACTCCCTGAAATGGCCCAAGCCACCACCTTAAATACCATTTCCAGCTAAAGACAAAAGAAGACTTTGTGGGGGTGGGGGCAGTTGTGGGAGGCGACCAGGAGCAGCACAGTAAACAAGGACAGGGTTGTCTTCAAATTTAATTCCCTGCCTTCTCCATTGAGAAGAGTTTCTAGAGATTTAAAAACATCCTTCTCTTCCTGGTACAGAGAGGGAAACACCCTTATAAATGGAGATTTTTCTTATAACTGTAAATGTAAATGTCTCTTACAAAAGGGTAACTTCTACTACTCATTTTTCAGAGCTTTTCCTATGTCTGCCGTTTCTTAAAAAAATAACCAGCTCAAAATAATCCTTATGCCAAAGAGGCATGTCTTGGAGTAGCAAATTCTTCTCTACTTCAATTATTTTCTTTTGCATTTGTATTCTCCTAATGTGGACTAAATGTACACATGCAAGAAATGTGGATATGTTAGGTGCTCAACACGGGACATAACCTTTTTCTCTTTCTACCTGATTCTTTTCCTTGAATAACAGAAAAAGACAAACAAACAAACAAACAAGCAAACCAAAAACAAAAAGAGAAAGCTGGCATTTGGCCTTTTTATTTAAAAAAATCCCATAAATCACTTTGATTGGCAGGTTTTTTGTTTTTGTTTCGTTTTTGTTTTTGTGTGTGCTGTTGTTGATATAGTATAGGCTGTCAGTTAGGAAGACCTTTAATTTTAGATCACTGATTCTCAACTGTGGATTATTTGGCCCCTAAGGGACATTAGGCAACCTCTGGAGATATTTTTGACTTTGATAACTAGGGGGCAGGATTGCTACTGGCGTCTAGTGAGTAGAGACATCTAAACATCCTGCAGAGCTCAGGCCAGCACCTACAACAAAGAATTATCTGGCCCCAAATATCAGTAGTGCCAAGGTTGAAAAACCTTACAATCTAGAGAATGGATTAAAGCAAACACAGAAAGGATTGGCCACTCAAGACATGTCCTATTCTTTTTTTTTTTTTTTAATAAATTTATTTATTTATTTATTTATGGCTGCATTGGGTCTTTGTTGCTGCGCATGGGCTTTCTACAGTTGTGGTGCGCGGGCTTCTCATTGCAGTGGCTTCTCTTGCTGTGGAGCATGGGCTCTAGGCGCGCGGGCTTCAGTAGTTGTGGCACATGGGCTCAGTAGTTGTGGCTTGCAGGCTCTAGAGCACAGGCTCAGTAGCTGTGGCGCACGGGCTTAGTTGCTCTGCGGCATGTGGGATCTTCCCGGACCAGGGATCAAACCCGTGTCCCCTGCATTGGCAGGCAGATTCTTAACCACTGTGCCACCAGGGAAGTCCCAAGATGTCCTATTCTTTAAGCCATTTTCTGAGCCAGCAATCTCATCCTTCTTTTAGCTTGTTCACTTTCTTGCTTAGTGGTTTAAAGTTTTTGATCACCTCCCAGCTGGGTGTTATAGCTTTGGTACAAAGAGGAAACTCTCAGCTCTAACCCCTGGGCTCCATCCAGCAAGAGAAGCTGAATAAACACTTTGTTAACCGAGGGGTTCAGTTTGGCTGGTGGAATTACTTATCAAACTGCAATATCATCTCACACATGGATAACTCTTGAGCGTCTGAGCTGTACTGGAGGCTGAGAAAAGCTGCTGATGATCTGAGCAAATGCCTACAGAAGTAAAGATCAATCAATATAGCTATTTAGGCCAGCTCTGCACGGCTTGTCCCTGAGACAAATGGAGATGGGTGTCAAAGGCATTTTAGGAGGCGGCACTTGGGAAGGGGTAACCTAGGCATGTAGGGCAGCCCCAGGAGGCAGAGGCTGGACCTCTCTCTGCCTCACTTTTTTCATCCATCCAGGGTCTCTCCCTTTCTGTCTCCACCAGCCCCATCCTAGTGTTTTTCAATTTGTGACAATAAGGCTACAATGAGTTTTAAAGAGCAGTTGCAATAGTTATTAAGTGACAGCGAAGACTCTTTGTTTTTGCCTTCTCTACTCATTTTTTCAATCCCTGTGTTTATTTTCATGGTATGTTAGGAAACAACAGCGTTCTAAGTTTATAGGCTTACTTTTCAAATCAAAGTTACATTTTGAAACCTAAATATCCCAGGTTGCTCCAGACTCTGAGGAAGTCTGCAGTTACTTTAACAGTAATATCCCCCAATTTTTTGCTCCTCCTAGCCCTTCTGTCTTTTTCAAAGGCTCTCCATGTTATGTGGGAGGAGTTCCTGCAACAGTGTTTTACAAAGCTGACCCTGATTGGCTCTGGCTCCGCCATGGCTATCTGTGCCCGTTGCAGCCACTCTGGTCCTTACATGCCTCTGTGGCTTCTCAGCTGGGCGTAACTGCTACTGCCTGGTCTCCATTACTTGTTGCTGTGGGTTCCCAGCACTGAAGTGATGCGAATGTCTTCTCCATCTCTCTCCATTAAACTTGGATCAGGAACAGCCCAGTCTTATAAACTCATCAACACAACTCTTTTGGCTTACATACCCAATTTCCCTCTCCAGTAAGGTACAAAAGTAGCCTGTCTGGCCGGTGTGTGTTTGGGTAGGAGAGTATGGGGAGAAAGGAATAGGGAAAGTTATCCCTTCTTTATCTCTCCACTGACTTTTCCTCTACTCTTCCAGGGGTCACTGTATCATAACACCTTAGCAAAAAAAAAAAAAAGGAAAAATAAGTACCATCCCCAAAGCATATTAACTCATAGAAAGAGATACTTTGCAGCCAGGCATCAATCGTCTAAATATTCTTGCTAATAGGACAGGCACACTACAAAACTCCTAGACGTACAGTTTACACTGCAGCTTATGCAAATGGCATCCTAAGATTGAATTCTAGGAATATATATCCTGATTGGACTTTGGGACCCCCTTAGTTATAATTTAACTATAATCCTAACCGATGTGTCAAATAGCTCTAGCATATCGCTAGTTTTTATGCTTTATATGTTGAATATTCTTCCAAGTATATATACTTTGAAGAATAGAATATGTGTTTTTTTTAATTAATTAATTAATTTTTGGCTGCGTTGGGTCTTCATTGCTGTGCGCGGGCTTTCTCTAGTTGTGGTGAGTGGGGGCTACTTGTTGCAGTGTGCGGGCTTCTCACTGCGGTGGCTTCTCTTGTTGCAGAGCACGGGCTCTAGACATGTGGGCTTCAGTAGTTGTGGCACGTGGGCTCAGTAGTTGTGGCATGTGGGCTCAGTAGTTGTGGCTCATGGGCTCTAGAGCGCAGGCTCAGTAGTTGTGGCACCCAGGCTTAGTTGCTCCGCGGCACGTAAGATCTTCCCGGACCAGGGATTGAACCCGTGTCCCCTGCATTGGCAGGCAGATTCTTAACCACTGTGCCACCAGGGAAGTCCCGAACATGTGGTTTTGATATGATCAGCCTTATGGACAACTACATGATCTGCTGACAACCCACAGCTTGATCTCACTTTCTCAAGCCCCCAGCACCAGACTCAGTCTGGGGCTTGGCAGTGTAATGTTTGCTATGCCTACATTTGAGTTAGAATTGACAAACAGAAATTAAAATAACGTGCCAGGAGACTGTTGAAAGGTGTCATATTTCTGGCTGGGTTTTCCATTTAAAGCCTATACAATGATAGAAATGGGAACTCAGAGGTGGGAAAAGAAGAAATTTGTAATCTCCACAAAAATCAACTAGATATCTTGACAGATTGACATATTATCTTGAATGAAAGCATCACTGATGGATGTTCTAACATTGGATTGAGTTCCCTGACCACAGTCTAACCTCATTTTAGGTCCTAGATGACTTACTAAAATTTGTTGCGTCAAAAAACATTTGTAGTCTGGATCATATTTTATTACTGACTTAAGCATATCTACACAAAAAATGTATTTCGGAAAATGAAAGAAGAAAAATCCATAGAGGCATCTCAGCATTTCAATGAAGAATATTTTCCTTTAGCTGGTAGAGGGCTACGTCAATCACTCAAACTTTTAATCCAACACAGTATATGTGGTAGTCCTTTAAAAGTATTCATGTATTCAAAGTTTGCCGCATTCTTCACTCCTGTGTTAACCTCAAGTTATCCATCACTTTAAAGTCTCTGGAGTATGTAATATATCACACTGACCATGCCACTTTTTTTCTGATGTACAGCTTATCACAAAAGCCAATAAAGCCTTTTAGAGGTTTTATTTCCCATTTCATTTAATAGCAATAGGCTGAACCTTTACTTTCAGTTCCCCAATCCCACCCATGCTCTGTCTCATGCTCTTCCCTCTGCTTGGAACACTCCTCTACCCCATCCCCACCCATCACCCCGCCAGGTGCTGGGCTAACTTTCCCTGAGAAGTCTTCCTTGATTCTTTATCATTGCGTTGGGAACCTCTCCTGTGGTTCCAAAGCATCCTGGAGGAACCCTTTTGGTAGTGCCATTGACACTAATTTGTAATTAGTTTCTTTCCTTTCTGAATCCCAAATAGATTCCAAGCTTCCTGAGAGCAGGGGCATCAAGTATCATTCACTGCTGTCTGCTCAGCTCTAGCCTGGCGTTGGAAGCATGAGTCACTCAATAAATATTTGTTGTTTGATGACTTAAATAATGGATTGGCCAGCTATCCAGACCTATTTTTTATACTTAATGCTGAATTACTAATTGAAAATGGAGCTCCTTAATTCTGTTTTCCTTATCAAGTGGATATTTGAGAAATGTATCAGATGAACAGGGGTGTAGGAAGATGTCTTTTAGTTTGCCTTTTACCAGTAGGACACAGTCCTCAAGCTTGCTTTATTCAAAACAACACATGCTTAAATTGAACCACTCTTGATCTTGAACCTACAAATAAATGGCAACTGTGCTCAAGTTATGTGTAGAACAATATGAGCATGTATTTGAGTTTTTTGTTAACCCTAGAGCTCATATCAAGAGATATTTGAGGGCTTCCTTGGTGGTGCAATGGTTAAGAATCCGCCTGCCAATGCACGGGACATGGGTTCGAGCCCTGGTCTGGGAAGATCCCACATGCAGCAGAGCAACTAAGTCTGTGCACCACAACTACTGAGCCTGCGCTGTAGAGCCCATGAGCCACAACTACTGAGCCCGCATGCCACAACTACTGAAGCCCACGTGCCTAGAGCCCATGCTCCACAACACGAGAAGCCACTGCAACGAGAAACCCGCGTACTGCTTCAAAGAGTAGCTCCCGCTCGCCGCAACTAGAGAGAGCCCATGCGCAGCAATGAAGACCCAGCACAGCCAAAAATAAATAAATAAATAAATTTATAAAAAAGAAAAAAGAGAGAAACACTTGAAGTCTCTTATGAATAGAAAACATGTTAATAAGAGTATACTTACTAAAATTTTCTCTTTCCATTTTATCAAGTATATACCTGAATTATGACCAGTTTAATCTCTGGTGGTAAGTAAATGAATCATTTTGGCTGTGACAGGGCACTAATAGTTTTACCATCTTGGCTAATTTTTGGTATTCTGGCTTCTTAATTGTATAATAAAATCATTGCACTGCGATTCAACCATTTAAATTGAAAAAAATTAAACCAACGTTCTTAGGGTAATGCTGTTTAAAAATGAAAGATGGCTTGACATTAAAAGAAAAAATCTGACTTTAAGGAACCAAGAGAGAAAAAGAAATTCTTTTAAAGTTCAATTCGTTATTCTCAGAAACAAAATGGATTTCCTTTTAACGTGTTGGAATAAAAATGGAGTTTTTTTCTAAAATCGTGACAAGTTTTATCTATGGGTATGAAATTTCAAATAGAAAGAGTAATAGCAAGAGAAAGGTCTTTAACCAGTAATGTGGAGATAAATGATTTCCTAAGGCTATGGGGACATAGAAAATGAATCATTTTTGAACATGCTTAGGTTTGAAACTCAGGAAGCCTGAGGACAGTAGTTCCCAGAATTTTTGTCATATAGGGTATTTTTTAATAGTAAAAATTTCATGGATTCTTTAATAGTTATATTTCTAATGCTTGTTGCTTAAATAAATCACAATAAAAAAGTTAGGATGGTGTCAAAAATTACTTGAAAATCATGTGTATTTAATTAATAACAAAGCACCTTTAATGCATTTGAAAAACAGTGGTTTAAAAATGTTTGAGGTATTATTTAGCCATTCTACATAAAATGTTTCATGTGCACATGGGTTCACGGGCCCTCTGCAATAATTCCTAACTCTCGGGGTCTGTGATTACAGACTGGGAACCACAGTTGGGACTTATAAAAAGTTATCTCACTTTGATGAAAATCACTTCTACTGTGCTTGACAGGACACTTTTGTCATCTCTCAAGTCTTCCTTTCCATTGCACAATATATGAGATTGTTTACGATCACCTTTAACTTTTTCTCCAGTGTTTCAGAAGTTTTAGTTGTTCACTTTCATTGAACTTTAAATGAGGTATGTAAATGTCCATATGAGTGATCCACTGAAGACACATCTTGGCTAGACTGCAGACTCCCTGGCATGGTTAGAGAGTCCATAGGCAGGGATAACTTACCTCAGATTTTTAAACTCATCACGTGGCATTGTAATTGTTTCTTGAGTCATTGAATTTAAGATGCCTTTAATTGTGGGAAATTATTTCATATAACACTAAAAAGAAAAAAATGTTGCCAATTAAACTCTGACATGATGCTTTCAATATTATTTAGTTTTTAATTTTAAGCTTATTGTAAGAGCTGTTTCATACTTATTTAGACATGGGGTTTAATCATATATTATTATTTTGCATTCATAAAGTGAAAAATATACATGAAATAAATTGGTCGAGATATTCCTAAAACCTTTTCTCATTCAGGGTCTAAATTTTCTAAATCATTTGCTATTCAGAAGCATTGATGTTCACCTTTCCCCACATAGTATTGTCCCAGCAACAGCATTGTTGCTATACTACCCAAAGCTATCCACAGATTTAATGCAATACCTATCAAATTACCCAGGACATTTTTCACAGAACTAGAACAAATAATCCCAATTTATACGGAACCATAAAAGACCCAGAATTGCCAAACCAATCCTGAGGAAAAAGAACAAAGCTGAAGGCACAACCCTCCCAGACTTCAGACAATACTACAAAGCTACAGTAATCAAAACAGCATGGTATTGGCACAAAAACAGACTTATGGATTAATGGAACAGAACAGAGAGAATAGAGAGCCCAGAAATAAACCCACACACCTACAGTCAATTAATCTTCAACAAAGGAAGCAAGAATATACAATGGAGAAGACAGTCTCTTCAGCAAGTGGTATTGGGAAAGCTGGACAGCTGCATGTAAATCAGCGAAGTTAGAACACACCCTCATGCCATACACAAAAATAAACTCAAAATGGCTTAAAGACTTAAATATAAGACATGACACCTAAAACTCCTAGAAGAGAACATACACAAAACAGCATTGTTGCTGAAGCATTTCTTTAAAGTGTGCTCTACCAGTTATCTCTGAATTTTCTCCCAAGCCCCTGACATCCATTCTGTACCAGAAGGTGCTAACAAACCACTTTCAGAAAACTAGGATTCATCTTCCTTCCTCATATTGTCCTTAAAAATGGTTTGTGGACTGAAATGTCAAGGGATTGCTGTGGCCAGTCATACCCCTAGGAATAAACTAAATTCCATAATCACAGGCAATGTGGCAGACAACTTCTAAAATGGCTCCCAGTGATCTTCACCTCCTGGTATTCACACCCTTGTATAGTCTCCTCCCACTGAGTATGGGCTGGACCTAGTGACTTGCTTCTAATGAACAGAATTCAGCAAAGTGTTGGGATGACACTTGTGAGATTAGGTTACAAAAGACCAACTTCTTTCTGGCTATCTGACTCTGTCTCTCCCTCTCTCCCTCTTGCTTTCTCACTCTAGTAAAGCCATCTATCATGTCATGGGCTGCCCAATCTGGAGACCACTAGGCAAGGAACCAAGGGAAGTCTCTGGCCAATGGCTCATGAGGAACCAAGACCTCACTTGAATAGCCCATGGGAAACTAAATCCAGTCAACAATCACCTGAGTCAGCTTGAAAGCAGATCCACCCCCTGTTGAGCCTTAAGACAGTTATAGCCCTAGAAGATACCCTGATTGCAGCTTCTGAGAGTTCTGGAGTCAGAGGACTCAGCTGAGCCATGCTTGATCTCCTGATCTACAAAATATTTCATGTAATAAACATTGCTGTTTTCAGCAACTAAGTTTTGGGGTAATTTGTTATGCAGATAACTAAGATGCATATGCAGGCAATACATCATGAATACACAATGGCAACCACATCACGAATGTCACCTGGCTGATAGGAGTTATAAATTGCTATTGACTGAATGATGCATTACAATTTTAGAGATGATAAATGTGAGTAAATAATCAACATTTTAGAATAAATGGAGAAGTAGTTTACTTGTTTGTCTTCACCATTAGCATGACAAGTCTTTCAGTGAAAGAACTGTGTTTTATTCAGCTCTGGGCATCCATGGTGCTTAACATATAACAAATATTTTATAGATGTTTGCTGAACTGAATTATCCAGATAATTTTACAATTGGACAAAAAGGCCTAGTCTGAGGGAAATCTTGAGAAAAAGAATTTGCTCATTACCAGGGCTTGGAGAGGTATGACTCACACCCAAAATGCTTCTTTAAAAAAATTCAGTCTAGGGCTTCCCTGGTGGCACAGTGGGTGAGAGTCTGCCTGCCAATGCAGGGGACACGGGTTCGTGCCCTGGTCCGGGAAGATCCCACATGCCGCAGAGCAGCTGGGCCCGTGAGCTATGGCCGCTGAGCCTGCACGTCTGGAGCCTGTGCTCTGCAACGGGAGACGCCACAACAGTGAGAGGCCCGCGTACTGCAAAAAAAAAAAAAAAAAAAAAATTCAGTCTATGTTCTTTTTAATTTAGCAATGCCACTTACTTACTTCATTTGTTCCTGTAGTACTGAGGTTTTACAATCCTTTTGGATGCTGAGGATAAAAATGGAGGTTGGACTTTAATAATAATATTTCTTATTTAAGAATTACATGAGGGCTTCCCTGGTGGTGCAGTGGTTGAGAGTCCGCCTGCCAGTGCAGGGGACACGGGTTCGTGCCCCGGTCCGGGAGGATCCCACATGGCCTGTGAGCCATGGCCGCTGAGCCTGCGCATCCAGAGCCTGTGCTCCGCAATGGGAGAGGCCACAACAGTGAGAGGCCCACGTACAGCAAAAAAAAAAAAAAAAAAAAAGAATTACATGATATCTTTTCATAATTTTATAAGAGCATATAGCTGATTATTGGCAAAGCAGCATTATCTATCTGAATCTTTTTAAGGGAAAGGAAGAATAATCATCTTTTAACTCATAGACTGAGCAGATAAAATTCCATACTCAGAAAATCAGATTGTTCATACTAATCCAAGACAACACTACACCTGATTTCTATGTGTAAACAGAACTGACATTTTATTGTGTGGCAAAATATCATCTAGTAAATAAAAGAGTAGTTCATAAACTTAGAGCCTTGGGTTGACTCATCTATGGACAAATACAGATGGTGTGCTCTTCGTTCCAGTATGTGATAATCACATACATGCTTATTTCTCTCCTTAAATCCTAGGCTCTCAGGGAGCCAGGGACCATGTAATACAAATCATTACAATGACAACAAGAAGCATTTTTGAGCATTTAAGATGTGTCAGTCACTGTGTTAATCCCTTTACATATGTGACTTCATTTATTTCTTAAAACCATCCCAGGAGGCAAGTGATACTTTTAGTTTTACAGATGAGATAGATAAGTGAGGCTTAGAGAGGTTAGATAACTTGCCAATATTATTCAGTTACCAAGTGATAGACTCAGGATTTGAACTCAGGGCCATATTTCCAAAGTCCATCCTGTCAGCCACTGAGCTTTACTGGCCCTTCTCTTAGGTCCCATTGTATTCTCCAGCACTGAGTGAATCGCCCTACACATAGGGTATGCACAATAGATACTTGCAGAATCAAAGTCATTAACACGTATCTATTGGGTTCCCACCATGTACCTACTAGCTGTTGAATTAGCTAATTGTTTAAGTGGAAAAGTTTTTTAAAAGATTTTAAGATGGAAGTATTAGTGCTTAACTTACATCCTACATACAGCTAGCTCATACAGGGAAATAAACAAGACCATTCAAAATTTGATAAGTGTATATGAGAAATAAAATATGCTTATGGCTATTTTGCTATAGTACCTTGAAATTACCAGACCAACTGTGAATTTCTTTTTATTAAATATGTTTTCCCCTTGCTTTTCAAATGAGCTAATCTAAGTTGTATTGCCATTTCTAGTTTTGGTTTTGAGATACAGGTTTACAACTGAATTACTCAAAGGGAATTATAGCAACGAAATTCAACTGAGAATATTATCAATGAACTGATAGCCCATTTCTATGGTGGATGGTTATCATTATGCAATATTTTCAGATCTTGATTATAAGACTTTGTGACAAATGATCCTTTGGGGGCCTTATTATCCAATTTAATTAGAGATGAATTGGATAATTCATCTATTTCTATTTAAAATTTTTAATAAAAGTAGAGAGTAAATTTCATGAGCGATATTTTTCTTTGTAAAATAAATAGCTTTGTTGAATTACTTGGAAATGTTGTTCAAAAGGAAGTAAAGGGCTTCCCTGGTGGCGCAGTGGTTGAGAGTCCGCCCGCCAACGCAGGGGACACGGGTTTGTGCCCCGGTCCAGGGAAGATCCCACATGCCGCGGAGCGGCTGGGCCCGTGAGCCATGGCCGCTGAGCCTGCGCGTCCAGAGCCTGTGCTCCGCAACAGGAGAGGCCACAACAGTGAGAGGCCCGTGTACCAAAAAAAAAAAAAAAAAAATAGGACGTAGAAACTGAAACTATGTGGTAATATTCTTTCTATTTCTCAAAAAAGTTGTACTAAATAAAGAGGACCCCCAGCTTTTTTGCAAGACAAGTTCTGGAGTTTCTTTTGATACAGGGATCCCAGAGGACCCTTTTAAGATCCAGGGGGAGGAGACAAAGGGCAGTGATCCTGCAGTAGTAGAAAAGATTGACTTTCACTAGAAAGACGACAATAATATTAATTCTTCCACTTTGTCCTTCTCTCTCATTGTTTCCTTCTTCCAGGATTGGAGGCATGTGAGTAGGGGTGAAGGAAGGGACACTGGACTCAATTACAAGAGAGTAGATTTTCCTGGACCAGACATCTGAAGACTGAAGGCTGTTTTCTTCCTTCCATCTTTCTGTTATTCTATTCATTGTCATTCATTTATTGAAACAATATTCACTGAATATCAAACTGTGCCAGATACTGCGATAGGAGTACTGGATATAGCTTTGAGCAATACAAAACATGTGCCACCATGAGCTAATTATTTCTTGAAATACTTCTATGGGATAACTTGGCTTGCAAAGTGTCTCTTACTTGATGAAGTATGTGCCTTCAAGGAGCTCACATTCTGTGAAAAAACTAGAAAGCAGAAAATAAAACAAATAAAGATCATTCCAATTTTCAATTATTTGTATGTAGAAAACAAACAGAGTAGTATATCAAGAATAACCATGTAGTGTGGCAGGAGCCAACTATTATCGAGTGAAGAAAGTCAGGGAAACTTCTCTGTGGTCAGGTTTGAGCTAAGACTTGAAGAATGAGAACACCCTAACCATGTAAAAGTCTAGGAAGAAGTATTCTAGGAAGAGAGAGCACACAGTGCAAGTACCTTGAATGGGGAACAGATTGACATGTTTGAGGCTAATGTGTCTGGAACGATTCTGCAGAGCAATTGTGAAATGAGACGAGGTTGGAGTGGAGGCAGGAGTAAGACCATGGAGGCCATGTTAGGGAAGGAGCTCAGACTCTAAGTGCTCTGGGGAGTCACTGTAGAATGTGATCGAAGGAGGTGATTTGACCTGGTGTACATTTTTGAAGAATCCTCTCACTATTCTGTGAATACAGTGTTGGAAGGGGGCCAGGGAGGAAGAGGGTAGGCCACTCAGGAGACTACTGCAGTAGTCCAGGTGGCAGACAACAGCATGGTCATATTATAGAGGTAAAACCAATAGGAAATGCCAATGGATTAGATGTCTGTGTCTTGAGCATCTGGGTAGATGGTGGGGCCGTTAACTGAAATGGGAAAGACCAGGAGGGAGACAGAGTGAGGGAGAAAGCCATTGGTTCTATTTTGGATGTGTTAAGTTTGAAATGCTTTTCAGTTTATTCATTGTGAAGATATCTGGTGGGCATCTGGAATAGGAGTTAGGATCTGAAGGTGAGACTCTGGGACTGGACACATATATTGGGAGGCATTGGCTTATAGATGGTATTTAAAGCCAGGTTTCTGGATGAGCCTAACTAGGAAAAAAGTAGAAGAAGAAAAAATACCTAAGACTGAATGAACCATGAGATATTCAATATTTAGGTTAGAGAAGGAGCTAGCAAAGGACACGGAGAAGGGGAAGCCAGTAAGTAGGAGGAAAACCAGGAGAGTGTGTGCCACGGACGTCAAGAGAAAATTATGGATCAATAACGTGAAAACAGCACCCTACCAAAAATGTCTAAAAGCACTGCAGAGAAATAGTTTCCCATCACCTACTGGTCACCACTGGGGCTCTGAGCAAAATGGCAGATTTGTTCCTTAGTCTCCACCTCCTCCCATCTCCCTTTGAACTCTACCCTCAGATTCAAAGTGGCTGCATGGGGTTGCAAAGCAGGTTGCAAAATTTCTTCTTCCTTTTACCCAAGCTCAAGCTCCTGTTTAGTGGAGACTATTTTAGCTGGGTATGGGCCCAATGAAAG
This sequence comes from Mesoplodon bidens, assembly GCF_964165515.1. NCBI lineage: Eukaryota > Metazoa > Chordata > Mammalia > Artiodactyla > Ziphiidae > Mesoplodon > Mesoplodon bidens. The sequence goes on from NC_138163.1 coordinate 127,389,087, forward strand.
CACCATGGTGTGAATGGCCAAAAGGTTCAAATTTCTTAAGTGGTATTTGCAATCCTGTAAAATGGGACCTTAGAAAGCTAAGAACATTGCTGAAACAGGCAATGTGAGCTAGCACTACAGTGTTCAAGCCAAAAATACTGAATATCTTTGCATATGTATTTATTTTACCAAACTATAAAATTTTCTATTAATTTTATACTTCTTTGTATATTTATTTTGCAAGAAGGAAATCTCAGCCTTAATTTTATTTATGTGTTCAAGGAATAGGTTCTGTTTAACTAAATTAATTAAAGGTTATTTAATTATCTTTTGTATTTCTTTTTTTTTAATTTTTAAATTAAATTAAATTTTTTTTAATACAGCAGGTCCTTATTAGTCATCAATATTATACACATCAGTGTATACATGTCAATCCCAATCGCCCAATTCATCACACCACCACCACCACCCCCCGCCACTTTCCCCCCTTGGTGTCCACACATTTCTTCTCTACATCTGTGTCTCAATTTCTGCCCTGCAAACCGGTTCATCTGTACCATTTTTCTACTTTCCACATACATGCATTAATATAGGATATTTTTCTCTTTGTGACTTACTTCACTCTGTATGACAGTCTCTAGATCCATCCATGTCTCAACAAATGACCCAATTTTGTTCCTTTTTATGGCTGAGTAATATTCCATTGTATATATGGAATATATACATCTTCTTTATCCATTTGACTGTCGATGGGCATTTAGGTTGCTTCCATGACCTGGCTATTGTAAATAGTGCTGCAATGAACATTGGGGTGCATGTGTCTTTTAGAATTATGGTTTGCTCTGGGCATATGCCCAGTAGTGGGATTGCTGGATCATATGGTAATTCTATTTTTAGTTTTTTAAGGAACCTCCATACTGATCTCCATAGTGGCTATATCAATTTACATTCCCACCAACAGTGCAAGAGGGTTCCCTATTCTCCACACCCTCTCCAACATTTGTTGTTTGTAGATTTTCTGATGATGCCCATTCTAACTGGTGTGAGGTGATACCTCATTGTAGTTTTGATTTGCATTTCTCTAATAATTAGTGATTTGAGCAGCTTTTCATGTGCCTCTTGGCCATCTGTATGTCTTCTTTGGAGAAATCTCTATTTAGGTCTTCTGCCCATTTTTGGATGGGGTTGTTTGTTTGTTTTTTTAATACTGAGCTGCATGAGCTGTTTCTATATTTTGGAGATCAATCCTTTGTCCGTTGCATCGTTTGTGAATATTTTCTCCCATTCTGAGGGTTGTCTTTTCGTCTTGTTTATGGTTTCCTTTGCTGTGCAAAAGCTTTGAAGTTTCATTAGCTCCCATTTGTTTATTTTTGTTTTTATTTCCATTACTCAAGGAGGTGGATCAAAACAGATCTTGCTGTGATTTATGTCAAAGACTGTTCTTCCCCTGTTTTCCTCTAAGAGTTTTATAGTGTCCGGTCTTACATTTAGGTCTCTAATCCATCTTTTTTTTTTTTTTAAGTTTATTTATTTATTTTTTTAATTAGTTTCTGCTTTATAACAAAGTGAATCAGTCATACATATACATCTGTTCCCACATCCCTTCCCTCATGCATCTCCCTCCCTCCCACCCTCCCCATCCCACCCCTCCAGGCGGTCACAAAGCACCGAGCTGATCTCCCTGTGCTCTGCGGCTGCTTCCCACTATCTATCTACCTTACGTTTGGTAGTGTATACACGTCCATGCCTCTCTTTCGCCTTGTCACAGCCCACCCTTCCCCCTCCCCATATCCTCAAGTCCATTCTCAAGTAGGTCTGCGTCTTCATTCCCGTTTTGCCCCTAGGTTCTTCATGACATTTTTTTTTTAAATTCCGTATATATGTGTTAGCATACGGTATTTGTCTTTCTCTTTCTGACTAACTTCACTCTGTATGACAGACTCTAGGTCTATCCACCTCATTACAAATAGCTCAGTTTCGTTTCTTTTTATGGCTGAGTAATATTCCATTGTATATATGTGCCACATCTTCTTTATCCATTCATCCGATGATGGACACTTAGGTTGTTTCCAGCTCCGGGCTATTGTGAATAGAGCTGCAATGAACATTTTGGTACATGTCTCTTTTTGAATTATGGTGTTAGGGAGTGTTCTAATTTCATTCTTTTACATGTAGCTGTCCAGTTTTCCCAGCACCACTTATTGAAGAGACTGTCTCTTCTCCATTGTATATCCTTGCCTCCTTTGTCATAGGTTAGTTGACCATAGGTGCGTGGGTTTATCTCTGGGCTTTCTATCTTGTTCCATGGATCTATGTTTCTGTTTTTGTGCCAATACCATATTGTCTTGATTACTGTAGCTTTGTAGTATAGTCTGGAGGCAGGGAGTCTGATTCCTCCAGCTCCGTTTTTCTCCCTCAAGACTGCTTTGGCTATTCGGGGTCTTTTGTGTCTCCATACAAATTTTAAGATTTTTTGTTCTAGTTCCATAAAAAACGCCATTGGTAATTTGATAGGGATTCCACTGAATCTGTAGATTGCTTTGGGTAGTATGGTGATTTTCACAATGTTGATTCTTCCAATCCAAGAACGTGGTATATCTCTCCTTCTGTTTGTGTCACATTTAATTTCTTTCATCAGTGTCTTAGAGTTTTCTACATACAGGTCTTTTGTCTCCCTGGGTAGGTTTATTCCTAGGTATTTTATTCTTTTTGTTGCAATGGAAAATGGGAGTGTTTCTTAATTTCTCTTTCAGATTTTTCATCACTAGTGTATCAAATGCAAGAGATTTCTGTGCATTGATTTTGCATCCTGCAACTTTACCACATTCATTGATTAGCTCTAGTAGTTTTTTGGTGGCATCTTTAGGATTCTCTATGTATAGTATCATGTCATCTGCAAACAGTGACAGTTTTACTTCTTCTTTTCCAATTTGGATTCCTTTTATTTCTTTTTCTTCTCTGATTGCCGTGGCTAGGACTTCCAAAACTATATTGAATAATAGTGGGGAGAGTGGACATCCTTGTCTTGTTCCTGATCTTAGAGGAAGTGCTTTCAGTTTTTCACCATTGAGAATGATGTCTGCTGTGGGTTTGTCATATATGGCCTTTATTATGTTGAGGTAGGTTCCCTCTATGCTCACTTTCTGGAGCGTTTTTATCATAAATGGGTGTTGAATTTTGTCAAAAGCTTTTTCTGCATCTATTGAGATGATCATATGGTTTTTCTCCTTCAATTTGTTAATATGGTGTATCACATTGATTGATTTGCGTATACTGAAGAATCCCTGCATTCCTGGGATAAACCCCACTTGATCATGGTGTATGATCCTTTTATTGTGTTGTTGGATTCTGTTTGCTAGTATTTTGTTGAGATTTTTGCATCTATATTCATCAGTGATATTGGTCTGTAATTTTCTTTTTTTGTAGTATCTTTGTCTGGTTTTGGTATCAGGGTGATGGTGGCCTCATAGAATGAGTTTGGGAGTGTTCCTTCCTCTGTAATTTTTTGGAAGAATTTGAGAAGGATGGGTGTTAGCTCCTCTCTAAATGTTTGATAGAATTCACCTGTGAAGCCATCTGGTCCTGGACTTTTGTTTGTTGGAAGATTTTCATTCACAGTTTCAACTTCATTACTTGTGATTCGTCTGTTCATATTTTCTGTTTCTTCCTGGTTCAGTCTTGGAAGGTTATACCTTTCTAAGAATTTGTCCATTTCTTCCAGGTTGTCCATTTTATTGGCATAGAGTTGCCTGTAGTAGTCTCTTGGGATGCTTTGTATTTCTGTGATGTCCATTGTAACTTCTCCTTTTTCATTTCTAATTTTATTGATTTGAGTCTTCCCCCTTTTTTTCCTGATGAGCCTGGCTAATGGTTTATCAATTGTGTTTATCTTCTCAAAGAACCAGCTTTTAGTTTTATTGATCTTTGCTATTGTTGTCTTTGTTTCTATTTCATTTATTTCTGCTCTGATCTTTATGATTTCTTCCCTTCTGCTAACTTTGGGTTTTGTTTGTTCCTCTTTCTCTAGTTCCTTTAGGTGTAAGGTTTGATCATTTGAGATTTTTCTTGTTTCTTGAGGTAGGCTTGTATAGCTATAAACTTCCCTCTTAGAACTGCTTTTGCTGCATCCCACAGGTTTTGGATCATCGTGTTTTCATTGTCATTTGTCTGTAGGTATTTTTTTATTTCTTCTTTGATTTCTTCAGTGATCTCTTGGTTATTTAGTAACGTCTTGTTAAGCCTCCATGTGTTTGTGTTTTCTACAGTTTTTTCCCTATAATTCATTTCTAATCTCATAACGTTGTGGACAGAAAAGATGCTTGATATGATTTCAATTTTCTTGAATTTACTGTGGCTTGATTTGTGACCCAAGATGTGATCTATCCTGGAGAATGTTCCGTGTGCACTTGAGAAGAAAGTGTAATCTGCTGTTTTTGGATGGAATGTCCTATAAATATCAATTAAATCTATCTGGTCTATTGTGTCATTTAAAGCTTCCATTTCCTTATTTATTTTCACTTTGGATGATCTGTCCATTGGTGTAAGTGAGGTGTTAAAGTCCCCCACTATTATTATGTTACTGTCGATTTCCTTTTACAGCTGTTAGCAGTTGCCTTATGTATTGAGGTGCTCCTATGTTGGGTGCATATATAATTATAATTGTTACATCTTCTTCTTGGATTGATCCCTTGATCATTATGTAGTGTCCTTCCTTGTCTCTTGTAACATTCTTTATTTTAAAGTCCATTTTATGTGATATGAGTATTGCTACTCCAGCTTTCTCTTGATTTCCATTTGCATGGAATATCTTTTTCCATCCCCTCACTTTCAGTCTGTATGTGCCCTAGGTCTGAAGTGGGTCTCTTGTAGACAGCATATATATGGGTCTTGTTTTGTATCCATTCAGCGAGGCTTTGTCTTTTGGTTGGAGCATTTAATCCCTTCACGTTTAAGGTAATTATCCATATGTATGTTCCTATGACCATTTTCTTAATTGTTTTGGGTTTGTTTTTGTAGGTCCTTTTCTTCTTTTGTGTTTCCCACTTAGAGAAGTTCCTTTAGCATTTGTTGTAGAGCTGGTTTGGTGGAGCTGAATTCTCTTAGCTTTTGCTTGTCTCTAAAGCTTTTGATTTCTCAGTTGAATCTGAATGAGATCCTTTCTGCGTAGAGTAATCTTGGTTGTAGGTTCTTCCCTTTCGTCACTTTAAATATATCATGCCACTCCCTTCTAGCTTGTAGAGTTTTTGCTGAGAAATCAGCTGTTAACCTTATGGGAGTTCCCTTGTATTTGTTGTTTTTCCCTTGTTGCTTTCAATAATTTTTCTTCATCTTTAATTTTTGTCGGTTTCATTACTATGTGTCTTGGTGTGTTTCTCCTTGGGTTTATCCTGCCTGGGACTCTGAACTTCCTGGACTTGGGTGGCTATTTCCTTTCCCATGTTAGGGAAGTTTCCGACTATAATCTCTTCAAGTATTTTCTTGGGTCCTTTCTCTCTCTCTTCTCCTTTTGGGACCCGTATAATGTGAATGTTTTTGCGTTTAATGTTGTCCCAGAGGTCTCTTAGGCTGGCTTCATTTCTTTTCATTCTTTTTTCTTTATTCTGTGTGGCAGTGAATTCCACCATTCTGTCTTCCAGGTCACTCATCCGTTCTTCTGCCTCAGTTATTCTGCTATTGATTCCTTTTAGTGTAGTTTTCATTTCAGTTATTGTATTGTTCATCTCTGTTTGTTCTTTAATTCTTCTAGGTCTTTGTTAAACATTTCTTGCATCTTCTTGATCTTTGCCTCCATTCTTTTTCAAGGTCCTGGATCATCTTCACTATCATTATTCTGAATTCTTTTTCTGGAAGATTGCCTGTCTCCACTTCATTTAGTTGTTTTCCTGGGGTTTTATTTTTTTCCTTCATCTGGTACATAGACCTCTGCCTTTTCATCTTGTCTATCTTTCTGTGAATGTGTCATATTTTGTATTTCATTTAAGCAAAAGGAGAGATGTATTTTCCCCTCACAACTGTGATAATCCAGTAAGCTTTCTTTGTGTTTTAAAAATAATATTTAAATTCTCACATTAGAACATTTCCTTCATTCCTTCATTGTTATGAAACTATGAGGCCAAAGTACCAATAATACTTTATATATATTTACTTATTTATTTATTTTAAAGATCTCACCTTTCCTTACAGTCCCTGATAGTACTACCCTCATTGTTCTACAAATTATTCAACAAAAAAGAGTCCTTGTTTTCACGTTTTATTTCTTAAAAATCATCTGTGGAACACAGTAGAAGGAAGTAAATTCACCAAAGGAAGAGATGACAGGATACTGAAAAATAAGAGGAAGTAGAACGATGCTGTTCCATTCATTGCTACATACACTGCTTGCAAAACTCCTCATCCTTCTCTCCATCAGGTATAAAATAAGCATCAGGCCAAATAAAATAAAATATGTAAAGGGCCACGATAGATCATTTTTTCATAGTATTCCATTGGCTGGATGGCTACTGACTTGTGCTGAGCAAAACGACTCATTCAGTTTTCAAACTGCAGTAATGTCTTATTTAACTAGAATCAATGAGCTAGAATTCTCATCCTATCTAGTTTCACTCTACATTGAGGAGAAAAAGTCAAAGATTAAAAGAAAACACTCCACAAGTTCACATGGAAGAGTTCAAGTTCTACTTTAGAACTATTAATTTCCGTGTCTTTTTAAAAAAAAAAAAAAAAAAAAAAACAGAGCTAAGTGAAAATTTAAAGTCCTTTACCTGTTCACAAAGCATTAATTTTACTATGCTTTTCAGAATCTATTACCAGGAACCAGGTTGGCTGAAGCAAACAATTCTAGGTAATACATCATAGAAATCCTGTTCTCACCTTTAGTTTTTCATCCTGAACTTTCTCTTAAAATCCACAATAACTTTAAGCAACAGCTTTGTTCCAGAAGACAAAGTGGCTCTTGAGTATTTGTAGATTTGGGGGGGGGGGCAGTCACAAAAATAATGGCAATTGGAATTCCAGAAGAGCTGTATGAGGATTATTGACTGCAGATTAAGGTATTTCTTTACTGGTTAATTCAATTCAGCATTTAATGGTAATTTTTTTTCGTGATAGGACCATTACTTCCTTCAAGGAAAAGTTACTTTCTCTTTAGGTGTCCCATTCAAAAAGCTTTGATTTTTTTTAAAATAGTCATAATGCATTTGTTAGTTTTGGAAGCTGCCTCAGCATCTTTAGGATATAATTATTAAAACACTTGTCATAACCAAGAGCCTGATTATCTTGAAACAGTAGATATGGCACAAATCTAGGAAGCTATATTTCTGAGCTTTATCTTGCTCTAGTAAAATGCATGGCATATTTCAAATTTTATGAAAATAGAGTGGTATATAAAATATTCAGTTATACTCATTTAAAACCTTTTTATTGATTATTTCCCACATGCAGGAAAAACTGTGCTAGGTATCATAGTGGGGGGTGGCGGGGGGAGAAGCACAAAGGTAGATGATAAAGAAGTCTTCCCCTTACAAAGAATTTAACATTATCAGTGGAATTGAGACTCCAGTCTAGTTCTGCAAACTGTCATCCAGATAACCCTCACCTTGGACCTGGCTTTTAAGCTTATAGCCCTTCCTGAAATGTTCAGAGAAAGATGCCTAGCCAAGTCTCTCATAGTTGCCCTGTCTGCCAGGGAGAGGTGAGCACATCTTTAGGTCATCAGGAACATACTGCGTTGTGTAGTGCTTGGCATATAGTATGCATTCAACAAATATTTTTGGGTGAATAAATGCTGCAAAAACTAAGTGACTTAAAGTGGCTTCTAACTAATCCTGGGTAGGGCAAGAGAGAAATCCAAATGTCTTCCTAGCTTTTACACACACTCTGAAGACAGAAATAAAAGTGTTTGCAACCCTGCTGGCAAGTTTGCTCCTGGTGTGACAGGAAATAGAATCATGGTGAGTCTGGGCAGGTGATGCCCCAGCAGCCTCAGAGGGAGGTGCCATCATTGTGCCCCAGTGGAGTGATAATGGAGCAAAATAATCACCATGTCCTAAACAATGAGCCACAGGTAGCAGATCTGCTGATGAGAAAAAATCAGGATGGAGGAACTTCAGGATCAGATTTTTCCCATTTTCATCTCCTTGGTGGTATTTAAGAACCTTCAGTCTTAAAAATGTGCTTTGGAGGAAACCCCTGAATTGACTGAGATTAGATTTCTGTCACTCCCACTGAAAGGGAAGTGGAAAAGAAACCAGATTCCTAGAGACAATGAACAGCTATTCTAGGTAAAATTAAGATAATAGCTCTAATGACTTGAATGGGGACTAGAAATAATAGGCATGCATCTGAATATAGCCTCTTAATATCAGCTTTCTTTACTAGAGAGATCAATGCAGACAAAATGAGACATTAACATATTATTGCATACTGCCTAAGGTTGATTAAATTGGGGCTTGAAATTGCAGAAAATGCAGGTGAAAATAGAGGTGGGCCATGTTGAAGGATCTCTAAAGAGGGATGGTGTTCTCTTCTACTGCTCACAGAGGGATGGTGTTGTTTCCTACTGCCTACATTCAAGGAGATTTTATTCATTTTACCTTGGCGATCATCAGAAGTGAGTAATTTATATTAAATAAACATTATTCTCAAGCAGGGAGAGCGTGGATTAGTTAATGGATTAAAGGAAATAGTTTACATTTATTCAAGGTAACCCCAGATGTCCCTACTGAAGTTCAAAATGTTTTCTCTCACAGCTTTAAAATATGCAGGAGAAGCTGACTAGCTGTGAGCACCCTCTGTCCCGTGGGCCAGTCAGTCTGACCTGGAGGGTCAGACATGCTGGAGAGGAGTTAGGGGAAAAAGCATCTCTAATATGCCCATCACTCTGTTCACAACATTCAGGTTGTCTACCTCTAAAGAATCAGTTATGTTGGCTCCCAAGCTTGTTTATGCCATTTAACTTGTTTTCCTAATTCTTTGATTCAACTAAAATATTACATGAACCAAAGGAGTTAGTGTAAAAAGAACATTGTTGTTATGAAAACTTAAATCCCTTTGGAAAAACTCAATAAATGCAAATTGCTTTAAAAATTGCTGCCAAATTAGACACAGATGGAAAAAAAGTAAAAGATGGAGTTGGTGGAGCAAAACAATCTCACAGTATGCCTTACTGAGTTTGCATCCCTGGAGTCTAAGTTCTCACTTAAGGAAAAAAAACCCACCACTGGAAATAATAGGCTATGCATTATGGGAGTAGATTATTCAATTATTCAAGTTCTTTAAGTGAAAATTTCGATATGTTGGGTACAAATGTGAAAAAGTTTTCATTTTGGAGTAACTGCCACCAACTGTGCTCTGGCCACCCCTTTGGGAGTCTCGTTTTTATAGTAAAACTTCTCAATCAGTTTTGGTCCTTAAAACTATCTCATTCCAGTTTTTACAGCAGTCTTGTTACAACTTCAATTTTTTATTTGTTTTAAAGCTTTCCTCTTTATTCTCTGTGGCTCTCCAATTTCCCTGCCTTTCTCCCCATTTATCCCTCTGGTGAGAGGATGGGGAAAAGGGAGAGGAAAAATAGACATTGTCTCTTTCCCCAGCAAGATGTGCTTCTCAGCTAGGTTGGTCATCATTACTGATGTAACTAAGTCTTTAAAGGCTGAACATGGACAGATGGATGAGGGTCTCAACAGACCTTGTTGAGTAGGGTCTCAAACCAAAACAGCTCCTTTGGGGACAGCCAAAATCCATCTTCCACGTTCACGGGGAATTCCAAGAGGGTGGCCCTTATCATTACTCCTTAATGCTCCTTCCCCCACCTGGGTATCAGCACGGCAGGCCAGTAAGCTGAGCAGATGTCCAACCCGGGAATGTGAGGTCAGCCTTCTTTCCTGAAAATGTTCCCCAATTATTCAGGGTATTGCCTCCCTCACAGGGAGAAGAGGGGAGTCTCTTCCTCTCTTCCTGAGCACTACTCTTCCCCCAAAGTTAACCTCTCTCCTCTTCCCAGTCTTCTATTTGCATGGAGCAGGGTCTAGGGAGGAGTGGATAGAAGCTAGCTCTACTGGCTCTTTTCCACAGTCCTGAGGCAAATGGTCAGCTAGAGTCATGGTCGCTTTTGTAAACTGAAGGTGTGGCCCACTTAATCCCTTTTGCTTTCAGCTATGGGACTTAATTTTCAAGATTTAGACAAAAAGATGGAGAAAATCTCGCTCAACATCTAACACCAGGAATTCCCTGGCGGTCCAATGGTTAGGGCTCTGCTTCCACTGAAGGGGGCACGGGTTCAGTTCCTGGTCGGGGAACTAAGATGCCACATGCCGTGTGGCATGGCCAAAAAAAAAAATTATAAAAAACAAACAAAAAAATTATTTAAACAAAAAAACAAACACCTAATACCATCTCTTGACATAAGTAGGACAACTTGGAATTCCAATCAGACCTACACTGGAGGAAGAAGCCATGACCCCTACAGCAAAGGATTGGCAAGTGAATGTCAAGTTTATGATATATACATTTTATGATTCCTAACATTGAGTTGTTCAGTTTACAGATTTGTTCCGATCACTTTAAATAAGAGGACTTCAGGTAATGGAAGCACCCAAATGTGGGATATCTTCAAAGCTATCCAGTTTCTCCTCAAATATCCTCTCCTCTCTTCCATTATAAACAGTTAATCATCTGCAGCATCCTGGATATAAAACAAACAAAAGGCACTCCTCTTTTGCTTCTTGAGGGTCTGAGGTTGCCATTCAACTTGCTACTGTCATCTTTTAAAAAAAACATTTATTTATGTGTTTATTTTATTTATTTGGCTGCACCGGGTCTTAGTTGTGGCATGCACGATCTTCATTGCGGCATGCAGACTCTTAGTTGCAGCATGCATGCAGGATCTAGTTCCCTGACCAGGGATCGAACCTGGGCCCCCTGCATTGGGAGTGTGGAGTCTGACCCACCAGGGAAGTCCCGCTACTGTCATCTTTTAAAAGCAACTATTCCTGAACAACCTTCTTAGAATCTGCCTTTGTGTAATTTGCCTCAACATAGTTACTTCATTTCTTAGCACCTGTCCTGTAAAACAGTCAATACAGGGACTTCCCTGGTGGCACAGTGGTTAAGAATCCACCTGCCAATGCAGGGGACACGGGTTTGAGCCGTGATCTGGGAAGATCCCACATGCCGCGGAGAACTAAGCCCGTGCGCCACAACTACTGAGCCTGTGCTCTAGAGCCTGCGAGCCACAACTACTGAGCCATGAGCCACAACTACTGAAGCCCACACACCTAGAGCCCGAGCTCCGCAACAAGAGAAGCCACTGCAATGAGAAGGCCATGCACTGCAATGAAGAGCAGCCCGTGCTCGCTGCAACTAGAGAAAGCCTGCGCAAAGCAACGAAGACCCAATGCAGCCAAAAATAAATAAATAAAATAAATAAATTTATTTAAAAAAAAGTCAATACAAAAACTTTTTTTAAACTGTGGAAGATTCTGGAACAGAGATGATAAATAGTTTCTCATGCCAATCTTGCCCATTCTTTCAAAATGTTCTAACCTGTTACCTTCACTGTCTGTGTTGCATCAAATAAAACAGATCCGTTTCAGTGAAAAAGATCCCTTTCAATACAAGTCACCAGTCAAGTGGTTTTCTGATTTGTCATCAAGTGCTAAACTTACTTGTAAAATGCACTTCCAAGTATAGGTACGTGATATATTAACAAGTGAGAACCTTCAAGCTTGGTTTTGCTTTCAAGACAACTGGTATCACAGCAACGCAACAAAATCTCTCTGAGAAAAAACTGTCCTTGAATAAATTTTCTACTGTATTTTTTCTTTATCTGGTCCTATGTTTTAGCCTCTTTTCACATACACACTTGCCTAAACATTTAAAGACTCCCTTCATCCTTATTGATCTAGTAACAGTAAATCATATGCTAACTCAGTAACTAAAACTAGAATAGCCATTATAACTGACCTATTGATTCCAGCCTCTCTTAAATGTTATTAATCACTGTTTGTTCATCTTGTGTTATCTCACATACTGCAGTAGCCCTGCTTAACACAGCTTCTGATAACTGCAAAGCCACATTGCATAATTCTGACCTGTGCTTTTGAAATCTTGATTTCTATTGTCAAAATTATTCTTAAGCCAAGAGTATGTATTTTTTAATTTAGAAAGTTTTGTTTCCAAAGACTTTGGTGAAATCCTAAAGGTCACCGTGCCCATCAGTACTCAACAATAGTGTCTCTTAAAATGTGATCTACAAGCACCTGCATCAGAATCATCTGGAAGGCTTCCTTACAGTCCAGGCTTCTGAATAAAAATCTTGGAAGATGAGGATCTGCATAAATGTTCTTTTAAGCCACCAAGTTGGTGGTAAGTTCTTATAGTAGCTATAGGAAACTAATACAATCTCCATCATGGGATCCAGATTTGGTCTTAAAAAATCCTTGAAAGTGAGAGTTTGGATCATGCCAGGGCTCTATCCAAAGATGCTTTTGTTTTCAGGCACCTCCCTCTGTCTTCCTATGTGATGTGCCCTCACTCACACTCTGTAGCTGATGGGATACCCTACTACTTTTGCTGCCTTCTTGCCAGTTCTCTGCTAGAAATTTCCAGAAGCTGTACACACCTCACCCTGAAACTTGATCCTCAACAACTGTGAGATGTGGCATGGTCTGTCACCTTGGCATCTAACATGTTTGGTCTGTACCCATTTGGCATTATAAATTGGCTTACAGTCTTGGCTATCCTTTCTGAATATGATTCCCTAGCACCTCTGCCTCCCTTAACTTCATGAGTTGCTAATACCTTGTTTTCATCTGTGTGCTTAGTCCCTAGGATTCTTCACTGGATATCATGGTAGGGAAGTGCATGGAAATCAAACAGTTCCCTTCCTCTGGACATCTAAACTGCTCATCTAAGAATGACACTTACTTTTCACTTTCCCTAAACAACCTTTTCTTTTATTACATTCTCCCTTAATTGCATTTCTGTTATTAACTTTGCCCCAAGTGCATATAACTACTGACTTTCATTTCTTATTCAACTTGGGCAGATCCTGGGCTGTACTGTTAATTTGCACTTCCACATAGTTCTAGAGATTGTCATTTCCAATTTCATGTGATTTTTCTTATAGCTGTAGAACTTCATGTTCCAGGTCTGTAAGATATTTAGTGAAATCTGTAAAGCTGGTAGCAGAGAACAAGGTGGCCTGTGCTTCTTTGTCAATTAACACTTTCATGTTCTGGTCTTCTGAAAAAGCCTTCCATTATTTAAATAAAAATTTGTGAAGAGATTTTTGTGGCTTCAATGATACTGAAAACACAAGGACTTTTAAATAGAACTATTTTCATCATTTAATTCTTGTTTATTGTCACAGATAAGTAGATAATTGGTATTTTTTTTGTTTGTTTTTTGTGTTTTTTTTTTTTTTTTTGCGGTACGCGGGCCTCTCACTGTTGTGGCCTCTCCCGTTGCGGAGCACAGGCTCCGGATGCGCAGGCTCAGCGGCCATGGCTCACGGGCCCAGCCGCTCCACGGCATGTGGGATCTTCCCGGACCAGGACACAAACCCGTGTCCCCTGCATCGGCAGGCAGACTCTCAACCACTGTGCCACCAGGGAAGCCTGATAATTGGTAGTTTTGATACTTAAATTACTCAAGGAATCCGTCATTAAATTGATGGCATTGTTTTCGTCAATTTAATGCACGCCGCATGGTTTCTGTTGCTGCTTGCATTTCTAACTTAGTGGAAAGACTATTTGGCTAAGATACACTCTTGAAAAATGGATTCAGAAGGCTGTTTCTTTGAGAAGCCACTACTATCTCTTTTCTCACTCTTAGCTGATTGTTTTGCCTTCTAATTCATTGGAAGATGGAAGGAACTGAGTGTTCTAGTAAGATAAAGGATGGAAAGTGTCCAGTGGATTTGGTAATGAGGAGGTCCCCGGTCACTTTATATAACGCAGTTTGGTAGAGACAGAAGCCAGATAGCTGTGGGTTGAGACATGAATGGAAAGTGAGGAAGTGGAACTAGCAGTGGGAAAGATGAGAAGCAGAGGTGAGAGACTGGATGGTAAATATCGGGTTGGCCAAAAAGTTTGTTCGGGTTTTGCTGTAAGATGAACTTTTTGGCCAACCCAATACAAGGGACAAATGTTCAAAGAGGGATTTCAAGAAGAGAGAGCCTCTAGGATGTTAATTGGCTGGGGAGAAAAAGCCAGCAGCAAGACAAAGCCTTTCAAGAGAGGGTATGACTGAGGGAGCAGGACCCTGGGGTAAAGTAGGAGATGGAGGGCATGTGGATGGCGGCTAAAGTGGAAGGGCTGGTTGGTTGGCAATAAGAGGAGGGGAGCAGCACTTTCTGAGCCTGGAGGACAGGAGTTAAGTATGGGCATGTCTGAAGATGTGCTCATGGGGAAGCTGGGCTGAAAGTTGAAGGAAATCATGCCTGAGGGCCTCAATCACTCTCCACCAAGGAAGAAGCTTTGTCATCTGCTGAAAGTGTGGGGCTTATGGATTGAATAATGGCTTGAGGAGCATGGTGGCAATTTTCAATGTTCATTGAGTAGATGTGAGAGGAATACAAGAAAGAACAAGAGAAATGATCAAGCGATGGTACTGTGGCCCTGAGACTGAATCCCTGAGTAGGCAGTAGCGTCTAGCTTTGTGGTTGTATGATTTCTACCAACAGTGTTCAACCTCTGGGTATATAAGCAGAAGATACAAATTATGGCCTTAACCCAGAGGCTTTAAAGAAAATCTGTATGAAAATAATCATAGGATGGGGATATGAGGGAATTTGAAGTACTGGTCCAAGTTGGGTAGGGAAGGTAGGGAGGCCAGGAGTGGGATGACAGACTCGGAGCTAATGGAAGGACAGAGAACATCCCCATTTGAGGCTCACAACAATCCTTCAGATAAATAATTTAATCAGCCTAACTTTGAAGATGAGGAACCTGAGGCTCTGAGATGTGAGGTGACATGTTTGGTGAGGTACTTAGAGAAGTAAGCAAGATGAGCCACACCTTTCCTGGTCCACCGTCTCTAACCTTTCCAGACCCCACAGTCCCAGCTCTGTTCCTCTTTCTGAACCCCAGCGTATGTAAGGGAATATCTTTGCATACTTATATTTAACTCAAATAACCTTTGGCCTCGCCAATCTGTGCCCACACAAATGAAGTCACAGCAATCGAAATTTTATTTGCTCTTTGCTTTCACCTTTGTAATACAGCACTTCCCCTTCAGGCAAAGCCTCCCTGTTCCAAGTATATTTTGGAATCCCCAGGGGTGTGTCACAAGTCCACTCCCATTGGGTCCTCTGCTGCATTGCTGGGTGACAGTCAAGGCCAGTGCCCGTAAGAGCCCTCATGGGACCAAGCAGTGGTCCGTGACTTAGAAAGTTCCTTACAGATAAAAAAACTGAGGCACAAAGACATTAGTCACTTATCTATGATAACAAATCTACACAGTAGCAGAGCTGAAATTCAAACTCAGGAAGTCTGATCATACTGCAATCTTTTTCAGGTTTTTGGTGCCAATGTTATACTTTCTTCATAAAAAACACTTGGAAAATGTTGTGTTTCTAAGCTTTGGATTAGTACAAACATCGCTGGAATAGTCTGTTCTTCCAAGGTTTTGTAGAATTCCCCTGTGAAGCTAGCTGGGCTGTGAAAGTAATTGACACCTTTTGTTGGTCTACAAAAATCAATCAGTTTAAGCTTCCTCTCTCTTCTGAAGGCAATTTTTGGTAAATTAAATTTTTGTATAATATTAGTCTTTTTTTTTTTGGTTTCCGATTTTATTTGCAAGGTATTTGGCAAAGCCATCTCTTAATTTCTTTCTTTTTCCCTAATCCTTTGTCACTGTGGCTATTTTATTTACTTATTTTTGGCTGCGTTGGGTCTTCGTTGTTGTGCGCGGGCTTTCTCTAGTTGCGGCGAGTGGGGGCTACTCTTTGTTGCGGTGCGCGGGCTTCTCATTGCGGTGGCTTCTCTTGTTGCGGAGCACGGGTTCTAGGCGCACGGGCTTCAGTAGTTGCGGCACACAGGCTCAGTAGTTGTGATGCACGGACTTAGTTGCTCTGCGGCATGTGGGATCTTCCTGAACCAGGGATTGAACCCATGTCCACTGCATTGGCAGGCAGATTCTTAACCGCTGTGCCACCAGCAAAGTCCCTCTGTGGCTATTTCTAATTTGTCATTTCTTATTTTGTGGATTTGTGATTTCTTTACAATTTTTCTTAATTAGCTTAGCTTGTTATTTACCCATTTAATTCTACTTTTTAACACAAACATTTTTGGGTGATTTATTGATTAATAATACTGGTTTTATTTTGGTTCTATTTTCAAATTTTTCTTTATTAATTCTGTCATTTCTTTAGTTGGATACTTAATTAAATTTTATTATTTTTATATAATTATTTATGAATTTTTCTCTGAGCACTGATTTAGCTCTAGCCTATAGGTACTGATGTGTAGTGTGTTCTTTATCACTTTTTTGCTAGTAATTTTTTAAAATTTATTTTTATGAGTTTTTTTAAATTTCTAAGTGAAAGGCCTTAAAATTTTTTTAAATTAACTTCAAGTTTTATTGCAATATGTTCAGAAAATATTTCCTGTACCAATTCTGTCTTTCAGAAGATATTGAATTTTTCTGGTGACATCATATGTAGTCAGTTTCTCTTGGATACTCAAAAGAAGATTAAATTCTCTATTTTCAGTGTGTACAACTGAATATATTTCCATATGTAGCATATTATATAGTTTGGGTCTTCTGTAACATTTGGTGCTATTGCATGAATGTTCATGTTCCTCCAAAATTCATATACTGAAACCCTAACCCCCAGTGTGATGGTATTAGAAGGTGGGGCCTTTGCTAGGTGATTAGGCTATGAGGTTGAATTCCTCATTAATGGGATTAGTGCCCTTGCAAACGAGAAACCAGTGAGCTCCCTCTGCTCTCCATCATGTGAGGATAAAACAAGAAGTCATCAGTCTACAACCTGGAAAAAGATTCTCATTAGAATCCAACCATGCTGGTACTCTTATCTTGAACTTCCAGCCTCCAGAACTGTGAAAAATAAACTTCTTTTGTTTATAAGCCTCCCAGTCTATGGTATTTTTGTTATAGCAGCCTGATCTAAGACAGCTGATTTTGGTTTTGGTCATCTTGCTCTGTCTTGGGTTATCTTAAATAGAGCATAGGGTTGTCACCTAATCTGAGGATCTGTCTGTTTTTTTCCTTAAAATGTGAGTTAAGCCCAGTTACATGTATTTATATGATGGATACATTTGTTCTTGGTTTTCCTATTTTGGTGTTATATTGATCGACATAACTTTTACATCATTTTCTTTGCTTTCTATCATAGTTCTTTTGATATTTAGCAAGGTCGGTATTTTTGTTTTCTTGGTTATATTTGTTATTATAACTTTAAATAATATTCTTTAAAAATATATATTATTGGGCTTCCCTGGTGGCGCAGTGGTTGAGAGTCTGCCTGCCGATGCAGGGGACACAGGTTCGTGCCCTGGTCCGGGAAGATCCCACATGCCGTGGAGCGGATGGGCCCGTGAGCCATGGCCGCTGAGCCTGCGCGCCCGGAGCCTGTGCTCTGCAACGGGAGAGGCCACAACAGTGAGAGGCCCGCGTACCGCAAAAAAATAAAAAAATAAAAAAATAAAAATATATATTATTATAGCTACCAAGAAAGAGCAACAATAAAACTGTTTTGCATCTCCTTCCCCTCATATCCCTCTTCTCAATATTGATTTCTTTAATTCTTCCTCTGCCACTCTATTAAGCATGTTTCTGAGAAAGTATCATGTGGGGAAGTGAGTAAAATGTGATTCAAAACCACTAAACAATTAATAGATTAAAATATATGATCACCTTTTGCGTGCCAAGCAGATGCTGCTGCTGGTGATATCCATAAATGAACAGGCTCAGGTCTTCACCCTCAGGAAACTCACGAGGCAGATCACCAGGTGGATAACTGAGAAATGGATAAAAATACCTGTTAATTATACTCCTCAGTAAGAATTCCACATTTCTTATCATTTTAGTGTCTTTACTTGAATATTTCAAGACATTCTGAGGAAATAATCTGCCTAGTTACTGAAATGCCTTACATAAGGAGCTCTATTAGGACATTTTCATAACCGGGCACTATTACCATAATCAGTGAACTGCTGTTGAAATTTATCTGAGACAAAAGCATACTAATTCTTATTTTTCTCTGGCCCAATCCTTTTTGGATTGTATTGGGCGAGCTAGCTAGAAAAAAAGCTGATATTCTAACACTTCTATAAGGCAATAGATTATTTTTTTATTGGAAGGATGGCTTTGTTTTAGACCCTTCTGCTGTATTTTATAACATACTTAATGGCTATTTATCTTAGGGAAAGTCAGGTTAGTGAATGTTTTACAGATATGAAATTCACTGTAGTGACAACCTTGACAGATGGGTTTGGAGTGACACTCTTTACATTGGTAGCTTGTAGTAGAACTACGTAGCCCGAGTTGGGAGTTAAAATGCTCAAGATTTTCCTAGTCCTCAGTCTAGAATTTACTAGTTGTAATCTTGGGTGACCACTCCTCTGCATCTGTAAAACGGGAACAATATTCCAATTTTAGTATATGTGCTGCCGAAGCGAGCACGGGGACAATATTCCAATGACCACTGTGGGGATTGAATGAAATCAGTATGTGGAAGTCTTTGTAACCTGAAAAACCTTACACGTGAGATGGGATGAGGGGTGTATTAGTTACTGATTGCTGTGTAACAAATTATCCTCTCCCCACTCAAAACATAGCAGCTTCAAACAACAAACATTTATCTCACAATTTTTGAGGGTCAGGAATTTGAGGGCAGCTTAGCTGGGTGGTGCTGACACAAGGCTGCAGACAAGGAGACAGCTAAGGACATAGTCATATCAAGGCTCAACTGGGGGGGAAATCTGCTTTCAAGCTCACTCACATGACTGTTGGCAGGATTCAGATTGTCACTGACTGTTAGACAGAGGCATCTATCTATCCCATGCCATGTAGGCCTCTCCATAGGGCAGATCAAAACATAGCAGCTGGCTTCCCTCAGAGGGAGTAGGTGAGAGGGCAAGAGAAAGTACCTAAGATGAGAGCCCAGTCTCTTTGTAACCTAACCTAATATCATCTTAAAATTATAATAAAACTGTTGCTAACCTTACAGAGCCCCTAAGATCTGTCTTAAAGTGTCAGCTTGTTCTAGACTATGAAGGAGCTAATGAGGGACAAAACTTAGAAAGTAAATTTTATTTGCCCTGGTTTATAATACCTGAGTCTGAAAAAAAGTTATAACGTGTTAAAATCTTGACAAAGTGTACTTAATTTTGATGGCTGTATTTCCTTGGCTTATTGCTTACTGCCTTTGCCTACAACATGAAGGGTTTTTTTTTTTTCCTATATAGCAGAGATTGTGTGTGTGACCAGAATAATTTCCTGCACTTTATGTTGACTTTATTGACTTGACTATTTAAGGAAAAAAGAGAATAAAGGTTTTTTGTTCTTTACTTATGAAAGAACTAAGATTCTTTACAATTGTGTTACTTTCTTTTTTATTTTAAAATATTTATTGCCACTTTGATTAAATATAGAACCAGATGTTGTTTCCCAGGTACCCATAACCCTACCTTGATCAAGTGTCCCAGTCTCTTGTGGCAACTTCTTTGATTTTTGCCTTCTCCAAATCAGATTCTTAATACAGAAAAAGATAAACAAAACTTTCAGAATATATTTTACACCTAAAACTATCTTTGTGATTTCTTGGAGGGCTTCTGGAAAAATCACAAAGGTTTGTTCTCTTACCTTACAAAAAGAGAGATGCTGGAAATATTAGGTTTCTTTATTAGTTACCATTGGTGAGTTACATGGGAACAGTAGTCAAATAAGAAGAGATACTCAGCCTTCCCTAGGTTAAATGTGCTTAAGTAAATGTCATGAATGTAAGTATTTTAGAAATTGAATGCTTTGGGGGATTTCCCTGGCCGTCCAATTGTTAAGACTCCGTGCTTCCACTGCAGGGGGTAAGGGTTCCATCCCTGGTCAGGAACTAAGATCCCCCATGGCACGAGGCACAGCCAAAAAAAAAAAAAAAGTTAACTAGACCACAGCCTTGTTTCTTTAGTTTGAATCTAGCATCTTCTAGGACAGTGGATTTCAACTGGGGATATATATCAGATTTACCCATGGGATTTTATAAAAATACAGATATCAAAAAACTGTTCCAGACTCACTGAATCTCTTTAACTTGATATTCTTGGTATATTCTTAGTATATGCTTACAATAGTCTTGGTATATTATATACATTGTTTCAGGATTATTGTGTTTCAGGATTATTATATATCTCAAGATTTTTTTCCTTCTGAATAATTATGTTCATCCATTTTTTGGTGTTCACCCATTTGTACACATCAAATGTAACATTCATTAACTCTGTTGAAAATAGGCATAATCATTATGCTTAAAGACATTTGTATACGTTTTTAGAATGACGTTATTATCTTTGCTTTTCATGGCCCAGAAATAATCTAATTTCCTAGTCAGTTGCATTATGCTTATTGTGAATTCTCAGCAGACCTTTCACATATGAAAATTTTCAGTAAACATTAGTCTTCAGTGACAGTCTTTTTGCTCTGCAGATAGTTTTTATTTTACTCGAATTTCTTGCTTGAAAACTCTGCTGTAAGCTACAGGTCATGTTTGAGTCTACAACAAAAAAGGACCATCTCAGAGCCTTGTGAAAAAGGATTAACAGGTAATTCAAATTACTGACACTTTGAAAAGAAAGATTCTCAGGTACAGGCTTCTGATGGCATTGCTTAGATAACTTTAAGATCATACCAGTGCACTGGGTCAGGATTTCCAGAACTCTTTTTAGTCAAGAAGCAGATGGTGTCATGACACTATTGACCCAAGATCCATCAGAACAAGAACCAATTACATCAGAGTGAATGAACTGATGAGAAAATTTTTATTGTGGTTACTTGTTTGAAATAAAGTTGATATTTGTAAATATTTTCCCCTTAAGATTATATAAGAAAGAACTTTCCCTTTCTACTTAAGCTGTCTGTAACCTATAACATTTCTGACAGCTTTATTGGGATGTAATTCACACACCACACAATTCATTCATTTAAAGTATACAATTCAATGGTTTTTAGTATATTCACAGTGAACACTGCCATCACCACAGTCAATTTTAGAACACGTATCATCCTAAAAATAAACCCCGCACCCCTTAGCAGTCACTCACTGCCCATTACCCCCATCACTCCAGCCTCTAGAAACCACTCATCTACTTCTGGCCCTATGGATTGGCCTATTCTGCACATTTCATGCAAATTGAATATGTGTGGTCTGCCGTGTCTGGCTTCTTTCACTTAGCACAACACTTTCAAGGTTCATGCATGCAGTAGCACCTATCAGCACTTCATTCTTTTTGATTGCTGAATAACATTTCATTGTATAGGTTTGCCACATTTTATTCTTTCACCAGTTGATGGATGTTTTTGTAACCCGTAACATTTAAAAGAATACTTGATTCTAACTGATACCTTTCCTTTCTCTGCCACTTCCCCCAAATCCCAAAACTTCAACTAAGTTTCCTTATTTTTTATGGCAGTTTCATTAAGAACCTGTTCTCCTTATTACTAGAATTAATTGGAAGACACAATTAGATGACCAAGATATTATCTGGAGTATCATACTTGAGAATTATGCTCATTGAATCAGGTATGGCCAGACACTTTTATGGAACTCAAATTGATTTCATTTCCGGAACTAACACCTACAAAACCCTCCCAGGAAAATGCTCACGGTACTTAGAGGGTCCAGCCTTACATGAGATCAAGAACGTTACTTCCTGCAGGCCAGGGAACTTGGTACATTTGGGGGACCTTGAGGAGAATTTATAGATAGTGCAAGTGAAATCTGATACAGAGTGTTTCTTCGGCTTGGTTTCCTAGCTTCATGGTAGCAAATAATAGAGGCTTTTAAAAGTCCAATCTGAGTTTCCTTATGAAAACTTCCAGCAAAGTTAACTTAGGAAGGCCTATATAGTAAATTAATACTTGTGATATCTGTGTAAATAGTCAGGCCAAACCTTCTGAGACCAGCCTTATTTTGTGACCATGAATAACCATTCTTAGAGATTAGTTTGATCTCTAGGAGGCAGGGAGAGAGAGAGTATAAGGAAAAGTATAAGACTTTGGAATGCGCAAAAGAAATTATTGAGTATCCTTTCAATGGAATGCTGGAGTCTCAGGATTCTCTCATCCTACCAGTGCATAGGCCTTTGCCTTTGACAAGGCTAAGACTCTGAAGAGATAGAAATTAACTAGTAGAAAACTTATGACAACATAAATAATTCTTGCCCACAGAAGTACAAACTAGCTATGTCCAGTGGAATGCAATTTATTACTGTCCAATGATTAGACCAGTTTTTGCAAATTCATTTCAACATTCCTTTACTGTATAGAAATTTGTGGTTCTCTGCCTTCTTTGTAATGTCTTTTCCAGTTCTCTGTTAATTAATGAGTTCAATAAAAAATACGTGCTGCTTGTTCATTTCCCATTTGTATGAGAGTCATGATTTTGCTTTTTTTGAACATTATCCTTTAATATCCTTAATAAACCAAATCATCCCTGCCCCAGCTTTGTAAATGAGCAGCCTGAACTGCAGGGTGGGGCTGGCTGTGCTAAAGGTAAAGAGCAGCTATGGAGCAAGGGATGAGCTGGAGTGGCCCTCAGTGCTGGTGGCTCGCGGTTCTCTTCTGATTATTTCTAAGAATGGGATAGAGGCAGGGAATACACGAAAGAACCCTTTAGTGAAACAGTTTATAGTAGGAGAAGGGAACTAGAAAGTAAACACACACACACACACACACACACACACAAGAAAGTAAATACAAGAGAAACCTGGGTTCAAGACTCAACTCTGGGGACTTCCCTGGTGGTCCAGTGGTTAAGACTCCACACTCCCAATGCAAGGGGCCTGGGTTCGATCCCTGGTCAGGGAACTAGATCCTGCATGCTGCAACTAATAGCCCACATGCCGCAACTAAAAGATCCTGCATGTGGCAACTAAAGATCGCACACGTGGCAACAAAGATCCCGCATACTGCAACTAAGACCCAGCACAGCCAAAATAAATTAAAAAAAAAAAAAAAAAGACTCAACTCTGCCACCCATTAACTGTGTGACCTAGGGTAACTTTCTTAACCTCTCTAGTTTCCTCAAATAATAATACTATGTCCTACGGTTGTTATGAGGGTTACAATGAAATGAAACTGTCATATAAGGTGATCAGCACAGTGGCCTGCAAGGATTACGTACAAAATAAATGTCGACTGCTGCCGATTGTCTTTATTATTATCATCATTATTATTCTCTAGACCTCAGTTTCCTCAGCTGTCAGAAGAAGGAGGCTGGCTTAGATCAGTGTTACTCAAACTTCAATGTGCTTGCTCTTGGGAAGCTTGCTTAAGAGGCATTCCTAAACCCCTCCCCCAAGTATTCTCCTTAGGAGGTCTGAATGGAGTACAGAAAGTAGTGTTTGTAACAGGCACCCAGGTGATTCTGATGCAACTGAATTTGAAGATTTTGCATTGAGGAGGACTCCACTAGAGGATTTAAAATGTGTCTTTAAGTATGAGCATCGCTGTGTTTTCCTTCCACATTAAATCCTCTTAACAGGAATATCAGATAAAATAATTCCCCAAGTGGTAACAGAATCTTCATTATTGAGATCCTGAGAGAAAGGGTAGAAAATCTTAGGAAAAGAAAATGGGTGGATCACTTTGTAAAGCTGTATCAAGGAGGATAATTGTACATAGCATTGGATAAAAGGCACAAAATTTTAAACAATGGCCTTGAATTGACTACTTAGTGACTGTATCATTTGAAACAGGAAAGAAGTCTGAAAGCAGAGACCCCAATCCCAGAGTATTCAACACCTACGAGCTGAGCACGCAAAGTGTGGTCCCTGGACCTGCAGCATCAGCACCACCTGGGAGCTCATTAGCAACGCATAATCTGAAGCCCACCCAGATCTGCTGAATCAGAATCGTCATTTTAACAAGACAGTTAGGTGACGCACATGCAGTTTAAAGGTTGAGAAATCGTGATATAGAACACAGGCCAAGCTACATAAATTAGCCAAGCAACAATTAATTATTAATCATGTAATGCGTATTAATTAATGGCTCCCAGGTGATGGGTGCTGGGACATATTAAAATCACCTGGAGAACTTCAAAATGCAGACCAACCCCAGAGACTGAATTTCAAGGGGCCCAGAAAACAATTTTAATTTGAAGGAGCCCCCTGGGTAATTAGGGTTCACAGCCAGGTTGGGGAGCTACTGCAGAGTATAAGAAATGGGAGTTCAAGAAAAGGATGGAAACGAGCAGAAGAGTAGGTCTTGAACTGACCCTTAAAATAGGGTTCAATCTTTGCAGAATGAGGAGCATGCGTGTGTGCGTGCGTGCGTGTGTGTGTGTGTGTGTGTGTGTGTGTGTGTGTGTGGAAAAAAGACTAAGACTGTTATTGTAACTTTCTTCTAGGGAGAGAATGGAAAACACAAAGTGAAGGAAATATGGTTCTCTGGGGAGTTTTAGCAGGATTTAAAAATAACGTTTCTCTGTTAGAAAGGGTGACATGATGCTGCACATATCTTGGGAGCCAATGTCACATTTGATTAACATTTAGAAGCAATTTGAATGGATAGAATATTATTCTTCTCAATTCCCACTTGGGGTTAATATGTACATTCTTTTTCTCACATAAAAGACAGTTTTAAAGTCTTGCTCTGCTTTGAGTAGAAATGATCTAAGCTTGGATTCATTTCAAGAAAATAGAAAATATTTCTATTGGCACAACAGTCTGACTTCACTGGATTCATTAAACATCAGACGACATAATGGATATGATTATAATTTGAAATGTGGGACACACTATATAAATGTCAGGTCATGGTCTGGATCCCTTCTGCCGCTCCCAGTCCTGCCTTCCGCACTCTAACTCTGCACAAACTTGCTATTCCCCATGGCTCTTCCTGACTCCTGATCAGATCAGATGTCCTCCCTCCAAAGCGTTCTTGATTTTTTTTCTTTTTTGGTCAACCTTATACTTTGACTATATGTCCAATGTTGCACTTCATAACCTTGTGTTATAAGTTATTTGTTTATCTGTAGGCTTACTCTATTAGACTTAAGCTCTTTGAGACAAGTGACTTTCTAAATTCATATCTGAATATCTAGTGCTGAAGTTTCATTTCTCATATGTTGGCATAAACTCCTAACAGACCCCATCTCTTGTGGATAACAACCATAAATTCTGGACAAATTACAAAAAACAACTAGATGAAAGCTCCGCATAATAAACCAAGATAGGCAGATTTTGCAAGGACATTCAAATTTGGAAGAAATGACTGACACATTGAGAGTTCCAAATTTTTGCAGATGGCACAATGGCAGGCTGTGATCACAGTATGGTGCTGTCTTTACCTGCTTTCTTTCTGACCTGGGCAACCAAAGGACAGAATTCAGGGAGGCCATGGCTGTTGGAAAGTCCAGGAAGGCGCAGAAAAAAGAAAGCCAGAGTAGGTAAACTTCAAATTCTACATTTAAACCCCACTCACAATCTGACTCTGCATCACATGCATGGTGAAGACCCAAGCTTGCAGCTGAGGCTAAAGAAACTGAACTGAGATATGAACTGCTATGATGCTACAGATTACATTCTCCCCTAGTGTTCTATATTCTCCTTTCATAGCTCTTATTTTCCCAGGAATTTCTTAATATCTTCCTCCCCCAATAAGCTCCATGAAGCAGGTTCCAAATGGCAGGTTGGATTATTGTTTCTAATCCCTTGGTAACTCCCCGTAATAGAATTACACACCCATGCCTGTGGCCACGCAACCTTGCAGTAGCTCCCACTGGAGTGTGTGGAGACCATATCCCTGCCTCATTAACTTGCGTTTGGCCATATGATTTGATTTGACCAATGAAATATGGACAGAAATGACAATGTACCAGTTCTGAACTGAAGCATTAAAAAGCACAGTATGTCAGTCTGGATCCAATCAGGAAACATAATGATTTGAATAGGGAAAGTTTAGTATAATGAATTATTAAACCATGATAGACATAGACATAATGGGAACTCTAAATGATACCCCAGGGATAAGAAAGAGTACCTCAAGGAAGGACAAACTTGGAATAAGGCTGCTTCCCAAGGAGAGGTTTAGATCTCAATGGAGAGGGTATGGCTGCAGCCCTTTGGATGGTGGAGATGTTTATTGGGTTGCCCTGGCCAGACCTGGTCCACAATCACCAGGTATCAGGAAACAACTCTCTGGGGCACAGGTGAGATGAGGGTGATGCGCAGGAGCACAGAGTGAGTCAGCGTATCTGGAGCCCACTCACTAGCAAGGTGGTACAAAGCCTGTGATATGTGGTGTCTGTGTTGAGAAGGCTGAAGGAGACATCCTCAGGGGTACAAGTGAGCCAAGGCTCACAAGTGGGTATGCAGAGAGAGCTGGGGCACCACTGCCAGCATGAGGTCTAGAGTATACCAGTGTCCACATTAGGAGAGTCATGCCATGTAGGTCCCTGTGGCAGGTTGTGTAATCACTGAGTGATGGTGCACCCTGAGCACAGAGCTGGGACAGAGCCCTACTAGATGTTTCTACACACATGTACTATGCAAGAAAAAGTAAAAGCACACTGCATGCAGGAAAAGAAGCCCCCTTCCTCCTGAAAATTTCTCTCCACTGACAAAGCTTACTGTACAGGACAAATAACGAAAGAATCCAGTCTACTACTGCAAAGCAGGTACTGAAGTGTGAAGTTGGAGTTGCGAGCAATAAATCAGTAATTGGCTCTTTGAGCTGCTACCCTCCATGAGAAGAGCATGGCCCAGAGAGTCATTGCTTTCTCAGACTGAGTCCTACGATGTGGAGCAGACAGGAGCACGATGTGGAGTCCGGCCTACCTGAGCTGTGATCACTGAAATGACAGCCAACTTTGAAACCCATGAGTATAAAATAAGTGTTCATTGTGGCAAGCTGTTGAGACTTTTGAAGCTATTTATTATATTAAAAAAATTACTAACACATCTTGTTTTCTTCCATGTCCCTTGTATCTGTGCCTAGATTATAAGGGGAGCTCGATATATATTTTTAAATGATTCTTATTCAAACTTTGGGGCCATTTTCTGCTTGCTCTGAAGGTTTAGCTCACGTGTTGTCTAATGGGCTACACACTGAGTCACCATTTTAGGTACATAGCCGAATAGGAATAACATCATGAAGAATCTTACTGGATTTTGAATCTGATCTCTAAAAGAAAAAAACCTAAACCCAGGATTGCTTTTCTTAGCTTTTGGAATCCATGTAGCTCCTTCACTGTGAAGCTATTAGGCCATTAGGCCTGGCTTCCTCATCTAACTTGGTATCTTTTTGATGTGGCTTTGGGGGAACAAAGTAAAAACTAACCAGAAGAAGACTGTCTTGTATGTGAACTGGCTATAGCTCAAAGAGTGAATTTATGTGTGAAGAGAGAAAATATAATCAAAACATAGCCTCTGCTTGTACGGCTGTAACTATCATAAGTTAATTTTATGTTCCAATCTTCTTCTCCTGTTTGGGGTCAGAGCACACATCACACCCTCATATATAACTGACTAACAGTGAAGAACTCTGTCCTTTCTTGCATTTATTGTTGTGTTGATATTACTTTCATTGCACCACAAAGAACCATCAGCAGGCATTAACATTCTTTGGTCAACTGAAATTATTTTACAAATATTCTTTTATATTTATTTATTATTTTATAAATACTTTATAAATAGCTTTACTATAGAGATATGAATCCCTTTCAAGGATACCTGGTAGAAATTTGAGTATGGTATTTCTTTCTTTTTTTTTTTTTTAAATGGGACTTTTAAAAAAAATTTATTTATTTTTGGCTGCATTGGGTCTTCGTTGCTGTGCGTGGGCTTTCTCAGGTTGTGGTGAGCGGGGGCTACCCTTCGTTGCCGTGCGCGGGCTTCTCATTGCGGTGGCTTCTCTCATTGCAGAGCACAGGCTCTAGTACCGCGGGCTTCAGTAGTTGCAGTGTGTGGGCTCAGTAGTTGCAGCGTGCAGGCTTAGTTGCTCTGTGGCATGTGGGATCTTCCCAGACCAGGGGATTGAACCCATGTCCCCTGCACTGGCATGCGGATTCTTAACCACTGGATCACCAGGGAAGTCCTCCTACCTTCTCCTTCTGCAGATGAGGTCTAGAGAGGTGAAGTGACCTGCACTAGGTTATTAAGTGGTGGCCAATTTGGGACCAGGACTCAATAACCCTTCTTCTCTCACAGCTCTCTCTCTCTTTTTTTCATACATATATACATTTATTTATTTATTTATTTATTTATTTATTTACTTACTTACTTACTTACTTACGGCTGGCTGGCTGGTTGTGTTTCTCATTGTCGTGGCTTCTCTTGTTGCGGAGCACGGGCTCTAGGCGCACAGGCTTCAGTAGTTGTGGCACATGGGCTCAGTAGTTGTGGCTTGCAGGCTCTACAGTGCAGGCTCAGTAGTTGTGGCACACGGGCTTAGCTGCTCCAAGGCATGTGGGGTCTTCCCGGACCAGGGCTCGAACCCATGTCCCCTACATTGGCAGGCGGATTCTTAACCACTGCGCCACGAGGGAAGCCCCTGCAGTTCTCTTTCCACTGTGTCATGCCACAGACTCAGAAAATGGGAGAGCAGGAAAGCATGTGAGAGATCACTCTATCCAACCATATTATTTTAGAGAAGGAACCAGTGCCAGGGAAATTTGGACATCTGGCTTAACAGTGATATTCTTGGTCCTCCAACAGACATCCAAATGGCCTGCTTGTTCCTTTCAATCTCAAAGTAAGAAGTACTTCAGTAAATCTACAGTCCAAGGGACCGACCCTGGTGAGACTACTCACTGAGAACATCTGTAGCTCATACCCTCGTGCTTGTTAGGCAGCTGGGCCATCCTCATGAGCAGGCAGAAGGATGAGGTGTGCTAGAAAATCTCTCCCAACAAAAACATCACTGCATACATATCCGTTTTGAGAAGTTAATTCTTCTGGGTACTGAAAGCTTCATTCTCACTTTTGGAATTCCCTATTAAAATGCACATAATCCTAAAGAATCGTTTGAGTCATTTCAGATGTTATTAAGTAATATTTCAAGGGTTTTCTTTGCAAGAAGGGTTCCTTTGATGTGCTTTTGTAATAAAGGAAGGGAACCAGGAGAAAATAGTTCTGAAATGAGATGTTTCTCTTCAAATCAAGCTCCCTAAACCACACTTAGGACTGAGTTGGATTTAAATCCTTGCTGATTTACAGAGGCAGCAGTTCTTAGCAAACACAACCACACTGAATAGTTTTATCTAAATTATGCAAAATGTAGGAAGAATCCCTAGATTTTTCTCTTCATTCTCATTGTGCAATCATTAAAGACCCTACATAGAGGGAAGGGTAAACATTGGAGCTGAGGCTTAAATGAAATAATCTAAACACATTCTTGATTTTATTTGCAATCTACATATTTCATCAATTCCGATGCACTCCCACCTCCCCATTTTAACATTTCTGCAGTTGAGGTGTTTCTAATGGTTGGTTCTATCTTACAAGTATTGGCAGCCAGGTAGGTGGTCATTGTCATGTTATTTATGGCACCAGCTCCATCACTGTGTTTATGTTGTTGTCATTTTAGTTGACTTGTATACACTGTTATTACCACACGTGTTAAATTTAACTGGCATTTAAAATATCTTCCATAGATTATTCTATGATTTGGTATTGAGACATTAAGATATTGTGAATGCATATTGGCCAAGAAACAGCACCAGGGTATAAGTTTGATATCAGGGAAACAAATAGCTGTCATTGAAAGAGTGATGACAATTTCACATTTTCTTTCAATGCAATGACCATGTGCTTTATGGGATATAGGAAAGGAAGATAATCATAGGTAGATGAAACTGTTACGTTTATTCACATTTATGCAGAAAGCTTTACCTATATCTCCCAAGCAAGACTGTACCAACATCTGCATTTGCAGAATTTTCTTCCAAACTGGCAGCTTGAAAGAAAATGCCGAGGTTAATAGTGAAGCATCATCTTAAGAAATGCTGTATTACTAAAGCTCTCAATGGCATGTAAGACAAGATCATATGTACTCTATGGTATAACATAGATATAAAAACAAAACATAGACATGGAAATGCTGTGTTGAAAATTAATTCAAAAGAGTTCAACAAAAGAGACATGCACCCCAATGTTCATAGCAGCACTATTTACAATAGCCAGGACATGGAAGCAAACTAAATGTCCATCGACAGAGGAATGGATAAAGAAGATGTGGTACATATATATACAATGGAATATTACTCAGCCATAAAAAGAATGAAATAATGCCATTTACAGCAACATGGATGGACCTAGAGATTATCATACTAAGGGAAGTAAGTCAGACAGAGAAAGACAAATATCAAATGATATCACTCATGTGGAGTCTAAAAAAATGATACAAATGAACTTATTTACAAAACAGAAATAGACTCAAAGACATTGAAAACAAACTTATGGTTACCAAAGGGAAAGAGGGGGGAGGGAGGGATAAATTAGGAGTTTGGGATTAACAGATACACACTACTATATATAAAATAGATAAACAACAAGGACCTACTGTGTAGCACAGGGAACTATAATCAATATCTTGTAATAAACCATAATGGAAAAGACTATGAAAAAGTATATCCATGGGACTGCCCTGGTGGAGCAGTGGTTAAGAATCCGCCTGCCAATGCAGGGGACACGGGTTCAAGCCCTGGTCCAGGAAGATCCCACATGCCGCGGAGCAACTAAGCCCGTGTGCCACAACTACTGAGCCTGCACTCTGGAGTCCATGGGCCACAACTACTGACCCGTGTGCCACAACTACTGAAGCCCGCGCGTCTAGAGCCCGTGCTCTGCAACAAGAGAAGCCACCGCAGTGAGAAGCCCGTGCGCCACAACAAAGAGTAGCCCCCACTTGCTGCAACTAGAGAAAGCCTGCACACAGCAGCGAAGACCCAATGCAGCCAAAAAAAAAAAAAGTATATGTATGTATAACTGAATCACTTTGTTGTATACCTGAAAGTAACACAACATTGTAAATCAACTGTATTTCAATTTAAAAAAAAAAGAGTTTGGCAATAAATTTGAAAAATCCCTAGGAATTAAATCAGTTCATTTCGTTCATACGTCCCTTTTGATGTATGCATAAGAGCAAAGCATTCTTAAAATCTATATTTAAAATCTAAGTCTAAAAATTTCTTTCAAAAATTATACAATAAAATTTCAAAGTAATTAGGAAGCACTATGTCATAACTTAATTTGAACCATTTTTTCTTTCTTAGTGTTAAATAAATAATGGTGCAACTTATAATTGATGACATTTTGGATTCAGTGGCAAAGTCTGGAAAACTCCAGGTCCTCTAACTGTCAAATACTTTGCACTATGTCCATTTATGGAATGCACCCAGTGAAGAGAAGAGAGCTGATGAAGAAGAAAGAAGAGGAGGAACAATAACTGTTCCAAAATGTGTCTGGGGTAATTCTTAGGTAATAGCAGTATCTATCAGGGAAGGAAGCTGTCCCTTGAGTCTATTTTCAAGTTACTTTGACATTTGCAACTCAAAACTGATCACTTTTTACCTCGTGTCTGAACTTCCGCTGAAAAATTGTCAGAGGCATGAACTTGAATTATCTTGATTTGCTGGATGGGATGATTACCTATGATGAGTTTTTAATCATACCTGTGAAGACTCTACAGGAGGCCAAATATAGTTATGGAGTTAACCTTTTAATTGGTTTGGTTGTTATTAAGCAGTAGGTAATCAGATAAAGTGTGGAGGGCAAGGTCAAATTCACCTTCTCAGGCATCACAATGCAAATGTGGCCCCCTCCCCCACGGATGGCTGCCAAGATCTGAAGATTTGTGTCCTCTTACATTACATCCTAGAGGTAGTGATGTAGCACCTATGTGATCATAAATGGGGAAGATAATGTGCAGGCTTCTGGCACATAAATGACTGGTCAGTTAAGACTTTTCACCATAACGGCCTTTCTTTAGTTACACCACCATTCAGACAATTTGTTTCTTTTCTTTTCTTTTTCAGAATTATGATTTTTCAAAAACCAAAACACCAATAAATGAAAACTGCATTAGAAGTAAATTTTCAGCATTACAATTTCAGACAAAACTGTACCCACTGATTTTATTTGGCATTATAGTGTTTATAGTGAGAAAACGTCGTTGAGAACAGATATGAATAAATCTGCATTTTATAATATATTACATACAAATTGCATAGTTTTACTTTCAAATTGTTTTTGTTACTTATATAAAGTTGTTTTTGTTATTGAATTGACATATATTTCCATCTGTGAAATTATGTTTGGGTATCTTGGATTGGGATGGAAGGCATTATAATTCTCATTAAAATTAAAAGAATTGGGACTTCCCTGGTAGCACAGTGGTTAAGAATCCGCCTGCCAGTGCAGGGGACACGGGTTCCAGCCCTGGTCCGGGAAGATCCCACATGCCGTGGAGCAACTAAGCCTGTACGCCACAACTACTGAGCCTGCACTCTAGAACCCACAAGCCACAACTACTAAGCCCGCACGCCATGTCTACTGAAGCCCGCGCACCTAGAGCCTGTGCTCTGCAACAAGAGAAGCCACCACAGTGAGAAACACACGTACCACAACGAAGAGTAGCCCCAGCTCACCACAACTAGAAAACCCCGCACAGCAACAAAGACCTAACACAGCCAAAAATTAAAAATTTAAAAATAAATAAACAAATAATTTTTTAAATTAAAAGAATTAAAGATTTTTAAATTTTAATGGTTTTTCACTTAGCAGCAGGGATTTTCAGGGAATTAATTAATGAAGGAATAGATATACTTAAGAGTCCTGGATTTAAAGAAGAAATAACCTTGCTAATGAGTATATGATCCAAAGAGGTTTCCAGCTTCTTACAAGTTTTGAAGTTTCTTGAGGTTCCATCGAGACAACCATGAAAGACCAGTGCCCCAGGCTTGGTCTTGGCTTGAAGCCCACTGCCTAATACCAAAAGGCTCAAGTGTGGAAGGAAGGGTGTACCAAGTTCATTGGGACGCTCTTCTAGGCCAGTTGTTTTCTCCTTTGCCACGCTTTACACCGAACTCAGTGGTCTGTCTTCTCATCTTTGTATCCCCACTACCTATCTTAGGGTCTTATACAGAGTCCACATTAAATAAGTGTTCACAGATTTTTTTTTTTTTTTTTTTTTTTTTCTTTTTGCGGTATGCGGGCCTCTCACTGTTGTGGCCTCTCCCGTTGCGGAGCACAGGCTCCGGATGCGCAGGCCCAGCGGCCATGGCTCACGGGCCCAGCCGCTCCACGGCATATGGGATCCTCCCAGACCGGGGCACGAACCCGTATCCCCTGCATCGGCAGGCGGACTCTCAACCACTGCGCCACCAGGGAGGCCCCACAGATTTTTTTTAAGGCCAAATTTTCCTGAAGTTTTTAAATTATACTTTTTATGTGTAGAGTTAGTAACTCCCAATTTTTCTGAAGAAGAAAACTCTGCCAGCATTTGATATGAGAATTTTAAATCTTCACCTTTAAAAAAACTATGTTCATATTGAAGGGGAGCAGAATATAACACCTTTAAATATGGCTCTTTGGTTTAAGGATTATCTTGAGCTGGATGTTTTTAAGAAATTGCAGACACAGGAGAAGCTCTAAAAACCAAGTGAAAGTTACTCTTTTGTAAGAGACATTTACATCTCCCCAGGAAGACATTTACATCTCCCCAGGAGTATGATGATTAAATCTCTAGAAATTTACCAATGGAGGAGGCACTGACTTAAGTCTGCATAACAACCATAACCTTGTTTACTGTGCTTTTCCTGGTCATCTTCCATAACTGCCACTCTCCGGGCCCCCCAACATCTTTCTTTGGTCTTTAGCTGACAAAAGAAAGGTATTGAAGGTGGTGGTGGTTTGGGCCATTGCAGGAGTTACTCAGTTTCCCTGGGTCTCTCCCATGTAATACAGGAGGCATATATGTTATTAAAGTTCTGTTTGTTTTTTCTTGTTAATCTGTCTTTTATTACAGAAGGTCTCGGCCAAGAAGCTAGAAGGGTAGAAAGAAAATTATTTTTCCTCCCTATAATATAAATAAAGGGGAATTGAATTAGCTTTATTTGGTCATTTTTGCCTTCCTCCAGTCCCATGCCCCGTTCTAACTGGATGTAACTGGGCTCCTACAAAGTCAAGATTGAGAACTTCCAGAATAGAGGTATTCAAGGAAAAGAAAAGTTATCAATGACATAGGTTAAATCAAAACAGAAAGAAAATTAGTACTGAAGACTCGGGAGCATATCTCTGAAGATAAATCTCCGTATTAGATCGGTGAATAGCACATTTAACACATTAGAATATTTGGAAGTTTGCCACCAAGAAAAGATCATTTTTCATAAAGCAAAAGGAGACAGATAACACAAGGGCACATGCATTTACAGTCATTAAGAGTTTCTGGTGCAGTAAGCTGAGCAAGCTGAGGTTGACGTGGGAAGTTTTGAGTAGACTGAGAGAGGCGTGCAGCTTTGAGCTAACACTTCATAATTTTTACATACCTGAGGTCACAACCAACTCTAAACTTGCTTAAAGATGTATTTATTCTATAAAATCTGGACCTTCCTATATTAACAATACCACAAAACGGTAATATTGATATATTTGAAATGAGATCCCAAGAGCTAAGAGCTTTTTTTCATTTTAAAAAAAAATTTATTTTATTGAAGTATAGTCGATTTTCAATGTTGTGTTAGTTTCTGGTGTACAGCAAAAGAGCTATTTTTTCTTGATAAGTTTATTCTGTGAAATGTTTAAATACTTGGGATGTCAGTTGCTTTTTCCTTGGCCCCAAGAACTCTAGTTCAGTGATTCTTAACTGGGGTGTGGTTTTGACCTTCAGGGGACACTTGGCAATGTGTGAAGACATTTTTGGTTATCTCAACTGTGGGAGTGAGGAGAGGATTGCTACTGGCATCCAGTGAAAAGAGACCAGGGAATTTATCTTATTCATAGTTTGATCTCCTGGGGCTTTGAACATTGCCTGATACATAGTAGATGCATAATAAGTATTTGTTGAATAAGCAAGGGAATAACTGAATGAATAGATGGATGAATAAAGAATGATACAATTATTCTCCCTGAGCAATTTTCATTCAGTTAATTTATACTGTGGTGCTGTTAGCTATCAAAGTCTCTGCAAATGGAATTCAAATCTTAGTTTTCCATAACTCCCTCTACTGCACAAGAAAGATGTGCATATTCCCCATACCACATGCACACGTTTGCCCACATTGACAAAGAACATGGATAATTCATTCTATTGGAGGGAAAAATCAATCAAGTGTTTGTTTTCACTGTGAACATCACCAGGAACAAGATTGTTGCTATGCATTTACTGATGAAATGTTTATGGGACAGCTGTAGATAATTTGAGTCTGTGCCTCCAGATCCCAGAAATCTGCAGTCACTTTAGAAACAGCAACTCTATTTTGTTTCTGTTTGTTTTAATCTCACACCTGAGCTTTACCTGATGCACTGTCGTTTTAATATTGTTTCCATGCCACGGTCAGCAGTGAAATCACTTGGTGTTAGGATCATAGATTAATCACAGGCATAGCTTTCACTCAGCTGCAGGCAAGCATGGCTACTGTTGACTCTGCAGGCATCAGTAAAAAGCACTGATCTGGGCATTGGGGTGTATTAACTATCTAGTGCTGCCTAACAAATTACCCTGAAACTAAGCAGCTTCATAAAACAAATATTTGTTACCCCATAATTTCTGTGAGTCAGGAATACAGGCATGGCTTGGCTGGGTCTTCTGGCTCAGAATCTCTCACAAGGTCAAAAACAAAGTACTGGCTGAGAGTGAAGTCATCTCAAGGCTTGCTGGCTTCTAAATTCACTCACAGTTGTGGGTAGGATTCAGTTCTTGGTGGGCTGTTGGACTGAGGGCCTCAGCTCCTGCATGGCCCTTGACCAGAGGCAGCCCTCATTTCCTTGCCATGCAGGCCTCTCCATAGGGCAGTTCACAACATGGCCACTGGCTTCGTCAAAGTGAGGGAGCAAGAAGAGCCAGGGAGAGAGTAAAAGCCAGATGGAAGTCACAGTCTTTTATAACCTAATCACTGAAGTGACACTGCATCACTTTTGCCACATTCTATTCACTAGGAGCAAGTCACTAAGTCTAGCTCACACTCAGGAAGGGAATCACACAATGGCATGAATACCAGGAGGTGAGGATCCCTGGGAGTCATTTTAGAAGCTGCCATGATAGGAGACTTAGATTTCAGTCGGGTGACAGTAACTAGCACTATGGCACTGGCTACATTGTTTTGCTGTTTGGCCCTCATTACTCTCATTTGTAAAATGAGGGGATTGGACTGAGCTGCCATCAGAGTTCAAAAGATGTGAATAAGTATATCCTACTTCCAGGATTTATTTGTTGAATATTAAGTATAGGGCATTTAATACTTTTACTGTGTTGATTAAGGCTTTTTGGTTTCAAGGAGTAGGGTCTTGCAGGGAAAGTGGTCATCTGTAGTTAGGACCCAGGTGGTCTGAACTGAAATGGGAGGTGACAGGTGATTCTGGGAACTTACTCCTTTTAGACTGAGGAGCCTTAGTCATGGCAGTTTTGCATTGCTCTGAGAGTCTGCTCCGTTCTCCTCTGCCTTCTGTCTTCCCCTCCGCACACCTTTTACTTACACAGTTTCTCCTTTCTCACTATTTTAACTTGCCGTGGTCCCTCATGATCCGGATCCTACCTTCTGACATTCCCTGTATGCATTCTTCTGTCAACTACAAATTGGCACTTGCCATCTGCCTCTACAAGGATTAAATCATGTGCTGCTTGCTGCAGCCGCTGACTTCCAACACCCCTTGAAAGGAGTTCAGGGTGGAGAGCAGAAATGAGGCACCCTGTGCTCTGGATAAAACTGGCAGAACAGGTCTTCAGATAGTTAGATATTTTCAGGAACCGATTTTATGAGCCCAGTTCTTGTATCTCCTCATATCTAGAAAAGCACTAAAACCCTTCATTGTGACATCTGCTTTACGAGACTAGAAGAAACCTTCTGCAAAAAATGTGTGCTTGATTGCATGTACTCTCCCTTCACCAAAATCACATATATTCTGACCTTCCCCCCTATCTCTTTGGAGCAGTTTCTCAGAGCTGAGATGCTGCCTCCTGGGCTATAGTCCTCCTTTTGCTCCAAATATAAAACTTAACTCACAACTGTCACGTTGTGCGTTTTTTTTTAAGTCGACGTTTCAAACAACTGATGCATTCCATATCTCCCAGTGTAAATTCCTGAGAAAGACAATCTTATTGTTCCTGATCATCTTTTTATGACAAGCTTCCTGGAAGGTGTGGAGGGTAAAGACAGGCTCACCGTAAGTGACTGTACACCCATCCTCTGGTGTTTCTAACACCTTGCATATGGAGGACAAGAGCCAAGGATCAACTCTGATAGGTTCAGAGTGCTTCCACTCCCTTTTTAGCCTTTGTCTTTTTTCTCATTGATAAAAAACAGTGCACGATGAGATAAAAATCTAGGGAGGAGTACAAATACACGATCTGTGTCCTTAGGCTCTACAGTAAGATAGGAATCTGAACGATAAGAAAAATGAGCTCAAATATTTATTCTATTGATGGATTTTTCAAACTATGGCATTCTGACCCGGCCCCTCCCCCCAAAAGGTATATTGAGCAGAGAATTATCTAAATCACACTCTGTAAGAAGGTTTTAATTGATTTCAGTAATTAAGACTTACGATTGATTTTAAACTTTCCAATTGATTTTAGCTAAATTGAAACTTTTGCTAAGTCCCTGTTGACTTCTAGCTTGGAGCGGAAGTCACAGCAGAAAATTCAGATCACTGAGAACATAATTACTCTGGAGCGATAATGGAGAGTGCCTCACCCACACAGTCTCCTCTCCAGTTAGGAAGCAGCATGTTTTTACGTTTCCTTACTTTTGCTGAAAATACACAAGTTCTGGCTTACAATGTAATTTCATTAATGTGTTACCCTTATTATTAAATGAAGATTCATTAATTCTTTTTCCATCTTTGCTTGTTGATATTTTTCTTTTTAAAATCCCTTCAGGCTTCATTTCTTTCTTTTTTTATAACAGGATTTCTTTTATTTTTTAAAAAATATTGATTGATTGATTGATTGATTGATTTGGTTGCACTGGGTCTCAGTTGTGGCAGGTGGGCTCGTTAGTTGTGGAGCACCGGCTTGTTAGTTGTGGTATGTGAACTCTTAGTTGCAGCATTCACGTGGGACCTAGTTCTCCGACCAGGGATTGAACCCGGGCCGACTGCATTGGGAGCACGGAGTCTCACCCACTGCACCACCAGTGAAGTCCCTAGGCTTCATTTCTTCCAGAAAATCTTTTGCAACTTGATTCCTTAGTTTGAGTGATAATTAATTATATGCTTTTGGAGCTCAAAGAGAATTGAGTATTTTAAAATCCAGTCTCCTCATTTTCTGATTGAGAAAACTGATGCCAAGAAAAGCTATCTGACTTGCCTAACATCACACAGCTAGTTAGTGGCAAAGCTGCGAATGGAGTCCATGTTTCCTCACTCTAGCTTTAAAGACCTTTATACCTTAATCAATCAATTAACGAGGTATTATTGAGTATCTTTTCAATTTTGGGGTAGGACCTGTAACGGAGCTAAGATATAGAAAGAGAAATGAATTTTTTTTTTTTTTTACCAAATGTTTTTTCTCCTCTCTCCTTTCCACCTACCAAAGACATTTGTGGTCCAGATCCTTTGTTTCCTCATAGTGTTCTCCATCTACTGTAGTCTGCAAGTGACCGCCTTTTGCTTGGCTCTCCCCTAACAAGCAGAATGTGCCTTTTCTCTTTGCCTCATACTGCTCTGTAATGTGTGTGGATATAAGCCCTGTCTCTAACTAGACAAGAGGCTCCTTGGGGGCAACAATGAGGTTGCTTCTTTTGTGATCTTCACAACTCCTGGCACAAAATGCTGAATTTGGTAATAATTAGAAGACTTCTATAAGGTTTAGATTAAGGTCACAGAACAGCAGAGATGACAGAGTGAACTTGCCCTGTGGTACAAGACAGACTAACTAGGAAATGGGGCTTATGAAACATGCATTTCTTCATACATTCATTTATTTTCAGGTATATTCAGAGCTTCAGAAAAGCAGAAGGAAGAGAGATTCTTCTCCCTCCTGGACTAGAAATTAATTTCCCTGGGGTTGGGAAATGGGATGAGAAAGAATCCAAGGATCTCGGAATAGCTTGGACCTACAAACTACTTCCTGGCTTTCCTGTTGGTTGGCAAGACCCCAAAGGTGACTGGTTCAACGGTGCATCTTACAGATGAAAGTAGAAAACGATGTCCCTGTCCCAATGGTAATACTCTCAGAGGTAGGGGCTGACTGAGGGAGCCTTCAAGGACCATGACTGAAGATCAGATGGTCATTCTAAACCCTCCTCACCCCCTGCCTCCA
Organism: Mesoplodon bidens; assembly: GCF_964165515.1. Taxonomy (NCBI): domain Eukaryota; kingdom Metazoa; phylum Chordata; class Mammalia; order Artiodactyla; family Ziphiidae; genus Mesoplodon; species Mesoplodon bidens. The sequence continues at coordinate 127,428,723 of NC_138163.1, forward strand.
GTCAATATTATGTCCCAAGAAATAAAAAGCCTGATAACATTATGGAGAAGATGGGGAAGTACAGACTTAGTAATCCATTAGCCTGTTGTAATGGGAATTTGGAGTCAGAAGTTTAGTTGGAATACAAAACGTGTATATGTAAAGAAGTGATAGTTCATGTACCTTTGAGACTGTGGACCGAAGTGTAAGTCTGCTTCAAACTTTAGCGTCACATTCCCATTTGACGAAACATTCCCTTTAAACAGCCAGATGGTTAATATGAATCCCCCCCCCAACTTGTAAGCTTAACACTGCATAGCAGAAATAAGTTTTATTAAAAACTTTAGAAAGCAATTCACCGGGGGGGGGGGGTTGGTGTTGTGTTTGTTTTCTGGTGGTTTTTTTGGCTTGTGGGATCTTAGTTCCCCGACCAGGGATTGAACACCCAGGGCCACGACACTGAAAGTGCCAAGTGCTATTCACTGGACTGCCAGGGAACTCCCGGCCTTTCACTGTTTGACATTGTGTAACAGGTGTTACTTTACCCCAATACCCCAAAAGGTCCTCAAATGAAACTTTCTCCAAACATCTCTTGAAAAGCCACCATCAAAACAACAAAGGCTAAGAATTAAAATAATTTTAAAATCTACTGAAAGCAAACATATTATAAGATCAGACTTACTCATTTCACAGTAAGTGGTGATGACCAGTCTAGGGAGAAGCCCTCAATTACTTGACATGTTCATTTTGTGGCTTTGAGGGATGTCCTGGGGGGTACTGTGATACAGTGTTTTTTCCTACAAAATCCTCCACCTTTGGACATTTTTGCAAAAAAATGTTTAGTCCAACTGTTTAAGGTCAGCAGCTGACAAAGTCCATTTTTCTGTCTTGCTGAGCAGTAGCCTTGCTTCTATGCATTAGATTGGCTATAAGAGGGCTCACTCATTGTGTCCAGGGGAGAGTCAGCAGACTGTTCATGACTGGCTATTCCATTTGGAAAGCCTAGGATGTGGATGTGATTCCCACAGGAGACAATTCGCTTTTGAATTTTTGCCCCCCAGACAATGATACACCAATACTGTGTTCTCCAGTCAGACATCTCAAGGAAGAAAGTGCCACGAGTCAACTGTCAGAAGTCAATGTAGAACATATTTCTCAAGTTTTTCCCTAGCTAATGAATATTTCATCATTAGACCTTACATTATTCTGCACAAATACCTGAGCTTATCAGTTATGTATAGAAACTGATTTGCTTAGTATCACATTTACTCCAAAGGAAGAATTCACATGGTAAACTTGAGTGAACACTCTAAGAGCAGAATTAGCTGCCTTAGTGACAAGAAAATTTACATTTAAAAAATCTATTTTGAAATTTCATTATGCATGTGGAATTTATCTTGCTTTTAGCCTTTCCTCTATGGAACACTGCAACTTATATACAGTCTCATGTTGACACTATGGTTGAGTGTCTAAATATCAGTATTACTGTAATTTAAAAGTAATAATCCCTTGTCGGCATTTTAGTCTCTCCAAAGGGCTTCTTGCTACTCCAATAAGATTTTGTTCCATGGGACTTCCCTAGTGGCACAGTGGTTAAGAATCCACCTGCCAATGCAGGGGACACGGGTTCGAGCCCTGGTCCGGGAAGATCCCACATGCTGCGGGGCAACAAGGCCCGTGCGCCACAACTACTGAGCCTGAGCTCTAGAGCCTGCGAGCCACAACTACTGAGCCAGGGTGCCCTGGAGCCTGTGCTCTGCAACAAAGAGAAGCCACCGCAATGAGAAGTTTTTTTAAAGATATTGAAGTATAACATACATTCAATAAAGTGCACTAATCATAAGTGTACAGCTTGATGAATTTTTATGACCCTGGTCAAGATACAGAACATTTCTAGCACCATGGAAGTCTGTCTTAAACACCTTCCCAGTCAGTACCTCTCCCCAGAGATAACAAGTATTCTGACAGCTATCAGTAGTAATGATCTTTGCCTATGCGTGAAATTCATACAAAAGAAATTATATAGAATGTACTATTTTGGGTCTGGCTTCTTTCACTCATCATTAAGTCTGTGAGAGCCATCTGTATCATTGTGCGCTGTCGTAGTTCCTTCTCTTTTTGAATATAACACAATTTATATATCTTTCTCCTACTGACAGCCATTCAAGTTGCTTCTGTTTGGACTTTTATGAATAAGGATACTATGAACAAATGTGCACATGTCTTTGGAAGACACATGTACTCATTTTTCTTGGTTTTATACCTAGGCATTGAGTTGCTGGCTCATACCATACATGCATGTTTAGCTTAAGTAGATACTGTCAGTGTTTCAAAATGACTTTGCCAATTTACACTCCCACCAAAAACGTATATGAAAGTTCAATTGCTCCACATCCTTGCCACCACTTGGTATTATCAATCTTATTAATTTTGGGTATTCTACTCATTGTTTAGTAATATCTCATTGTGGTCTAAGTTTGCCTAAAGAAATTGTGCATGTCTTCATGTGCTAATGGACCATTTGAATTCTCTGTGTAAAATGCCTGTTGAAATCTTTTGCCCATTTCTAAATTTAGTCACTTGTCTTTTTTGTATTGATTTGTAGGAGTTCTTTATATATTCTGGATATGAGTCATCTTTTGTATACATAAAATGTCTTCCTATCTTGCCTTTTTATTATCTTAAAGGTGTCTTTTGATAAATAGAAGTTCTTAATTTTACTGAAGTCCAGTTTATCAATCTTTTCTTTTATGGTTAGTACTTTTTGTACCATTTTAAAGAAAAAAGTTGTACCTTTTCTAATTTCACTCATAAAACGTAAGAATTGAAAAACATAAAAATATAAGCAAAAAACAGGTAAGAATTGAATCCAGCATTCTTATTGATGTGGACAATCAGAAAACTTTAAAGTGCTACAAAACCCACTAGAACTGCTAAAAGTTCAACAACTAACAACAAAAAATGTTGGTGAGGATGTGAAGCAATGAGAAGTCTCACTGTTGGTTGGAGTGTAAAATAGTACAATCATTTTGGAAATCTATTCATCAGTTTCTTATAAATTTAAACATTCACCCGCCCTATGACCCAAAATCTCGGCTTCTAGGTATTTACTTAAGAAAAATGAAAACATATGTTCATAAAAAAAGCCGTATACAAGAATGCTTCTAACTACTTTAACTATAATAGTCTTCAATTAGAAATAACTCAAATACCCATCAACAAATGAGATAAGCAAATTGTGGTATATTCATACAAGAGAATACTACTCAGCAAAAAAAAAAAAAAAATACTACAAACAATAACGTGGATGAGTCTCACAAACATTATAAGTGAAAGCAGATGCAAAGAAAACATACTGCATTGCATCATTTCATTTATATAAAGTTGTAGAACTTGCAAATCAATATGGGGTAACAGAAATCAGAACAAGCTAACAAGTCTCAATTCTAGCAAATATTTTTAATGCAGGAAAAACTCTACAGAGGATATGAACAGTGCAGGGAGAAAAACTGTATTGTCGGAAACAAAAACAGAAATCCTACTGGCAAACAGCTTCAGTATCTATTTGAGAGTATCAAGATGGCAACTGTTATTATTAGCAGCCCAGGGAACATAAATCAAGAGGAGTGGCTGGGTCAGACACTTTATTCTCCAGCACAGAAGGGCATCTGGAAGCTTTTGGCTCAAAGGAAACCAGTCTGTGTGGCTATAAGGGGGATAAAGTTAAGAGAAGGAGGAGGGTTCCCTCTACTAACCAAGGGAGAGGCAAATCATAAAGGGCTTCCAAAGCCAGAATGCAAACTCTGAGAACTGTCCTAAGCAGTCTTCTGCATTCTCCCCTACCACTTAGCTACAATCACTGCTATGACACAGATTAATCTGAGCTTTCCTTACTGATTATTGTTAGTACGTGCCATCGTGTGACCGTTGAACTGTTGCATTTCAACTTTTAGCTTACATTGATCCTTACTTCTCATTCCTTAATCTATTTTAATTAGACAACAGGCCTTGGCGCATCATCTCCTGGTCTGTTCTAGGTATGGCTCCAGATGGAATTATTAGACCACAGGCCTTGGTGCATCAGATCCTGGTCTGTTCTAGGTATGGCTCCAGATGGAATTATTTCTATGTTATGAGGAAATGGAAAACTAAGGAAAGGAAATCATTGTATCAGTATTTTCTGCTGCAATGTGGAAAGATCTTTTGGAAGGCCTAAGGCCCATTGTTAGCGTCTTTGTGGTGTTTTGTCTTTCCCTATGAGGTCTACATACAGGAGAGGTGAGTTCATCCAAAAGATGAGCCTCAGAAATACCAGCTTAAGGATAAGAAAACTGAGAAAGAGTAAAGCGCCCCTACTGGCAGAAGTTGGCCCAGAACTGTCAGCTAAGCCTTGGCGTTGCTCGGAGCCGGGCCCCAGCGCTCCCCTGGTAAACATAAGCCGTCTCACAGACACCAGCATCACATAAGCCCATGGTGAGACCATGACGGATCAAGATAAAAACAAGACCACCCGGTCTTCGGTCTTCCCTGGTGGCACAGTGGTTGAGAGTCCACCTGCCGATGCAGGGGACGCGGGTTCGTGCCCCGGTCCGGGAGGATCCCACATGCCGCGGAGCGGCTGCGCCCGTGAGCCATGGCCACTGAGCCTGCGCGTCCAGAGCCTGTGTTCCGCAACGGGAGAGGCCACGACAGTGAGAGGCCCGCATACCGCAAAAACAAAAAACAAAACAAGACCACCCTACAATCATGTCCGAAAACAAACGAAAGCATGAACAGTGTTCAAACAACAAAAATGATCAAACATCCCCTTATCTTGGCTCATATAAGTGACTGTTGCTGCTTCACCAACTACAGCTAAAGCCTCACCCTAGTCTCCCCTCCTTTAGATAAGATTTATTGGGACTTCCCTGGTCCAGCGGTTAAGACTCCATGCTCCCAATGCAGGGGGCCCAGGTTCGATCCCTGGTCAGGGAACTAGATCCTCCATGCCGCAGCTAAAAGATCCCGCAAACCGCAACGAAGATCCCAACTGCTGCAACTAAGACCCAGCACGGTCAAATAAATAAATAAATAAATAAATATTTTTTTAAAAAAATGAATTATTAAAGTAACCAGTCATAGAATTATCCCCATTTCCTGACAGTACCTAACCCAGAATAAAGCCCTATTTCCTGAACTTTGCCCCAAGTCACCTACTACAAGTCCAAATACTATAATAAATCCTTTTGAACTCCCTCTTATTGAGATGCTCTATGGTTCCCCAATGTATACATTCACTCTCATTGTAATAAATCAACAAAACCAACTTTGACTCTAGGTGTGTTTCTGATTGTCTTTAGCTAGAGGACGTTAACAGAAGTATAAAGAAATTGAGTGGAATTGCTAAGACAACATGAAGACCAAGGAGAATTGCACCTTGTGTATAATCTGCATAAAGGTCAGTACCAAAAGTCAGTTACATACCACTTAATGAGACTTCTTGCATCTCAATCATTTTTAACCTGAGCTCTTTGCTAGTAGAGGCAGAAACAAACAAATAAAACTTGTCTACCTCATAGAGAAACCTTGTATAGACTATGTGTCTGTTCTAGACAAATATGCCCAGGGGAGAAGTATGAGGTACCAATCTTTAGTGGGTCTGAGCGCATAGACATCCTTGCCAGAAGCTAAAGCTCACGGAAGCTGGAGGACAGTTAGACGAGCCCTGGGGTGATCACCTTAACAGAAAAAAAAAGTATAGGAGAAAGGCAGAGTGAGATTGAGTCCTGGAATGCCCCCTCGTGTTTACACAAGGAGAAAATGTTATCTGTCCCCTAACCTTTGCCCCAGCCTATACGTACAAATGTCAATTTCCTGCAGACTCTTGAACAGTTATAGGCCCAAGGCCCTAGGCAGTTTTGCCAAGACCTTGTCCTTTTGACAGGCTATCTATACTTTATTTATTTATTTTATTTTTTGGCTGTGTCGGGTCTTAGTTGTGGCACACAGGATCTTCGTTGAGGCATGTGGGATCTTTTGTTGCAGCACGCAGGCTTCTCTCTAGTTGTGGTGTGTGGGTTTTCTCTCTCTAGTTGTGGTGCGCAGGCTTCAGAGTGCGTGGGCTCTGTAGTTGGCAGCACGCAGGCTCTCTCGCTGAGGTGCTCAGGCTTAGTTGCTCCATGGCATGTGGGATCTTAGTTCCCCCACCAGGGATCGAACCTGCGTCCCCTGCATGGGAAGGCGGATTCTTTATCACTGGACCACCAAGGAAGTCCCAACAGGCTATTTATACTTAAAGCTAGGATGTGGTAGTTAAAAATCAGGTTCTGGAGTCAGAAATACTCGATTTTAAATCTTAGCTCCATCACTTACAAATTGATCTTGGGAAAGTTCCTTAACATTTTGTGTTTTAGTTTCTTTATCTGAATAACAGAGACAATAATAACTGAACCTACTTTGTGGGCTTTTGTGGATTTAAAGGGCTTCCGTAGTGCTTGGCACACGGTAAGCTTTCAACAAATGGTAGTGACTCCCTATACTCTTAGTCTGTATTTGGAAACAGAATGATGTTGACTATTCCTAATATTTCAAATTTTTTTTGGGAGAGTTTTACATAGATGTCATGTATACTTACGTAGTTACATGGGTACATATACACTCAAATACATATGTGTCTGTATCATACATGGGGTTTTTCATGGATACTGGTACTTGAATGAGCAAATATTATCAAATTACAGGGCCCATGTTAGCTCAGGGATGAATAAAAACCGGTCAGGTGCTAAAAGTGGCTTCGTAAATTTCCAAATCTTAGTGATGATAAATTGTATTTGGATTTTCCCAAACTGTTTCCCTAAGCTTAGGTAGTTTGCTTCCTTAAAGAATCAGACAGCTCCTCTCGTCACTTTACATTTACCACTAGTTCTTGAACCAGAAGTAATCGTGACTATCAATACCAGCCCACCCCAAAAGTGCTCTGGTTCAAAGGGACACCAAAGAGCCACAGTGAATAATTATTTACATTACCTCTCCCATGGGGACCTGTTTTAAAGCAGTCCCAATAGACCATAACTCCAAAGTCCAAACAGTGATAATGCTTTTCATTAAAAATAGTTTAGAATGACTGTTGATTAGTTTACTGTGCTTTTTCGAAGGGGAGGATCAGAGAAACCACCTAATACAAGGGAAGTGTGAGAGAAGCTTCCAGAGTGGAAAAGATAGCGACCTTGACCAACTGTGGTTAAAACAGCTTGCGTGTGTGAATTTGATAAAAACATATGACCATAGGAATCATTGCTATACTGCCTGTAGATGAGCCTATGTTATAAAACTTTAGAAATGGGCAGCTTTTCTCTGAGGAGCTTAGGAAGCCTCTAAGTGTCCACTAAGGATTTGGGCAAGTGTTGTAGGAGCCCCGCACATCCCTCAGGCCTTACCACCTAGTCTACTCCAGCTAACTTCCACCTGCCAGTGTCAACATCGCCTTAGGTGGAAGGTCACTCTGCTCATACATAGGACAGGCTGGAATTTCCTGGACAGAATGCCATCCAGTAGCAGCCAATGACTGACAAAAGAGTTAGCATATAAATACCCCAGCTGGGTCTCCCTGGTGGTGCAGTGGTTAAGAATCTGCCTGCCAGTGCAGAGGACACGGGTTCGAGCCCTGGTCTGGGAAGATCCCACATGCTGTGGAGCAACTAAGCCCGTGTGCCACAACTACTGAGCCCGTGTGCCAACTACTGAAGCCCACGCATCTAGAGCCTGTGCTCCACAACAAGAGAAGCCACCGCAATGAGAAGCCCGCGCACCACAACAAAGAGTAGCCCCCTCTCACCACAACTAGAGAAAGCCCACGCGCAGCAACCAAGACCCAACACAGCCAAAAAAAAAAAAAAAAAAAAAACCCCAGCTCTCATGCCCCTTCAGTTAAGTAACCTGGGGCATGGGTTTTATACCATTTCTCCGGGTTTTCCTGTAGGATTAAGCTCTAGTTGTCCACAGTGGAAGCTGGCTTGATAATGCATGCTTTGTCGGCTGTCTTCTCTCCCTTTTCACATCTCCCCACTCTCCTACCAGTGCTATCTGCACCTCCCAAATAAACTACTTGCTCTCATATGCTTTGCTCAGATTCTGCTTCTGGGGAAACCCAAGCAAAGACAGGTTTGGATAAATGGAAGCACTCCTGGAGAAAAGCAAATATTTGGCCTCATGCTGATAGCTGACCGTGTGGTTTCAAAGGAAGATCAGTCACTGGGATGGGGTTAATCTCTTGTGGTTCATTCTATTAACCCAACTACTAGTTTGCTGATGAGGGCTCACTTTCCCTGCAGTCACTGGTCCTGGAGTCACCCCACCTGCCATGTGGGGAGGGGTGTGTGCGTCAGCCAAGACCTATGTGGCTGCCGCTGAAGCGGAAAATAGTGCAATGTCATCAATCAGTGCCTCACACATGCTCTCAGCCGAAGGGCAATTAATGTTACTCAGGACGAAAACTAATAAGGCTGTGGATGAATGTGTTATTGAAGAGACCATCAGACCAGCCTGGCTGTAAGAAGTGACCAGAGGCAGTGGGAGTGCTCCTTGGCTGTGCCTGGCAACAGCTAGTGGAGAGCAGCCTTCTGTCCCAGGCTTGGAGGGGGTCATACCACTGATGGGAAGATCAGTCATTTTCACTACTTCTGCTCTTCTGGGTTATCCCCTTAACAGACTCAGCAAATGGGGTACATCTACTCCTATGGTTGTGGCTACGTTTTCTTTTTTAAAAGCAAGAAAATGGAATCCCTTCAATGTATTCAGGATATTTTTTGCAAGCCATTTCCTTTTCTGTCTGCCTTTGGCTCTCTTACACTGCCTATATTTCTCTCTTCCTCTTCCCTTTGACTCTCTCTCCCCGCGACCTTGCCTCATCTACCTCTGCCTCGGTCTCTTCCCTTCCTCTCCTCCTGTCCCTGTCTCTCTACCTTGCTTTCCTTTCTGCTTCCTTCTTTCCATCTCCTAGATTCTCTTTCTCTCTCTGTGCTCCCTTCCTCTGCTCTGGTTCCTTCGTTTGGTCCTTGGAATATTTTCTCATGTTCCAACATTCTTTAAAGTAGGTTCATTTACTGAGTCCTTGATATATCCCCCAAAGAAAAGCAGTTATGGTTAAAATCTTTCTATGTCATCTGTAGCCAAATTACCCAACATAAAACCAGTTAGATTCATTTTTAAGTAAAATTCCTTCTTGGGCTTTAAAAGCCTGACTCCTAAAGTTTTCCATCTGGATAGACTGTCTGCTTCTCTGTCTTTATTGAAGCCCCGCTGTACATGCTGAACATCACCCAGGCAGTGGGGTAGCACAAAGTTCAGCCACCTTTTTGAAATAAGTTCCAAGTGTTGTCTCCTCCTGTTTGCCTAGAGAGGCTGAGGGAAAAGATAGTAAAGGGTGAAGGCAGCTGTAAAGACCTGCTGTTCACCGCCACCTGGGGCTGTGGTTTATCAGCTGCAGTTCATAGGTGGGCCTGTGAGGGAAGAGAGGACGCAGGCAGCCTTCATACCAGAATGGAGCCAAGATGTCCACAGGCTAATTCTGACTGGATTTGAGATGCCCCTGATATTGTCCGTCACAAGACTGAGACCCCCCCAACCCCGGAACCTCCAAATAACTCCTAGTTCTGTATCATCAGCCCAAAGGCAGAAGGACTAAAAACCTGCTGGAAAGCATCAAGAGGAGAGAAAGAATTTCCTCTCAAAGTCTCAAAACGATCTTGGAAACTAAAATTCCAAAGAAAGTGAATAAACCATATGCTATGAGAGACAGTTGACAAAACCATCAATCAAAACACAAATTCACTCAAAATGAAACTGAAATAAGAAAACAGCTTAAAAAAGATTTGCTCATAAGTATGCCTAAGATGACAGGTTAAAAAATAAATTTTCATAAATTAAACAGGAAATTATAAAACAAAGCAGACTTAAAAGAGTAGAGTCAGTACATATGAAAGGAAGGGTAGAGAAAACTTAGAATGAAAAATATAGTTACTGGAATTAAAAATAGGATAGGATAGTTCCTCAAAAGATACGATAAACTGAAAGCTAGACACATTTGAATAGAGACTTTGTAAACTAGAAAATAGTCTTGAATAATTCATCCAGAATCTAGCACACAGATCCTGATACCAAATATAAAAGATAAGTTATAACGTAGGATTGAGAAATACATAAGCATAATGCAATTGCCACGAGAAAAAAAAAAACAGAGGGAAGTTGAAGAAGCAATATTTAAGGAAATATTGATGAAAACTTTCCATAACTGAAGAAAGACTTGAATATTCAGAACAAAGTTCATTTTGAAACCGAGCAGGACAAATAAAATTATACCACCTTTAGGTACACTGTAGTGGAAATGAACAGCAAGGATAAAGAGAAAATATCTTAAAAGCTACCAAATAGAAATGACAGATACAATTAGAAAGAGAGTAGGCTTCTCATTAACAATACTTGCAAGAATACAGTGGAGTAATATATTCAAGCTAGAAATTTATGTGCATATAAATTCGTATTTAAGAGTGAGGGAAAAATAAAAATATTTTCAGATTTACATAGGCTGAATTTATGACTCACAGACCCTTCCTGAAAGAAATATTAAAGTATATACTTTGGCAAGAAGAGAAGTGAGTGCAGAGGGAATGCTTAAGATGTGTGAAATAAGTGAACAAATAAGTTGATAAAATATGTCAGTAAGTTTAATTAATGACTTAAAAAGTAATCATTTTTTATAAACATGAGTGAAACTAAATCTCAAAACAACAATAAAATGGTGGGGGCTGTTCAAGGCATAGTTATAGCATGTTAAAACCTTTGCCTTAGGAAGGAGGATAAGTAAAACTAAATAACTTTTGCTTACAAAAATTTATACTTAAATATGTTTTTAAAAGTTGATGGGTGACCTCCAAAAAATAAAAAAAGATATGTCCAAATACAAAATAATAAAAATAAATTTAAATGAGTTAAATTCACCCAATAAAAGACATAGACTATCACACAGGATTAAAACCAAAACCCAAATCTGCTATCTTTAATTTATAAAATAAACTCCTAAAATCAAACCACACATAAAGGTTTAAAATAAGGATCTAAGAGAAATTAACCAGATTAATAGTAATCAAATTAAAATTTGGGTAGTGATAGCAATATGTAAAGTGGAATTTAATTTAAAAGCATTGTTAGAAATAAAGAGAAATATAATATTATAATAACAGTAGAAATCCACCACAAAACATAGAAGGGAAAGAAAAAGGGGGACTTCCCTGGTGGCGCAATGGTTAAGAATCTGCCTGCCAATGCAGGGGACACAGATTCAATCCCTGGTCCAGGAAGATCCCACATGCCGCAGAGCAACTAAGCCCATGTGCCACAACTACTGAGCCCATGCACCACAACTACTGAGCCCACACACCGCAACTACTGAAGCCCGCATGCTCTAGGGCCCTCGTGCCGCAACTACTGAGCCCGCGTGCTGCAACTACTGAAGTCCACACACCTAGAGCCTGCGCACCACAAAGAAGAGTAGTCCCCCGCTCGCCGCAACTAGAGAAAGCCCACGCACAGCAACGAAGACCCAACGCAGCCAAAAAGAAAAAAAAGAAAAGAAAAAGGAACCCCTTAATCTGATAAAGATCTATTAAAAACCTACCAAAAATCACATCTACTAATTTCTATTATTGTGTAATATGAATCATAAACATTGTGTATAAAATTTATATACAAAATATGGGCTTCCCTGGTGGCGCAGTGGTTGAGAGTCCGCCTGCTGATGCAGGGGACATGGGTTCATTCCCCGGTCCGGGAGGATCCCACACGCCGCGGAGCGGCTAGGCCCGTGAGCCATGGCCACTGAGCCTGCATGTCCAGAGCCTGTGCTCCACAACAGGAGAGGCCACAACAGCGAGAGGCCCGCGTACTGCAAATAAATAAATAAATTTATATACAAAATAAGTATATCTACAAATCAAAGAATAGATTTTTAAAAGAGAGCTTAACATGATTCTTAAATAGACTTCTGCTCTTTGTCAAAGTCAATACGACCTGGAAATTTGGGTATTTTACTCACTGTGCTTTAGAGTAGTGTTTGTATCCAGACAAGGTGTTTGATTTTCACAAAAACCTGAAGGTAGTTCAAAATTAGTTTAAGGAAACATGTGCTGAACTTCTTCACTTTGCAATCTCAACATCATACACTTTCCACATGATTTTCTCCTGGTAAATGGATTTTTCCAATTATATAAAAAATTAATTATTGTCTAGTTGAGAGATGCTACTACTTGTTTACATCAACACTAAAGACCTTTTTAGAATGAAAGAGATCACATGTAAAATTAATATGAGTGGCTTAGTGGGAGATTTTTGCAACAGCAAAAACTAGAATCAAAGGATTAATATCTACAATATACAGGGAAATAATGCAAATCAACAAAAAAAAGGCAGAGGAGATAGGAAAATGGAGGAATTATATGAAAAGGCAAGTCACCGAAACAGAATTGTAACTGGCCAAACAAGAACAATAAGAGATGCACAACCTCTCTGGTAATCAGAAAAATGCAAAGTAAAATAGCAATACACCTTGTCGTCATTTTATTGTCATAAAATATCAAGTGTTTGTGAAGACATGAGGACTCATGGACTACCAGCAGGGATTTAGATGGGTGCAGCTATTGTGGACAAAAATAGTGGTGTTCTAAGTGAAATTACACATATTCCCTATGAAATGGAACTCCTACTCCTTTGTATAGAATGTAGATATACGCTTGCGTGGATCCATGATGGTAACTGAATAAGCTTGCTCACTGGAGCTTGGTCTGGGAAAACAAGGAGTTGGAGCAATCTAGCTGTTCATCAGTGGTGAAATGGATAAATAAAATGCATGTTATTCTGGAATTAAAAGCAATTGCACTGTGGAAAGATATTAATAACACATTCTCAAGTGAGAAAAAGAAATAGATGAGATCTAGGGACTTCCCTGGTGGTCCAGTGGCTAAGACTCTGCACTCCCAATGCAGGGGGCCCGGGTTCGGTCCCTGGTCAGGGAACTAGATCCCACATGCCGCAACTAAGAGTTTGCATGCTGCAATTAAAGATCCTGCATGACGCAACTAATAGATCCCACGTGCTGCAACAAAGATACTGCATGCAGCAACTAAGACCCAGAGCAGCCAAATAAATAAATAAATAAATAAATATTTTTAAAAAAGAAATAGATGAGATCTATAAGACAATACCATTGTATAAATTTAAAGATACATGGTTTTTAGTTTGCAAAGATGCATATACATCAAAGGAGAGATAACAAATACACTCAAGTGGGTTTCTGAGAGGAGATGGAGCCATGGGACTAGTGATTGGTAATGAAGAAAAATAAAACAAGAAAGTGACCATGTACCATCCCATGGTGATACTATTCTGTGGTCTGGGGAATGAAAGAACTCAGATTTCTGTATCTGGAATTAAAAGAAAAGTGATTGCATTTTGTCTGTTTTTGTTATCACCCTTCATTCTCATTGAACCCTTTTATTAGTACTTTTAATTATACATTGTTTTGTCTTAACTTTTTTTTTTTTTTTTTTTTTTTTTCTTTTTGTGGTATGCGGGCCTCTCACTGTTGTGGCCTCTCCCGTTGCGGAGCACAGGCTCCGGATGCGCAGGCCCAGCGGCCATGGCTCACGGGCCCAGCCGCTCCGCGGCATATGGGATCCTCCCAGACCGGGGCACGAACCCGTATCCCCTGCATCGGCAGGCGGACTCTCAACCACTGCGCCACCAGGGAGGCCCTGTCTTAACTTTTTAAGCAAACATTCATGTTAATTGAGGTTAACTTTCATTTTGTCACCTCTTTTCATATATAACTTACTTTTCCTGTCTTACTAAATTGCCTTACACTTTCATGATGTTGTATTTTAAAACATTTACATCCTGAGGGAATAAAAATTCCATGCCAAATAACTCTCTTTTGTGCTCAAGGTAAATTCCATTATCACAGGCTCCACAGGGGATGACAGAGTTTTAATTTATAACCTACTATAAGCACGTTAAAACAATGACACACAGTTCATACTGTTTGTGTGTATTAAATGAGTCTCTGGATCCTCACTAATAGAGTTGCAGAATATTTGAGATTGAAGATATTGTTTGACTGACCTAGCTTATCCATTCATTTCACAGAGAAGGAAGCTGAGGTCCAGAGAGGGTAAGTGACCTCCCTGACGACACACAGCTGTAGTTGTAGAGCTAAGACCAGACCCATGCAATCCTCTTTACATTTATCCTCCTTGATCAGGCAGAAGTACATTTACCATGAAGCCACTGAAGCTTAAGCTTCAGGGCCCTAACTTGCAGAAGCTTCTTCCACATCGCTAGTAGTGTCTGAGAAATGTGTTGACAGGGTCATAGGTAAAATTTGCAAAAGCAAGATGTTTGAAATAGAATTAGTTAAGACCACTGTCTCTTTCCATTCTGACTTCCTCTCTGTCACACCTCCCCCTCACGTTAGGGAACACTGAAGTGGCCAAGAACATTGGATATTTGTAAGTCCGTATTATTTTTCTTAAAGAGTACTCCCACAATACCTGGATCCACCCCAACCTTCATTTATAATGCCAATAATACCTGTTACTGAGTGTTTGTGACCGTCCACGGACATTCTACCCAACCCAGGAATTTGAGAATCACCAACAACTTACTTCTACCCTGTGTTCTGCCCCTCTCCCACCCTGCCTCTCTCTCAGAGGGAGTCACTGTATTAATTTTGTGTGTATTGTTCCCTTGTCTTTTTGTTTTGCTTTGTTTCATCACATATAGTTATATGCTTTACAATATACAATTGTTTTGACTTGCAATGAACTCCGTGACAGGATCTTGTACTTTACTTAGTCTTCACCCAATGTATTGTTGCAAGCAGCTGTGGTTCAATTATTTTCACTTCTGTTTAATGTTCCATTGTACAAATGTATCAAAATTAGTTTACCCATTCTCTTGTCAATGGCATTTGGGTTGTTTCACATTTTTGCTGTTTTGAACAGTGCTGCTATTAAACATTTTTGTACATATTTGTGGATAACCACTTGTAAGTTTCCTTGGGGGGTATACATCTACGGGTAGAATTTCTAGTTCATATAATTTAACAATATTTAACTTTACGATATAATGTTTTATCCTTTTCCAAAGTATTTGGACCAATATATAATGTATGAGAGATGTGTTATATAAGAGATCCATCATTCCACCTCCTTCTCAACACTTGGTATAGCCAGGCTTCCTATTTTTCACAATCATATGGGTATAAAATGGAATCTCCTTGCAGTCTTGTCTTCGCATTTCTTGATTGCTAGTTAAGTTGTGCATCTCTTCATGTCATTTTCAAATCTTACAACAACCTTGTAAGTTAGGGATTATCATCACGATGTCATAGATAGAGAAAATGTGACACAGAGAGGTTAAGTAACGCATCCAAGGTCATCCAGCTGCTAAGTGATGGTTCAAGGATTCAAACCCAGGTCTGCCTAATCAAAACCCTCATGCTTATCAATCCTGTTATATTAACCACCCTATTTCTTTCCTACAGATTGTGAGGAATAAGAATCTTGGAGAAGTTGCTGTTCTAGGTCTTGTAAGATTGAGAACCCAATCACTGAGAAGGCTTTCTTTCTCAAAGTCTGAATTAGTAGCCATCGACCCATGAAAGCTAATGTCTGTGCCCTTTGGGTATTTGCATTTATCAGAACAAGTCTTTGCAGGCGTGGAATGACCTGCCCTATCTAGCCCTCTGGGTTTGTGAAGCAGGTATATTATTCTGTTTGCTTCGTGATGAACTTTTAGACTAATACTTAAACCATTCCATAAATACAGAGTGGGGCTTAGGAACCAGGAAACGCAGAGCTGCGAAAAAGTTGGCTTTTAATTTTCGCTCTCTGAACCATTACTCTGGCAGGAAAGACGGGATATCATATTTTATAGAGCTGCCAATTACAAAGATGTCTGGAATATGCAATTAATCTACCATAGTTTTTTGGTTTTTGTTTTTTTAATCAGAGCCTCTTTTGCCCTGGGCTCCAGTAACCTCACACAGAATGTCAATGCTGCTAAGACTGAGAAACCTTGCTCACAGATTAAATCTAATTTGTTGAGATCAAAACGGAGGAAATATTTAAATTCTATTACTATAAGCACCATGCATATTTTAAGTGGCTTGATTTTGTTTCATGGAGGAAAGGACCTCAGAGACATGAGCTAGAAGTACATTTTTAAAGTTAACAGGTAATGAACTTGAAATTCAGGATATACCAGTGACATCAACACAAGAGATTAGCATAAGATAAATAGCATTAATGGAAAGCGGCCTTTGATAGGAAGTAATTAGTTATTTCACACAGAGATTAATCATGGAGAGGTAGCATTTCCTTAAGGACTGAAAGGAATTAGAAAATTGATCAGATACTTTTTCTCTGCAAAGTGGTAAATGCTTAGAATACCTTTAATAAAGAAATTTTGTTTTAGGTTTCATAGACTTTGCAAAGATATTTAGGATTTTATATTTTTTGTCTAATAGGTGGCTCTCATCTTCTAGAATCCATTGGTATATATGCTCCATGAGGGCAAAGATTGTTTAGCTTTGTATTGCATTGGGTGTTTTGTTTTCTAGTGTTTTCTCGTGATCTAGAATAGGAGTCAGCAAACCTTTTCTATAAAGGGTCAGATAAGAGATATTTTCACCTTTGCAGCATATACAGTTCACATCACAACTGCTCAAGTAGGGTCTTCAGTATAACTTGTAATTGGTTATTGTTTATTTGTATGAAAGCTATTGTTTTCTGTATTTGATTTTATCACCAGAAATGTACTAAAATTCCTTATCATTTATAACAGTTTTTTAGTTCATTCTGTTGGGTTTTCTAGCAATAATATATATATATTATTATATACACTATATAATAATATATAAAATTATACATATAATTTTATCCATGAGTAATGATAACCTTACCTCCTCCTTCCCATTTTTTATGCCTCTTGATTTATCTTCTAGTCTAACTGTTTTGGTTAAAAATTTAAAAATAATATTAAGAATGGTAATAAAAACTATCCTTGTCTTGTCCTAGTTTTAATGGGAAAAGCTTCTACCATTTTCCCATAAATCGTAATACTGAGTTTTTGGTTACATTCTATCATGATAAGAAAGTAAATTAAACAATTCCTATTTTATTAATAGTTCATTTAAAATCATGAATAGAGGGAAATGGAAGAGGGAAGAGCTATGGGAACATATATATATGTATAGCTGATTCACTTTGTTATACAGCAGAAACTAACACACCATTGTAAAGCAATTATACCCCAATAAAGATGTTAAAAAATAAATAAATAAAATAAAATCATGAATATATGCTGAATTTATCAAATGCCTTCTCTGAGTCTATAAAAAGTATTGTGTCATTTTCTTTTGATTTGTTAACCTTCCAATCTCCAGCTTACTTAGTCTTTCAAACATGTTTTTACACCCCCACATTTATAAGGTAGAGTCAAACGTCATAGTGTCTAAGGAAATAGCTTCCAGTTCCCACTGATGCCTAGTTCCAACCACAGTTCTAGCTGAGCATAGCCTCTTCCACAGTTCACATCCTCTTGGATAGAGAGTTCCCTGAGAAAGACTCCCAGTGTCATTTTGTCTTTATTTGTCATCCTCTGGGATTATATTCTCTAAGATCCACATTCCCAAGGCTACTGCCAGCCTCTCATACTGTCATCCACTAATTTCATGGTGGGAAATGCTTAGCCACAAGTATTTGCTCCTCCTTTGGAAAGCAGGGTATTTGTGGTGTCTTTGTATTGTGCTTCCCATGATTTCTTTCCCTGTATGCTTCCAGGTTGAGGTTGGCCACAGCAGAAAGTTGCGTGAGACTGAGAAGTTCAGAAGTTAGGCAGCAGCTATGCTTTAGCAGCTGTATTTACAACCCTGCTGTAGAGTACCAGGAGAGTTGCCACCGATCTGCCGGCTCGCCTTGTCAGCTGGGGGCAGCACCTGGACACACAGCTCATCTAGCTCCTGACCGCTTCCCTCCTTAGCTCCTCTGGGACAAGCGCATGTGCAGTGCCATGGCAAAGCCAGCTTCCCCTGAAGCTTACCCACGGCACTGAGGCTGGAGGTTGAGAAAGACAGATGCAGCTTCCGGTTTGTCTTGGCTGTCATGTATGCCCAGCTCACCTCCAACTGCTGGTCTGGCTGAACTTCTGGCTCAACACTAGATGCAGAGAAAATAGCCTTCCATGAACTGCTCCACCATCCCCACAATAAACCCTATAATAAACCCGCTACTCTATGTCACGCATCGTGTTTTGGCTTCTCTGTTGAACTGTGATTGATTCAGATTTTCTCCTAGAAATTATTTCACCCCTTCTCATTAATGACTTCAGCAAGTCTGCTGATACAATATTATTTGGTACAGAATCACTGAAATTTTATATACTTTATGTCCTAAGTTACACATCAATATTAAAATGTAATTGAATCAGCTTGAAGAAAATCTCTTTGTTTCTCAAGTGCTAGAGAATTATATTTTCTGAGGGAAAATGGTCTCCTGAATGGAAGCCACTGAAATTGCTGGTGATGTATACTGACTCAGCAACTCTAATAATCAGATTTCAGTCAAATTACTACATGGCTGTCCTGGGAGACCCTTGATCAAATTCCCTTGTGCGGAAGTTTCAATGGTCCTGGATTGCCCTGACTTAACACTCAATATCTCAATATACAATTAGTGATTTTTTCCACTCTTATGGGAAACAGATAGGACTGGAAATTGGGATTTTTTTCTTTTGTACTTAACTAAGTAACACTGTGTGCATGTCCCTAAAGACCGTTTCATGCACTGCAATGAAAGAAACATGTACTGCTTAAATATTTCTGTGAAAGGTTTCTCTCAGCCCAGAGGTAGTGCTAGCGTGCTATTATGTCATATGTTTACATTAGAGAGGGACCTAACAATTAGACGTTCCTCTCATGAGGCAATAGAATTGCATTTGGCTGACGATGTAGCCCATATTTTCTGCCACCTACACTCTTTAAGGAATTCATCCTCTCACAAGCAAAACTCTCTGGGTTCATCAATTCCCAGCATGTCTCAAGCTCAGCACTACACACGTTTGGAGCCAGATAATTCTTTCTTGGGGGGACTGTTTATAACATCCTGGCCTCTACCCACTAGACCCCAGTAGCACCCCCCCCCGAGTTGTGACAACCAAAACTGTCTTCAGACTTTGTCCCGTGTGCTCTGGGGGGAAAAATCACTCTGTCTGAGAACCACTGAGCATTTCGATTCAGACACACTCAGCCATGGGTGAGGGGGAGAAGAAATCTCATAAGTGGAAGCCTTAAGGCATGGCAGGCACAATATGAATACATTCATCCCTCTGTATCCGAGGGGGATTGGTTCCAGGACCCCCCGAAGACACCAAAATCCATGGATGCTCAATCCCTCATATAAAATAGCGTAGTATTTGCATATGACCTACACACATCCTCCCATATACTTTAAACCATCTCTAGATTACTCATAATACCTAAAGCTATGTAAATACTATGTAAATAGTTGCTGGTGTGTGGCTAATTCAAGTTTTACTTTTCTGGAATTGTTTTTTTTTTCATTTGTTTGTTTTTAATATTTTCGATCTGCAGTTAGTTGAATCTGCAAATGCGGGACCCAGGGATTCAAAGGGCTGACTGTACTGCTCAACACTGTTTGGGGAAGAGAATAAAGAGGCAGTAGGGATTCTATTGGACCCCTATGCCAAGTCAATGCTGTGATCTTCGTTACTGCCAGACGATGAGGCAGGATGGAACGGGATACTATCCTTCTTAAGTAGCAGAATATACGTGATTCTCTCTGTGCCTCTGTCTCAGCTTCCCCAGGGAAGTACATAAGTTTGAGCCTGAGGGTTGCTAATCATATTCACTGACTTCATGATAGGTGTTACAGTAGAAAAGTAACCAGTTATAAATTATGCAAAAAATATCGCATCTGGACTTCAGTTTCCAGTAATAGAGTAGGCAAAGATTTCAGATGGACCCTCCTGCTGAAAACAATTTAGAATACTGGATTAATAAAATTATTAAAATAGCTGATGGCAGGCAAGAAAGAAAGGAAAACGTAGGTAATAAATTGATTAAAGATGGAAAACTGGAGAGGTAAGTAGTGCACCAAAGCAGTCTTTGACATTGAGAGTGGTGGCCAAACTGATGTGAACTTGACCTTCAGTGTCACACTCCTGTGTGGCATGGATATAGAAGAAGAAACCAAGGGCCTGCCTAAAAGG
The DNA here is from genome assembly GCF_964165515.1 of Mesoplodon bidens. Lineage (NCBI taxonomy): Eukaryota > Metazoa > Chordata > Mammalia > Artiodactyla > Ziphiidae > Mesoplodon > Mesoplodon bidens. The sequence continues at coordinate 127,449,018 of NC_138163.1, forward strand.
AAGAGTCTAACAGAAGGCCCAGTCATAACACTGGGAACCCAAAGGGCTATTGTCTCAAGGGACTGCAATGAAAATTGCTCTCTAAATCTTTGCACTGGGAAGAGAGGAAAGAGATGCCCTCAGGAAAATGCAATCATAAGCTGCCCCTTTAGAGCCTAGGCAGCCCAAATTCATATTTCTTGTAACACATATGGGTGTTCAACAAAACCTGAAACCAATCAAGTGGTTTAAGACAGGCTTGATAAATGCCCACAACTGGCAGATAAAAGTAAAAGCCAAGCTGAATCACTTCGCTGTACAGCAAAAGCTAACACAACATTGTGAAGCAATTATACTCCAATAAAAAAAAAAGCAAAAGCCAATTCTCCCTATACTAGGAAGTTTATTCCAAATCTCCAAGGATTCCAGCAAATACAATTTTTAAGGAATACAAGCAAGAGACAAATCATAAAAAAGTCAAGAAAGTAGGGTACCACGAGTGAGAAATAGCAGAAAAAAATAAGAGCAAGGAGTAACAGACTTACAAAGATTTCACACATTAGTCACAGAATATGAAAAAGCTAATGGTTACTATACTTAAATAAATAATGAATAATTTAAAAAATACGTGCAGGGGACAAGAAACTGTGAAAAATGGCCATGCAGATTTGAAATGAAACTTCTAGAAGTTAAAAATAAACAACTCAAAAGAGGACCTTAACAGAAATCAGATCCAGTTGCAGAAAAAAGACTAATAAACTGGAAGATTTATCTGAAGAAATTAACCAGATTGCATAAGAGAAAGACAAACACAAGGAAAATGTGGAAGAGAGGTTAAAAGATATGGAGAACAGCATGAGAAAACTAATATACATCTAATCAGGATTATAGATGGCAAAGAAAAAGCAAATAGGTACTGGTAATATTTGAACAAACAGTATAATAAAGTAGAGTCACAAGACATAATTCATTCACATGAATTCATAATTCACATTCACAGGACATGTTCATTCCAGAACATAAATACAAAATATTAAATAAGAAATGTTGAATTTAATCCAGAAACACAAGACTGTTTTAGTACTTAGAAGTCAATCATTAACAAGAAAACGTGAAAATATGTTAACTGAGTAGATGCAGAAAAAGCATTTGAAAAAACCCAGCACCATTCATAATATCAATATAAAAAATTATCCCAAAGCTTTAGAAAACATCAGAATAGGAGGGAACTACTTTAACCTGGTAAGAGCAACTATTATGTTAAAATATATGAAATCACTGTCTTTGTAAGCCAAAAATGGCCAAATGTCACCGATTTTTATATTTTTCAATCTAATACAAAAAGCTATAGCAAACATCATAGTCAATAAGGACATTCTAAAAGCCTTCCCTCTGATGTTCAGATACAAGGTGAGGGGTTCACTCATCATTTCCATTAAACATTGTGCTGATGTCCTGGTCAGTGCAGTAGGGCATGAAAAACAAACATAAGGTAAATTGGAAAGGAAGAAACAAAATATCATTATTTACAGGGGATGTGATTTATGTTTATAAAAAAAAGTCTAAACTATGCACATATAAATGAAAATCAATTAAGAGAGTTTAATAAGTTTACTTAACCGTATGTATGATATATACATACATATATATATCTCTCACATTTCTTTTTATCAATTAAAAAATTGGGAGGTAATGAGATTCCCATGTATAATATTGATACCATCAAAAATATATGTGCCTCTAAATCTAACAATGTGGAGTAAATTATAAAGCTTCAATGAAAATTATGAAAGAAGACAAATCATTAGAGAAATACAGCACATTCATGGATTAGAAAACTCAGTATTATCAGGGTACGAAGTCTCAAACTGATCTATAGTTAAATTCATAGCAATCAAAACTCCAACAATGAGGCTTCCCTGGTGGTGCAGTGGCTGAGAGTCCGCCTGCCGATGCAAGAGACGTGGGTTCGTGCCCCGGTCCGGGAAGATCCCACATGCCGCGGAGCAGCTGGGCCCGTGAGCCATGGCCGCTGAGCCTGAGCGTCCGGAGCCTGTGCTCCACAACAGGAAAGGCCACAACAGTGAGAGGCCCGCGTACCGCAAAAAAAAAAAACAAAAAAACAAAAAAAAAAAACCTCCAACAATCTTGGATATTGACAAGCTGATTCTAAACTTTACGTGGAAGGAAGATCCTGCTTAAAGTGATTCAAAACACCAACAGGATGGGACGCTGGCTTGGAAATCAAGATGCCAGTATCTTGATACCAATGCCCCCGTGTTGTACTACAATCTTTTGGCCCACTTTTGGCCTCAGTTTCCTGTTAAAAGAAACAACAGCAATGGAACACAGAACATTCAAGAAAATCTTATTAAGGAGATTCCAGTCCAAGACAGTGACGTACACACCGCACCTACAGCTACATACGGAACAACTTTCTCTTGAAAAAAACCTGAAAACTGGCTGAGCAGCGCCTACGCCTCAGCTGAAGGAGAGAAGGAGAAGAGAGGGAGGGGTAGGAGAGGCTGGACACAGATCGCCATAAAAGCCAGCCCTGAGCAGCAACTCGCAGTCAGGAGGGAACTCAAACCCCGAGCTTCTCCCTGTGAAGGCTTTGAACTCCCCATGGGGCACCCCCAGCTTTTAAGACCTGCACCTGAGACATGAGCCCCCCAAATATCTAACTTTGAAAACCAACAGGGCTCACTTCAGGAGACCCACACTACAGCCATCCGAGAAGCTAACAGCTCTGTAAGGATTGCGCTCAGACTCACCGGCCCAGGGCCCAGTGCCGAAGCTGCCTCCGGATAGTGTGGGAGAGGCTCTGTTTGCTGGTCCTGAAGCATCGGCCTGAGGGGCAGGCGTCTGATTTGACACATTCGGGAGCCTGCTGGGGTTCTCTCCGAAGGAGAAAGGCGGGCGGCATCTCTGTGCCTTCCTTCCAGGACCAGGATCTCCCAGGAGGGAGTTTTCACACGTCAGATACCCGGTTTTATGTCAGGCGCCCCGTTTTACCTCTGGTGCCCCAGTATTACGTCAGGTCCACGGTTTGACATAGGTGCTCGGTTTTATGTCTGGTCCCCCCGCTTTACATCTGGTGCCCCGTTATTAAACCAGGTGCTCCTGCTTTACGTCAAGTGCCCCAGTTTTTAGACTGGTGGTGAGTTTTATGCCAGGTACCCGGCTTTACGTCAGGCGCCCGATTTTACGTCAGGTGCCGGCTTTACGTCAGGCACCAGGTTTACGGCAGTCGCCCGGTTTCACGTCAGGCGCCGGGTTTACGTCAGGAGTCGGTTTTGCGTCGATCGCGCGGCTTTACGACACGTGCCAGCTTTACGTCTGGCGCCCGGTTTTACGTCAGGCGCTGGCTTTACGTCAAGGAGCCCGGTTTTAGGTCAGGTGCTGGGTTTTCCGTTAGGTGCCCCGGGGCTTACATCAAGTGCCCCAGTTTTATGTCAGGTCCCAGGTAATACGTCAGGTGTCACGGTTTTACATCCGGTACCCGGTTTTAGGTCAGGTGCCAAGTCAGGCGCCGGCTTTACGTCAGTCGCCTGGCTTTACGGCCAGTGCCGGGTTTACGGCAGTCTCCCAGGTTTACGGCAGGTGCCGGGTTTACGGCAGTCTCCGAGGTTTACATCAGGCGCCTGGCTTTACGTCAGGCACCGGGGTTACGTCAGGTGCCCGGTTTTACGTCAGGCTCCCGGTTTCACGTCAGGCGCCGTGGTTACGTGAGGAGTCGGTTTTGCGTCAATCGCGCGGCTTTACGTCACGTGCCAGCTTTACGTCTGGCGCCCGCTTTTACATCAGTGCCAGCTTTACGTCAGGCTTCCGGTTTTACGTCAGGTGCTGGGTTTTCCGTTAGGTGCCCCCGGGTTTACATCAAGTGCCCCAGTTTTATGTCAGGTCCCAGGTTTACGTCAGGTACCCGGTAATACGTGAGGTGTCACGGTTTTACATCCGGTACCCGATTTTAGGTCAGGTGCCAAGTCAGGCACCGGCTTTACGTCAGTCGCCTGGCTTTACGGCCGGTGCCGAGTTTACGGCAGTCGCCCACTTTTACGTCAGGCGCCGTGGTTACGTCAGGAGTCGGTTTTGCGTCAATCGCGCGGCTTTATGTCACGTGCCAGCTTTACGTCTGGCGCCCGGTTTTACGTCAGTGCCAGCTTTACGTCAGGCTCCCGGTTTTACGTCAGGCGCTGGCTTTACGTCAAGGTGCCCGGTTTTAGGTCAGGTGCTAGGTTTTCCGTTAGGTGCCCCCGGGTTTACATCAAGTGCCCCAGTTTTATGTCAGGTCCCAGGTAATACGTCAGTGTCACGGTTTTACATCCGGTACCCGGTTTTAGGTCAGGTGCCAAGTCAGGCGCCGGCTTTACGTCAGTCGACCGGCTTTATGGCAGGCACCGGGTTTACGGCAGTCGCCCGATTCTTACATCAGGCGCCCGGTTTTACGTCAGGCACCAGGGTTACGTCAGGCGCCGGTTTTATGTCACTCTCCCGGTTTTACGTCAGGTGCCCCAGCTTTAATGGCTGGTGCCCCGTTTTTTTGTTTTGCTTTTAAGGAAAGTAAAACTTTTATTATTTGCAGTTTATGAGAATATTTAGATTAAAAAAAGTCAAAAGAATCTACATACAAACCAATAGAACTAGTAAATTATTTTAGCTAGGTAAGTCTCTGGATAGATCAACAAAAATCGTATTTTCATATACCAACAACGAAAAATTTGCAATTCCATTATAGAGTATGAAAAAATATTAAATACCTAAGGAAATAAGTAGATCCCCCTTATCTGTGGGGGATATGTTCTAAGACCTCCAGTAGATGCCTGAAATTGAGGATAGAGCTAGACTCCATGTATAAAGTTTTTCATGTACATACGTACCTGTGATAAAGTTTAACTTATAAATTAGTCACGGTATGAGATTAACAGCAATAACAATAAAATAGAACAGTTATAACAAAATACTGTAATAAAAGTTATATAAATGTGGTCTCTCTAAATATTGTGCAAATTTAATGCCTTTTCCATCTTTTAACTAAGCACTTATCACACACTGTAGCCGTATCTTTTGCAGTTTGAGGTGTGACGGCAAAAGTAGCACAAATTTCCTTTTTCCTTCTTCACAACTGCATACATAGAACATTTGTTCTTACTATATCTTAGCAACCTCAGCATATGTTTGGGTTTTTTTCCTTTATTAAGTCAAGAGCTTTCACCTTTCCACTTAAAGGAAGAACTTTATTGCTTCTCTTTGGCAAATCCGGATTGCCAGCATCACTACTCTTGCACTTTCGGGCCATTATTAAGTAAAATAAGGGTTTCTTGAACACAAGCACTGTGATGCTGTTGTAACCAAGCAGGACCTATGGGGCCTTCCTGGGCCAGGCCCCTCCCCCCAAGTCCTCTGCTTTGGCTCCTCTCGGAAGTACCTAGATAACAGTACTGATGCAGATTTCCTGAGTTGTTTTACAGATGCTGAAGCCACCACCAAATGGAAGATGTTAACTACTTGATGACCATGAGCACGTACCCTCCAGACTTACTGGAGCCTCGGGATTGATAATGTTAACCCCTGTGACACCACCCTCTTACCTCACCATTAACCTATCAGAGAATTGTGCACGAGCTGATCACATACCCTGGGAATCCCCTCCCTCACCTTGCCTTTAAAAATGCCTCCCTGAAACCCATTGGGGAGCTCAGGTGTTTTTGAACATTAGCTGTCCTGGACTCATTGTCTGGTGCCTTACAATAAATGCAGCACTTTCCTTCACCAAAAATATAAATTAAGTAAAAATAAAATTTATGTGGAAGAGTATAAAGGGCCAAGAAGAAAAAAGAAACTTTTGAAGAAGAGTGAGATTGAAACTGATATGGGTCATTTCGGGGGGCCCCAAGGAGCCCAGTCCTTTATGTCTCAGTGCAAAAGAATTCAGTGAGAGGTAAAATGATAGCTAAGAAGTGATTTATTAGAATAGGACGCTTGTGAGGCTTACAAGCGGGCAGGCGGGTGAGAGGGTGCCGTGCCCCCAGAACTTAGGGGGCTACAGTTTTATAATCCAAGGAAAAGTGGGGGTGGGTGGTGTGAAAGGCCACTTTCTTCTTCATTCTTGAGTATACGTCATGCTTGCATCATCAGCTCCTCCTCCAGGTTGGGCAGGGGAGGTTTTTTTTGTCCCTACATGGTCAAGCCAGGTCTGTAAAAATTATTTCAGGTCTCTGTACAATGAGCACCTTTCCATAAATTATTGTTTTTTATGTGTACAGAGAGCATGTCCTAGGGATCATTAACTTAGCTCACTGGGCAGGATGTGGGTCTCATGCCACCATTGTTTTATTGCTTGGGGGCATGTCTCGTGCTTCTGTCACATGGTTTTGTTGCTAAGCAAGCCTGCTTGGTTCTGTGGTTAAGTAAACCTGTTTTCTTGAGTGATCATTAACTTACAGGGGTCTCCCATACTTTTTTCTTTACTTACAGTACCCTCGTGGGATTAACTATTTAATTACCTGATTTGTCCCTTTACTCTGTCGCTATCAAGATGGAGGGATTTACCCTCCCAGATAGCAAGGCTTACCATAAAGCTATAATGATTAAAACAATGTAGTGTTGGCTCAGGGATAAACAAACCAATTAAAAAACACAGAGCCGTCAAATACACTAATGTGTGGATACTTAGTACATGACTGGAGGCACAGATCATTGGGGAGAGGATGAATTTTTCAGTAATTGACACTGAATATGGATAAAATAGAAATGTAATACACTTCTCACAACTTTTCCAAAGATTCATGCCAGTTGAATTAAAGAAATAATATGAAAGGCAAAATAACAAAGCTTCAGAAGAATATATGAAAGAATATTTTATCATCTTAAAGTAGGGCAGGATTTCGTAAACAAGAAATAAAAACCACAAAATTTTAAGGAAGGCATTGATAAATTTGAGAGAAATTCTTAAAATTAAAGACTTCTTTAAAACTCACCATAAAAATTATGAAAAAACAAGTCCTGTAGTATGAGATGATATTTATAAAACATATTAACTGTGTGAGGATTATGTCCAGAATATGTAAAGAACTCATATAAAAATCAATAAGGAAATCACCCACCTGAAAAATGAGTACAGAATTTAAACAGACGTTTCACAAGAGAATATCCAAATGGGCAATGAACATCTGGAAAGGCCACCAACCTCATTAGTAAACAGAGAAATGCAAACTAAAACCCCAATGAGACATCACTACACATCAAATGAACAAAAATTAATAAGTGGAAAGATACCAAACATTGGTGAAAAATATAGATCAACACATTCTCTCCTACTGTGGTGAAAATGAGTACCACCACTTTGGAAAGAGCTAGGCATCACCTAGTAAAGTTAAACTTATACATGCCCTATGGCCCAGTATTCCACTACGAAATATGAAACTTAGAAAAACTCTTGTGCAGGTGAACCAGAGAATATCTACAAAAATATTCACAGCAGCATTAAACAACTCAAATATTAACCAAAGTAAAGTGGATAAATACATTATGGTATATTTAGACATTGCAATGTGTAGTGTAAGCCCTGACAGTTGGATTTTGTTTTTGTAATGCAAGGACCTGACTGAAGCTTTGACAGCCCACTTCAAAGAAGGCTATCTTGAATAAACACATCACCAGCCACAAGACTAGATAAAGAGCCCAGCCGACGCCCCCGACAGCCCCCCCCCACCCCCCACCCCCGTCCTCACCCCTCCAGGTTACTTTGTTTTAGAGATCTTGCTTGATTTCAATAACTGACCATTTGGGCTGCTTTTTGTTTTCTCTTCCTGTGCTTTAAATCCCCCCACTTATGTTTTAAATTCACCAATAAAGAGTGAGCCCTCAAAACCCTAGTGCCCCGACCCCACCCCCGACCCCAACTAAAGCAGAACCCCAGTCCTGTGTTCTCTCTCCCTCTCTCTCCCTCTCTCTCTCGCTCTCTCTCTCCCCCCCCTTCTACCTATGACCTCGTTGTGTGGCCACAGGTGTGCTGTGTAATTTCCAGGTCCTGTAAGTAATAAACCTTTATTTTTTCAGTTTCCTGATGGTTATTGCTGAAGGGCATCTTGCCATCATAATAAAAACTACAAGGGCGAGTCCAACCACAACATTGGTTATTGATAGGCTGAGACTGGCACAAAACAGAATGCTATACAGCAATGAGGATGAGCAAACTAGAAGCACATGCTTCAACACAGGTGAATATCACAAACATAATAGAGAGGAAAGAAAGCGAGTCACAGATGATTACCTACAATGTAGTTCCACTCAAAGTTCAAAAGCAGGTAAAACTGGACAAAGGATTAAATTGTTCAGGAACACATTCAAAGTTGGGAAAAAGAAAAGTAAGAAAACAAGTAACACAAGATTCAAAATAGTGGTTACCTCTGGGGTAGTGTCTTAGCTCCGGCTGCTATAACAAATTACCGTAGACTGGGGCGCTTAAACAACAAACATCTATCTTTCACAATTCTGGAGGCTGTGAGGTCCAAGATGAAGGTGCAAGCAGAGTTGGTTCTTTGCTAGGACTCTCTTTCAGGCTTGTTGATGGCTGTCTTCTTGTCATGTCCTCACAAGGTGGAGAGAGGGCTAGCTCTCTTCCTCTTCTTTTAAGGCTACTAATCCCATCATGAGGACTCCACCCTCAAGACCTAATTACTTCCCCAAAGGCTCCACCTCCAAATACCATGACATTCGGGCTTCAACATACGAATTTTGGGGGGCACAATCATTCAATGCATACCAGGTAGGAAGGGATATGCCATTGGGAAAGGACCACTGGGGGTTGCTGAGGTATTGGCAATGTTTTATTTCTTAATCTACAAGTGGGCACAAAGGTGTTCACGTAATTATTCTTTAAACGCTACATGCATATTTTATATGCTTTTCTATATGCACTATAGATTTCAGAGTTAAAAAAAAAGGAGTGATATCAAATCCCTCTGGATAATCTCAATGCACTGATGTCTTGAAATTTCTGACTTTGTTTATTAATCTTAACCCAGAAAAGAAAAGGCACTCCTGATTTTGTCACGCTCCTGTTTTTCCCTTCAAGTGTTGTGATTAAGGGTTCTCAATCCTTGGAGAGCCTAAAGGCCAAAGATTACTAAGATATTTTATCTACCCTCCACTTTCCTGAGTCTGTGTCCAGCAGACCACGGTCCCCCACCTTTTGGATTCCCCAAGGAGAAAGGGTGAACCACATCCATTCAAGGCTGTGCAGGGCCTCTGAGGGCCGACAGCTGGGGCAGGTCTGTTGGGACCCCACTGATATGTATCGGGACTCCTCCCTCTGCAGATCTGGGTTCATCAGCCTCCAACCAAGGTCCTCACTTCAATGAGTCCTTAGGACATTGGGCGTGGCACATCTGGTTACCCCTGCCTCAGGTCTCCTAAGACCAAGAACAGGGATGGGACTCTGACAGGCCCCCTGTTTTGGGGAGAAGCCCTTTAGTACTCAGGGCCCTAACTGGGGTACCAATTGGGGCTAAAGCTCCTTCCTCTGCAAAACTGGGGCCTCCCCTTATCCCAAGGCCCTCCAATCCCTGTGACTCTCCAGGCAAAAATGAAGGGCTCCTGAGCTGAGCACTCTGCCGTGGGCGGTCCAGGGATAAGAACAACTGGGGCTCTGTGTGAACCTCTCTGCCCGTTGGAGGGGCATCCCCTCACATCGCTCAGACCCCTAACCTTTATTCTTGTTGAACCGCTGTAGAACTGGAGCCACCCCACTAAACCAAAGCCCTCCCCTCCCTGTGACCCTCCAGGCAAAAATGAGGAGGCGTCACAGAGTGAAGTAAGTCAGAAAGAGAAAGACAAATAACCGTATGCTAACACATATATATGGAATTTAAGGGGAAAAAAATGTCATGAAAAACCTAGGGGTAAGACAGGAATAAAGACACAGACCTACTAGAGAATGGACTTGAGGATATGGGGAGGGGGAAGGGTAAGCTGTGACAAAGCAAGAGAGAGGCATGGACACATATACACTACCAAACGTAAGGTAGATAGATAGTGGGAAGCAGCCGCATAGCACGGGGAGATCAGCTTGGTGCTTTGTGACCACCTAGAGGGGTGGGATAGGGAGGGTGGGAGGGAGGGAGACGCAAGAGGGAAGAGATATGGGAACATATGTATATGTATAACTGATTCACTTTGTTATAAAGCAGAAACTAACACACCATTATAAAGCAATTATACTCCAATAAAGATGTAAAAAAAAAAAAAAATGAGGAGGCGCCTCAACCTGATGATTCTTCCCCGGGCTTCCCCCGGTGGCCAGCTGAGGCGGGAGGGGAGAGACTCGCTCAGCCTCCTATGTCCTGGGGGGTGGCTCCCTCACTCCTCATTCACCATCCTCACCTTGCCCCCGAGCGCTGTGGTGTCAGGCCCGCTCTTGGGATGCCACCCTCAGCTGACCTGGGGCTGCTCCCTTTGGATCAAGATCCTCACCTTTCTGGAACCTCTCAGTTGGCAGTCAGGGTGACCCAAATCCAGCCACGGCTGTTCCAGACCTCCATGGGCGACAGCCAGGGCAGGGCTCTATGGGACCCCACTGTTCTGAGTCCTTCCCTCATTCCTCATTCCGGGTCCTCACCTCCATGTCTGTCAGAGGCTCACACCCCGCCCTCTGCTGACCTGAGGGCGCCCTCCTTAGACGGAGGCACTCCTGGTCCTGCGAGGCCTAAGGGCAAGTGAGGGGATGCTCAGCCTCTCGGGCCTGCCTGGGCCCTATAGGTCTCGGAGCAGCCGTAGGCTGGGCTGTGTGGGTTGTCTGTGTTCTGCAGGGTTGGTCTCTCCAGTCCTCCTACATAGGGGTCCTCATTTTGGCTCCTGTCTCCTTGATTAAAGGCTTCCTGGGAAATGGCACATCCCTGCAAACTTTTAAGGAGTTTTCCTTTCTGTAAACCTGACAGAAAATGGTTCCTTGTCCTGGAGTGATGAGCGATGAGGCAGCTGGCCCTCAAGGCAAGAGGCCCAGGTCAGGTGGCACGCTGTGGGAGAAACAGCAAGCTGACCCATCCCCCCTCTTCACCAGCCACACTTAGCCTCTTATGGAACTTCAGTTCGAATGTATGAACTTTCTACAGTGAAGGGGTATCGCCTCAAGATGTTATGAGCCTCTGTCCTTTCAAGGTGATCTGACATTGCATATATAGATGATCATGTGGTCGCTAAATATTATCTTTTTTCTTTATTCATATTTTTCATTTACTTTGGTATTCTTATTGCTCCGTCTGTGTATTCCAGTCCAGTAGTCTGTACACAGTCTTTCTTCTTACTGCCTGAGATACATTTTGAAGTAGAGAGAAGAAAGGGGAATTAAGAGATAAAAGGCTCGGATGACTGGGATAGTGTGAGAGTGGTTTTATTTTAAATAAGCCACTCTCTGGGAGTGTGCATGAGAAAGTTTACTTTTGTCTTTGCACCTCTTTCACCAGCATATCTCCTGATGGAAATGAACCCCTATGTCTTTGTCCTCACACCCCGCCGCCACCCAAATTCGTATGTTGAAATGCTAGCCTCCAAGGTGATGATATTACGAAGCATGGCCTTTGGGACAGGACTAGGTCATGAGAGTAGAGTCCTCGTGACCAGGATTAGTGCCCTTATAGAAAGCAGCCTGAGGAAGCTCTCTTACCCCTTCCACTGTGTGAGGACACAGCTAGAAGGCCCCATCTCTGAACCAGGAAGAGGGCTCTTACCAGACACCAAATCCCCAGCACCTTGATCTTGGACTTCCCAGACTCCAGAGCTGTAAGAAATGAATTTCTGTTGTTTATAAGCTATGCAGTCAATGGTATTTTTGTTACAGTAGCCCGAATGGATTAAGACACCTTATAACAAATTTGACCACCCACATTAAGGAGATCTCAGAAGCCTCACCTGTCTGTGGTTACAGGCCAGGGAGCCCTGGTTCCTTTCACTCATGTCTGGAGCAGGCATAGTTTTTTGTTTTTTGGGTTTTTTTGTGTGTGTGGTACGTGGGCCTCTCACTGTTGTGGCCTCTCCCATTGCGGAGCACAGGCTCCGGACGTGCAGGCTCAGCGGCCACGGCTCACGGGCCCAGCCACTCCACGGCATGTGGGATCTTCCCGGACCGGGGCACGAACCCGTGTCCCCTGCATCGGCAGGAGGACTCTCAACCACTGCGCCACCAGGGAAGCCCCATAGTTTTTTTTGTAAGGGTGGATTAGGTCAATGTCAGTTGGTGCTGCTAATCAGAGTGCTGTCCTCCAGTCTGGGTTTGTAAACTGGACAGCTGCCTCTTACAGACACTGACCTATTCAGATGCCTGCACCTTACTAACCTTCTCAAGATGCTCTCCAGCCTACAGCACGGTAGAAGGGAGTCCACATACTGCTGGAAATTAGTCCTGGCGTAGGAAATGCACTCTCACTGTCGGTGAGTGATTCTGTGCATTGCAGATGGAATCATTTGTTTGACAGTTCTATAGGGAAGAAGGTAGGTAAATATTAATATTTGCCTAAAAGGCAGAATTGATGAACCCTGACTCTTCCTACTTCACTTTGCCTGCTCATGCCCAAGGCTGTGGTTGTGAGAGACTGACCGCATACAGCTCCACAAAGGGGTTTTTTGGATTTTTTTGAGGAGGAGGAGGAGGGGGAGGAAGGGGAGGAGGAGGGAAGGAAGGGAGGGAGGGAGGGAGGGAGGAGAAAAGATTCCTGCCCCTAAAGTACTATGTTAGTCTCATGCAGGGGTCAGCAATGACAGCTCTCAGGCCAAATCTAGCCCACCACCTATTTTTGCAAATACAGATTACTTAAAACACAGCCACATTCATCCATTACGTATTATCTGTGGCTACTTTTATGCTACAAGGGCACAGTTGAGTAGTGTTGACAGAGACTATATGTCCCACAGTGCCTAAAATATTTACTCTCTGGCCCTTTATAGAAAATGACTGTCAGTCCCTGATCTACCAGGAGAGACCAGCATTCACACAAGTAAATATAATTCAAGGCAGAATATGATAAAAGCTGGGACCCATAGCGGAAGTGCTGGGTGAGCACAGGAGAGCAGGAGGGCTTCTCGGAGGGAGAACACCAGAGCTGAGCTTTGAGGGATGGGGTGGATTTGGGCCAGCTGAGATCCAAGAGGGCATTCCAGGTGAGGTGGTCCTCAACCTTGCCTGCTCACTGCGATCACTTGGGGAGCTTGGAATAGGGATGCCTGGTTCTCCCCCCAACCCAGAGATTCTGACTCAGTTGTTCTGGGGCAAGGCCTGGGCATCAGGATTTGTTAAAGCTTCCCAGATGATTCTAAGCGTGGCCCAGGTTGAGAAGCACTGGGCTAAAGAGGTGTCAGGGACCACTCAGGAGCAAGGTGTGCATGGAAGAACTCTCTAGGTGCAGGGGGAAGAGTAGCACGTGGGAGATAAGCTTGGGGCATAGGGAGTTGACATCCAGGCCAGAAACATTGGATTTTGTCCCAGGAAAAGGGACAGTAACAGAATGTGGGCATGAGAGCAACATGATTAGAGGTATACATAAGGAAGCATAATCTAGAAGAAATGTGAAGAATAGATAGAAAATAAGAGCCAGTTAGGGACTATTTGCAAGGGTTTAAGCAAAACAAGGAGCATATCTTATCTAGGGCAGTGACATGTGGCTGGGCAGATTCAGGGGTGAGGGTCAAAATTATAACAAGTTGGGCGTGACATGGGTGCCAACCCATCAGAATGGCCTCCACTATCCAGCCTCAGAGACCCCTGCTCTGGGGACTTACTCCTTTAGCTTGTGGATCATGGAGAAATGTGGGGCCCTGGAGCAGAAGAAGTATTTTTGAACTGGAAGAACATAGCCTTTGGGAAACGGCTGCTACCCGAGGCATTTTGATGGTCATTTGCAGGCGTTGGGGGCTAGTTGGATGTGGGTGGTGCTGAATGGATGGAGCCAGAGACGATGGTGAGGTTTTGAACTTAAGTGATTGGGGGAGTTTTGACGGCCCTTAGAAGGCAAAGGGGACACAAAAAGAGGTGAAGGATCTTGAGAGACAGTGATTTTGGTCTTGAATATAAATAACCAGTTGGCATCAAAGGAGGACTGGCTTTCATTATTAGGCGCCTGCACAACTTGGAGTGACCCTTTTTCTGTGTTCTCTTAAAATGTGCAACAAGGCAGAAACTTCAAGAAACTTCAGGAGACCTAGAGACCAGTAAGGGGGTGATGCCCCTTCACCCTTGTCACGGCATTCAGATAGGACCCAACTGGTTTTAGCCCTTGGCTTGTGAGATGTTTTTCTTTTTCATTTGTTCAAGCACAACTGCACCCCCTGCTTTAAAGAAACAGCAAAGAAGCTTTTGCCTGCAGTTAGGATTCCACTGCTGAAAAGGCAGGTACACTGGACTTCGAACAACCTCTTTTGACCTAGGTAAAATTGGAAAAGCAACATCTAATCAGGAAAGCAGTACCTTCTTTGAGGTGGGTTTAATGGGCAGATAGCTCTCAGTTCTTTAAAAGAAACATTAAGCAACAAGCAGATACAACTTTTTGTTGTTGTTGTTGTTTTACAAAGGTTTCTCATGGGAACGTGGGAAGCATGACATGTCCCATTAGTTGCTATCAGGTAAAATTAGTCTTTCTGAGCAAGGCATGACTTGAGTACAACAGACAACAGCCACTGTTGGTTGACCTCATTTGTGTACCACCCAGAAAGGAAAAACAATCAATTTTGTGGTGAGTTCTAAGATGACTCTAGGTCGATAAGGACGAGCAGTCCTGCAAGGCTGATGTCCTCAACTCATATACTCCCAGGTCTTAGAGAGCAGGGATGGGATGCTGGGGGACCTTGCCACTCTGTATGGACAGAGTTTAGGTCCAAATGACTAAGGTGTTGAATTGAACTCAGGCCACATAAGGAAAGGGATTCCAAGGCTCTCAACCCAGGTGCTTTGGGGAAATGTGTAGACATTACCAGATGGCACAGAAAAAAATATCAAGCCCAATGTGGATTTCTTCACAGTAAATGATGTCCTCTGCCAGTGACCACAACTTGAATATGCATGGGATTCACTTGGGCATCTCTTAGAATTCTGATGCAATAGGTGTGAGGCCGGGCACAAGAGTCTGCATTTTCAACTAGCTACCAGGTGATGGTGACACTGCTGGTCCACTGACCATACTTCTGCAATATCCTGGAAAACTCCTCAAGAGTGGAGACACCAACATAGACTGTTCTGGCAAACAGCACACTAGTGAGTCAGAGCTAGTCTAGTCCCTCTGAGAGGCACTGAGGTGGGAGGGACACACTGGGAAACATACTGGGTAGGTGTCAAAGTTGACAAGTGATAGGAAGCAAAATGCTTGACCTCCTTGATTTCAGCTCTGGGAAGGGGGCTGTGCTTTTGTAAATTCATTTCTGTAATACGGAACACAGTTCAGTCCATATTTAAGGGGCAGGACTCCTGCTTTTGTGTCATTTTCTTGACAACATATTATCCCATTTCTCTTGTTTCTCAATATTGACCCCAGTGAACAGGAAGGTTCTCTGCCTGGTGTGTTATAGGATAGTCCTGCGTGATTCACCTTCCCTCTAGCAGAAGGGCCTGATGACCTCTCCTCATCCATGTCATCTCCAAGCCAATTAGTTTTCATTTTCCCAAAGCCTGATGACATGTGGAAACACAAATCACGACACTTTCCTTTAACTTCCTCATTTGTGAGATGTGGGGGTGGGTCTGGGCATTCTCTGGGGTGTCTTCCAACTCCAATAATCCATGACTCTTAAGAGAATATTAAATTCTCAAACTACAATCTGTGCATTAATAAAGCTTTCTTTTCTGACATAGTAGGCAGCATGCTTCAGAGTTTCTAATAGGAAAAATCACCTGTGCTTTGGGTGGAGCTCTGAGCAATTAACATGGATCAGTCTTAAATGTCAATTTGGGTTTTTATGCCCTGGGTGCCTCAAAGATTTGTCTTGCCGTCTTCCCATGTAATCCAGGAAAACTAGAGATACAGAGTCTACTTCAGGCACAAATATGAATCATCACTTTTAGCTATTTAAAGTGTTGACACTTTCAGAGAACATTTACAATTTAACCAGGGGGTGTACGTGCTATACTTCATGGGGGTGGGGTGCGTGGCAGGGGAGGTGGTGATATACCTGAGAATAGAGAGACTTCTCCCAAGATGACCCCATGGTGGTGGTTATACACACCTCCACACGCTGGAGCCCCTGGGCCTGGCTGGCAGTGTGCCCCTCCAGGAATTGGCTGACCGCATCTGATGGGCATGCCTGGTTACCCCTTCTCACCTAGGGCGCAGGGAGCATGGACAGCCCCCATTTGCGGTCAGCTGTTGTGTCGTTCCTTTGCGGCTTTCCTGCTCTCTGATGATTAGGATTATCCCAGAAAGCAGAGGCTCTCAAACTTTGGTATTCAAGCCCTAAAGAGAAAAATTTGGAATAACTGTCAAAATTATTAAGATACATGGTCTTTGGTTCCACAGTTCCACATTTAGGATTTTTTTTCCAACACTTGCTCATGCATGAAATTATATACGTGATTCACTGCAACAATGTTCGTAATAGCAAAATATTGGAAACAACCTAAATGTTCATCAATGGCAGACAGGATAAATAAATTAGGAGATACTCTGTAGGTGTACGAAAGAATGAGGGGACTTCCCTGGTGGCGCAGTGGTTAGGACTCTGCACTCCCAACGCAGGGGGCCTAGGTTTGATCTCTGGTCAGGAAACTAGATCCCACACGCGTGCCACAAGTAAGAGTTTGCACGCCACAATTAAGGAGCCCGCGTGCCGCAACTAAGACCTGGTACAACCAAATAAATAAATAAATATTTTTTTTAAAAAAAGGAAAGAAAGAATGAGGAAGAACTTTATATAATGATATGGAAAGATCGCCAAGATACAGTGTGTAGTGAAGCAAGAGGCAAAACAATGCATATAATATGCTACCATTTCTGTAAAATGTAAAACAGTGGTGGGATACAGGAAAACACACATTTGTATTTATTTGCATATGCATAAATAATGTCCAGGGGTATACACATGTAAGGAACTAATAACAATGGCCACCTTTTGGAGGAAGGTGGTGATGGATGCTGAGAACTGTGAGGACAGGGGACTGCAGTAGCCTAGTGTCTTTTCACTGAATACCTTTCTGTGTTTTCAATTTTGAATCATGAGAATGGCTTACTTATTCAAAAGTTAAATACGTATTTTAAAAGTTTAATGAAACAAAACTCTCACGTTCTAAGGAATCCCCTAGGGTGCTTTAAAATGCAGATTTTTAGGCCACGCCCTCAGATGTTCCAGAGTCAATAGGGATCGAATTGGGGAATCTGCCTTTTGCAACAAGTAGCCTGGGTGCTTCTGGTGTGTTGATAGATGGTTCTGGAACCAAGGAACTATGGGGCATATAGCCACAGACTACATTCATGCAACAGCTATATTTTTATTGAACATTGCATACATGCATCTGTCCATTTCATAAATTATGCTTTATTATATTAAGAAATAAAACACATTTCTTATCTTCTGTGACTTGAATATTCAGTTTACTACACTGGATTTGACTTAATGTCATACAGACCAGGTACAGTGATAGCACTGGGAACATTTCTTGAAAAATATGAGAACAATGAATGAGCACGATTCATACACAAAATTTTACATGGTCACACAGTTAAGTTTGCTCATTTAAAAGGAACTGAATCATTCACATTATTATTGTGAATTTCTTATAAATAATTCATTACTCTAAGGAGTCTAGGCAAAGCCAAGCCATGACATTATTTACACTAAGTACCACACCTGGAACTTGTTCCGAGTTATTTAATACAGAGCACATTTTTAATGTCATAAATATTTACAGTTAATAGTAACAAGTACAATTATAATTTACAAAATATGAGTATAATATTTAAAACAAAATGGAAAATGACATTAAAGAAGCTTGTGCCAGGTATTTTTACAACTCACTAAATTGACCATTTCAACAAATTTTATTACCCCAAACCCTGCTGACTCAGATGCAAAAAGGTCATGTTTGAATCAGTTAAGCCCAAATTAAAGGAAAAAACATTTTTAAAGAAAATCAGTTTAACTTTCTTAATGTTGTACATGGTCAATATTGATATATCAATATCAGTAGCTAAAATTGAAGCAAAGTGATGAAAAATTTAGATTCACAACAGGCCCAAATTATATAATGTACTTTGAACACTGAACTCCTGGATTATACCAAAATTTTCAAGCTTGTCTGGGAATTAATGAGGTGTTCAGTGTGTGAGGTTTTACTATCCATTAAAATGATCCTTTTAAAAGACCATAAAATTACGGGAGTCCTTCCATGGCATTATATAGCTCTGGGAATGAAATTTAAATATGGGTAAAAAAAGGAAAATAATCTTATTTTCTAGAACGTGAGCTCACAGAGAGCAGAGAGACAGTGGTGTCTGGGATTCTAACAGGGCACTTAGGGCTGGGCACTCAGATATCTAGGTCCATACCTGAGCCCATGACTTGGCCCCTTAGTCCAGGAGATCATTTTCTATTCAAGGCTATTCATGTAGCCTGCGTCTCCAGACTCCAGGAAACCATCCACTGTCATATCTTACTCTTTTGAGGGGGAAGTGGGTGGTTCCACCTCTTCCTGACACCTTTTCGCCAACTTCAAATCCTGACTTGAAGAAGGATGCCTGGACTGATTCCTCTCACTGGGGTCCTCTCTCTGAACATGGCACTTCACCAAGGGTTTTTTCTCCTCAGCTACTCACATAACCAGGTGGGAAATTCTTCCCAGGGCCTTCGATTGCAACTGAATTGTGTCTCTGGGGGTAACTGAACTAAGGGACCTCTTCGCCCACCTACTTTGTGCTGCATTTCAGCCTCTGCCTGCAGTGAGTCCTTAACTTATATGCTTAGAAACATCTTTGATGCCCTTTGTGCATATTCTTTGACTTTATCACGAGTTCAGGCCTTTGGACAAAATCTAGAGTAGGGAACAGGACGGTCTATTATGTTCCATGGACTGAGTTTCTCACGTGGGCTGGATTTGGGAAGCAACGCTGAGCAGTGGACTGGACGAGGACATAAGAGAGATGCAGGCCCAGGTTAATGCTCTGTCATTCAGCTGTGCCATGTGGCCTTGGCATCGTGGAGCGATCTCCCTGAGCCTTGGCTTCGTCTTCTGAATGCTCTTCAAGGTGCTGGTTAGGATGAACAGCAATGTGCTCAGCACTGCATGTGGTACGTCCTCGGGGCTTGGGGAAGTTGAGCCTCTTCCTTCCAGCACTTCTAGAGCCACAGGACTCCATTCCGACAAGGAATGCCATTCCCAATAGTATGCCTCCCCTGAGGCAACCAACGACAACTCCATTCACCCCTTCATGCCAAGTTAAACAGAGTCACCTGGGGGGGCAACAGACTATCCTGTAAACTGGGATGGCGATGATCAGCACTGTTCTTCAATAGCACAGAATGGGCTATGAGAATGAATGAGATCAGGTTACGTTGAATCATATGAAATCATCTTTTTAAACGTCAATCTGGTCCCATACCCACACTTTCATGCTTCAGCCTCATAGTTCCCTGGGCCTTTTTGTTTTTTTGTTTTGCGGTACGCGGGCCTCTCACTGTTGTGGCCTCTCCCGTTGTGGAGCACAGGCTCCGGATGCACAGGCCCAGCGGCCATGGCTCACGGGCCCAGCCGCTCTGCGGCATGTGGGAGCTTCCCGGACTGGGGCACGAACCAGCGTCCCCTGCATCGGCAGGCAGACTCTCAACCACTGCGCCACCAGGGAAGCCCGGTCCCTGGGCCTTTTAATCTAATAGTGAATGGTCACTAGTCAATGTCATTTACAAATTTCCACAGTAAAGGATGTAAAGCAGCTCTCTGGTCAGGGTATCTTTGAAGGCCAAGTATCATGGTAAGAGGTTGCTTGATATTATAGTTGTTGTGTTTGTGTTGGGCGTGTATGTGTGTCGGGGGCGGGGAGCGGAGTTGTCGAGGTTGGGGCTGAGAGAAGTGACCATCCAGATACAGAATGAAGTACAGCTTGTTAGGGCTCGGTTTCATTGACTAGCTCACACAAAGCCTGGTCCCAGGAGAGTGACTAATTCCTTTGTTTTCAGCTGTTAATCCATTTTATGAAAATTCAGCCAAATATTAGACAAATGTTTCAAATGTGCTCCCTTCCTCTCAGCAACCCAGGGTTAATTCTAAGCTACTCCTTAATGGGAACTCCTTCCTGGTGTGGGTGTGAAGGGCACGAATGGCCAGAAAGTTTGCACCTCCCCATCTCATCACAACACCACGTGTACAATTATTCCACTCTCATACAGTCGCGTTCCCGGGGCCAGCGTTTCTATCTGGCTCCTGGGAAAAGTGACTTAGCCACCTTGCAGTCCACAGATTGAGGGTGTCATTCAACTTGTAGTCCCCAAACAAAGCTAATCACTATTATCAGAAGCTACTTGGCACATGAGTAGACTCCGAAACCAGTAACCAACGGCTACTTGGGCACAAACGAAGACTTTATAACTTAAGTGTGCCCATGTCTTGTGGACAAGTTTATTTATTTCTATTTAACATATATTTTCATAACAAGCTGAACTTGGTCTGTGTGAAGTAGACTCTAAACTGTTTATTTATCTAAGGGTTCTCCATCCTTCAAGATGAACCCAAATTGTTTGTGGGGCAAAGCAGGGAAATCCAGGGCTTATTAATGAGGCGGAAGGCCAGGTTCAGTGGGGGAGTGAGGGCAGCCAGAAGAACAGGGTTCAGCCATCTGCACTTATGGGGAATCATCACGTCAACGACAGGGCGGGGCCAGGATCTTCTTGCTGTGGAAAATCCCTCTGAGCAGCAGCCGTGCAGCGTTGGTGGGAAGACTGCTTTGTTTATTGCTTAATCTGTCACTGTTGAGCTGCCTGCCTCAGGGAGGCTCAATTTAAGATAGATTGAAAGGTAGTGTCTGAATAAACTGAATAAACACAGATGGTTTTCCACAGCCAAAATTGATTTTTTTTTCCCTCACCAAAGACATTAGCTCTAAACGTGATTATCTTTGGAAGCCAGGAGTGAAAGTCTTAGCTCCAGCTGCTGCCACACTCAGCCCTAACAGAGAGGTGATACCACGTGGGGCCTTGGGTCTCCCTCACCGTGATTTTAGGTTCCGGAGGTGAAATAAAAATTCGACTTCCCTGGAGAAGGGCCCGGCTGAGTTCATCCCAGTGAGAAAGTTGGAGTCAATCCATCAACTGATTCACAAAATAATTTGATCAGTCCTCTAGGTCACTGGCTGGCAAAGGCCTCCTCCAACCTTTTCACTGAGGAGTCTCAAAGAGGTGATAAGATTTGCCTAAGGACACACAGCTAGACCCAGACATCGATCTCCTGTTTATCCAGAAGCTAGAAAGGAGGCCAGACACAGTCTATGCCATGATGTTAACTGAAGGAGGCATTAAGATAAGTCCTACTCCCAAAATGTCTTCGTTAGCAGGGAGATCAGAGATGCTTGAACAAGTCATGCTAGGAACCCAGAATGCTAAGCACTTTAGCAACTAACTAGGTATGGAGTCACTTATACTCAAGAGTTTTGAAGAAAGCCAAGGGTAAAAGTGTGGAGCAGCAGTTCAAGATAACAGGTGTGTGGAGGTTGAAGAAGTGTGAATAGGAAAAGTACTCTTTGTACAAGGAGGAGATTGAGCAAGGTGTTTTCTTCTATCTCTTTCAGCTCTAATTACAAAACATAACAAGCTAACGGGATATCATTCATACAAATTATTCAAAGTGATGGAATTGTCTGTCTCCTTCCATTCCACTATTGGGAACATGAGTGTAGAATGGTGGTTGAAGGATTCTCAAGAGGAGTTGCTGCCAAGGTGGTAGAAATGGGGCAACTGTGAACAGGTGGCTACATAAATGCTTAAGAGTCAGAAATCGAAACAATGATGGGGCTCAGAGGATCTCAGCAACAGAAGGGACTGTCCTCTCATTCTAGAGATTTTAAAAAATGATAGCCATATATACATACATATATATATATATATATATATATATATATATATATATATATATACACATATATGACAGAGTTGGGATGTCAAGCTAAAAATCTTGGTTCTTTCAGCTATACTACCTGTCTTCTTTTCAAACTGTCCCATGTAATTATGGAGCACCAGGAAAGCAGGTGTGTACAGTATGTAAGTGCATGTAGCAAACAGAAGTGCAGAGGTTCACTCCAGCTAATACAATTATAAATACAGATCTTTACAACAGTCTTGGTCCCAACTGCTAAAGCTCTGCAGACAGTGAGCACTTCCTTGTATCAAGACAAAAAAATCTTATAAAAATCTCATGTGGAAAAGAGAGCTGACTGTTCTATCTCACCTGGATAGAGAAAACCAGAACTAAAACTGCCTTAGTGTGTGAGGGCTACACATGAGGGCACATTTGCAGAATTTGGATTTATCTGAAAGTGGGGTAACACATTTGCAATCTGTCAGAATTGGCCTGTCCTTGAGTCAAGAAAAACTTGATTCAGGGTATCTAAAGAAAGAGAGTCAAATCCTTTTACTCACTTAGAAAACAAAAAAGATTTAAGTCCAGTATTTTTCTGCACATGGGCTGTTTCATAAATACTCTTCATAAGTAGAAACTTAATGTATCTGTAGCTGTCTTTCAATCAGTTCTTAAAGCTGAGACCTCCCCCCGCAACTTTCTTACACATACTGAGACAGAAACACATATTACTGACATTGAATTCATCTCCTGCCACAGACTTTAGGTAAAGCAGACATTAAATGTAAACATGTTTCTATTTCCACTCAAATATGATCCCTTTCTTCTCATGTGAAACTACTTCTTCAGTGTAGCAGACAAGGACAGCCAAATAGAAGTAAATACATTTGTCTGAAAACCCATATGCCTAAAATAAATACTATACTTTATGCACTTTTATAAATGTTTGATGAATGGATGGTATGATCAATTTTCCCCGCGAAGGATTTCTCTGATATGGTGGAACCGCACCATGGATGATTGCAATTGGGTAACAGCAAAAAGGACCTGCATTGAGTTAGAATTCAGAGTGTGAGCTATCACTCCCCAGCCACACCTGGACCTCAATATACGTGTCAGTGTGTTTGGTTGTGTTTTTGCCTTAAAATGATGTGGTGAGTGTTTCTCCTATGTCCTCAGCAATGTCTTTTAAAAATAATCGACATTCAGGGATTTGTTTTAGATTGGCTACCGGTGTTATCAGTTTGGGGACTGTCCCTTATACATGGGGCTCGCCTAGGGTTGACTTTTCATATTACAAGTGTAAAAAAAACTTCCTTGGTTTGTGATTATAAGTATTCCTGAAAAACGACTCAAATCGTCTTCTTAAAGCACTGACTTCTGCTTAAAGAAATGACAAGGTGAAGTCTTTCACAAAGTGCAAATTCAGTGTACAATTTCTCTGCTATATAAATCTGGTTGTTCATATAGTTTCTATGACTTAGTTGAGCACATCTGTATGTCAGGGTTTAACGCTTAAAATAATGATTTCCTATTTGTTCCCTTTTCTAAAAAAGGGAAAGTTTGCTCTGCGTCAGAAGCAGCATTCACAAGTTGAAATGGAAAACACAGGCCTTGATGGGCCTTTCAAACATAATAGTGACCCATTTGGGCCTCCCCCCAACCCGCCCACATTGCTCATGAGCCTGCCAAAAGGTCTTCGGACAGTACAGAGACAACAACAGAGGCGAGGGTTCCTTACCAGCCATAAGGCAAAACCAGGAGTCCCTAGGGGGCAGGGTCAAGGGTCAGTCTAGACGTACCCCTCGTGACAGATGTTTCCGTTGAGGAGGCTGAAGGTGGCCGCGGAGGGTGTGGTGCTCTTGAAGGAGGTCATGCAGGTGGTGCTCCTGCCGGTGCTCTGAGACCGGGTCATCAGGCTGGGCCGGCAACAGAGGAGCTGGGTGTTGAACTGTTTCCTGAAACTCTTGCTCAGCAGGTAGAGGGCAAAGGGGTTCATGCAGGAGTTGGTGAAGGCCAGGAGGCGGGCACAGATGCTGGTGACGAAGTGGAGCACGGAGGTGTCCACCTCGGAGTAGTGGTAGGAGCGGTACAGGTAGATGACGTGGTTGGGGAGCCAGCAGAAGGCAAAGAGGCCCACAAACACTAGCACTGTCTTGGCCAGGCGCTTCCGGGATTCGATCTGAGGAGAGAGTGACACAGAGACAAAGATGTGGGCAGAGCAAAAGATGGGGAAAATGAATTAGGGAAATGGACGGGCTCACAAGGCCACAGAAAAGAAGTTCAATAGTTCCACTGTGCCTCTGAGCTCTTTAAACAAAGTTGATTACATGCTTGAGTGGACTGCACAACGAAATTCTAGTAAGTGCCCTCTTTGTCCTCAGGAGGGCATTGGTGCAGTTATCAGCCATATGACTTCATGTCTTTCTTGGCTCCACAGTTAATAATTTCTTCTTCCCTCTGATGCTTAAAAAAGCAGCCAGCTTTGTTCTTCCTCATTCGCCAAACCAAGATAACTGCCTATTATTATGTTTTTTACTCTCAAGTTTTTTCTGGCCTATATAGCACAGGAAGGGTCTCAGACAAAAGCGGGCTGAGCATCCCCTTTTTTTCCCAACTCCCTCTGCTACAGCAAGGGGAAACATTGTTCTCTATAAAGAATCTGGGGTACAATGGATGTTTACCACTGGGAGGTCTTTCAAGCAGGGAGACAGTTTCACTGAGAACTGCCATTTCCCCCCCATAATTGATGAGGGAAGAAAAGAATTTTAGAGGGTGAAGCCTCCAACTGAGTCAGCTACACGTTTTAAACGGAGGGAGAGTCTTTCTGCTTTTCCATCATAAATACCACATGATCTACTTTTGGACTAGAAGACAAAAACTGATGAAGACGACAAAGCCAGAGCCCCTGGTTTCTACCATTTATACCACAGGATGAAATTATGGGGGTGACAGGGGGATTGGGGAAGGGAGCCTAACGCATAAGGAGGGCATCCTGCGCTCTGGGCCATCTGGGGGTACATGTGTCTCTCTTGTAATCCTCCAACAGCCTTACAATATGTAGGTTATTACCCTCATCATGGATAAAAAACTGACTCTCAGAGAGGGTAAGTAAGTCAGGAAGCCTGGATTTGAACTCAAATCAATGTGAACCCATCTTAATCAAACTACTGCTTTTTCTTCAACCAGCCTCGTTTTCCTGCCCTTTCTGCTTTATCACATGTGGTAACTGTCTTCCTACCCAAACAATGTGATTGGAGCTTAAAGAAGTCACATCCCTATGAGCCTCAACATTTTATTTTTTAAAAAACAACAACAGATTTTTCTCAAAAAGAAACCCATACTCCAAAGCTTTCAGGTTCTCAATACCTTGCTAGCCTAGGTCTCTTTAATAAGAGAACAAGATTCTTAAAGAACACCTGCATGCCTAGTCTTCTGAAGCTAGGAGTTCCTGTTTACCATCTGGCCACATGTCACTCACCTCTTCTACTGCAGAATCAGGCAACATGACCACCCAAATACTGAACTTGTCAGTGGAGTCCTAAAGAAACGCAAGGAATCAAGTCCCCAAGGAGGAAATGCATCACTTCTAAGTACCCACCTGCTTCTTGATGTGTATATTCCCTTCCACGGGTAGATTGCAAGCACTCTGGATCAGATTTTTGGCAATAAAGTAGTAGTAAACAGAGATGATCAACAGCGGGATGATGTAGAAGACCAGGAAGGAAGCCATGGAGTGGATTTTGGGGTGCAGCTCATTAGAGTGTGGGTATGGGGCACAGCTAATGAAGGTCTGGTTGGTGCTTTCCTCGTGGAAGGGATGTAGGTCAGAAAATACAGCCTCTGGGATGGCCAGAAACATGGAGATGATCCAGATCAGTGCGGCTTTGAGGCAGATCTTCATCAGGGCATGAGAGGCCTGGATATCCATTGGCCGGACGATGGCTTTGTACCTGGGGCAGGGAAGAGGGAAGTTATCTAGTACTATCATGGATGCCTAGGCCGGGACTAGGGTGAGGCCAGTGAGGCCCCTGAGGTGCAATACTTAAGGAGGCGTTGACTGTCAGGTTCAAGCAAGTGCCGACTCTGAACTCACAGCGAGCACCTCCTTAAATGTTGCACCCCAAGTACCTGGCTCACTTCATCCTAGTCCTGGCCCTGAAGGATGCTGCTCCCTTTCCCCTGCAGTAATATTCTGCCCACATTCTTTCTTGATTTTAAGAATGTTTCTCAGAAAAGCTGAAGCTCCATTTATTTTTCTTCTTAAATCACAGAAATGAATAACAAGGCATGTTTAACAAAGGACGCTGGAACAAGAAGGTTGGCTTTTTTTTTTTTTTTTTTTTGGCAAAGCCTTCATTTTGAGTATTCAAATGCAGTTTAGGAAACATTTAGTCACTGAGTATTTACATACGCCTCTTTTCTTTTTCGAAGGTTGCAGAACAAATAGTCCACTGAAAAAGTCATACACAGAAGCATCCCTGTAATTATCAAATGAATCCCCCCCCACCCCCCGCCCTCCTACTCTCTTTCAGCCTCATCTTCTCTTGCAGTATTTAGGTCCTTCCTGGTTTCTGTGCTACATGTGCCCCTGTCGTGGGTCGAGTGCTCTGGGAATGAGACATTGAGGTGAAGTCAGGAGGACACAGAGTTTATTGTTGATGAACACCTGTGGGGAAAGGGAAGGAGGCAGGACTGGGCAGAGGGAGCTATCAGACCCTGATGCAGATCTGACAAGGTCTACACCAGCCAAGGTGACCAACCATCCTAGTTTGCCTGGGCATTTCCCAGTTTTAGCACTGAAAGTCCTATGCCCTGGGAAACTTCTCAGTCCCAGTGACCATGACAGCTGGTCGCCCTACACCAGCCCAATGGGAAGCTCAGGAGCAAAGATTGCCCAATGAAGGGGTCCTGTCTTGGTGGAAATGGCCAAGCCCTTGTATCACCACCTGGCTTGGTCACTGGCTGGTGATGCAGTGAGTCAAATCCTGAACTGGAAAATTCTACAGGAATAATGACCACATTTTTTCAACAAATATATGGCATAAAAGAGCAGAGAAAATGGTTTATAGACTGACTGATATCAGTGTAATATGTAGACTCCTTTTGGATTTTCATCCAAACCAAACAACCATAAAAAGATATTTTTGAGACTATTGAAGAAAATCAAATATAGAGTTAGTACTGGTGATATCAAGGAATTATCTTTAATGTATTAGGTATAATAGTGGTATTGTTGTCCTGTGCTTTTTAAAAAACTTTATTTATTAAAAACACACCCTAGGACTTCCCTGGTGGTGCAGTGGTTAAGAATCTGCCTGCCAACGCAGGGGACACGGGTTTGAGCTCTGGTCCGGGAAGATCCCACATGCTGTGGAGCAACTTAGCCCATGTGCCACAACTATTGAGCCTGTGCTCTAGAGCCCGTGCTCTGCAACAAGAGAAGCCACCACAATGAGAAGCCCACGCACTGCGATGAAGACCCAACGCAGACAAAAAAAAACCCCAAAAAACAAAAACACACCCTAAAATATTTATCAGTGAAATAATATAATATCTAGGGTTTGCTTTAAAATATTCAGATATATTCATATATCATTTGTACAATTAAAAAATAAGTAAAAATGCATTGCCAACAGTTTTCTATTATGGAATATTCATAAAATATCAAAGAAATTACAGAAATCCCATTTACTAAGCTCTTGCCTTGTGCCAAGCAGAGAATAGCATCGACATGATCTCATTTATGTTTCAGACAACTCCAACAGGTAGGTGCTATTATCCCCACTCTACAGGCAACAAATTGAAGCTCAGATGGTTTCAGAGGTGGTGAAGTCAATATTCAATTTGGGACCAGCTCTTTTCAGGATAGTACAGCTCTTTCAGAAGCAAGCTTTGGGCAAATCCTTCCTAGAGAGAGAAAAATAGACCAGCCATTTCCCAGATGTGTACGGAACATACCAACTGTTCCCTGGAAGTCTAATGGTTCTATAGAGCTTGGAACATAGCAGTCTATATCTTCTGGTTTGGGCTGCTCTGCCTGGAGCTCCCAATGAAGGGAGACCCCACAGGGCGGTTCTCGTTAAGAGTGATGACTGGTTGGACTAGGATGGATACTCAATATTCGAAACCAGCCAATAAACTGCCTGGCCAACTACCAAAGAGTCTCTCTTTCTCTTAAGCATTTAAACTGAAAAATTGAGAGGATGTAGTTAGTCAATCATAGATGACAGAAATAAAATATTATGATATCGAGGGAGGGATCAGTGCAAGATGAATAAGCAAAGTAGGCAGAGTGAGACAAAGAGAATGAGGCAGATAGAAAAGCAGAAGAAGCTGAGATGATGTGGCTCTAAGTCATACAGAGGGTCCTTGGTTCCTGGCCCACAAGCTACTTTTGAATGTCCAAGAGGTGTTCTGTTATAATCTTACAATTCTCCCGTTCCCTTTTCACTTGAGTTAGTTTAAGTGGCAACCATTCTTTGTCAACAAAAGAGCCTTATTTAGAACAATTAGACATGGTGGTCATTTAAAGCCATCATCAGATTTTATTTCCAGGATCATTTCGCATAGATTATCCCCCACTTGCGGTCCTTTGTAAGAAAGAGCCATCAACTTTCGATTGTACTCAAGAGAGAGACTAGTCTATGTCCTATTCTTAAGTTCGCCATCACTTTCTTGCCTCCGCCCTTTCGTCATGCCTGATTCCAGAGTCTCCATTCATCTGAAGCCTGTCCTTCCAAATTCCAGCTTATAAGTATCATCTTGAAGCTTTTGCTGATCAATCTAGGCCTCGATAATTCCCGTTCCTTCTCCCAACCCAACCTGTCTAATTTTACTCTTCTCGTGTTACACTTACTCTGCACTACTTTGAATTGCTTGCTAGCTTTCCATGGGCATGTCTTTTTTAATTTTTTTCTTTTTTCTTTTTTTTTTGTGGTACGCGGACCTCTCACCATTGTGGCCTCTTCCATTGCGGAGCACAGGCTCCGGACGCACAGGCTCAGCGGCCATGGCTCACGGGCCCAGCCGCTCCATGGCATGCGGGATCTTCCTGGACCAGGGATCGAACCTATGTCCCCTGCATCGGCAGGCGGACCCCCAACCACTGCGCCACGAGGGAAGCCCGGGCATGTCTTTTCTACCTGACGTTCTCATAAGTTCCTGAGGTCAGAAGCTTATATCTTCTCTTCTCTTCTTTCTGTATCACTGAAAATGCTCCAGGTCCCCTGTTCCGCTTACCACTTATTTCAAAGTAGAGGCTCAGCAAATACTTGCTAATCAATTAGGATTAATAATATGTGACTTGCAGATGTGTCTTTTATTTTCAACTTCTCATAAACAAGCGACAGCAGATTCACTTTCGCACACCTAGTAAGAGTCATTCTTCCACAGAATGACCAATTCACTCCTCTGACAATATGGGGCCAAAGACAATTGCTTCCCACTTCTGAAAACATCTGTGCTTCATTTTTCTTATGCAAACACCGGAAAGGTCAAAAACATTCTCTGTGCAAGATTAACGTGTCAAAGGGATTCTTGGCAAGTAGAAGTAGCTGGCTTCCACACCCAGGGTTGGAAACCTTTGCCCACAGAAAGGTATGTCTTTTATTCAAACACGGGCAGTTTGTTTAGTTTTAAGGATTCAGCATTTCAGCCCCTATTTGTTCATAATTACCTACCGAAGTCTGTGGGAATTGTTGAACAACAATATTTTAAAACCTCCATTACAATCCTAATGCACGCTACCTGGAGAGGACTGAGGTGAAGAGAAAACGAAATGAACTAAATGTTCTCTAGGGTAACTGACACATTGTCGGCATTTAAATTAGAATCCTAATACCTAATAAGATTTGACAAGACTATTAAACATTGGCTTTATTTTCTCCTGAGAATAACGCCAAGAACTTTTCTGAAGAAATGTGAGGCGATTATTAGCTGGTTTGTAAAATGACTATAGTCCAGAGCAATGGAGTCTTATCTTCTTTGAGCTATTACGCTGCAAATGGAGAGTTTGCTGGTCCTTGGTACCCATCAACTGTTATCTTTAGTTATGTAACAGATTACAGTCATCCTTTTCTGTTCTTCTCTCTGGGCGAAATAACTCCAATGCTCTTTTTCACTCTTCTTAATATACTCTAGTTTCCTTGGGGCTCTAATGTGAATTTGGGAGCAGAGAGACCTAGTTCCTAATGGTGATTCTACCCACTAGCTTTATGATCTTGGACAAATCACAGACTCCTTGCACCTCAGTATTCTCATCCCTGAACAGGACATAATTCCTGCAACCTTCAATGTAATAACTGATTCAAGCAAAAATAGTAAAACCACTGAGGGAGAGGTTTTCGGGGAACAAGATATACACATAGTCTCAAAGAGTTTCCCCACAGATTACTATTTAATTACAAAAGGAAAATGCACCTTTATGTTGGGGGGGTACAGAGGTCACCCGTCTAATCAAGTGGTGAAACCCAGGGCGAACTTCTCCATTAGGTAGGCACGGGTCTGGGGCCCATGATACCTTTAGAGGCTCGGGAAAATGTTTTAATTTCTTTTAAAATCAGGGAAAAAAATGAACATAATCCACCTTGGATTATATTTATCTTTGTGCCAATACAACTATAAAATATAATTTTTTATATGTTTTATGGAGAAAGGATCCCATGAAGGTAAAAGTGCAAAGGGCCCAGGAAATTCATAATGTGGTCCTGATCAAACTTAGCATCACTGATAGCAGGACAACCTGCGATCCTGTGCCTCCTATGCAATGCAATGGGAAGGACATAACATTGCCTATGCAGTGTTCTTGTCTCCAATTTTTAACCTGAATCTACTATGAAGAAACAATTAGACAAATCCACTTCTGGCACATTCTACAAGATAACTGACTTGGATTCATCAAAACAGTCAACATCATTGTTTTAGAAGAATGTAGGGGAGCTACTATTCTACCTTAAAGGAGATTAAAGAGATATAACAAGTAATCTTTTTCACAATATGTCATATGTCAAATTATTATGTTATACAACTTAAACTTATACAATGTTATGTGTCAATTATATCATAATAAAACTAGAAAAAAAGAGATATAATAGCCAAATGCAATGCATACGCCTTGATTTGGTCCTGGATTTAGGGGGCAAGAAAAGCTATAAAAGACATTTTGGGGACAATGGAGGAAATTTGATCAGGGATTACATATTACTTGGTATTAAGGAATTATTGTTAATTTCATTGGGTATGATAACAGCATTGGGGTTATGTAGAAGAGTGTCCTTGTTCTTAGGAAATACACAAACATACTTAGAAGTGAAAGGTCAGGATGTTTGTACCTTACTTTCCAGAGTTCAGCAAAATAAAACAAAACAAACAAACAAATATATATACTAGAGAGATATATAATTATTATATACTTTACATATATATAGGCTACAAAGAGAGCAAGAACAAAATCTAGGAAATGTTCATTGTGGAATGTGGGTGGGTATTATACAAGAGGTCATAAACAGGTTGGGGAGAAAACTTACTCTAAAATATAGAATTTTTAAAAGATGAGCAAGTAGTAAAATAATAATCTTAAAATAATGTGATATATATTTTATTAACAGTAAATGTTGTTGTCATGGGAAAAACTTTATTATAATTATAATTTCAATGGGATTGAATGTGTCATATCTGATTAGCGCCTCTACCAGGAATGAGGGAATTCGTCTTCTCTGTTATGTTCATATTGTTCTCTTGGAGTTGCAATTTTAGTATCATCTACAATCTGTGGGGTTTTGTTTTGCTCTGTTTTGTTTTGGCAGGAATATTTTTAAGCTAATGTTCATTTAGGGAGGTTAATTAAAACTAGATCATGCTAAGGACCCAAGAGTCAGCAAGCCCCTCTATGTTTCAGAGTAAACCCAAGAGTTAACTTGATGCTAAAATTTCCTCGGATCTCAAGGCTGCCGGGCAGCACCTTAGACCGCTTCCGTGAGCCGAATTAGGCGGACAGTCGAGAATAAAGATGTGGTCAAAAAAAAAAAAAAAAAAAACAACTAGATCATGCACAAGCAGATGTCAGTCTGTAATGCCTCTCCATTAGCTGAAAGTGTAGGGAAGAGTAAGGTCATTGTTGAGACTTGTACATGGGGGGAACCCCACTCCTGCTGCCTGAGCTGCACATGACAAGGGATCCTCTGACGTGGACTCAGTGACCTCAATTGAGGGTGAGCCTCAATTTGGATACTACACAGTATTAACTTTTAATTCATCCTTATTTTTAAATAAAAATCAAAATAAGTAGAAGTGAACTCCACTTTGGGGTCCATTGTCCCAGAACACACTTTCCAGAAAATTTAGCTAAGGTTTCAGGGGGCTTTCTAAGGGTCTGCAGTGAAGACCTTCTTGTCTCCGGAAGAGGGGAGCTTAAAACTCAGACCAAGTCAGAGGATCAAGATCCATGTTACAAAGTGTACTCATAATTTTTCTTATTTTCTTCAGAGAGATTCAGATACAGATCGTGGATCCACGCAGGACCACCTCTGAGTAAAATCCTGAAGTTACACCTTTGTGAATCAAAATTTCCCCTCCATTGTGTTCTCCCCCTGTAGGAGCCCACTGTCTCCCTGCTTTGAGGAAGGGAGTGTGTATCAGTCATTTGCTCTTTAGTATGGATTCAAGTCAATGAGATCACTTTCCTGTATGTAGAGTTCTACCTCTGATTATGTAAGGAAGGCTCTGTTTCCCAATAAAGGTATTTTTGTTTATTCCTCCATCCAGCAGATGGAAGAGACATTTGGGGTGCAATGGATGCAGGCAGTTAGACTTCTAAATATTTACTTTCTTCAAAGGCTTACTCTGTAACTATCATGTGGGGATTTCTTTCTTGTACCAGATTGCAGAGGAACAAGACCATTCTGTACCTGGGTTTCAATTAGATTGATTCTGTTAAAAACAACAACAATAATAATAGCTAACACTTATTGGAGACTTCCTATGGATCAGGTAACTAAGCTATGAATTTTGTTTAAAATGTTGCTTTTTATCCTCACAACAGTTCTAGGTGGCAGGTACTAGTATTATTGCTCTTTTACAGATGAGGGAAATGATGCGAAGTAAGTTTTCCACGGCCATCAGTGCTAAGCATTGGAAACAAGATTTGAGCCCATGCAGGCTCTCACCTAAGCCTCTACCACCAGGCCCTACTGCTTCCTATAATGATGGTCCTGTGGTTGACCAGGCAACCTGGGCTTTCTATTGTAGGGGAAGAAAAATCATTTTCCCTCTACCCTTCTAGGTTCTTGACTAAGACCCCATACAATAAAAGGCAGCTTAACAGGAGAAAAACAAACAGAAGTTTAATAACATGTATACCTCCTTGACAACATGGGAGAGACCCAGGAAAACTGAGTAACTCCCTGAAAAGGCCCAAGCCATCACCTTAAATACCATCTTCAGCTAAAGACAAAAGAAGTGGGTGGGGGAGCCAGTCCTAGGAGGTTACCAGGCCAAGAACAGTAAAGTATAAGCTCATTCTACAGATTTCAGTCCATGCCTTCTACATTGATAAGTTTCTAGAGATTTAGAGTCATCCTCTTTTTCCTGGTACCAAAAGGGAGACACCCTTACAAATGGAGATTTCCCTTATAAATGTAAATGTCTCCTATAACAGGGTAACTTCTACTCAGTTTTTAGACCTTCTCCTATATGTGCTATTTTCTTTTTTTAAATTAATTAATTAATTTATTTATGGCTGCGTTGGGTCTTCATTGCTGTGTGCGGGCTTTCTCTAGTTGCGGCGAGCGGGGGCTACTCTTCGTTGCGGTGCGTGGGCTTCTCATTGCAGTGGCTTCTCTTGTAGCACAGCACGGGCTCTAGGCACGCGGGCTTCAGTATCTGTGGCATGTGGGCTCAGTAGTTGTGGCTCATGGGCTTAGTTGCTCCGCGGCATGTGGGATCTTCCCGGACCAGGGCTCAAACCCGTGTCAACTGCATTGGCAGGTGGATTCTCAACCACTGCGCCACCAGGGAAGTCCCTGTGCTATTTTCTTAAAAAAAAAAAAGTCGAAAATTTTCCTTATGCCAATGAGGCACATTTTGGGGCAAATTCTGCTCCCATTTACTGGTGTTGGAACTAAGGAAGAAAACCATAGAAAGGATCAGAGCGTCTCTTCCCTGCCTGCTGCAGCCATGGGGAAAGCAGTGTCTTTCTAGACAGACACAAAATTTTTATTCTTCCTCCTTGAGTCTGTTATACCCAATCTCCTGCATTTTCACCCCCATATATACACCCTGAAGTTCTCTGTGGCCTGAGGCCGAGAGTGAGGTCTGGACTCTTTCATATATTCCGAACTCTCAGGGCTTAAAGAGGCCATCTCAGTGAGACACTGGAGCAGAGGTAAAAAGGCATCAGGGAAGGACTAAAAACCAAAGGCTGGAAGGAGGCTAGAGAAAGAGCCACTGACATGGGGAAGGTTTCAGAAGTGTAGGGCTCTGAGGGATATAGAAGCTGAGGTATAAAATGGGAAGACAAACATAAGCAACTGTTGGACATCTGATGGTGCTTTGGCAGAAAGAGTTGAGCAACTATTGACCCTTGGGCCCAAAATGGGTTTCAGCAGGATGATCTAATTCCAAAGCTCGGTGATAATCCTGTAAGGAGCCCATCAGAAGGGGTATAAACAGGATGAAATATTACAGTTGCCAGAAGGTATGTTTAAAACAACAAAGGAAAGCAGTAACCCAGTTAAATTTCAGTAGGTGTGCAAACATCCTGGCACAAGTTGTTTGAAGGCAATTCCTCAAAAATGTTATGGAGAGAGGAACATATATTTATAACTTGTTAGACTTTTTCAGCAATTTATGAGCGCAAAAGTTTGAAGAACGTTTATAAATCCCATCTCAAATTATAGTTATGCGGCCTGCATTTACTCTACTGCGTGGCACAGAAGATACACAGAGAATCAGGAAAAAAATCACAAAGACAGAAAAAAAAATCACCCACGCTCTAGTGTGGAGGGTATAGTAGACTCTGGGTAATTAATTGTCTATATAAATTGTCATTCACCCCCAAACAGACCCTAAGACAAGGATTTAGGTGCATGTAGTTTATTTGGGAGGGGCTCTCCGGAAGCACAGGGAGGGAGTGGGGAGGTGGCACAGGGAGGGGATGAAAGGCAATATAGGGTACCACACAGGGCAACTGGAGCACAGGCCAGCTGGGGACCCCCTGAGAGACTGTGGTGAGCACATTCCAGAACTTGCCACCAAGGGCCGAGGAGGCTGGGGTGTCTACCCACCGACTCCCGTCCCTCTTTGGTCGAGAACTGTCCTGCAGTATTAATTCAGGGCACTCCATCCTGCCCCACACTTTCCCTTGGCCAGGATCACCCTCTGTCAGAGAAACACAGGAAGCCCAAGTCTGTAAGTGACCTCTGGGGTCCACCAACCGCATCCAGTATGTCAGTTCTTCCCCTGGTCCAGTCAAGTTATCAAACATATACAGAAAATGAGACAATTTCAGTTTTTAAATATACTTAAAATTACTGGAGATAAAAATAGAATTTCTAAGTTTCTAAATTATCTCAGTAAAATACATTATCTTTTTTTTAAATTTCAAAATAAGAATCATTAAAGCTCAAAAATACCATCATGGCATATGAGTCATTGTGGCTAATTATACAAATTTAAGAGCACTATATTTAAATAACCTTTTGTGAGAGGTTTTATACGTGGAGATATGGTGACCCAACTTTGTAGCTTATTAGGTCTCCTGGCCCAGAAGGCTGATCCTGCCAGCATCAGGGAGGTAAACGCTAGTGGTGAAGGAGCCCAAGACAGGGAGAGAGAGGGACTGGAGGGAGACTGGGAGCCCCGTGTTCTACTCCCACTTCCATAATTAGCTATTTCTGTATAAGCAGGCTGTCTCAGTTTCTTTTTCTTTTTTAATTTTTATTTAACCAAAACTTATTAGCACTTATTGTGTGCCTGGTACAGCTCCCAACACTTTTCAAGTGACTGTCCACTAGAACATCAATCAGGTGAGATTTCAGCCACACCCTCTTAGCTCCCTTATGAACAGAAACAACAACCATGCTAATGGTACACTCACTTTTTTGACTGGGAATTCTAACATTTCATAAAGAAGTCAACACATTATTTCATTTCACCATTACAAAAATTACAACAGTCCTGTGAAATATGAAAAGTAAATACCCTTATCCCTTTTTACAGATCAGAAAACTGAGGCTTAAAATTTGCCCAAAGTCACACAGTTGACAATTAGAAGAGTCAGAGCTCAAACTCAGACATCTCTTCAACAAAATTCAATGCTTTTGAATTTATCCTTACTATGAATAGTGCTCTATTAAATGTGAACCTCCAAAACATAACAGAAGGAAGGAAGGAAGGAAGGAAGAGGGAGGGAGGGAGGGAAAAAGAGTTTGTAAGTCTGTCACCATGAAATTTTGGGGGTATCTTAAGAGCCAATTGGAAAAGTTTGCTTTGATTCAGCAAAGACAATGTCAAGGAAGGTGGTCTAGAGGCAGTTAGTTCACTTGAACAACTTTTTTCAATTAAAAAATTTAATATAAAAGTGTTAACAGCTCATTGTAGGAAGTTAGACAGAGAATTCTTAAAAAAAAAGAAGAAAATCATCCATAAGTCTTACATGTAATGTTTTGATATATTTCTTTCCAACTTTCCTTTGTCTTTTGGACAGAATCCAGAGCATACAATTTGATATCTTTTTTAGGGTCTATAGGCTAAGCATTTCTGCCTCAAGATGCCCATGACTCCTCTAGCCAGCAGGTGGCACTCTGCAGATACCAGCTGGCCTCTCTGGGCACCATGTCCATTTAGCTCTGAGGAGCCTGGTGGTCACTAGAGGACAACGCCCCTGCCTTCACAGATCCCTCCTAGGATTAGCTCCAGCGCAACACGTCCCGTCTAAATGAAGCGAAGCATCCCCACTCCTCAAAAACTAGCACTTCTAATCATCAAAAGCATATCTTCAGCACCTACTTTTGCACGGTCCTGTTCTAGGTACAGAAGAGGTCAAGAGAAGCATAAGCCCTGGACACTCAGTGACATTTTCTCTTATTCCATCCTGGAAATTAAAAAGGTTCATGCACCCTGGGTCACAGGACTATGAGTTTCTTAAGGGTTGAGTCTATCTCTTGTTCAGTTTATGCCTATTTTGCTTATTGAACAAATATATAATTAAAACTAAAAACCTAGAACTGTGCACCCAATTTGTCTGGCCTGTACTGTCTTTCTTGCAGGTAAGGAAATGGGTTCACAATGCTCAGAATAACCCACTCCTCCGCTGCCATGCTCCTAGCCAAATCCTCCTCTCAAGTCCACTTACCCCAGATCAGTCTGGACACCATCTTATTAGGCTTTTCGCAAGAGATCTCCTGTGACCGAAACACATCCTATTTCTCTAACCATTTCAAGCCCCAAAGAATCCCTGGGGGTACTGAGGAAATGATTCTCCCTGAGCACAATTTCCCTTTTTAAAAATTTTAAGGTGACTTGCTTACATGAGTACATAATGAAAAGATGCTCCCTCCTATGGGAGCTGGAACCCAGCTAAGCCTGGGTTTAAAACTCTCATTTTCTTTATTTAAACAACTGTTAGTGTCACAGAGGACCCAGGCATGCTGGAAAAGACACGTGGCTTAAAAACGTTGGCTTGACTCTCAATTTTTTGATGATCCAAAAGCTAATGTGCCTGATATGATGGTGCCTCGTACCGTAAAACATCACACAGCTGTATGATCTGTCTTTATGATCTTCCCTAGGAAGTCTGTCCTGGCTAAGTGGACAGGGGTCATGGATCCCCTTAGGTCCCACTCCATCTAAATAGGAAACTCTCTCTGCTAAATGACCACCTCAGCAAGTGTGTACACGCCTGTATATCAAGGACACCAACCTAAGGCCAGCTGGCCAAACCTGGCCTTCTGCCTGTTTTCATATGGCCCACAAGCTGAGTGGTTTTGACATTTTTTATGGTTGGGGGAAAAAAATCAAAAGAAGAAGAATACTTCACAACATGTGAAAATTACATGAAATTCCCATTTCAGTGTCCATAAATAAAGCTTTGCTGAAATTCAGCCATGACCATTTGCTGACATCATGTCTATGGCTGCTTTTGCGCTATAACGGCAGAGTTGAGTGGTTGCAACAGGGACCTCATGGCCCACAAAGCCAAAAATATCCACTATACAGCCCTTTACGGAAAAAGTTCCCCAGTCCCTGGCCTATGTGCACTGAATGTGTGACCAGGGCTCACGTTTCTGTTGCTCTCTGCCTGTCCACACTGGAGCTGTTGGTTCCTTCTTTAGACAGAGGAAAGCCCGTCTTCCATTTCACACTGAACCACCCGTTAGGCTTATTAATTTGTGATAGTGAAGACTACAGGCCGCTAACCTCTGGCACTGGTCTTCCAGTATTAAACACTCATGGCTCAGGATGCTTAGTCAATTTGTCAGCACATTTAAATACTAATTTAGTATCTCAGGCTCTCCTTGGCACTATGGATATAAAAGTCCCTGGCCACTAAGGATTTAAAATCTGGTCGAGGGACTGAGATACATCCAGGTAAAGCTCTTAAAGAACAAGAGAATGATACTCACACATGTATATTCTCCTTCGTGGAACACTCAGAACAGATGATGCTAGGTCTGTATATGCCCTACTGTCATCATGGTACAGACATATGAGAATATGTTTGATTATAAACCTGCTTTATATATAACTATGGAATATAAAACTTAGGCATCCTCGTGGTTGAGAATCTGCCTGCCAATGCAGGGGACACGGGTTCGAGTCCTAGTCTGGGAAGATCCCACATGCCACGGAGCAACTAGGCCCGTGAGCCACAACTACTGAGCCTGCGCGTCTGGAGCTTGTGCTCCGCAACAACAGAGGCCGTGATAGTGAGAGGCCCGCGCACCGCGATGAAGGGTGGTCCCCGCTTGCCACAACTAGGGGAAGCCCTCACACAGAAATGAAAACCCAACACAGCAAAAATAAATTAGTTAAAAAAAAAAAAAAAAAAAAAAACTTAGGTATCCTCAAGTCCCATTTCCTTAACTTAAAGAAGAGGAAACTGGTGCCCACAGAGTTCCCACAGCCGGTTAGCTGAAAACCAAAACTAGAACCTCCGTCTCTGGATCCCCAAGTCACTTATATTTGTCTACAGCACTTCGGATTTGCAGGCTTTTTAAAGCATAAGTGAAGAATGCTTAAAATTAAATATTGACCACATTTATCTTCATCTTGTAGTATATATATGTATTCCTGAAGCCATCATTTTAACCTTCAATTTCACCTCTGTTGACAATCTAGGAAAGAAAAGATACCAAATTCTGATTTTTCTGCTCTTCTGTGATGTTTCCAATCATTTAAAGTGGAGAGGGAAAAGATAACAATGAAATTTTTAACAATCTGTTTTGTCCACCATTTATGTTAAAATAAATAAGCATTTCCCATATGTTCTCATGGAGAAACTACTGTAATTTTGTTTTTACATAATTTTATATTGTTTTAAAATTATGTTTAAAGTATTTCTCATAACAGAGGCCTGACCCTGGTATGAAATTGCCTGACAATAAAAACAAGCACCACCAAAGAGAAAAAAGAAACCTTGAAAAGCTTAAAGTTGACCTGTAGTTATTCTATTTATATGTAGACAGCATAGAAATAAGTGAGTCACATGGACCTATTATCTATTGTCACAGTAAATTCTTCTCACACTGGAAATAAATTTCTTTATGTGCCGCATTTCACATTTTCCCCCTATTTCTTTCCTATGTAACCTTTAGCTATCACCACTGGCCAATTAGTCTGGGTACAATACAAAAAAAGAAAAAGTAATAAAGAACTGAAGTTTAAAGAAGTGTATCTTAGCAACATTTTGGCACTGTCCTTCCCAAGAAATTTCAGCTTTTATCAATCACTGCATAACTAAATGTCAGCTCTAGCTCCTGCTTATTGGGGCTAAGAGACCTGGCCTAGTTGAAAGATCCCAGAGGCTTTGATGTACCTATAATACTTGGCAGTGTCCACTGCCGCAGGCCTCAACTGAGATTCCTGACTTACTCACTTTGAGGTTAGCCAGAGCTCATTTCTCTGCATCCAAATTGCTGATTTAATTTGAGGTTCTGAATGCTGATCTCAAAGGTCTGACTAGGT
Source organism: Mesoplodon bidens (assembly GCF_964165515.1). NCBI lineage: Eukaryota > Metazoa > Chordata > Mammalia > Artiodactyla > Ziphiidae > Mesoplodon > Mesoplodon bidens. The sequence continues at coordinate 127,489,216 of NC_138163.1, forward strand.
AGTTCTGGACTCCTCTTTAGAGGAACTGGGATGTGGATAGCTTGGTGGTCAGCAGATCAGGTCTTTAAGAGAGGTGGTACAGGATTTTCCACTTCTGATAATGGCAACTTAGCTTGTTGCTGAACAACTCTCCAGAAATGAAAAGCTAGAAAATCCCTTTGAAAACATCAGAGAAATACCAAGGCAGTAAGGATTTGAGGGGCCAAAATCCTGGAGAGAAAGGAAGTGCAAAGAGATGAAGCTGTTATTCAGCATCATTTTCCCCTTAAGGCATTTACCAAATTTCAAGCAGCACCAACAGAAACTGAGAGCTGAGAAGAGCTTCTAGCAGTTTCAGGATGAAGGGGAATAATAAATGGAGATCAGGGCCCACCAAGGAGAGAAGCCAGGGTAAACACTCCAGGCTTACAGTTGAGATGCCCAAAGAGGTACATCCTAGTAGTAGCACTGAACCAGAAATAGACCAGTTCTCACAAAGACCAAGCCCAGCCTCCAATCTATTCAATCCCTGACAAGGTCAGATACACCGCCACCTCCTACCTGCCCACAAGAAGCAAAAGCTAATCTTTTCTGGAAGATAATACTATCCAGAGCCCCAAATTATCTACACTTCTTCATATACAAAATCAAGTAGTCAAACAAAAATTGCCTCGTATACTGGGAGAGAAAACAAAATGGTCGAAAAACAAGAGAAGAAATATATAATAGAGACAGACTTACAGAGGTTCCACAAGTTAGAGTTACCAAAGAGGGATTTTACAATATATTGGGACTAATTCAAGAAATTAGGTGACAAGATGGAATCAAACGGAAATTCTAGAATTGCGATATACAGTAACTGAAATTAAGAATTAAATGGAAGCCTCAGAAGCAGACTAGACACAGCTGGAGAGAATTTTTGAGCTGAAAATGGTCAGACTGAAGTACAGTGAGAAAAAAGGATGGAAAACACAGAAAAGGTAATAGAAATGTATGGGCAAAATGGTGAAATAAAATTGTGTTTAAAATAGTTCCCAGTCACAGAGGCCTGACTGAAGTATGAAATCGCCTGCATCAATAAAAGCAAAAACGACCAAAAGTGGAAAAAAGCTTGAAAAGCTTTAAGTTAACCTGCAGTTATTCTATTTACATGTAGACAGCATAAAGAAGGAGAGCAAAAAGAGAATGGGGCAGAAACAATCTTTGAAGTTGTTATGGTTGAGAACTTTCCAAATGTGGCTAAAATCATCAAGCCACAGGTTTTAAAAAAAAAGCTATGAATCTCAAGCAGGAAAAATACAAAGAAAACCACACCTAAGTGCAACATAGTAATGCTGTTGAAAACCAAAGATAAAGAGAAACATCTTAAAATGAGTCAAAGAGAAAAAAATCAATAATTTTAAAGGAGCTACAATGAAACTGACATCTGACGTCATAGCAGAAGTCAGAGGACAATGAATAGCAACTTCAAAGTAGGGAAGACAAAAACAGCCAGCCTAGAATTCTATGCCCAGTGACAATATCCTCTCCAAATGACATTAAATAAAGACATTTTCAGACAAATGAAACCATAAAATGTATCCCCATTAGACTTACACTAAGTGAAATACTTAAGGACGTTCTTTGGGCAGAAGTGAAATAATCTCAGATGATGTCACAGAGATGCAGGAAGGAGTAGAGAGCAAGAAAAGGTGAATACAGGAATAAATCTAAAGGTAAATATGTGAGTAAATGTAAGTATGTAAAAGCAATTAACATAATGTCTTGTGGGGTTTAAAATATGGATAGAGTTGAAATACAGAATAACAATAACCAAAAAAAAAGGCAGGAGGAAATTAGAATGAAGTTAAAGTGTCCTATTACCCTTGTCTGGGAAGTAGGAAAGTTCTAATTTATAGCAAATTTTAATAAGTCAAGGATACATGTTGTAAACACAAGAGTAGCCCCTAAAAGAATATTGAGTTTGTATAATTAACAAATTCATGCCAGGAGGTGGGGGGAGGATAGAATAATTTAAATGTTTAATTAATTTAAAAGAAGGCAAGAAGGGAGGGAAAAAGGATTATGAAACAGGTGAGACCAACAAAAACCAAATAATAAAATGGTAGATTTAAACCCAAATATAGGGACTTCCCTGGTGGCACAGTGGTTAAGTATCTGCCTGCCAATGCAGGAGACATGGGTTCCATCCCTGGTCCGGGAAGATCCCACATGCCATGGAGCAACTAAGTCCATGCACCACAACTACTGAGCGTGCGCTCTAGAGCCTGCCAGCCACAACTACTGAGCCCGTGTGCCACAACTACTGAAGCCCACGCACCTAGAGCCCATGCTCTGCAACAAGAGAAGCCACCACAGTGAGAAGCCCGTGCACCGCAATGAGGAGTAGCCCCCGCTCGCTGCAACTGGAGAAAGCCCATGCGCAGCAACGAAGACCCAATGAAGCAAAAAAAAAATAATAATAATAATTAATTAATTAAAAAAAAACCCCAAATATATCAGCAAAATTGAGGTTATCAGAGTGTCTGTGCTTATAGGGCAGAAACCTATAGCCAAGTTACAAATAGCAAATACATTTGTGTGAAGTCACTCATGTCATGCATACCCACAAAATACCAACATTGACGAAGGTAACTTAAAATCCATAATGCAAAGACATCCATGGCTAATTGGTTAATGGGTGTCATCAATTAAATGAGTATTTAAGATTACTCAAGGCACAAGAAAACTTGAAATGCTGTGAAATTTTACAGCCCGTATAGGAAAGAAACTTGATAGTGTCTTTCTCAGATGATCCTAAACATTTGATAATAATCTTAAACACTTATATGACATTACCAATAATGAGTTATGAAGCTGAAAGAAACTCTTCTAACCTCTCATTAATAATAAGTCAATTTGAATCAACCATGCTAGAAGACTGAGGTATCTTTCCAATTTCTCTATAGAAAAAACATATCACCCAACAGGCACATGAAAAGATGCTCAACATCCTTAAGCATTAGGGAAATGCAAGTCAAAACCATAATGAGATATCACCTCACATCTGTCAGAAGGACTGTCATCAAAAAGAACACAAATAACAAATGCTGGAGAGGGTATGGAGGAAAGGGAACCCTCCTGCACTGTTGGTGGGAATGTAAATTGGTGCAGCCACTGTGGAGAACAGTATGGAGGTTTCTCAAAAAACTAAAAATAGAACTACCATATGACCTATTAATTCCACTCCTGGGTATATATCCAAAAAAACCAAAAAACTAATTCGAAAAGAAACATGCACCCCAATTTTCACAGCAGCATTATTTATAATTGCTAAGATATGAAAGCAACCCAAGTGTCCATCAACGGATGGGTAAAGAAGATGTGGTATATACACACACACACACACACACACACACACACAATGGAATACCAGCCATAAAAAAGTGAGATTTTGCCATTTGCAGCAACACGGATAGTAGAACCTACCAGAATTCATTCATTCTTTTATTCCTTCCTTCATGTATCCATCTATTCATGTATTCAACAAACACTTATCAAGCACCTACTACAGGTTAGGGACTGTCCTAGTGTCAGTGAACACGCTAATGAATGCCATAGCTTCTCTCTTTTTTTTTTTTTTTTTTTTGAGCTTATATTCTAGTGGTAGGAGACAGAGAGTAAGCAAGTAAACAAACAAATGAACAAAATAATTCTCAAAACGATTATAGTGGATGATATTTACCCAAGAGAAATGGAGACATACATCCATACAAAAACTGTATGTGAATGTTTATGACAGCTTGATTCATCTTCATCCAAAACTGAAAACAACCCTAATACCCATTAACTGAAGAACGGATGAACAATCCGTAGCCTAGCCATGCAATGGACTCAGCAATAGAAAGGAATGGACTACTGATACATGCAACAACATGAGTTGAAAGAAGCCAGACTCAAACAACTACACACTGTATGATGTCATTCATATATTTTGGAAAAGATCAGTGGCTGCCAGGAGATTTATTTTCTTTCTTTCTTTCTTTCTTTCTTTTTTTTTTTTCTTTTACTTTTTCTAGGAGCTTTATTTTCTGTAAGAACAACTTAGTGTGTAATGGAGGTTATAAACTAAAGAAAGTTTGGATGTAGAAAAAAAAATTCCCTCCTGGGTGGAGGAAGAGGTAGACTACAGAGGGACATGAGAGAATTGGGGGGGGGGCTAATGGAATGTTCTATATCTTGATTGTGCTGGTGGTGGTTACATGACTGTGGAAGATTGTCGAAATTCATAGAAACGCACGACTAAAAGTTTACTGTGTAAGTTACACCTCAATCAACCTGAAAGAAGAAACTGGATGATAGAATAGCATTGGTCATTCCTTTAGTCTGAGTGGCCAACGAAGACCTCCTACAGAAGGTGACATTTAATGTGTAAAATGAACCTGCAGCCTCTTAGGGGTTCCTAGGCAAATCAAATCATTTCATGTAGCAGCAAATATCAGATACTAGTCCAATACTTAATAACCAGAATTTCAAAGATGACTGTAATAAAAAAGATCCCTTGATCTATTACAGGGAAGTAGAAAAAGGAATGAAGAAAAATTTTTTCTTTTATTCTGAAAAATATGTGTTTTAATTGAGAGAATTTATGCAAACCCCACACACTAGGAGGATTTACAAGTGCAAAAATGCAAATTTAGTCTATTTTCAAAGGATGGTATTGACAAGCACAGTTCAAAAAAACCTCACCAGGGAGCCCTTTCAGTCTATGCTCTATGTTTCATGTTTAAGCATGTGATCTGTCTCGCCTCCATGCATTTTAAGTTGCCAAAAATGATAATTAATTACATAAAAGTCTACCACTTTAAAAGATAATGCGTGAGAGACAAGGTCAGACTTCTTTGCTGCCCTTATCTCCATAGCACTCCAACTCAAAGAGTCTTGTTGGGAACTCCCCCTTCCATTGCACCTGCCCTCTCAGTACTCCCAGAGCCTGCCAGCAGCTGTGACAGATCCCTCCCCATGGGGAGACAGGAGTTGAGTTTCCTTCTGGAGAGGCAGCATATGCTTCAGAAAAATCATACCCTAGAGAAGTTATGGACTGGTGATTCATGTAAACTCCTTCAACAGAGAGACTTCCTGGGAAAGTTGCTTTATGAGAGATTAAATTGTCCTCCCTTGTGAGAAATGGCCAGTCTCCTTGGGATCAGTGAAGCTGAGCTCTAGAACAGTAGAGGAGCTTTGGAATCACTGGGGTGATCCCATCAGAAGAGGGCTAACTTGGAATCGCTCAGGGTATCTTCCCACAGAACAGTAGAGTTCAGGATCAGTAGCTCCCACTGCCCAGAGAAGGGAAATGGAATCAGACTTTGTTTTGATGGTTTCTGAAGAAAAGTTTTCAGTTTCCCTGAAGGAATTGGGACTTGGAATGAGGAAAGCAGGGTTCTAGTGTGACTCTACTCTGAATTTGTTGTGACGAGGCCAAATTCCATCACCTCTTTTGGTCTCTGTGTCAAACAAGGTGAGATATTGTGATTTATACGAAATATATGTTTGGTCATTCAGATGACCAAATACATATTTCTCATATACATTTGGTCTTCTTCCAGTCCCTGGCTCACACTCTTAAAACCCTTGGAATTTCCTAAGTGTGTAGAGAGTGATAAAGGTGTCTTTTGTTATGTTAATGACTTTGGGAAAGCAGTTAAGGATGGGGGCTGGTCACCAAGTGATTCAACTCTTGATTAGAGGGCTGAAACTTTCAGTCCCAGCCCCAGACCTCTGGGGAGGAGGATGTGGCTGGAGGTTGAATCAGTTGTCAGTGGCCAATGGTTTAATCAATCATGACTTCGTAAGGAAGCCTCCATAAAAACCCAAAAGGACAAGGTTCGGAGAGCTTCTGGGTTGGTGAACACATGGAGATGCAGGGAGAGTGGCACCTGGAGAGGGCCGGGAAGCTCCCTTTCCTCATATCTTGCTCTATGCATCTCTTCCACCTGGCTGTTCCTGAGGATAAAAGTATTGTACCCTTTTACAATAAACCAGTGATTTAATAAGCAACATGCTTTCCTGAGTTCTGTGAGTCACTCTAGCAAATTAATGGAACCTGAGGACAGGGGGTCATGGGGACCTCTGATTTTTAGTCAGATGGTCAGAAGCACAGGTTTGTGACTGGCATCTGAAGTGGGAGTGGCGGGTGGTGCAGTCTCGTAGGACTGAGCCCTCAACCTGTGAAATCCGACGCTATCTCTGGGTTGAGAGTGTCAGAATTGAGTTGAATTCTCAGACACCTAGCTGGTGTTCTGAGAATTGCTTGTTGGATGTGTGGGGAACCCCTTCCCCCAATGTTGGAAATTGAGTCTCAGAACACCATTTATAAGGGTATGAACTTGAGGATGACTTCTGCTTGTAGCTGCTACACTTTATCATTTTGTCACTGCTTAAACATCAACCAAGCTGTAGTTATTGTCCTCTTACTAGATATAAGGTGGGCCTGGGCGTTGTAGCAGGCACAGACCCCATGAAGCGTCTCATATAATGAAGGAAGTAGAAAATACATCTATAAAAAGGACCTAGTAATACAAGGTAGGATAAATTTGATATTTAAAGAACAGTACAGGCAAAAGCATCTTAGGAAAGGGGAAAATATCAATGAAAGCCAAAGGGTCGGGGAATCTTCATGGAAGAGAAGGGCTTGAACTGTGCCTTGAAAGACTGGTAGCATTTGGATAGATGGAGGGAACAGCCCAGTCATCAGGGAGGGGGAAGTGAAGTAAAAGAGGGGAGGAGTCAGGGAGCATGTATGGGAGGCGATAAGAGTATAGCTAGAGCAGTGTTTGCTCTGGTGAATTTTGAGATACGAAGGTAAAAAGATAGACTGGCAGATGGAAGAGGGCCAGGCAAAAGAGAATGGAAGGATCACACAGAAGTTCATAGCACAGACTGGAAAGTGAACCCCATAGGTATTCTTCAGAAAGTCTCAAAACCTCATCAATGGGATGCCTAAATTCCCCCAAGCCTGTGACTGGTGATTGTATTGGGTTGCCTGTATTCTTCTCTCTTCATCTTTGAGCATCTTCCAATAGAAGATATTTTACAGACAGGAAGAGCCCATGCAGCTGGGAGGCATTCGATATTTGCCTGAGGGATTCCTGATACTCTCAATGAAAGAAAGCAGCTAACATGGATCCTGGGAAAGAGATTTGGACCCCAAGGCACAGAACAAACTCTCTTCTGCGTTGTCCAACAGAACTTTCTGCAATTATGGAAATGTTTTGTGTCTGTGCTGTCCAGTAGAATCACATGTGGCACTGAGCACTTGACATGTGGCTGGTTTGACTAAGGAACTGAATTTTTAGTTGTATTTAAATTAAATCTTGGGAGTTCCCTGGTGGCCTAGTGGTTAGGATTCCGCGCTTTCACTGCTGTGGTCCAGGTTCAGTCCCTGGTCAGGGAACTGAGATCCCACAAGCCGTGTGGCACAGACAAAATAATAATAATAATAATAAATTAAATCTAAATTTAAATAACCACATGTGGTTAGTGGCTCCCATGTTGGACCATGCAGCTCTAGATGTCAGGAAAGGCTGAGAACTACATTATCTCATAAATTCCTTGAAGTGAACTCAAAGAATCTGTACTCCAAGAAGGTTGCATTAATGTAATACTTTCCTGTTTCTTTACACATTCCAAATCACAAGGGAGGGGAAAACTTAGGAAAAGTCTTTTCTATGGAACCAAAGAAGGATCACTTTACAGTGGAGCACATCTGGCCATAGGATTTATTCTGTCAGCCCCATTCTAGCAGAAATAAAGCTGAGTAATAATACTGAAGCAGACACAATATAACTTGGGCATGTAATATAAATGCTATTAACATTAAATCCAGCTTTATTCTTTGCTTTTATACTGGAAAAGAAAACGCAAACTCCCTTTACCCTTTTCCTGTTAGGTCTTAAATTCCACTTATATAATACTGAGGCACCTAGTATAGAGATGGGCATCTAGTAGCAAAGACCAGTATGTAAAAAATAAATACATCCATCCCAAACATTCACTATCTCTCCATCCATCTGCCCATCCACTCATCCAACCATCTATCCTCCTATCCATCCACCTGTTTCCATCTATCCATCCATCAACCCATCTCATCCCCCAAATCTACTTACTGACTCACAAAGAATAGATTTTCTCTCATTTGCCCAAATAATGAGAGTTTAATAGAGAGGAATAGAGAAGAAGCAGGTGACTGTGTGAGATATATATATATATATATATATATATATATATATATATTTTTTTTTTTTTTTTGCGGTACGCAGGCCTCTCACTGTTGTGGTCTCTCCCCTTGCGGAGCACAGGCTCCGGATGCACAGGCTCAGCGGCCATGGCTCACGGGCCTAGCCGCTCCGTGCGGCATGTGGGATCTTCCTGGACTGGGGCACGAACCCGTGTCCCCTGCATCGGCAGGTGGACTCCCAACCACTGCGCCACCAGGGAAACCCCTGTGTGATATATTTTTTAAGAGTATGCTTTCAGATGATTAACCATACTTTTAATTAACCTATATATATATATATATATATATTTTTTTTTTTTTTTTTTTTTTTTTTTTTTTTTGCGGTACGCGGGCCTCTCACTGTTGTGGCCTCTCCCGTTGTGGAGCACAGGCTCAGGACGTGCAGGCTGAGCAGCCATGGCTCACGGGCCCAGCCGCTCCACGGCATGTGGGATCTTCCCAGACCAGGGCACGAACCCGTGTCCCCTGCATCGGCAGGCAGACTCTCAACCACTGTGCCACCAGGGAAGCCCCCTATCAATATATTTTTTTTAACTTTATTTTTAAATTTTTAAAAATTTTATTTTTGGCTGTGTTGGGTCTTCATTGCTACGCACAGGCTTTCTCCAGTTGCGGCGAGCGGGGGCTACTCTTCGTTGTGGTGTGTGGGCTTCTCATTGCGGTGGCTTCTCTTGTTGTGGAGCACGGGCTCTAGAGCGTGGGCTTCAGTAGCTGTGGTACGCGGCTCAGTAGTTGTGGCGCATGGGCTTAGTTGCTCCACGGCATGTGGGATCTTCCCAGACCAGGGATCGAACCCGTGTCCCCTGCATTGGCAGGAGGATTCTTAACCACTGCGCCACCAGGGAAGCCCCTAATCAATATATATATTTTTAAAAAATAAATTTATTTATTTTATTTATTTAGTTTTGGCTGCTTTGGGTCCTCGTTGCTGTGCGCGGGCTCTCTCTAGTTATAGCGAGCAGGCTCTAGAGCGCAGGCTCAGTAGTTGTGGTGCACAGGCTTAGTTGCTCCACGGCATGTGGGATCTTCCCGGACCAGGGCTCAAACCCATGTCCCCTGCATTAGCAGGCAGATTCTTAACCACTGCACCCTCACGGAAGCCCTAATCAATATTTTTTGATCACCCATTAGGTACAAGAAACCATGTGAGGCACTGTAAGATATAATATATAAGAAATCTCTGCCTTCTACATTCTTAATAATCTACTTGAAAAGTCAAAGCAATGAATATATGAGAGACTAAAAAAAGAGAAATGAATGAAATACTTCAAAACAGCAAGATGAAAGACGGCACGAGATAATTCATGTATCAGATAATAAGCCTCATGTTTAGAAGAGGGCCAGAAAATCTGGACTAGAATGGTCCAACTTAGGGCTTTAAGGAGGAGGCTTGAGCCAGAATCTGAGTGATGGGCAAGATGACAGATAAAAATCATGAGTTTAAAATTTGGAAGGACCTTAGAAATAATCTAGCTCAAGCCTATTATTTTATAGATGATTCAACTAAGGTCAGAGAGGTAAGAGACTTGGTCTGACTCCATTGTATGGGTAGTAATGGCAGAAAAAAAAGAAGCCTAAAATGCAGGGCTGTTGATATCCATTCCACTTCCATACATCACATGGGTTGGTGAGAAGAGTCTTCTATTTAGGAAAGGAGAAAGGATTCTGGAGAGTGGATGTGACTCAGCATAAGCAAGGAAGCAGAGCCACGAACTTGTTGGTGTAACAACCGTGTATGAGGATCTCAATGTGTGTAAGGAGGGGAAGATAGCATGGGGTGAGGGGGAGGCTGGGACCAATAGTGAAGGGGTTTGAATGCAAATCTGCAATTGGTCAGTTTCGTGAAACACAGAATTCTGGCTTCTGGGACTGCCTTGAAGTCTCCCTTTAGTGCCCCAGTATAAACTTTTCTAGAAAAATGTTATTCTTTTCATATTAGCAAAGACTCAAGTTCACCTGGGGGAGAGAAAGCTGCAGAAGGGAGGCTGGGATAAGTACTTGCATTGTTGGTCAATCTATAGGGGGCAGGGATGGATGACTACCATCCATCCTGAGTCAATAGATTTAGGATGGGAGCTAAGAATTTGCATATTTTTAAGCTCCCCAATGATTGCGATGATCATCCAGTTTTGAGGGTCTTCTGGTTCACCCTTTGACCAATCCATCAGATACAGACTACCACTTTGGAAAACTCTTTGACAATATTTACTAAATACCTGCCCCTATGATCCAGCAATTCCTCTCCCAGGCATATACCCAAGAGAAAAACTTTTGTTCCCCCAACAGGCATGAATAAGAATACCCAGAGCAGGTTATGATCAGCCCCAAACTGGAAAAAATCCAATGTCCATCAGTATTAATATGGATAAATAAACTGAGGTATATTCATACAGTGGAACACTACACAACAATGAAAAAGAATAAACCATTGCTATGTGCACCAACGTGGATGACTCTCCCAGACATAAGGATAAGCATAAGAAGTATGATTCCATGTATAAGAGATTAAAGAACTGGCAAAAATAATACATGGTAATTGAACTCAGAATAGTGATTGCCTCTCTATGGGGTTAGGTATTAACTGGAAAGGGACATAAAGGAAAATCCTGGGGTGCTGGAACTGTTCTATATCTCTATCTGGGTGGTGGTTATGTTGTTATACAGAATATGTGAAAATATATTGAGCTGTACACTTGTTCAGTTTACTGTATATAATTAAACCTTGTTGAGAAGAAAAAATACAGATATTGTGTGTGTGTGTGTGGTGTGCGTGCATGTGTATTTGCCCTGCCAACCTCATGAGGTTGTTATAGAACTCCAATAGCTTTTAAAGATGAGACACATAGATAAGTACAGTCTCATATATTTTAACTAGCTCAATACCTATTCTTGTTGAAATTGGTTAGAGGCACTACTTGTGATTCAGGTAATTGGTCAGCTTTTTTAAGCCTTAACAAAACAAAAAGTTAGTTATATGGAAGCTTACAGTAATTTCTGAACTTGGGAAAGACGTGCGGTAACTGTAAACTTACTGAGAACACACCAGAGCTGCCAAATGGTGCAGCCTGGCTTTTGAGAGAACCTTTCTGCTGATGGGGAATTTGGTCTGCTTTGAAACCCCGGAGAAGAGTTCCCTGCAGCTGTATCTTTCCATTGCACTCCCTCACTTTCCTCTCCCTCACTCCCTCCTCCCCCACTCCCCACCCCATCCCAGGAAGACAGGAAACGCCATCTGTACCACTGCACTCACCAACCCGGAAACCAAAATCTCATTATCCCATCAAGAAAATGACTGTCATCCTGAGGTGCCCTTGGCCACTGGTAACCAGCCACAAACTTGCTGCCAGCTCCACAGTTTGCCTGCCCTGGCTCAACAGTGAGACTGCCTGTGGTCATCAGGCCTTGGTGGGCATATGTTCAGGGTTAGAGCGAGCTGGGGGTGAGTGGCAGGAACCGAGAAACCCTGCCTAGTGGGCGCCATGTGCAAACCTCGTTCCTGGGCTATTATTTTTCAGTCTGAAAAAGGCAGCTAAGCATAAACACATGTCTACAAATACTGATAACACTATCTTTATTTGTCCATTACTCCACAAACCCAGATCACCTGGGGACTGTTTGTTCCTCTACAAAGTGAGAATCCAGCACCGTATGTATTAAAATGTGGGACATTTTCTTCAGAGTATAAATTTTCAAGAGCTGCTTCTATGCCTTCCTCAGTACACTCTCAAATCCCTTTGTATCTTTAACTCCATAACATACAGTTGATTTTAAAATAAAAATTGATAAGTCTCTGGTTCCTTGCACCAGTTTTTCTTAGTTTGACCATATGGTCGACAATGTGTCTGAAGCCTATTCATTACTGTGTCCAGTTCTATTGCCCAGAAGTACATAAGACATGCTCAGCAATTTATGTGAACAATCTGCAGGTATTTCCTGACTGGTTATTTCAAGCAAGTGTTTTTTACGTGATAGACACCTGATAAATGCTCAAAGAGTTAATATGAATGTTTAAGAATGAATAAATGTGAATTTTTAAGCAATATGTTCACACAAGAAATGCAGTTCACAAATATGTATATTTCCCAGAATAAAGCACTGTACTGGACTCCCTCCCCCCACCCAAAAAACAAAAACCCTAAAAGTATTGTATACGGAAGTACATCAATAAAGATACTAAAATTTGAAATCAACCTTGAATGGAGCTTTCTCAAGGAAAGAAGAAATCCAAATAATGCTTGATTTCACCTAAGAGATACTTAGAAAAACCAGCACACAAACTGTTCAGTTCCAGAGAACCAAATACAACATCATCTGTGAGAAAAGTTAAACTGTCTGAAGAGAATGGATTTCAAGGAAATGCTGCTTATTTTCTCTTCTTGGTTATTTCTGAAAGAATATTTGAAGAAGAAATGCAGTGGGACTTTTCTGTTCTCTGAAGACTTTGAATTGCTTCCAAGAAACATTTACCTGGGGTTTAAACTCTATTAGGTGTGATTTTTTTTTTTTTTCTCACCAGTCAATTAATTTTGCAGGGAGTGAGAAGTTAGGAAGAGGCAAGGCTAAATCAGCTGTCTCCAGAAAATGCACCTCAATCTTATACTCAGAGATCTTTTTTCTCAGCCACCCCCCACTCCCCCCACCCCCCCACCCCCCCGCTATCCACTGACTTTTCTTTCTGAAACCAATATGTCAAACTCAAGAAGTAGTCCCTAGAACAGAAACATGCCTGGAAGGGAATGGAGTTTGAGTGAAACTTCCCTGCGCACAAACAGCCCTGTTTGTCCCGATGTGGTAGCTCATTTACCGAGGCATCTACCACCCGCAGAGAGAAGGTCGCTGTCCTCCAGGACTTACCTGTCTGCTGAGAGAGCTGTGAGTGTGAAGACAGACACCCCTACTGAGGTAAGCTGGATAAAAGGGATCAGTTTGCAGCCAATCCTGCCAAACAGCCATCTGTCGGCCAGGTACCTGCTGGCATCTACGGGCGCACAGGTTACCAGGAGAAGCAGGTCTCCCAAAGCCAGGCTGGAGATGAAGAGGTTCGGTACATTTCGCATGGACTTCACGGTACAGAAGATCTTGATCAGGGTGATGTTGCCAACGAGGCCTATCAGAATGATGACCCCATAAACTGCAGGGATGACATACAGGACCCCCGGGTGGAACCAGTCGTCGTTCATGGGGCGATCCACACTGTGATTAGAGATGTTGCAGTGTACGAAATGGTCCACTTCTAAGTTTAGAAGCAAACAGTCATTCAGAGCCATCCTCTAGGTTCTTTCCCACCTAAAAAGTGCCCTTAGATGCTGTTGCTTAACTTTTGACTTTGCAGTTTGGTGAAGATGATGATAAAATCTATGCTGGGCTCTTTATCTTCTTTAATAAAAATACTCTGAGTACATAGAGACTATGGCATTCAAAATTGTCACTATTCTGATGCTGGTGCTGCTCTGGTCCTTACGTGACCAATGTAATACATCTCTAGATTCAGTAAGTTAACAACAAAACACCCACAAAAACTCAGCTCCCAAAGAGCTTAGAATCAAACCCACTCTGTACCAGCTCCTTCTACCTCCATTCTAGTCTGAGTCTCCCTGGCTGCAGTTTACTAAGAACTTTTGGCCTCCTATTTTCACACGGCATTTCCCATCTTTCCTGATATTTAGAACCTGAAGGTTTAAACAGGGTAGAAAAAAACTGTACCGAGAAAGCCTGAAATGCTATAGGCAGGAATGCTTTGCACGTCACCGGCTTCACCAGCAAACTGCAGCTCTGCTGAGCTGAGGCTCTGAAGAGGAACAGGGCTACTTATAGGCAGAGAATGCCAGCCCCCTGCTGGACACTTCAGTCACTGCCCGGCCACCTGCTCTGCCCAGATATGACTCGCCCAGCAATCTGCGGGTCCTAGCAGATAATTTGGGCTTCTCTTTTTCAGATGCAGCACTCTGCAAAGCACTGGAAATCTTTCTGATACTAGGCTCCAAATCCAGACTCACATCCCATTTTCTCATCTTTTCCAATACATTAGGATGACATGCTAAGGTTGCTATAAAATGAGGTCTGTCCCTGAATTAAATTGCACACAGATGAGCAAGGCGGACACATGTGAGCGGCCCCACTCAGCCTTCCCACTGCCTGTTTGAACAGGGACTGCTACTGAGGGCAACTAGGCACAGGACTCCTGCCTTAAACCTTCAGCACCTGACATCTGGGAAGAGCAGAAAGCAGAACGCACACACGCTCTGTCCTGTAGATCTGCCAGGCCATTCTTTTTCCCTTTACCAGAGAGAAATATAATCAGAAGCCAGCCGTGTTCTAACTCTCACAGATAAGTAGTCTTTTCCAGAAGAATTTTCTCATTGGATCTAAAAGGTACATGAATTGGCATTCTGGTGCAGCTATTTGCAATTTTTAATTAATGTTTGCTGCATTTTATAGCAAATTTCCTCGTAAGCTCTGAGTGGGAAATGAACTGTAAAGGAGTCACAGATAGAATACCGAGGAATTGGGGAGTGGAAAGAGTAACTTAGAGTTGGCAGGTGCCAGGCAAGGCTTTACTGAGGAGGTACTATTAGATTTAAGCTTAGACCTTTAGCAAAAATGTATAAATACATTACAAGGGTTACGTGAAGCTCTTCAAGCTCTTCCAGATACATCGCAGGAAGCCAGTTACTAGCGGGCGCTGCCACTGAAAGTTTGGTTTTTCAGGATTCATAAGGAATAAAGAAGCTTGCACTCATCACCATGCCAGGGCCCACCAAGTGTGTTGCCATGGAAATTTCCAGTGGCAGCTTACAACACTGAGGCGGCTGCCATGCTTCTTCCACAAACCCAAGGGCTTGTGCTCCTCTCAGCCAGCAGTAGAGTTTAATGTTACATGCCCAGAGGGGGAAGAGCTTCTCAGTGGTGATGAGTAGCACCAGTAATGAGTCAGTAACCACAAGCCTAGTGGTGTTGATGAGTTACTGGCAGTAGAGCTTAATAATGCTGTACATGGACTCCGTGCTTAAGTCCTGGCTCCCTCATTCATTACCTTGGCAAGTTACTTGGTGTCTTAAGCCTCAAGCTCCTCATCTGTAAAGCCGGGATAATTCGTGAAGTTAAATGAAATTACCCGTGTTAAGACTTCATAGTATTTGGCACATAGTAAGTGCTCAAGTAATAATCAGCTGCTATTATTAAACCTATTATTATTGTTGTGATTGAAAGAGACTATTTTTGTGATTTTGTTTTGGAAAAGCCCAGTAAAGTCAGAAGAGCGACTGACCTCAGATCAATAGGCTAAAAGTTCTATCATAGCAGCCAGTCCTCCATTTACTTGAAAGACATTTATCAAACACCTGCCAGTTTCCAGGCACTGTGTAAGAGCCTGAGAAAAATAACACGAAGATACATGTTATTATAAGACCCGTCATGATCCCAACTACTCAAGCGTAGAGTCAGAGGACCTGGTTTCAAAGAATAATGCCAAGAAGGGTTTTCAAGAAGATTCTGCAAATGCTTCTGTTCGTTCTATACCGTATTCATAATTCTGCTTCTTGAAATTGCTGTGGTGGCTTTCTTCTCTGATCATTTACCTTTCTTCCTCTCAATGACAATCATTGCTTCTGGCGTTGTTTTTGTTGTCATTACCAGAGGGACAGCCTTGTAGGAATTATGCCAAAACTCAGAGAAATTTACCACTCTTGGAGTAGAAGAATTAGTGAGGCACTGAACTGCCCAGGGTAGTCCTGAGCATTTTGAAACAGAGGTAGCAAAAGCCAGAACATGGCTATATTATTATATGAAACCCGGGCATCTTTGGGCCTTGTAACCTTCTGAAAGTTCCTTGAGTATTGTTTAAATAGAAATAAACTCTGGCTTCTTTAAAAAAAAAAAAAAGTCGCAGCATTTAGACCCCATCCCCTCCCTTTTCTCCAGAGAAGGTGACATTTGATCTTTTTTTTTTAAAGATTTATTTATTTATTTAATTTATTTTTCGCTGCATCAGGTCTTAGTTGCTGCACGCGGGATCTTCGCTGAGGCACGCGAGCTTCTCTCTAGTTGTGGCGAGGGGGTTTTCTCTTCTCTAGTTGTGGCGTGCAGGCTCCAGAGCGCGTGGGCTCTGTAGTCTGTGGCACGCGGGCTCTAGTTGAGGTGCGCGAACTCAGCAGCCGCAGCACACGGGCCCAGTTGCCCTGCGGCATGTGGGATCTGAGTTCCCTGACCAGGGATCGAACTCATGTTCCCTGAATTGCAAGGTGGACTCTTCACCACTGGACCACCAGGGAAGTCCCGACATTTGACCTTAAAGCTATTTGGCAGAACCCTTTGAACAGAGAAAATAGTATGCACCTAGGATGGAAGCTTAAAGGAAAGAGCATGGCATTGAGCAGGGGACAGCTTCAAGCCCGGAAAGGGCAGCCAGATTGGAAGAGGGGGGGCAGGGAAAGAGCAGTGTGAAATGAAGCCTGAGGCAGGTTTGGGTGAAATTGTGATGGATCTTGTATACTTGTTAAGAAGTTTGGTCTGAAGGGCATGTTTTTGGTTCACAAAGAGGACTCCCAGATGTTGTTTTGTTGTTTCCCTTGATTTCTTTAGACAGCCCCGTGTGCTGAGTCAACCACACCTCTTAAATCCAACTGGGCTGTTAGTGTTTCTTTCCCTGTAAGTTACACTGATGCTGAGAATTAGCAGTGATTCCTCATGGCTGTTGCTGGTGTTAGGTGTCCCACAACACTATAGACTGTTCTGATGGCATTTTAGGAGTGAGGATATATTGAGGTTCAACACCTAATATTTTCTGGGAGCAAGGATGTTTTAAAAAGCTAATTAGAGAATTTTGATGTCATTTCAACTAATTAGCTATAATGACTCTTTCCATCCCTACCACTATGTGTCTCCTTCCAGCAGATCACCAAACATACTTAGACATTTGCTTAGCTTTTTATTTAATGGTGAGCATGAGATGCCTTTGACTTACGAAAATGACATAGAACAAACATAATACAAAGTCCCCGTCCTCAGGGACTCCAGTTTCTGAATAGAATTGGAGTGTGACTCAGCATCCTTTCTTATGTGTTGGGGCAGGAGCGTCACTTCTATTTCAGTCAAGAGAGTCACATTTTCCATTCTTCCAGAAAATTGGATTTTTTTTTTTTAATATGGGGGCAGTGCACAGTCATTTGGTAGAATTTGGGAGGATGGGTAGACTCAACAGGACCAAAGAGAGTAAAGACAAAGTCTCTGCCCACCAGCTATGTGCATGGCACTGTGTCTTCCAGCAGCTGGCATTCTTGGTAGACTGACAATGAACATACACAGAAAAGATAAATTAATTATAGAGTGGGTAGAATTTGTAGGTGGAACCAGAGTAAAGAGAAGGGGATGCTTTGGGTCTGTCTGTGAGATAGTCTGGAACAAAGCTGTAGAGGGGAGTAATAAATGAGAAAAAGGAGATTGGATCTGCTGGGAAAGACTCTACATTTAACGTTTCTGGTTGGACTTCAGTCTATAAAACACTGGTTCTTCAAAAAAACTCAAGATTGCCTGGAGTGCTTCTTAAACATACAGATTCTGAGGCTATATCCCAGACCTATTGAATGAGATCTCCAGGGATGGAACCCAAGAATCACTATTTTTCATGAGGTCCTGAAGGGATTCCAGCCCTCTGCTATGCTGGGGACCAATGATGCAGGCAGTGTGTGACCCAGAGATCACGGCAACATTACAGTCCTTGTGCCTGCCCTCTGTGGAAGGAGAGGGTGAGCAAGGAAGCACAATAGGAGATTGTTGCTATGGGCCCTTGATACCCAAAGTGTGGTCCTTGAGCCAGCAGCTTGGGTATCACCGTAGAGCTTGTGAGAAATGCAGAAACTCAGGCACCACCCCAGATCTCCTTAATCATAATTTGCATTTTAACAAGCTCCCCAGGGATTCATGTGCATGTTAAAGTTTGAAAAGTACTGCTCTAGGCGTTAGGGAGCTCTGGCAGAAAAGGTTAAGAAACCAGGGCAGGAACTGGGAACAGATAGGAAACTGGAATCTCAAGCTCAGAATGAAACCAGCAACTGGACCAACTGGAAGCTGACTGAAGAATCCCTCATTTGGGGTTTTTGATATCCCCCTGACAATGGCTGGGAGTTGTCCTGGACTGCATGGCAGGCAAGCTGTTTTTGCCACAAGACAGGGGCCAGAATCCCATTACAAATGTAGGGAATACAGGCAATGGAGAAGCCCAAGATGGTGAAATTTTTTAGGCTTGTGACTCAGTATAAACAGCAAGAACAAGAGGAAAGCCACTCTGGAGGGAAATGCTGAATCTGGTTTCAGGCATATCGAGTTCAGTATATGAACAAGGGAAAGGAAGGAAGTCAACGGAAATGACAGCTGAAGTCTGGAGGCAGAGAGGTAAATAATTAAGAGGACTGGCTGGGAACCAGGATGATGAATGACAATAGTTTAACTGTACAGAGAAATCACCAAGAATCAAGTGAAGTTAGGCTTTGAGGAAAAGGTCATGTGCTGAAAATCAGTGGGTACCAAACATGATTGCAATATTACATTTGTGGCAGCACCATGGAGAAGCTGCTGAAAAGATTGCAGCAACCCTTGCTTGAGAAGAATCAGAGATGTCAAATTTTAGTGCTGCAGCAGGAACAAAAGAGATGGATGACTGTATCCAGATCCTGTAATGCTGGGATCACTTCAAGTTCCCTTCTTTTTTCTTAACATTCTGTGACTTTTCATGGTGCTTGGAAACTCAGGAGAGATGCGGGGAGTCTCCTGAAAGAAAGAGTCAAGTTTCATTTTGTGCCACACAAAGCTGCAGAAGGGCAGGTCAATGCCCAGAGAAGGCCTGGAGTGGAAGACCAGACTCTCAGTCAGACCCAAGGCTGGCAGAACACCTCGTATGGCGGTTTTAACATATTCCACCAGTTCTTGGTACTCTTTCCTTCAAGAGGTGGAGATAAATTTTCCTCCCCTTGGATATGAGCTGCACTCAGTGACTGGCTTCCAACAAACAGAATGAAGCATCAGTGATAGTGTGTAACTTCCAAGATTAGATGACAAAGGACATTGCAGCTCCCTCCATGCACTGTCTCTTAGATTACTTGCTCTGAAGGAAGTCAGCCCCCATATTGTGAGGACACTCAAGTGACCCTAAGGACAGATCCACAGGCTGAGGAACTGAGGCCTCCTGTCCACAGCTCTGTGAGTAAGTCATCTTGGAAATGGATCCTCCAGCCCCAGTCAAGCCTTCAGATGACTGCAGCCCCAGCCAACATCTTGACCACAATCTCAAGAGATACTCTAGGCCAGAACCATCCAGTCAAAGCACTCTCGAATTTCTCACCAACAGAGACTGTGAGTTAATAAATGTTTTTGGTTTTAATCCACTGCTTTATGGTAATTTGTTATGCAGTGATAGATGTGGAACACCTGGTAAGTAGAATGGATGAAGGGCGGGGGGAACCACCAAAAAGACAAAATAGGGGCCTCCCTGGTGGCGCAGTGGTTGAGAGTCCGCCTGCCGATGCAGGGGATACGGGTTCGTGCCCCGGTCCGGGAGGATCCCATATGCCGCGGAGCGGCTGGGCCCGTGAGCCATGGCCGCTGAGCCTGCGCGTCCGGAGCCTGTGCTCCGCAACGGGAGAGGCCACAACAGTGAGAGGCCCGCATACCGCAAAAAAAAAAAAAAAAAAAAAAAAAAAGACAAAATAAAACAGAAAAGAAATACCAGAAAAGGCAAGTGCTATAAGCCAGGTTGAACCTTGAGTGGTTAGAGTGTGAAGGAAAGTATGGTCAAATCTAGAAAAGTTAGAAGGCCCCCAAAGGGCCTTCTTATACTTCAGTGACAACTAAAAGCTCCATTTTCCCCCTGCTTGAAATCTACTACCAGCATTTACCTTTCTATTTCTCTTAGCAAGTTTTCTCATCCTTTTCTTGTAAATTGCCAGATAATGAATAGTACAGGATCTATGGGAAGGGGAGAGGACAAAGGATAAAATAATAGAAAGAACTAACATTGATTCCAGATGTTTTATACATGTTCCCTCATGGAGTCCTTACAGCCACCCTATATATAGGACTATTAACATCCCTTTTACAGATGAGGAAATGAGGTATAGGGAGGGGAACCAACTGGCCTAAATTTACACAGTTAATAAGGGTGTTCCGGTAACCGGGTGCTTAACCACTAGACCACACACCTCTCAGGGGACAAAGGGTAGCAGCAGAGAGACAGTCATGCCTCATAGTTCTCCTGGGAGGTGAAACAGATAAGTAGGAAAGAGGGGAAATGCTGAAACACAAGGAAGTAGAAATTAAGGATAATTAGGGAGCTGAAAAACTAGTGGAAGAAAACCACAGAGAGTCCAGCAGCTGTGGTTTCTATTTCTTCCTTGGCAATGGTGTCCTGTGTTTTTTGTTTTTCTGTTTTTTGGGGGTTTTGCCTCTAGGGAAATAAACAGGATGCTTAGTTCCTGTCTCATGTCTACAGTCACATTTCTTTAATATCAAAGTAATTTAAGATGTAGAATAGAGAGAAGAAGAAACTCACTGGTTTCTAATGGTGACGGGACCTCAACTGTGCTTCCTCTTTCAGTAAACAAGATGAAACATCCTCATGGAAACATGAGCAAATTATGCATCATTTTGCTGAAAACACTAGCTTCAGAGTGACTCTTAACAACAGTGAACACGCCTCCATTTCTGATCTCCTGGCAAAGAGGCTACTCATGGGCTCAGAGCAAGACTTGATGCATCGTTTTTCATTCCACTCTCACATATCCTACTCCTCTAATAGTCCTAATTCCACTTCTGCATCGCTTTGCCAACAGTAAGGACACCACCTTTCAAAACGAACAGCTTCAACTGTACTGCTGGGATGAGAAAGACCTCACTCCAGTCCTTTAACAACATCCACTCCTCTCCCCTCATGTGTAACCTCTCTGTTTGATGATTATGATTGACAATAGTCTTGCTCTTTGGGTTTTGTACTATTGGAATCAATTCCCCAAGCACATTCTCTTGCTTTAATCAAAGGTGTGAAAGTGTGGGAACCCTGCCTTTGAGAAGAGATTGACCCGACCTCCCCTGCCACCACCAACCTCCCAGCTGCAAAGCTGACTTAAGAGGGATGTCTTATTATGTCTACAGCAAAGACAGCCTGGTTGCCAAGTATCCAAAAAATAAAAGAATAGACAGTTAATAACTTTGAGCAGGTTAGAACAAACGATGATGTTTACGGGCTTCTGAAGTATTTTGTTTGAGATGCAGTGACTTCAAATGGTCAGGGGAGCAGAATTCAGTTAATAATTTTTAAAAATCTTCAATTAAAAAAAAATTGTTGAGTTGAAAACAATCAGACCAGAAAAAGAGTGAGGAGAAGCTTTTGTTGCTAGGCAATCCAGAAGCATCACAAACTGTGCTCTGGAAGAAAAGCACTTTTTACCCTTTCTCAAAAACAAGGAGATACAAAAAGCAGGGCTAAAGTTTTTCCTTAGACTTAGCTGTTGCTGGGCCTAACCTGGACCCATTCGCCCCTTAAATTCTCACTCTAAGGTCTGGGTCCTTTGAAGAACATGTATAGGCAGGGAATGGGAGTTACAACTAGTATTTGCTGAGGATTCATTCACCATGTGCCAGGCACTATTCTAAACGCTCTCTTCTCTTTGGATTTTCAACCCTATTAGGTAGGTACTAGTATTAGTCCCATTTTAAAGATGAGGAAACCAAGGTCCAGAGAGATTTTATAATTCACCCAAGATTACACAATTAGTCACGGCTAAAGTCAGCTTTCAAATTCAGGCAATCCATGTTCTTAATACCATTCTCATCCCATGGGATTTCTGAATAAGAATTCTTGCTATCTAGAATCAAATATATTCTAGATTTCAACCAGAATCCCCACACCTTCCTAGCTGAGAAAATTGAGACTCCCAAAAATTAACAGACTGTCACAGTAAACTAATGTTGAGTGGGGGTCAGAAACTAGGTCTTCTGGGAGCTTACCGACTTCTCTTCTTCCACCTCCCATCCACGGTGCTCTCTTAGGAGACACTTCATCAGAGGAACAATGCATATACAGAGATCCGTTTCTCAGATCTTCCTTGTTCAGCTACAAGGAATACAGTTAGCTAAGAAATTCCAGTTGATAAGTGGCTTCAAGATCCACATTAACTTTTGAGCTGAGGCCATGCTCTTCTCAGCAGCCCCCAGCCAAAGACCCCAGCATGGCGGGAACACTAAGACCTGGTCATTTCTGCCCAGTGAGGGGCTCTTCTAATGGGCAATCTTTGCCCAGAGCTTCCCACTGGGTTGGTGAAGACTTTTTTGGAGCTGCATTGTGGTCTGAGGCTCTCCCCTTGTATCTTTCCTTCCCCTTGTATCTTTCACAGGTGTTACCTCCCCAGCACATCTCTTCCTCACCTAATGCTGTTTCATTGCCTGCTTTATGGGGAGGACCCACTGGGAACAGGAACCAAGTCGACTTCTTTGATACTTCCAACATTGTAAGTGGAAGAAAATAATCAAGTTTAGGAGTCAGTGTTCTGAATACTGCCTTTGCTCCTCTCACTTGTCTTTATTACATGTAAGATCTCTCAGTGCTAAGATACGACATTGTGCTTTCAACAGTCTCTTCCATGAAGGTGATCCTTAATGTAACATTCCCCTTTAAGAAATTCCTATACAATTAAGAATGTAATGAACATATCCCACAGAAGTGCTTGTTCTTCTCTAGGTAGGCTCTTTTGCTGCCCTATAATTTTTCAAACATGCTGCTTGAAATGCCCTAAATCCCCTTCATTCTCTCCTCCAGAATGTCACTCCTATAAGACCTTCCTGGAGTTCCCCAGGCAGAACTGTCCCACAGCATCATCACCACTACCACCACTACCATACATCATCACTGTTGACATCTACTGAATACTACTCATTACCAGAACTACATCTGAATTACCTATTTGACCCTTACAACCACACAATGAGGGAGGTAATAGTATTGTACCCATTTTACAGATGAGAAGTCAGAAGCACAGAGAAGTTAAAGTCACATATCTGGAAAGGAATGGGGCTAGGACTCAAGCTCCAGATATTGAAGGACTATGCTATGAAATAGCAGGCCCTGTTCTTGTCTTTTCCTAGACATCTCTTCTTAAGAAGTGAACAACTTGCAATTAAATCTGATTAATACTTAAGAGGCCTGGTGGGAGAAAGGGAGGGAAAGACTCTCTGCTTCTGCTGCTGATAAAGTTAATTCTGCAGATTTCCCAGGGCCCTCTTGTCTTTTATTCCCTTTACTTTCCTCTCTCCTCAGTCTCTTCTCCTTTCTACTCCTTGATTCCCTGAAACGTGAAGTAGAAAACTGGAATTGCTGTTATAAGGGTCTGCAGACTGGGGAGTGGAGGACAAACCTATGCCACTTTTTCTCTGTTTACAGTTTTGGTATAGGAACAATGTGATTTCTTCTTAGTTCTTATTGCTGGGCGCCCATGTATACATCCCACTGAGATGAGGAGCAAAGAGCATGGGTCGGAGACACGTTAAATTGGTAGTAATAGTGCAACTCTCAATACAACCTCCCCCGTGTATGAGACATGTGACCTTGGGCAAGATTTGCAACCTCCGTGTATTTCTATTTTATCATTTATAAAATAGGAATAATAATCTCTAACCCACAAGGTAGTTGTGAGCATTAAATGACAATAGCAGTGCTCAATAAACACTAGTTCCCTTTTGCGATATCATTGACTAACTTTGTGCTTGATATTCACAGTCAGCTCCAGTATAGTCTTTTGAACCACATTGTATACAATCAACTAATTCCTATCTTTTATGGGAAGACTTGATTTTTATCTATAAGCACACTGCCTTTATGTGATTATACAATATAAATATATTATATATAATAAAAATACATCATAATCACTATAGTTATTTTTGGACACACAAATCAAATGATTTGATAAGGAAGCTGATGTGTACATTTGACTGTAAAAAGTAAATCTTATTGGTGAATAGGAGAAATTTTGTTCTAATTTATGATATGATGAAAAGGGATGTTAGAGTTCTAATAAGGCATGGAATGGCAAAAGGATTGTTAATTGAATGTAACCCCTGGGTAATTTATGACTATAAGGGACTAAAATATTAGGAAAAATGGGTTTTTAAACTGCTGTAACATTTATTCACACATCTACTCACTCATCCATGTACTACTTCATCTACCCATCCATCTATTATTCATCCATCCTACATCCATGCATCCATCTTTCTAACCATCCATTAATTTATTATCCAGCCATTCATCTACCCATGCATCCATCCTTCTATTCACCCATCCATTCCACTAATCCACTCAAGGGACTAACACTGCAGTGCATATAAACACATATAAGAAATGGTCCTTGCCATATGAGAACCTTCCATTTAATAGGGGAGAAAAGAAAATAAGAGAAAATATGAGATAAATGCTCTTGAGAGTTGTATGTCTACAGATTTCCAAAGCATGAGAACTCACATCTGACAGAAGAGAAAGATAAACTTCTTTAATGAAAGAGACAGAATTTACTTTGGACTTTGAAGATTCTTAAAGAATTGGTACGATACCATAAACAGAAAGGAGAGTACATTTTTGGGAAAGAGGTTGGTAGAGAGGGCAAATCAGAACTCTGAGAATGGTGAATATTTTTAGCCAGATGATGGTGATAGAAGGTTAAACCTAAAAGGTACATTGGGGGGACTTCCCTGGTGGCGCAGTGGTTAAGAATCCGCCTGCCAATGCAGGGGACATGGGTTCAAGCCCTGGTCTGGGAAGATCCCACGTGCCGCGGAGCAACCAAGCCCGTGCACCACAACTACTGATCCTGCACTCTAGAGCCCGTGAGCCACAACTACTGAGCCTGCGTCCCATAACTATCGAAGCATGTGCACCTAGAGCCCGTGCTCCACAACAAGAGAAGCCACCGCAATGAGCAGTAGGCGCACCACAACGAAGAGTAGCCCCCGCTCACCGCAAGTAGAGAAAGCCTGCACACAGCAACGAAGACCCAATGCAGCCAAAAATAAATAAATAAAATAAATAATTTTTTAATTAAAAAAAATAAAATGTTTTAAAAATAATAATAAAATAAAAGGTATGTTGAGGGGGGAGATCATGAAAGGTCTGCAATAATGGTCTGGGAAATTTGGTGTTTTCTTGGTAGGCATGCAAAGACACTGAAATTCTTAAGTAGTAGGCTGATACAAAGTTGTATGTGCCAAATATTTTTAATCAATTTCAATTTTCAATTAGCTATTTAATAGACAAAATATAATAAACCCAAGGTTCCAAAACTTTCTCAGTTTACAACACTCTGTGTCTCTGTAATTTTTTCATGGAACCCCTGGGCCAAAAGGAACACCTAACAACTCCATTTATTAAGTAGTTAAGTCCAAATGACTTATTGAATATTTGTATCCTAACAACTAAGTAGCCATCTGAAAAAAATAATGCATGGAAATAAAAAATATATATTATAGAATTTCATTCTTGAATGACCACAATTACTTCCCAATGGGATGGGTGTACCTGTTGGACACTGTACAGTTTCTCAAACCTTGGAGTAAGATTGGCCACCACCACCCTCATTTTCTGTTCTACACTGATTTTCACTTGGTATTTTCTTTTTACCACAGCAACTGCTGAACTTCCACCTTCACAAAGACATCATGCTATCAGAAGTAATGTCACCAGATCTAATGTTGAAACTGTGAGCTACATCAAGCAATTAGCTTGAATAGTGTCAAAAAGACATTGCATAGCCCCATGTTTCTCTCAAAAATTTAAAACATCCTGCTGACCCCACTCCTGGGTATATCCAAAGGAAAGGAAATCAGTATCTCGAAGAGACAACTGTGCTCCCATGTTCACTGCAGCATTATTCACAAGAGTCAAGCCATGGAAACAATACTAATGTCCTTTGATTGATGAATAGATGAAGAAAATGTTTTATACACACACACACACACACACACACACACACACATATAATGAAATATTATTCAGCCATAAAACAGAAGGGAACACAACGTCACTTGGGCAACTCAAGGGCTCCTAGTTCTGGGGCACCTGGGACATCAGCACTCTCCCAGAGGGGCTGGTGTAGCAGTGAGCAGCACCAATAGCAGATATTCTTGAGGTGTTCAAGGGGAAGAAGATGAGAAGGCCTCTCATGAGCCGCTAGAAAGGGATTTTGCAAAGCCAGTGAAATCTGGACTTTTCTTTTTTTCTTTTTTTTTTTTTTTTTTTTTGTGGTACGCGGGCCTCTCACTGTTGTGGCCTCTCCCGTTGCAGAGCACAGGCTCCGGACGCGCAGGCTCAGCGGCCATGGCTCACGGGCCCAGCCGCTCCGCGGCATGTGGGATCCTCCCGGACCGGGGCACAAACCCGTGTCCCCTGCATCGGCAGGCGGACTCTCAACCACTGCGCCACCTGGGATGCCCTGGACTTTTCTTTTTAATATGAGCAGTTTAGTGCCCATGGGCTGGAGAAACTTGGGTTGACACTGAATGAAAACAGTACCACGTTTAACATGCAGCAATGTGCCATATGCCTCTTCGGATAATAATTATAGAAATCTATGAATGGCTTTTAATTATGTGGGTGGAAAAGAGAAAAATCTAGATCAAATAAATGTAACCACTTGTGCAGTGTAGTAGAATTCTAGTCTCCTAATTGAGGCATTATGTAGCTTTTTGACCTTAGGCAAACTTTGTATGGATGATTAAATGACTGGCCCTAATTCTTCATCCCATCCTAAATCCATACCCTTGGCAGGGCCTCACTGTGGGCAGAGAGTATTTCCCTGCCCTTTAACTTTGAGCTTGGCCATGTAACTTACTTTGGCCAATGACATTTGGGTAGAAATAACAGTGTTTCAGTTCCAAATCTAGACCTTAAAATGCCTTGTGCACATCCACTTGCTCTCTTGTGCCTTCACCATTACCATGAGAAAAACCTAGTCCAGTTGGCCCACTGGTACAAGGAAGATGAGAGTCACCTGGAGCAAACCCAAGGACCTAAAATGTGAAACAGAACTACCCTAGGCACAAAAATCTAGATCAGCCAAACCCCAAATCAGCAAATGCCCAGAGGTGCATGCTAAATATACGCTTGTTCTAAGCTTCTAAGAGTCTGCAGTTGTTTGTTATGCAGCAATAGCTGACTGACACATCTTGTTATCTTTCTGGGCCTCAGTTCAGTTTCCTCATCAGTAAATGGAGTAAGTTTACTAAATAACTTCAGATCTCTTCTAGCTTTAACATTTTTATTTCTAAAATGAACTCCTCTTCATTTCTATGTAGCTGAATATTTTTCTTTATCATTTCTTGTACTTCTAAAGTACACTGATTTCAGAAGTGCTGCTCCTGTGGCTGGATATGTCAGTTCTAATATTTAATAACACTCACTGAGCAATAGAAAGTCTTTCAACCATAGCTAAAGAGCCACATGAAAAGTGCAGAATTGATCCTCAGATAAATAGTATACATTTAATTTCTGACTTTCAAAGTAAAAGTTTCAGAAAGAACTCCTTGTTTCTTTACTGACTAAAAATAAGTATGTCTCCTGGACAGACAGATGTGAGGGGAAGAAGGGTCAGCATCTCCCAGACTCCTGCAAAGCATTTATATTTTAGCTTATGGAATTCTAGCCAAAAGGGTTGAATCAAGGCTTACCTTTGGGGACCAGCAATCATTAGCCTCTTCCCTGGTAAGATATCTCTGTATTCGTTTTTTTATAACAACTTCTCGACTATACCATGTAATTTCTTCACATAGCAAAATAACACTATTTAACTTTTTTTCAGTATGGAAAGTTAACTTTCTCCTTTGTTTTTCTTCCTTTTCTTTGCTGCGTTAGAAGAATATACAAAAACCTACTCCACCACCAGCACTGCCACTACAGGTGGAATGCATACACAGAGCTGAGCCCGCCAGGCTAAAGAAGGCTAACGACTTGGTTCATCCAGCTCTATCAAGAAAGAAGAGGAGAAGAGATGGAGAGAGAAAGAGGTAGGGGTGTGTGTGTGTGTGTGTGTGTGTGTGCGTGTGTGTGTATAAATAGGGTGTAGGGCTGAACCTTGGAAGGAATAGGGGTGGAACAAGATACTGGGTGGGTAGGCTGAAAAATATCACCCACCCAAATATATCAGGTCCTAATCTCTGGAACCTTGTAAATATTACCTTATATGGAAATAAGACCTTTGCAGATGTGATTAAATTAAGGATCTTGAGATGAAGAGATTATCCAGGATTGTCAGGGTGGTCACTAAATGCAATCATACGCAGAGGGAGGTAGAGGGAGATTTGACAGATGAAAGAAGAGAAGGTAATGTGACCACAGAAGCCAAGATAGCAGTGATACAGCCACAAACCAGGGAAGCCAGCAGCCACCAGAAGCTGTAAGAGATGAGGAATGGACCATCCCTAGAGTCTCACCCTGATGACACCTTGATTTCAGCCTAATGATATTGTCAAGATCCTTAGCTCAATCACATCTTCAATGATCCTGTTTCCTTATAAGGTAACACCTCTCTCTCCCCCTCCACCTCTTTCTCTCTCCCTCTCCACCCCCATCCCCACTCCTGCTGCTGAAGCAGATGCCAAACTGGGGAATGAGATAATGGTTTCCTCTCATTGTACGTCCCCCAATCTCTAAGAATTACTTTATTCCTCCCCTCCCAATGCTTCACATGGTTTCCCATGTGGAAAAGAAAAAAATCATTATATATATATATATATATATATATATATATAGAGAGAGAGAGAGAGAGAGAGAGAGAGAGAGAGAGAATATATGTATTGTATATATTATAGTTATTTATGAAATCGTATAAGTTTAAGAATATAGGCATATATATTCATCAAGTAGTAGAACTTTCAATGCAAAGATACATTAATGTTTTTCCTTTTTTTAAGAACCATTACCCATGTGCTAGCTTAGAGACACTTAGGGGATCTGGTGTAATCTGACTTCTTCCAAAGGTCCCAGTGGCTCTGAACATTGCCCAGAAGCCAGTTCAGTTCTTCATGGTTTGTGCAAGGAAGATCAGAGTTCAGGCTGATCTTCTTTATCTCCCTAATTGTTGGTGAGTGCAAAGAGTCCTGAGGCTGTCCCAAATCTAGCAGTCTGCTTAATAATCACTCCTCCCTGGCTTCTAAGGAAGGAGGAGATCAGTCTCTGACAGAAAAAGCTACTGTGTTGTGAATGTATTATCTTAGCCCCTTTTAAGCACTCAAACTAACCTTGAATGCAAAGAAAACTTGTCAAGAGTTATAGAAAAAGCTCTATAAGCTCTAAGTTGTCAATAAAACTACTGAATTCACTTTCTTATTCTTCTTCTGCTTGTCTTTAAAATCCCCAGTTGACTATCTCAGGATTCACAGTGTCACCCAGCTAGGGCTGTTTCTAGTTGTTGGCAGGGAGTTCTGAAATGAAATAGCAATTATTTGGTGCTGTTTTGTGCAAATTCATCAAGTATATCACACAAAAGGGAAAGCTCTCCCTCGACTCCAGCTCTTCTGGGGAGGGGTGTGTGTGTGTGTGTTTCTTGGTCAAATTCATTTCTCCTGCTCACTCCCTTTTGGTTGTGCACCTATAATAACTCAATTTTGCTTAATCTGATTATACCTGACTGAAAACAAAAAGCAGTGTTTATATGATATATTGAAGGATCTGTAAGGGGGAAGTGTTTAAAATTTTAACAGACTGTAATAGTTTAAATAGTTTAAATGCAGCGTTTCTTTGGCTTACCACCATTGACATTTTGTGCTGAATAATTCTTTGTTGGGGGGAGAATGCCCTTTGCTTTCATAGGATGTTTAGCAGCACCCCTGGCTTCTACTCACTGGATGCCAGGAGACCAAAACTGTCTCCAGACATTGCTGAATGTCCCCAGGAAGGGGGGTTGAGAACCACGAGTTTAAACTGTAAATCCATTTTGAGAAGATGCTTGGAAGAGTCTGAGAGAGACTGCATTGAAAAATGTATATTAGAGGGCTTCCCTGGTGGCGCAGTGGTTAAGAATCTGCCTGCCAGTGCAGGCGACACGGGTTTGAGCCGTGGTCCGGGAAGATCCCACATGCCGCGGAGCAACTAAGCCCGTGCGCCACAACTACTGAGCCTGCGTGCCTACAGCCCGTACTGCACAACAAGAGAAATCGCTGCAATGACAAGCCCGTGCACCGCAATGAAGAGTAGCCCCCGCTCACCGCGACTTGAGAAAGCCCACACACAGCGACGAAGACCCGACGCAGCCAAAAATAAATAAATAAAATTTATTTTTAAAAAAAGAAAATGGGGCTTCCCTGGTGGCGCAGTGGTTGAGAGTCCGACTGCCGATGCAGGGGACATGGGTTCGTGCCCCAGTCCGGGAGGATCCCACATGCCGCGGAGCGGCTGGGCCCGTGAGCCATGGCCGTTGAGCCTGCGTGTCCGGAGCCTGTTCCCCGCAATGGGAGAGGCCACAACAGTGAGAGGCCCGCGTACCGCAAAAAAACCCAAAATGTATATTAGAAAGTGTGGTAGCCAGCCTGTAAGAGGGCTCCCCACGATCCTGCTTCCTGGTATTCACACCCTTGTGTAGTCCTCTCCCACACTTAACAGATCTGACTTGTGTAACCAATAGGATATTGTGGAACTGAGAGAGTGTGATTTTTCAAATTAGGTCATAAGAGACATTGCTTTTTTTTTTTTTTTTTTTTTTTTTTTTTTGCGGTAAGCGGGCCTCTCACTGTTGTGGCCTCTCCCATTGCGGAGCACAGGCTCCGGACGCGCAGGCTCAGTGGCCATGGCTCACGGGCCCAGCCGCTCCACTGCATGTGGGATCTTCCCGGACCGGGGCACGAACCCGTATCCCCTGCATCGGCAGGCGGACTCCCAACCACTGCGCCACCAGGGAAGCCCGACATTGCTTTTTGAGATTTCTTGCTCTGGGAAAACTAGTTGCTGTGTCATGAGAACACTCAGCAACCCAATGGGCAAGGTCCACATGGCCAGAGCCTTGAGTCAGCCACCTTGGAAGTGGATCCTCCAGCCCCTGTGAAGCCAGTCCTGGAAGTACATTCCTCGATGACATCTTGACTGCAACCACATAAGAGACCCTGAGCCAGAATCACCCAGCAAACCACTCCTGAATCCCTAACATATTGAGACTACTTACTGTTTACTGTTGTTTTAAGCCTCTAAGTTTTACGGTAATTTGTCACACAGTAATAGATAACTAATAGAATTTAGAACAAATATTACTTTCAAGCAAAGAAAACATTTCTCTGTTCAACAGTTTGTTTCTGTTTGTTTTATAAGAGAGGCTTTCTTTGATCTAGTTAAACAAAAATTTAAAGAGTAGGTATTATTGATCACAGTATAACTAATAGAAGGACAGAAGCAGATTGAATGAATAAAGCTAAAGTTTCGGTGAGGAAAAAACAGAACACCTACTTTAACTGGCTAAATTTAGGGAGATGCCTAATTCCTGAAGTAATGGGATTAAGCAAATAAATACTTAATTTATTGCATAAAAATATGTCTGTAAATGTTGGCTTTTTATTTGTTAATAAATTGGGTTCCACTTAGAATGTTATTATAGGTCATTACAACACTAATATTTGTTTAAAAAATTAAAATAACTATAGTTTATTTTGTGAGATTTTGCTATCTGGGTTGTGTATCAGTTAGCTATTGTCACACTAACGCTGCATAACAACACCCCTCAAAAACCCAGTGAGGTACAGTAACAAATATTTACTTCTTACTCATGCATCCTGGGGTCAGTTAGATTTTGGCTGGGCTTGGCTCTAGGCTATGGGTTCAGTTCATCTCTGCTGCATACATCTCTCATCCTCGTTAGAACAGCAGCTTACTCGAGGTATGCTCTTCTCATGGTGATGACAGAAATGTAAGAGTGTAGAGCAGAAACACCTGATATCTCTTTAAGGCCTAGACTATGGCGGTCACTTCTGCCCACAACCCATTGACCATAGCAAGTCACATGGCCAAGTCTAACATCAATGTGGAAGGGAAATACACTTCTCCCATGGAGTTTTGGGGAAGTAGGGTGGGAAGGAATGAATACATGATGAACAACAGTCTAATCTACAGGTTGATTTCTTCTTTTTGTCTGTTTCTATACATTTATCATTCTTATACTGCTGTAGACAAATAGAAACTTATGTTTCACAATTTGCAACATGACTTATGCTTCACAGTTTACAAAGCTGATTACATGTATTACAAGGCTTCACTTTCTATCATTTTTCTGACAGGTACGATACTTTTTTCCTTTGGTTAGTCAGGCTATTATATTAAAACATTATGGGGGAAGGTGAGGCTTATCCCATGGAGGGGATGTCAGTTGGGAATGCATTCAACAGTAAATAACATGAAACTCAACTTACGGTTGCTGAAACAAATAGGAGTTCATTTTTCTCATGTGACGAGCAGTTCAAAGGCAGGCAATCTGAGACAGATGATATCATCAAAGACCCAGCTCTTTATCTCTTTCTGCTCCATGATTGTTAGTGCACAGGCTTTTGTCTTTGTGGCTGTAAGATGGCTGGTGTAGCTTCATATGTCGAGTCTACATTCCTGGCAGGGAGAAAGGAGAGAGGACCATGGTAGTTGACAGTCTCTTCTTATGTTCAGAAAGCAAAACTTTCCCAGAACCACCCTAAGTAGATTTCCACTTATATCTCATTAGAAAATAAGGTTTCAAGCTCTATATCCTTTATAACAAAAGAAGGCAAAGATGAAAGCTATTGGAAAGGGTTGTTGAGACAATCGACGATATCTACCACATAAGGGACATGTGATCCCTGTACTCAACCACCCCTACCTCTAAGCAATCTTTACCTTCAGGTATCCACTTGTAATAATTACAAAATACACATCCCGTGGATATCCCTAACTAAACAATAACCTTGTCCCTGGGCCTCTGTTCCACTTAGGAACTTGCCCATCTGAGCGTTTCATCAGGTGACACAGAAATTAATCCTCAGTTTTCTGTATTGATTTAGAAGTTTTGATATTCTCAAGCAATGTTATAACTTTTACTGATTTGAAAAATACCAGGCAAAGCTATTATTTTAAGATTGGTCCTTGGGCAAGTTAGTTAACTGCTCTGTGCTTATTAAAAAACAAAAACTATCTTGCAGGGTTGCTATAAAGATAAAAACCATATTTGAAAAGGGTTTCACACTTTGCCTGGTATTTAGAAGGTGAGTTTTGTTACTTGCAGCCAAATGCATTCCTAATTGGTATACTCAGTATGCTTTCAGCTTCTCCATGTATCACAATGTTTCAGTGTAATACTCTGAGGAACCAAAGGGGTAAAAGGTACTTCTCAAAAAAGGAATACACAGTGAAGTCTTATAATCTGCAGCTGATATTCTTATCATTATTGTTCTAGGATACTTCAATTCATTCTGATTGGACAGTTCATCCTCCCTTAAATATTTGGTAGCTTTGCAAACAGTTTCAGAGCATGATAAGGCTACCAATAATATGTCCAGAACCTGTACCTAGTATTGCTTTCAGCAGGCTGCTAAGTCTGCATCATCATTATGTATCTGGCTTCTAGAATGGTCAGATGGTAAGAGGATGGGTGGGTAGGACTTTTTAAAATATGAAGGGGAAATGCGAGGTAATACACAAATATCTTTCCTGAAACATAATCTCTAGGCCAGGTAGAAACTGTCTTCCTCCTTCCCTTCCTGTCCCCTCATTACCAAAGCTCCTCTCTGCTTCTCCTTAGAGTGGAGGTGGAGCAATGGGAGAGAGTAAGACAATTTCTGCCTGTGCCACACTTTTCCAGAGATAAAAGCATTTGCTTTTTTTCTTTCTTTCTTATTCTTCAAATTCACTGGTCACAACACTTACACATATGTTATTTTCTACTCACTGCTCTAATTGGGATTCAGATCCAACCATTAATCTAAAAGTTAACTAGATCAAGAACCAATTAGACTAGTCAGTCATTAACTGCACATGACATTAACCCAGATGAACAGACACATGACCGGTTACAAACTCATTGGTAGGTTGAGTGTTCAGGTCGAATTTCCCTGAACTTCACACACTAGAAGTAATCGTAGGTTCTTTCCCTTTCTTATCAAAGATTAACCCCAGTAATTTGGGGGTGAAGAGAAAACAACCATCAAAATTTTAAAAAGGAAGTATTTCTTCCTATTGTTAATAGCTAGTGATTACTTTGAATGTGAGAGGACTTAACTTTAATAATAGTCCTTAAGTCAAGATGTCATTTAAAAATTTTCATTCTGCACATACTTCCATATTTAGATTAATTTTCATAATCCCAGTAAGTAGGAGGGTGGATACATGTTTTGCTCTCTTGCCAACTGATAGGTATGAATAAAGTGGTGATGGTGCTGGTGGTGGGGTCTTCTAAGTGTCATTAGCATCTAAACAAGAGAGAGGACAATCCTGACACTTCAGCAAGGTTTACTCAGACCCTGGATTTGCTTAAATCATCATAAAAGATCAGGACTTCAAGGTGCCTTAATAATCACACCCTCACTATACAGGTGGCTGTTTGTTTGGTGCTTGTGTGTATGTGTATCACAGGGCAGAGACCCCTTGATGTGTGTGTAACAACTACACCAACAGGTCCAGTGCAGTAAGGATTCCTATATAGAGGAGATTTGCCTAAATCAGTCCTAAAAAGTCAACATACACACTGTGTCCCATTTCATAAGCAGGGATATGTCCTAATGCCAATTACCCTAGAAAAGGTAAGACATTGCCTTAATGCCACGCTAATGTTTGATATAAAATTCTTCCTTAAGAGCAATGTTTGGTAGAGGAGGGTCAAGGGAGCATGAGAATGCTGGGTACATGAAGTGAAATTGGAAATGAAAAGGGGAAGGAAAGGGGCAAAAACAGGGAGGAGAGACTTGAGGAAGATGAAGCCAAAGAAGCCAGGTTACCACCCTGCCTGGGTGCTCCTGAATGCTAATGAAGCCTAAATATCCTTGAGATAAAACCAATGGTTCTCAAAGTGTGGTCTCCTGACCAGCAATATCAGCATCACTGAAGAACTTGTCTGCGCCCCACTCCAGACCTAGGGAATCAGAAACAACTCCTTCAGGTGATACTGATGTACACTCAAGTCTGAGAACCACCATGCACTAAATGTTATCATTGAAGTCCACCTGGGTATGAATGAGTTTCCATTAGACATTGAGCATCTCAAGGGCAGTGACTAGGGATCACCAATGCATCTGCAGCACTGGAGCAGGCTGGCATGGAGCCACTTAGTATATATTGCTTGAATCAATAAACTATTCTTGAGAACAGGTAAGTCTTTTTCATTACGGTAAAATTTAATATAATAATTCCAAGTTGGAGAGAATGTTGGAGAGAATGTAGTGAAAGTGGGGTGTATGAGAAGAATACCAATTTCACAGTTTGGGGCAGCACTGCCTCTTCCTGTTTATTAAAAAAATACTCAGAAATATCACTTTAAAATTAGGTTCCAAGTATTACAGAAATAATTTTACTATCCTCTCTCCTTTTTGGTTTCCACTTGGGCAACAGGTTAAAATAGCAATCCATATGATTTTTAACGTGTTGCGCAGTTGTGCACCAACATTTCAGATTCTATACCCTTTGCATAGGAGGATATTCTGTTCACAGAAAATATTAATTTACCTGGAAAACAATAATTCTGCTTGAGGGCTTTTTGAAATAAATATCTTCCCATTAAAGCATTTGCTTTAAATTGTTTCCTTGAGGTTGTCATATGAACAGGTCAAAAAAAAAAAAGAAGCAAATAAAAGTATTCTTGGTAGGTTATATTTTAGAGTTTTGTGGCAACCTGGTAAAGTCTGCCTGACCACTGTCGAGGTCACTGTCTAGGGCAGATGTTCTCAACCAGGGTGATTATGCCTCCCAGGGACATTTGGCAATGTCTGGAGGCAGTTTTAATGTCACAGCTGGGAGGGAAACTGCTACTGACCTTGAGTGGGATGCCGCTAACCATCCTTCAATGCGCAGGACACAGCCCGGCGAACAATGAAGAGTTATCCAGTGCCAAATGTCAATAGTGCCACAGTGGAGAAATACTGGTCAGAGGCAAGAAACCCTCTCCCTACCGTAGAGGAACCATATTATTTACCATCTAAGCCAGGACACTCTTGACATCAAAAGGGGATGCTATTAGTAGCTATGCCAGGACAATAGGCATAAACAAGGACAGTCCCAGGCAAAGCCCCCGTTTCCACACCTAAAGGCTTTGTAAACCCAGGCAAACAGCATCCTCATCTGTAAAGTGAGGTGGTAAGATTATCCCCAGGTCCCTTCCTGGTGCAGCATTTTAGTTCTAAACCTTTAGTGTAAACCTTTAGTGTCTCAAGCACACATTATTCTTTCTGTGTCACCTCTGTCAGTCCATGAACTCTTCCAGAGTAGGCCTCTATCCTATTCATTTTTCTGTCTCCTTTACTCTCTTAACACAAGCCCTGCAGAAACAATGTTTGTTGGACCTTATTATTTCCAGCAGATTTACAACTTCCCACACCAGTAAAATGTTAACATGAAAGATTTTAATAACAAACATATTTTGGTCATACTTCTCCATGAGGAATGCAGATGGGGCTTGACTTTCGCTTCTTGAGTTACTACCATGGCCACATAATTTGCCTTCTAACTTAGGACATTTTGAAAGCAAAAGGGCGTGCTGTTAATAACTACAGCAGGATAATAGGCATGAACTGGGGGGCAGGATTGCCCGAGCCAGGTTAAACGCCATTAGGATTCAAATTGCCACTAAACAGATGTGTGAGGCTGGCAGACACATCATGCCCACCCCTTATAACTGCTGACCCCAATTACATGGCCTCTTTGAAGATAAAACACAGCTAGTTCCTTTCATCCACCTTGGATAGTATTTGAATCTTTCCTTCATTCTTGCATAAAGCTCATCTTTCCCCACACGTATTCCACATTAAACTTGCTGACCTTTTAAAGCAAATGGAAAAAGTCCAGGAACCCAGCTCACATTAATTCCACTGAGTTTTACCCCATTCCTCGGCTTATATGTTTGGACAGCACATCACTTAGAGAATGCTGAGGCCCTTCTCGATTCACTTGAGTGGGTGAGGAAACGGAAGGCTCTGACCTTGTGTTCTTCCTCCTTCTGATGAAAATGGCAAAAGCATTTATTTCAGGGCTGGGAGGTTGTAAGGTGAAAACAGGCTCTCTCCATTTATATGCATTTACTTACTGATCTGTTTCCCTCTTCCAAAGTGTCACTGTGGGTATGATTTACCTCTCTATTCCAAGATCTTGCACAAAGTGAGTGTTTAATATATGTTTATTAAATGAATGGATGGATGGATGAACCACAAAGAAATTCCACTTGTCCCCAGTATGGATAGAAATCGATGACCCTATGCTGCACTCATAACAGTCTTAGGAGTAAAGAATACTTTAGCTGGAAAGTCCTTTTCTCTCCTTCCTGCCCCAGTCCTTACCTCCTTCACCAAATTGTTGACCCTTGCACAAGCCATGTAGCATTGTTTGAGGCAGAGAAATCAACTTGATGAAAGCCCATAGCCAATGGGAACCAAAATATATAAAGGAAATGTAAATAGAACTATCATATGATCCAGAAGTTCCACTTCTGGGTTATTTATCTGAAGAAAACCAAAACACTAACTCGAAAAGATATCTGCACCTCTATGTTCATTGCAGCATTATTTACAATAACCAAGATGTGGAAGCAACCTAAGTGTCCATTGATGGATGAATGGATAAAGATGTGGTATATAAACACAATGGAAAATTATTCAGCCATAAAAAAGGGAAACCTTGCCATTTGCCACCACAGATGGGCCTTGAGGGCATTATGCTAAGTGAAATAGGTCAGACAGAGAAGGACAAATAACGGTATGATCTCACTTAAAAGTAAAATCTAAAAAAACCAAACCTATAGATACAGAGAACAGATTGGTGGTTGCCAAAGGTGGGGGTGGGCAAAATAGGTGAAGGGGGTCATTATGTATGTACAAACTTCCAGTAATAATATAAATAAGCCCTGGGGATGTAATGTACAGCACAGTGACTACAGTTAATAATACTGTATTGTATATTTGAAAGTTGCTAAAAGAATAGATCTTAAAAATTCTCACCACAAGAAAAAAATTCTGTCAACTATGGATGGTGATGGATGTTAACTAGACTTATTGTGGTGATCATTTCAAATATATACAAGTATCAAATCATTATATTGTACACCTGAAACTAATATAAAGTTCTATGTCAATTAAACCTCAAAATTAAAAAAAAAAAAAGAAAGAAAAGAAAGGAAAGGCCATACTCTCCCATCCAGGATAATAATGAACTGATCTCTATAGAGGGTTTCTCAGCTGTAAACTACCATGATCACAACAATTATCATCATTAAAATTATTTCAGTCTATTGGCATCAGGTAACCCTTTTAGAACGCTATTTTCTGAGCAGAGGAAATGAAGCTGGAAGGCTGGATAGTTCTGTGCACTGGTCCTGATGAAGTCTTCTCTGCAGCCCCGGGCCTTTTGTGCACAGCCTCTCACAATGCATCACTGTCCTTGCATCTTCATTCCCCAGATGGAGATTGAGAATTTTGTATATTCTGGGCACTGTATTAAGTGCAAGGATTAAAAAGTGACTAAGTAGTCAGGACCCCTACCCTTCACAAGTCATGATATTCAAAAGTTAACCACCGTGTTGCTTAAAAGAAGTTTGAAAACCATGTAGCTTCCTCACCCATTTTTAAGTTGACATTCACATTTTTCATCATAAATTTAAATATTTATAAAGGTTAGAATTACCAAAGCATTATAAATATGGACATTTTAAATTAAAGCAGATACGTCATTTATTATTTATTTAAATATATCCAACATCCATCAACAGATGAATGGATAAAGAAGATGTGGCACATATATACAGTGGAATATTACTCAGCCATAAAAAGGAACGAAACTGAGTTATTTGTAGTGAGGTGGATTGACCTAGAGACTGTCATACAGAGTGAAGTAAGTCAGAAAGAGAAAAATAAATACCGTATGCTAACACACACATATATATATATATATATATATATGGAATCTAAAAAAAAAAAAAGGTCATGAAGAGCCTAGGGGCAAGATGGGAATAAACATGCACACCTACTAGAGAATGGACTTGAGGATACGGGGAGGGGGAAGGGTAAGCTGGGACAAAGTGAGAGAGTGGCATGGACATATATACACTACCAAACGTAAAATAGATAGCTAGTGGGAAGCAGCCGCATAGCACAAGGAGGTCAGCTCGGTGCTTTGTGACCACCTAGAGGGGTGGGATAGGGAGGGTGGGAGGGAGGGAGATGCAAGAGGGAAGAGATATGGGGATATATGTATATGTATAGCTGATTCACTTTGTTATAAAGCAGAAACTAACACACCATTGTAAAGCATGTTAAAAAATAAAGATGTTAAAAAAAATAATAAATATATATATATATCCAACAGAATCTAAATACCATTTGATACCTATCATCATTCTTTTTTTTAATATACAAAGAAATTTTACAGTATTTCTTTTCCTCCTTAATCTCATATTTCCATTCCATTTCTCACATGGAATTTTATCCTAGTGAAATTCATTTTTATGCTGGAAAGACTCTGGTCATCCTGTAACACACACACACACACACACACACACACACACACGTACTTTTTTCCATGTGACCATCCAGTTCAACTTTCTTACCAAAGTATAGCTTAGCCATGGCACTGTTGGGTTCAAATAGTAGAGCTATTACACAGCTCTACTATGTAATAGTTGTGTCTTTGGGTAAGTTATTTAACCTCTATGAACTTCACTTTTCTCTTCCATAATACTGGGAAATTAATGTCTATTTTGTAAGGTTGTTGCAAAAAGTAAAAGAATATATGAAAATACTTAGTCCAGTGCCTGGCGTATAGTAACCATTTAATAAATGATGGCACATTATTAATCTACCATGCAAAATACTTCTTTACTCACAAGAGAGCCGCCCTACAACAAAAGCAAAAATAAACAAATAGGACCTAATCAAACTAAAAAGCTTTTGCACAGTAAAATAAAAAAAAAGGAAACCATCAACAAAACAGAAAGGCAACCTACTGAATGGGAGAAGATATTTGCAAATAATATGTCAGATAAGGGGCTAATATCCAAAATATATAAAGAACTCATACAACTCAATATCAAGAAACCAAACAACCAGATTAAAAACTGGGCAGAGGGGGACTTCCCTGGTGGTGCAGTGGTTAAGAATCCGCCTGCCAATGCAGGGGACACGGGTTCAAGCCCTGATCCGGGAAGATCCCACATGCCGTGGAGCAACTAAGCCCTTGAGCCACAACTACTGAGCCTGCGCTCTAGAGCCCGTGAGCTACAACTACTGAGCCCATGTGCCACAACTACTGAAGCCCGCGAGCCCAGAGCCCATGTCCCACAACAAGAGAAGCCACCGCAATGAGACGCCTGCACACCACACGAAGAGTAGCCCCCGCTCGCTGCAACTAGAGAAAGCCTGCACTCAGCAACGAAGACCCAACACAGCCAAAAATAAATAAATTAATTAATTAAACAAAAAAAAAAACTGGGCAGAGGACCTGAATAGGCATTTTTCCAAAGAAGACATACAGAAGGCCAGCACATGAAAAAACGCTCAATAACGTCCCTAATAATCAAAAAAATGCAAATCAAAACCACAATGAGATCTCACCTAAAACCTGTCAGAATGACTATTGTGAAAGATACAAGAAATAACAAGTTTTGGCGAGGATGTGGATAAAAGGGAACCCTTGTGTGCTATGTGTTTTCACTAATATGTGGAATCTAAAAAACAAAACAAACAAACAAATAAAACAAAACAGAAACAGGCTCACAGACACAGAGAAGAAACTAGTGATTACCACAGGGAAGATGGGTGGGAGAGGGGCGAAAAGGTGAAGGGGATTAAGAGGTACCAACTGCCACCCTATAAAATAAATAAGTCATAGGGATGTAATGTACAGCACAGGGAATATAGTCAATATTTTATAGCAACTTTGCATGGTTTATAATCTACAAAAATACTGAATCACTATGATCACTATGTTGTACACCTGAAACTAATATTGTAAGTCAACAATACTTCAATAAATTAAGAAAAAAAGAAAAAAGAGAGCCACCTTACGCAACATTTTCTTCCATATATAGATCCATGATATTTTGTCCAACCCTGCTTTTTTATTCCTAGAGCCCCTAACACCAACCACCATTTTTCCAGGGATTCCCTTTCCAAAAGTACCTCAAAATTTGATGGTTGAGCAAATTACTACTTTCCTCCTGATAAGAGGACAAACTGTCCTGTCCTGACAGGACAACTGTCAAAGTTCTTAATATAAAAACACCAGAAAGG
Source organism: Mesoplodon bidens (assembly GCF_964165515.1). Classification (NCBI taxonomy): domain Eukaryota; kingdom Metazoa; phylum Chordata; class Mammalia; order Artiodactyla; family Ziphiidae; genus Mesoplodon; species Mesoplodon bidens. The sequence goes on from NC_138163.1 coordinate 127,530,929, forward strand.
GCTTCCCTGGTGGCGCAGTGGTTGAGAGTCCGCCACCGGTGCAGGGGACACGGGTTCGTGCCCCGGTCTGGGAGGATCCCACATGCCGTGGAGCGGCTGGGCCCGTGAGCCATGGCCGCTGGGCCTGCGGGTCCGGAGCCTGTGCTCCGCGGCGGGAGAGGCCACAGCAGTGAGAGGCCCGCGTACCGCAAAAAAAAAAAAAAAAAAAAAAACACCAGAAAGGAGAGCTTTCTGGCCATATAAGGAGCTATGAGGAAATGACAAACTAACAAGCATGTTTCCCCCACCCATGATTATTCGTAAATCACATGATTTATGCTAATCCTTAATCAAAAGTCAAGTCCAATGTGATCAATGCATGCTGTTTTCTGGTTTTTCCTATTAGCTTAGGCTAACTTTCAAGTGAACCTTTGCTAGTAACAGTGATCATCTCTATGGTTTCCTTAGGAACACACCCAAGGGAAATGAATGCCTATGATGAAAAGAAAAACAGAGTGGCTAGATTGTGGTGCACTTGGAACTCTCAATACATGGCTGCTGGCAGCGTTAAATGGTACAATTACTTTGGAAAACTTTTTGGCAGCTCCTTATAAAGTGAAAATCCAACTATCCTATGATCAAGCAGTTCCATTCCTAGGTATTTACTCTAGAGGAACAAAACCATATGTCCACTGAAAGATCTGTTCAAGAATATTTATTCTGCTTTATTCGAAGTAGCCAACAACTCAAACGTCCATCAACAGGAGACTGAATAAACAAATTGTGGTATATGCACATGATGGAATAAAACTCAGCAATAAAACAGGATGAACCACTGATACACACAACATGGATGAATCTCAAAAACATTATGTTATGTGAAAGAAGCCAGATATAAATGAGTGCATACTATATGGTTCCCTTTGTATGAAGTTCTAGAATCTGTGTTAATAGAAATCAGAATGGTGATTACCTACGGAGAGGGGACATTGACTGTAGAGGAGTACAAAGAACTTTATGGGGTAATGGAAGTGTTCTATGTCTTTAATTGGGAGGGAGTAACATGGGTGTATATCTACAACAAAACTCATCAACACTATCAAACACTTAATATCTGTATGTTTCATTAGCGGTAAATTATACTTTAAAAAAATTGAGAAAAAGAAAGTAAAGCAGCATCCAAACTTACAGTTGTAAGGGATCTTCAAGATCATTTCACCTTTATCTCCTCTATTTCAATGCCGGAAAATTCCATACAACAGCCCAAGTGGACGACTGCTAAGCTTCAACTAGAGGAAACACAAAATCATAGACCGGGTCTATTCCGTCTTCAGGCACCCCCAGCTGGATCACACTGCTGGCTCATGTTGGGCTGGCAGTTAACTAAACTCTTTGCCCCCACCAGCTAGGACTTCTCACCTGAATTTTTGTCAGCCCTGAATGCTCTCATCCAGTTGTTCATCTTAGCATAGTTAACATTTACACTAAGCACCAACACTTCCTCCAGCATCTTTAGAATCCTCCACTATATGCCACCCATGGCCCCTGGAGTTGTCATTATAAGTAGATTGTCTTAGACAACTTTAGGAAATTTGGCGTGAAATCACGCAGAGACCCTTGAAAGATTAGTCTCATATAAACATATTCTATGAAGAACACACCAGTAAAGAACTTCATTACAAGACAAGAGACACATCAGAAGGAGAAAGCAGGCAGAGGATCTTGGTTGCCTACGTAACTCGTATAGGAAGCCTTATAATTAGGCTGTCATACTTGATGAAACCAGGGATGGGAACACAGCTCAAATCATGACTGACGTGGATGTTTCTTTCCTGTCTCATGGAATGTTACGGCGTTAGGTTACACCCAGACTGCCGCTGTAGGAATGAAGGGAGAGCCGTGACCTCCTCTCCATGACTGGATAAAGGTGCAGAAAAAGTCAAATAATCCAATGCAGTGTGCTGAGGGAGCATTGTTGTCCACAAGGGAAAAAAATACGAATATACTCCTGGGAAATAATGCAATTTAATCAATCCTCTCCTTCAGAAATAGGAAATATTTAACTTTTCTGATTTTCATTTTTTTGTTTTGCTTTCCAATAAAATAGGAAAAAAAACTTTATTGGATTACACACAAATGAATATTAAAATCCTATTAATTTCTCACTACGGTGCTACTGGGTAAGAAGGAGAAAGAGAGGAAATGGTTAGCGATACCCGAAATGTGAGCCACGTACAAATGGGAAACATTTGCACATTTACATGTTCCCTACCTTCAAAATAATAATAGCTCCCACTAATTGAATGCTTACTGTTTGCCAGTCACTATGCCGAGCACCTCAGAAGGACTCTGTTTCATAAGTCCTATTATTGTCCCCACTTCACACATGAGGAAACTGAAGCTTAGCGAGGTTAAATAATTGGAGTGTATCTAGGGAATAGTAGGGCTGGGATTTGAACCCAGACAGTATACACAGCGAGCCTGAACTTTCCACCACCAAATTATACTGGTCCTAGGCCCCAAACTCCAACATATCTCAATTTTGGGGAAGACTGATGTTTCTTCCAAAGGCTTGCCAGGAAAGATACGACCGAAAACTGTCAAATCTCTCAAAGCAAAAGAAAGTAGTATCTCAAAGTAAGTTTTTAGCCTTTACGTATGCCCGTGGATACATGGCAAACAAAGAAAGGAATCAAGAGAATGCTGAAAATTACCAGTTGTACTGAAAGCAAAATAAAAGAGCTACAGCATTTTCATCTTAATCCATTTTCCTGGGTTTCTTTTAGGTTAGAAGAATTGTCAAGTAATAGTTTATTTTAAATTCAAAACTGACACAGACTTTAAAGTTAAATGAACCCAAACTAAGGGTTGGCGGGGAGGGGCGGGCATCTGGCTGGCAAATCACTCAGTTCAGCTCTTTGTCATGTAATATCTCAGTCTTAGTACATCTTTCTGATGATCACATTTGCATCATTCAGAACAGCACTGTCTGGACCTACTCTCTATCATTAGTGACTAGGTGCTCCGGCTATTTACCTCTAATTCTTCCAAACTTGCTAAAAGAAGAAAAAGACTTTCATATTAAGTTTTATTTTTAAAATTCTTTCTCAAAGGCCTCACTACTACTCCATAAAAATTTCAACTTTCAAATGAGGGTTTATCAAAGTATAATATTTTAAATGTTAAAAACGTGACTTTCATATAAAGTGAGCACGTATCACAGACTTATTTCTCTCATTAATCAGAAAATAAAGCTGGTTCAAAGGATAATGTGAGAGACGGAGTATACACAGGAACTGAAAGAAGGAATGCAGGAATAAGATTATGAAATTTGATATAAAAGTATTGTGTCGGGCTTCCCTGGTGGCGCAGTGGTTGAGAGTCCGCCTGCCGATGCAGGGGACACGGGTTTGTGCCCCGGTCCAGGAGGATCCCACATGCCGCGGAGCGGCTGGGCCCGTGAGCCATGGCCGCTGAGCCTGCGCGTCCGGAGCCTGTGCTCCGCAACGGGAGAAGCCACAACAGTGAGAGGCCCGCGTACCGCAAAAAAAAAAAAAAAAGATGCAATTCTTTGTTTTTGACTATCACGCTGCTGATTCATCATCAACACACATATTGGTATTGTCCTGTTACTTGGTCCCATTTGTGATAGAGACATACAGATGTGCCTATTAGCTGGCTGACATCAGAGGAACAGACTGTGTCCATTTGCTGTTTTCAAGGAAGGCCAAATGATCTAAAAAACTTTCTAATAGAACCTCTGCTTTATCTAATAAGCAGACTTAATGATTCTTAGTCCTGAGTTTTCGAATCTCTATTTTTCTCCAACTGCCTCAAGGTATGTCATGAAAGTGTTCAGGAAATTAGCAAATGAAATTAACTTTAGTTCAACCTAAACTTGGTTGGATGTTTTCACTTTGAAGGTAGTAAATTAAATAAAAATATGGTGGAAAAATTAAAAGATAGGAAAAAATTCTATCTTTTATCCTACTTTTCCTCTGTAAAATCCTACTTTTCCTCTGTAGTAGAAACATATACTGATTTACTAAAGCTTAGTGGACTATAAAATAAACAAAACAAAAGCAAAAATAATTTTAAAAACTTGATATATCTATAATTGGGTGTTAAAAGTTCTAACCCTATTCTCCCCTAAAACTGAGCCATGCTACTATAATCACTTTGACTAACTGCAGGAAATGAGCCTACAATGAGATTGCAGAAAATTGCAAAAAATAATTAGGAATAGAAATGTTTTTTAATATTAAATAATATTCCAAACATTAAATATCAGAACAACAGGCAGGCATCATAGATCTCCCCCGGTCTCCCAGGTTCTGATGTAAACAGGGACTTGCTTAGTTACAAGTGATCTTTGCTTTACCCAGAGATTTTTTAACCGAGAAGAACCTGGTTTGTGCTGAATTTTGCTTTTTGCAGGATTTTATCACAATAATTCTTCAATCAACACTTCTATTTAAATAGTTATTTTCTAGCCTTCTTCCAGTGAATATTTTGGTGGACTGGGTGAGGAAAAAAAAAATGACAGTTTTTGCAAGATAAAAACATTGGCATTTTCAACCAAATAAAAGGTGATATAACTTTCATAGTTATTATTTTTTAAATGCTTGATATTTGTCTGAACTCAGCGAGGATCTTAAGGCAGAATAAGATACTTATACAGCCAATAGATATAAGCTAAGCAGTTCTCATCAGGGACTCACGATGGCTCCAGAAATGTGATTCAGGCCTCATATGTCCAAACAATAACTGACAGATGATGTGTCAAATTTAAAGTGGACACACATTCTTTCCTATCTAGAAAGAGAGTCTATTTTGCCACCCCCTGGATCTGGGCTGGGCTGAAACTGCTTTACCAACAGAATAACAGAATACAGCAAAAATGATGCCTTTAAGAGGCCTGGCAGCTCTTGCTTTCTCTCTTGGAAGCCAGCTGCCATTTAAGAAGTATGCCCACCCTGAGCCCATCATGCTCGGATAATGAGCATGAGACACTACATGGAGAAAGAGTCCAGTGAAACCAAAGGCGCCAGATATGTGCGTGAAGAAGCTCTCCTGGAAGTGGAGTATCTACCCTCCTGCCCCCTTCCCCATCCCCTCCTCCTTTCCTGCCTTAGCCTAGGACACAAGGAGCAGAAAGGAGCTGTCCAGCTAAGTCCTTTCTGAATTCCTGACCTATAAAATCGTTATCAAAATATAATGGTTGAAAAAAATATATATATATATAATGGTTGCTTTAAACCTCTAATTTTTAGGGTGGTTTGCTAAAACAAATGGATAAACTAAGAGATGATTCATTTCACATTATTGAAAGGTTAGCTTTATAATAACTTTTAAAGCAAGGAGGTATTAAGAGCAAATTGGATATTTTTTTCCCTGTAGACTAGTATATGAATACCAGGAGAATTATTACCTCTTTAGCTAAATTTGACTTCACTTCTCCTAATCTAGTCTAATCTAATAAATGAAGACACTAGATTTTAGGTTGAGCTGCATGAGTTGTTTATATATTTTGGAAATAAATCCTTTGTCCGCTGATTCGTTCGCAAATATTTTCTCCCATTCTGAGGGTGGTCTTTTCGTCTTGTCTATAGATTCCTTTGTTGTGCAAGAGCTTTGAAGCTTCATTAGCTCCCATTTGTTTATTTTTGTTTTTATTTCCATTAATCTAGGAGGTGGATCAAAAAAGATCTTGCTGTGATTTATGTCAAAGGGTGTTCTTCCTATGTTTTCCTCTAAGACTTTTACAGTGTCTGGTCTTACATTTAGGTCTTTAATCCATTTTGAGTTTATTTTTGTGTATGGTGTTAGGGAGTGTTCTAATTTCATTCTTTTACATGTAGCTGTCCAGTTTTCCCAGCACCACTTATTGAAGAGGCTGTCTTTTCTCCATTGTATATTCTTACCTCCATTATCAAATATAAGTTGACCATATGTGCATGGGTTTTTTCTCTGGGCTTTCTATCCTGTTCTATTGATCAATATTTCTGTTTTTGTGCCAGTACCATACTGTCTTGATGACTATAGCCCTGTAGTATAGTCTGAAGTCAGGGAGTCTGATTCCTCCAGCTCTGTTTTTTTCCCTCAAGACTGCTTTGGCTATTCAGGGTGTTTTGTGTTTCCATACAAATTGTGAGATTTTTTTGTTCCAGTTCTGTAAAAAATGCCACTGGTAATTTGAGAGGGATTGCATTGAATCTGTAGATTTCTTTGGGTAGTATAGTCATTTTCACAATGTTGATTCTTCCAATCCAAGAACATGGTATACCTCTCCATCTGTTTGTGTCACCTTTGATTTCTTTCATCGGTGTCTTATAGTTTTCTAAGTACAGGTCTTTTACCTCCTTAGGTAGGTTTATTCCTAGGTATTTTATTCTTTTTGTTGCAATGGTGAATGGGATTATTTCCTAATTTCTCTTTCTGATCTTTCGTTGTTAGTGTATAGGAATGCAAGAGATTTCTGTGCATTAATTTTATATCCTGCAACTTTACCAAATTCATTGATTAGCTCTAGTAGTTTTCTGGTGGCATCTTTAGGATTCTCTATGTATAGTATCATGTCATCTGCAAACAGTGACAGTTTTACTTCTTCTTTTCCAATTTGTATCCCTTTTATTTCTTTTTCTCTCTGATTGCCGTGGCTAGGACTTCCAAAACTATGTTGAATAATGGTGGAGAGAGTGGACATCCTTGTCTTGTTCCTGATCTTAGAGGAAATGCTTTCAGTTTTTCACCATTGAGAATGATGTTTGCTGTGGGTTTGTCGTATACGGCCTTTATGTTGAGGTAGGTTCCCTCTATGCCCACGTTCTGGAGAGTTTTTATCATAAATGGGTGTTGAATTTTGTCAAAAGGTTTTTCTGCATCTATTGAGATGATCATATGGTTTTCATTCTTCAATTTGTTAATATGGTGTATCACACTGATTGATTCGCATATATTGAAGAGTCGTTGCAGCCCTGGGATAAATCCCACTTGATCATGGTATATGATCCTTTTACTGTGTTGTTGGATTCTGTTTGCTACTATTTTGTTCAGGATTTTTGCATCTATGTTCATCAGTGATATTGGTCTGTAATTTTCTCTATTTTTGTAGTATCTCTGTCTGGTTTTGGTATCAGGGTGATGGTGGCCTTGTAGAATGAGTTTGGGAGTGTTCCTTCCTCTGCAATTTTTTGGAAGAGTTTGAGAAGGATGGGTGTTAGCTCCTCTCTAAATGTTTGATAGAATTCACCTGTGAAGCCATCTGGTCTTGGACTTTTACTTGTTGGAAGATTTTTAATCACAGTTTCAATTTCATTACTTGTGATTGGTCTGTTCATATTTTCTATTTCTTCCTGGTTCAGTCTTGGAAGGTTATACCTTTCTAAGAATTTGTCCATTTCTTCCAGGTTGTCCATTTTATTGGCATAGAGTTGCCTGTAGTAGTCTTAGGATGCTTTGTATTTCTGCGATGTCCGTTGTAACTTCTCCTTTTTCATTTCTAATGTTATTGATTTGAGTCCTCTCCCTCTTTGTCTTGATGAGTCTGGCTAAAGGTTTATCAATTTTATCTTCTCAAAGAACCAGCTTTTAGTTTTATTGATCTTTGCTATTGTTTCCTTTGTTTCTATTTCATTTATTTCTGCTCTGATCTTTATGATTTCTTTCCTTCTACTAACTTTGCATTTTGTTTTTTCTTTTTTCTCTAGTTCCTTTAGGTGTAAGGTTAGATTGTTTATTTGAGATTTTTCTTGTTTCTTGAGGTAGGATTGTATTGCTATAAACTTCCCTCTTAGAATTGCTTTGCTGCATCTCATAGGTTTTAGATCGTCGTGTTTTCATTGTAATTTGTCTCTAGGTATTTTTTGATTTCCTGTTTCATTTCTTCAGTGATCTCTTGGTTATTTAGTAACAGCCTCCGTGTGTTTGTGTTTTTTACATTATTTTCCCTGTAACTGATTTCTAATCTCATAGCATTGTGGTTGGAAAACGTGTTTTATACAATTTCAATTTTCTTAAGTTCACTGAGGCTTGATTTGTGACCCAAGATGTGATCTATCCTGGAGAATGTTCCATGTGCACTTGAGAAGAAAGTGTAATCTGCTGTTTTTGGATGGAATGTCCCATAAATATCTATTAAATCTATCTGGTCTATTGTTTCATTTAAAGCTTGTGTTTCCTTAGTAATTTTCTGTCTGGATGATCTGTTCATTGGTGTAAATGAGTTGTTAAAGTCCCCCACTATTATTGTGTTACTGTCGATTTCCTCTTTTATAGCTGTTAGCAGTTGCCTTATGTATTGAGGTGCTCCTGTGTTGGGTGCATATATATTTATAATTGGTCTATCTCCTTCTTGGATTGATCCCTTGGTCATTATGTAGCATCCTCCCTTGTCTCTTGTAACATTCTTTATTTTAAAGTCTATTTTGTCTGATATGACTATTGCTACTCCAGCTTTCTTTTGATTTCCATTTACATGGAATATCTTTTCCATCCCCTCACTTTCAGCCTGTATGTGTTCCTAGGTCTGAAGTGGGTCTCTTGTAGACAGCATATATATGGGTCTGGTTTTTTTTTTTTTTTTTTTTTTGCGGTATGCGGGCCTCTCACTGTTGTGGCCTCTCCCGTTGCGGAGCACAGGCTCCGGATGCGCAGGCCCAGCGGCCATGGCTCACGGGCCCAGCCGCTCCGCGGCATATGGGATCCTCCCAGACCGGGGCACGAACCCGTATCCCCTGCATCGGCAGGCGGACTCTCAACCACTGCGCCACCAGGGAGGCCCTATGGGTCTGGTTTTTGTATCCATTCAGCAAGCCTGTGTGTTTTGGTTGGAGCATTTAATCCATTCACGTTTAAGGTAATTATCGATATGTATGTTCTTATGACCATTTTCTTAATTGTTATGGGTTTGTTTTTGTAGGTCCTTTTCTTCTCTTGTGTTTCCCACTTAGAGAAGTTCCTTTAGCATTTGTTGTAGAGCTGGTTTGGTGGAGATGAATTCTCTTAGCTTTTGCTTGTCTGCAAAGATTTTGATTTCTCCTTCAAATCTGAATGAGATCCTTGCTGGGTAGAGTAATCTTGGTTGTAGGTTCTTCCCTTTCATCACTTTAAATATGTCATACCACTCCCTTCTGTCTTGTAGAATTTCTGCTGAGAAATCAGCTGCTAACCTTATGGGAGTTCCCTTGTACGTTATTTGTCATTTTTCCCTTGTTGCTTTCAATAATTTTTTTTGTCTTTAATTTTTGTCAGTTTGATTACTATGTGTCTCGGCGTGTTTCTCCTTGGGTTTATCCTGCCTGCAACTCTCTGTGCTTCCTGGACTTGCGTGGCTATTTCTCTTCCAATGTTAGGGAAATTTTCAACTATAATCTCTTCAAATATTTTCTCAGTCCCTTTCATTTTCTCTTCTTCTTCTGGGACCCCTATAATTCGAATGTTGGTGCGTTTAATGTTGTCCCAGAGGTCTCTTAGGCTGTCTTCATTTCTTTTCATTCTTTTTTCTTTATTCTGTTCCACGGCAGTGAATTCTGTCATTCTGTCTTCCAGGTCACTTATCCGTTCTTCTATCTCAGTTATTCTGCTATTGATTCCTTCTAGTGTATTTTTCATTTCAGTTATTGTATTGTTCATCTCTGTTTGTTTGTTCTTTAATTCTTCTAGGTGTTTGTTCTTTAATTCTTCTAGGTCTTTGTTAAACATTTCTTGCATCTTCTCAATCTTTGTCTCCATTCTTTTTCCAGGGTCGTGGATCATCTTCACTATCATTATTGTGAAATCTTTTTCTGGAAGGTTGCCTATGTCCACTTCATTCAGTTGTTTTTCTGGGGTTTATCTTGTTCCTTCATCTGGTACATAGTCCTCTGCCTTTTCATTTTGTCTATCTTTCTGTGAATGTCTCTCTCAGAGTTCTTGAGGCCACAAGTCCAAAACCAAGGTGCCAGCAGGGCCACACCCACTCCATAGGCTTTAGGAGGGAATCCTTCCATGCTTCTTCCAGCTCCTGGGGGTTCCTTGTGCTCCTTGTAGACACATCACTCCAATCTCTGCCTCTTTCTTCTATCAGCTTTACCTCTGTGATTCTGTGTCCTCTCCTCTTCTCATAAGCACACCAGTCATTAGACTTAAGGTTCATTTCAAATTTAGTATGATATCACCACACGATCCTTAACCCTATTTCCAAATAAGGTCATGTTCTGAGGTTCCCAATAGACACGAATTTTAGGGGGAGACTATTCAATTCACTACGGGGTATAAATTGAAAATGAAAACTGAAACTGGAGATAGAAGGAAAAATTAGAAAACCATTAAATAATAAAGTTCAGAAATGAGGAAAGTCAGAGCTAAGGTATTGCCTGTGGGGATTCCATTGTATTTTATAAGTAGATATATACACCGTAGTTGCTATTACAGGCAGTAAGTTAATGATTGAGGTATGTTCAGGAAGCAGCAGGAGGCCAAAGGAGACCCTAGAGCCAGCTGGAGGAAGAGGTTGGTTAGAGAAGGTTTCTAAGAGATCAGAAGCATTGATAGGCAAAGGAGAGGGAGGAGGCTTCACTCCAGAGAACAGGTGGAATAAAGACATAGAAGTAAAATTCAGTTCAATGGCATGTGGAGAAAACTATAAACAATTTGGTGTTGTTGGGGTACAAAATGTAAGGCATAGATGAGCAGTAATGTCCTACTGTATAGCACGGAGAAGTATCTTCACTATCCTGCAATAAACCATAATGGAAAAGAATATATAGGTATATGTATGGCTGAATCACTTTGCTGTACAGTAGAAATTAACACAATTGTAATTGTGTGCCAGCCCTCAGATCTCCTACCTGACACTGACTTACTACTTGAAACTTTATTTCTTGCACCATGTTGGTGTGGTGGGCAGGGTGGGGCCTGCCCTAGATATAGGGGCCCTGCTGAGTGGTTCCCCACCCCAGGTGCCTGGTGCCTGACCAGATTCCCCCCAGTGCTGCTGCTATCCCCATGCTACCCAGGCCTCCACCTCCCGAGGGAGCCTCCAAGATACTTGCTGTTTACATGGAGCCATTTAAGGCTTTGAGCAGAGGAGTGGCATGGCCCCAATTTCCTCTTAGAATGATTCATCTGGCAAGCAGAAAAAAGGGTAGATTGGAGAAGGGAGGTTAATTAGGATGCATTCGTAGTCCAGGCAAAAGATGATCAGGGCCTGATTAGGGCAGCCATCATAGATTTACAGAGGAAAATGTTGAATCAAGAAATAAAAACACGGGCTTCCCTGGTGGCGCAGTGGTTACGAGTCCGCCTGCCGATGCGGGGGACACGGGTTCGTGCCCCGGTCCAGGAGGATCCCGCATGCCGCGGAGTGGCTGGGCCCGTGAGCCATGGCCGCTGAGCCTGCGCGTCCAGAGCCTGTGCTCCGCAACGGGAGAGACCACAACAGTGAGAGGCCCGCGTAATGCAAAAAAAAAAAAAAAAGAAAGAAAGAAAAACAGCAGGATGTGGCGATTCATGGTTTGGGGGAGCAAAACTTGCCACTCCAAAATGTCTCTTTGGCATGCATATTATTTCAAGCTGAAAACAATCATAGCCCAAAAGACTCAAGAAGAAACTTTGACCTTCCCACTAACTGCCCAAGAAATTTAGACAGAGAGCCTGTTACAGGAATAGAGCTATCACCAGACATATCTGTGAATAATATGGACTAGGTGTGGTGGGGGAAACTCAGAGATCAGAGTCCTCTCTGTGTCCCATTGTCTCCGCAGGGCCCAGCAAACATTTACTTACAAAACATTTGCTTTCCCATCTCCATGTGAATTGCCTTCCTCCCCTTGGAAGTCCCACACCCTCACCACCAACATCCTCTTTTGTCTTCAGCTGAAGATGATACTTAAAGTAAAGATTTTGGCCATTTTGGCGAGTGACTCGGTTTTCCTAGGTCTCTCCCATGTACACATGTTATTAAACTCTGTTTGATTTTCTCCTGTTAATCTGTCTCATGTCAAGTTAATTCTTAGACCAGTCAGAAGAACCTAGAAGGGTAGAGGAAATTTTCTTCCTCCCCAACAATGGGATGTTGGGGATCAGGACAAGGGAAGAATCAAGGCTGTCAACCGGAATGGGTGATGGGTGATGGTGACACCACCCACTGAAACAGAGAATTCAGAAGCAGGTTTGCAGTACAGATGATAATGAGTTTATTTTGTAATACTTTGAGTTTGTGGTACCTGTAGGGGAGATAGCCAGAAGTCAGGGTATATACACAAGTTTGAAACTTGAAGGAAGGATCAAGGTTAGAGATACAAATGTACAAGGCATCAGGATACTAAAGGGGGTAGGGGCAAAGTTAAGATTTCTAAGGTAGAAATTTCACAATGAGAAGGAAAATGGGCTAAGGATGGAACTTAATATTCCACAGAGGCATGTATAAAGACAATATACCATAAAGATGGCACCACATGTAAATGGGAAAAGAAAAGTTGTTTAATAGATGACATTGGGGGAAAAATCGCTCACTAATGAAGACGATAAAGCTGTACTAATACACACACTAATACAAATATGAAATGTTAAACTACAAACTTAATAGATGAAAAAGTAAGAGGATATCTTTGCAAATTAGGAGTGGAGAGCTCCTTAAATAAAACTTCACAAGCATAAACCATAAGACAAAGCAGTGTGATTAATTTGATTTAAGGGAATCTGTTCAATGAAAAACAGCATGAACAACATCAATGAACAAATGACAAACTGGAAGAAGATATGTGCAATGTCTAAAACCGACAAGGAAGGAATAGCCAACATTTTCAAGAAACTCCTAAAAATGAATTAGAATAAGGCAGCAAGTTTAATGGTACATAGGCAATTTACAGAAATCAAAAGCCAAAGGGCTAACAAATAACATGAAGGGATGTGTAAATCCATTAGCAACCAGAGAAATGCAAATCAACACAACAATGCTCTATGGCTGGACAACCACTGGCAACAATAAAGCAGCTGGATAACGCCAGGGGAAGGCAGGATGCAGAGACACAGGGATCCTCGTGCACTGCTGGTGGGGCAACCTGGTGAACCTGTTCTCTATGGCCATCTGGTAGAATTGTGCCAAACTGTACAACTTTGTCAACTTGTACAAGACTACTCAACATTAATAAAGCGCATGCTATTTGACACATACATTCCTCTTCAGGAATCATCCTGTGGGGGGATTAAGAACCTAACAAGTGTTAAAAGTTGCTGTTTAACTCCAACCTCAGGCTTCTCAACTCAGCAAGATTACCATCCTCTCTTTGGGTTCTCTGTTCCCAGACTGTCCTGGAAACTGACTCCAGCCAGTTATCTGGACCAGTCATAAGGCTCACCTCTTTTGTTTTCTGTCTCTCAGAGATCACATTCTTGTACTGCCTAAATAGAATGTCTGAAAACAGTTGTTTTATATGTTTTATCTTATTTTTTAGTTGTTTACAGTGGGAGGACAATTCCTATAAAAGTGAATCCTTCATGATTTTTTTGTTGTTGTTGTTCTATAAATACTTATTGGGGGAAGGGTGGGGGAATCCTTCATGATTTGAAAGAAAACTTTAACCTACGTATTGTTGAATAAATGATTGAATTTTTAAAAAGTTGTTGTTTAAGAATAGTTACTATAGCATCATTTACAATTTAAAAAATTGGTAAAAACTTAAATGTCCATCAATAGGCACCTGCTAATTATAAAGTACTCATACTTAGAAACAAAAAGCATATTCAGCTTGAATGCAAAAGCACAACTTCTGGGATAAAGGAGCAATTTTCCCAGTTCAGAATCCCACAGTTTAGTTATGGTATAGTTCTCTATGACAGCAGTTGGCAAACTTTTTCTGTAAAGGGACAGAAAATACATATTTTAGGCTTTGTGGGCACATGGTTTCTATCACAGCTACTCATATCTGTCACTGTAATGTGAAAGCAGCCACAGATAATACTTAGCTAAATGAGCACACCTGTGTTCCAATAAAACTATATTTATAAAAACAGGCAGCAGGCTGGATCTGGTACACAGCTATAGTTTGTCTACCCCTGCTCTATAGCATAAGGAGATCTTTATGAGACCTAGTTCTGCAAGCAGTTAGTTACTCTTGGGCAACTTATTTCTTCTTTCCTATTTCATCTCGTTGTAAGAATTAAATAGCATATGTGAATACAAATGAACTACGAAATGATATAAAAATATAGCCTGCGGGACTTCCCTGGTGGCACAGTGGTTAAGAATCCGCCTGCCTGTGCAGGGGACACAGGTTCAATCCCTGGTCCGGAAAGATCCCACATGCCGGGGAGCAACTAAGCCCATGCACCATAACTACTGAGCTGGCACTCTAGAGCCTGCAAGCCGCAACTACTGAGCCCGCAACCTACAACTACTGAAGCCCACGCGCCTAGAGTCCGTGGGCCACAACAAGAGAAGCCACCGCAATGAGAAGCCCGCGTACCGCAATGAGAAGCCTGCGCACCGCAACGAAGAGTAGCCCCCACTTGCCGCAACTAGAGAAAGCCCGTGCACAGCAACGAAGACCCAACGCAGCCAAAAATTAATTAATTAATTAAAAAAAAAGACCACTGCCAAGGTTTCAAATATATATATATATATATATATATATATATATATATATATATCGCCTGCTTTTACCATTTTCAAGTGTTTCTATTGTTACATTTATTTCACTACAGCCTTATGACCCACCTCTGAAGGTAAGTATTTGATGTGCTTTTATCTGTCTGAGAAGCCTGTTAAATATTCACAAATCATTCTACACAATGCTGGTCTTTGTTCACAGTCTTGTAACCATGAGTTTTTATCAAAGTCTATTCAGATCATTCCTGGATTATTCCCTTTTTTATTTTTTATTTTTTTTTCGGTACGCGGGCCTCTCACTGTTGTGACCTCTCCTGTTGCGGAGCACAGGCTCCGGACACACAGGCTCAGCGGCCATGGCTCACGGGCCCAGCCGCTCCATGGCATGTGGGATCTTCCCGGACCGGGGCACAAACCCGCGTCCCCTGCATCGGCAGGCGGACTCTCAACCACTGCGCCACCAGGGAAGCCCCCATTTTTATAATAATTTGTAGAACTGCGCAGTCAGACAGATGCCTATGCTTAGAAGGACTCCATGCTTAGTATGGGATTACCAGATACAAACCAGTATACATAAAATAGATAAGCAACAAGGATTTAATGTAGAGCACAAGGAATTATACCCAATATCTTGTAATAACCTATAATGGAATATAGTCTGCAAAAAACCTGAATCACTATGTTCTATACCTGAAACTAACACAATATTGTAAATCAATTATACTTCAATTTGAAAAAAACCCAAAATGGACTCCATGCTTGGCGTAGGAGAGGAAAAATAATTTTCCTTCTACCCTTACAGGTTCTTGACTGAGACACCTCCCCACACCTTGTAATAAAAGACAGATTGATAGGAGAAAAACAAACAGAAGTTTTATAACAAGTATACCTCCTGTATAGGTGGGAGACACCCATGAAAACTGAGTAACTTCCGTAATGGCCCAAGCCACCACCTTCAACACCATCTCCAGCTAAAGACAGAAGATGCTGGCATGGGGAAGGCCAGTTTGGGGAGGTTATCGGGCAAAGCACAGTAAACAAGGATGAGGCTGTACAAGATTTAAGTCTCTGCCTTCCTCATCAATAAGAGTTTCTAGAGATTTGGAGTCATCTTTCTGTTCCCAGTACAGAGAAGGAGACACCCTTACAAATGCAGATTTCCTTTATAACTGTAAATGTCTCTTACAAAAGGGTAATTCCTACTTGGTTTCAGAGCTTCTACTGTGTGTGCTGTTTATTGAAAATAACCAGTTGAAGATAATCCTTATGCCAAAGAGACATATTTTGGGTTGGCAAATTCTGTTCCCCTCCATTGGTTTAATGTTCTGTTGTTGCTGTCCCAAAATTCTTAATAATTTTTGAACAAGGCCCCCTGCATTTTCACAAATTATGTAGGTAGTCCTGCTCTTAGGCACTAGGAAGAAAAAGTAACTTTCCATTTCACATTTATAACACCTCCAAGCCACACAAAATGTTTGACAGTAAGAAAACTTAGATGACCTTTATTCTTATGTGTGACCCCACAGAAATGTTTCCTGTATTCTTTCATCTCTTGAGTCTGGTTTGCCTGCAGAAAATTAAAAGGAGGAAAGCTCTTTAAATTATATTAGGCTTATGGACAGCCCCCACCCCAAATTGGCAGAAATAAAATAGCAGATTTACAGATGCTCAGCTATAAATGCTAAAGGGTATTTTTGTCCGCTTACTGGAAATATAAAAAGACTTGATCCATAAAGGTAATCATAATAAATATTTTTTAGTGTTATCATAGTATTGAGAATGTAAAACCAAGTCATAATTATATACTATTTGCATAGTTATAAATAGCTTAGTTATTTTGTGGTCAAAATGCAAATACATACTGTCAAAGTGCTAAATTAAATGCTTCCTAGGAATTTACCCTGCTATTCACATAGAAGGCAAAAAAGTGTGTTGGTTGGAACGCTCTAGTACTCTCCTGATACTGTCTGGCACACAGAGGAAAATTAGTTGATTGTGTTTGACCAGAAAGCAAGTGTGAACAATGATTGATTCTGTCTTAGAAGAAGAAAGGAAGCTGCTGGTGGGACACAGGCATTGTCCAAGAGCAATGGCAAGGTCTCAATGGTCAGCCTTTGATTTCCAAACCACACTGACCAGTTTCCAGCATTGACTAGTTTCCAGCAATCCGCAATAAGGTATTCAAAAGTAAACAGACAGCTGTGTTTTTTAAAGGTCGGGGGAGGGGCTACTCCTTTTTTTTTTTTTTTTTTGCATTTAAAGTAATTTAATGATGATAAAACCAATCACAGAGGAACAGGATGCCGAGACTACACTTTTACAGCATCTCTATGTACATAATCTAGTTAGAGTCCAACCTCAAATAAACTCACACTTGGAGGGTGGGAAGAGGCGGCTACTCTTGTGTCTTATTTACCATGAGGATAAAATACTCTTGTTTTGAAGAAAACATGTTTAGATACAATAAGCCAACCTACTTTTTGTAAGTAAGTAGCTTACAAGTCAAGGGAAGACAAAACAATATGACTTCAATAGTACTCAATACAAAAGTTGTTTAAAATTAACTTTCTACACTCAGGTAGGCCAATATTTGCTAGTGATGTAGCCCCAGGAATGTTACCCTTAGATTCATCCTTGCCTATTTATGTCCCAAAGAAAAGAATGCTCTAACCTAATTACAGACATTGTATACTTGCATATACATAGGTATAAATGTACATATATATGCATATATATATATATATATATACACACACACATACACACACACACATATATATACACACACATAGTAGCTGTGAATATTTCAATTTCTCCTATGTTACATAAAAAGCATTGCTCAGTCATGGCTATTTCTTTATAATTTATAATATTCCTACTGATTTCCGTGTGCATATCCAAGCAGCATTTCTAAAGTTTATGTGGGTGTTTCCCTTCTTCCTATTCCAGAATTTTCACCATTTACCTTAAAAATGTTAACTCTTCGTGAAATCACAAATAATGTCCATTTAAATGATTAAAAGCCTTTAGCTGAAACACAATTATTCTAGAAACTCTTTTTGTACAGCTTTGGATATGAAGGAAGGACTCCTTGCAGATTGATTCAGATCAGTCAGTTCTGAATATTTAAAACTTTAGAATATATTGGAGCATTTAGGTCTTGAGATGGATTCATCCCATCATTTATTTTAGCAATCCAAGTTTCTCTGTATCTCATGGCTGGCTAGTTCTATTCTAGGACTTTAATCTTTCAGTAAAGTTGGTAAAAAATGAGCAACTTTCATCCGGAGTCTTTGTGGGGAGTCCCTGCTTTCTGAAAAGTCATTTTTATCTGACATATTCTCATCTAAACTTCCCATTAACATCTATAGTGCATCATGCCATTAGAGTGTCATGTAGCTTGAGTCTTCAAAAAAATTTTTTGTTTGTTTTATTGGTTTAATGTTTAGTATGTTTTTACATTTTAGGTTTTGAAAATTACTACTCTGTGTATGATATACCAGAATTCTTGATAAAGTAGCACACATTTGCTAATCAGGCCAGATAATAAAGAAATGTTCTATTCTAAGAAATTATACAAGTCAAACACTCATTTTCTTCATTTATGATCAAGGGTAAGTTACATAGGCTTTTTTTTTTTTTTTTGCCTCTGGCTCAAAATTAATTTTAAATGGGGAGCTGATCCACTTCTTTAAAAATCTTTTTTTAGGAAATTTAAGTATAGTTGATACAACTTAGTGATTCAATATTTAAAAATCTTTTTTATGGACTTGAGGACACGGGGAGGGGGAAGGATAAGCTGGGAGGAAGTGAGAGAGTGGCATGGACATATATACACTACCAAATGTAAAATACATAGCTAGTGGGAAGTAGCTACATAGCACAGGGAGATCAACTTGGTGCTCTGTGACCACCAAGAGGGGTGGGATAGGGAGGGTGGGAGGGAGACACAAGAGGGAGGAGATATGGGGATATATGTATATGTATAGCTGATTCACTTTGTTATAAAGCAGAAACTAACACACCATTGTAAAGCAATTATACACCAATAAAGATATTTAAAAAAAAATCTTTTTTAACCTATTTGTAGTAGAGAATCTATATTGAAGAAAATTTTAGAACTCCACTGCAGAACACAAAGAACTGGAATCAATTTAAAGATGCATTAACTTAAGAATATCGTCTTTCTACTTCTATCAGAAAATAAAGCATGATAAAATGACTATAATGAAAACAGTTTGATTCAGGCACTTAATAGAAAGATCAATATAAAAAAAGAGAATACAGAAATAAAGTAAAATAATTCAAGGATTTAGTAAATGATAGGAGTAACATTTTGTATCAGTAGCAAGAATATGGATTATTCAATAAATTATATTAGAACAACAAAATACCTGTCTGAGGAAAATAATAAAATAAATTTATTTCTCACTCCCTACAACAAAAATAAATTTAAGATGTATTAAAGATTTTAATTTAATAAAAAATTAAAGCAAATACACAGGAAAGTTCAAGTTGTCTTCTTGAGTAGGAGTGGCTTTTCTAATTAAGATGCAAAACCCGAAGTCATAAAACACTAGTTCTCAACCTTGGCTGTACATTAGAATCACCTGAGGAACTTGTAAAAAGTTTCAATTCTTAGACTCCACCTTGGACAAAATGAATCAGAACCTCTGGGGATGGAGTCCAAGTCGCTGTTTTTGTTTTGTTTGATTGTTTGTTTGATTGATTGATTGATTTTTTAAAATGTCTCTGGGTGATTTTAATACACAGTTAGCCTTGAGAACAACTGCCATAAAATAAAACCTTCAGATTATCTTGCATATCACTCTGGAAACTACCTCAGATATTCTTTGCCAAGAGGGGCCCAATTGTCATTTTTACTTTGCAGCTGCCACACTGTACCCTTCTCTCTCAGAGGCTTGCTACCTTCTTGGCCTTCATCCAGAAACAAAAGGACAGATCCTTTCCACTCTCAGAATATTGAAAATCTTTTAAGGTTCCATCAGTAGGGATGCTGGCAGGAAACAGGAAGGCATGCTCAAATTGGGTAATTTGAGAAGAATTTAATAAACAGATTGTACACAGATGGATTCATTCATATCTTGATTGTGGTGGTGGTTACATGTGATAAAATTTTATAAGACTATACACAAACACATGAGTGAACGTGAAAACTGACAAAATCTGAGGAAGGTCTATAGTCTAGTCAATAGTATTGTACCAGTGTATTTTGATACCCTTACATATGTAAGATGTTATCATCAGGGGAAGCTGGGTGAAGGTACACAGAACCTCTCTGTACTATTTTTGCAAGTTCTTGTGAGTCTTTAATTTTTTCAAAATAAAAAGTTAAAAAAAGAGAGAAACTGTATATGAAGATGTGAGTTAAGGAGCAGGAAAATCACACAAGGGATGCTGTAGCAACCCAGAACTCAGTAACCGGTCCCAATTTCCCTTTCCTAGGCCTGAAATAACAAGAGAGAGGGTGAGAGCACAAGCACAGACTGTATGGAAAAGGCTATCTGACACGTACTATGACCTTGAGACAAGGTATGCCAGATGGGCCAAGACATGGAGTTCATTGAAACTGAGACCTGGCTCATTGTCCGAGACTGAGCAAAATTAGTTTGGGGACCTGAGAGGAACTATAAAGTTTGAAACAGCCACTGGAATGGAATTTAGGAGGTAGGGAAAGATTTTATAGGGAGGCAACCTGGGAAAAGTAAATAATTGCCAAACACATTCATTATCACACTTTAAGCTGTATTAATCCTACCGGCATTATATGATTGTATTAGTCAAGGATCTTCAGAGAAACAGAACCAATAGGAGTTATATATATATAATTTACATATATATATATATTCATGTGATTATATGATTATGGAGGTTGAGAAGTCTCAAGATCTGTAGTCAGAAAACTGGACACCAGGAGAGCCAATGTGTAGTTCCAGTCTGAGTCCAAAGACCTGAGGACCAGGAAAGCTGATGATGTAAGTTCCAGTTGGAAAGCTGACAGACTCAAGACCCCAAAAAAGCTGATATTTCAGTGTGAGTCTGGAGTCTGGAAAAGACCACTCAGCTAAAAGCACTCAGGCAGGAGGAGTTCCCTCTTATTTGTGGGAAAGTCAGCCTCTTTGTTCTCTCCAGACCTTCAGCTGATTGAATGAGGCCCACCTACATTAGGGAGTACAATCTGCTTTAGTCAGTCTGCCAATTTAAATGTTAATCTCATCCAGAAATACCATCGCAGATACATCGAGAATAATGTTTAACCAAATATCTGGGCACCCTGCGGCCCAGTCAAACTGACACATACAATTAACCACCATAATTATGGACATATAACTTTTTCTTACCAAGGAGTAACTCATCAGAATAGATAATTGAATGCTCCATTACTTTGTTTCACTCATAGTGAGATACTGCAAATAATAAAACCCTTGGCTATTGTCACTGGAGGAGTCAGATGATACTTTAAGATAAAATACATTTTTCTCTCATTTATGCTGGCTATCTTTCCCCTAAGAGCTGGAAATTGACTTCAAATATGTTTTGCCTTGAGTAATAACTTGGAAATGTACTCACTGGTCTAAGAAACTCATCTCTGCTTTGGGTTGGTCCCAGTAGGATTGTACTCATATGTGCACATAACGTTCCATCAGTGATCAACCTGATACAAACCATACAGGGCTCTTAATCCAAGAAATGGTGACTCAGAGATGTAACACTCTGGGCACTTATATTGCCTATGGTTTTGCAAACCCAGTATTACTTAATCTTTTTAGAAGAGTGCATAGCTGACCTTGAATCCCATTGTGCGTGCCACAAACTGTAGCCAAGATATAACTTTTAATACTACTGTCATTTTTGCACTCAAGAGGTTACTGGTTTCCTCCTGGGTTCTCCATAAGCAGGGAAGCTGGGCTGAAAGCACATACTTAGGATATTGCTCTTTGGTATTAAAAAAAAGCCAGGTGTATGCTGTATGCATGGAAAATACTCCTTTTCATGTGTTTGTTTATTTAGTAAACCTATATTTATTGAGTACCTAATATGTGCCTGGAACCATGGCATTGTAGGGGAGCAAAATTTGCCACTCCAAAAAGTCTCTTTGGCATGCATATTATTTTGAGCTGAAAACAATCAAGGCTCAAAAGACTCAGGAAGAACCTTGACCTTCCTCCTAGCTGCCTAAAGAATGTAGATGGAGGACCTGTTCCAGGAAGGGAGCTGTCACCATACATAACTATGGTATGAACCAGCATGTAGACAGGGTGGAACCTAGCAAAATCTGTTTGTTAAAATTCCTCTCTGTGTCCCACTGTCTCTGGCCCAGCAAACATTTGTCTACCAAACATTTGCTTTTCCATCTCCATGTCAATTGCCTTCCTCCCCTTTGGTGTCCCAAACCCTTAACCCCAACATTCTCTTTTGCCTTCAGTTGAAGATGGTATTTAAGATGAGTGTTTCGGCCTTTTGGGTGAGTGACTCAGTTTTTCTGGGTCTCTCCCATATATACATGTTATTACACTTTTGTTTAATTTTCTCCTGTTAATTTGTCTCGTGTCAAGTTAATTAGACCAACCAGAAGAATCCAGAAGGGTGGAGGAAAACTTCTTCCTCCTGGACAGCATGCTGTTATCTGATAATCAGGAAGCTAGACCATGTAGGACCTCCCTGTAGCCCATGGGTATTCAGAGTGAGATAAGAAGCCATATTCAATTATTTTTACAAAAAAAAAAAACCTTTTTATTTTAAAAGCAAAATATAATGATTAAACTATTTTTAAGATAGATACATAGAGCAAGTTTTAAATCAACTGAAGAAACTTAACAATAGTTTTTATCTGTCCAACACATCCTAAGGTGACTCCCAATGAGTCACACCCTTGTAATAACTGACCACTCCCCCCTCATTGAGTGTGACTGGGAATTGTCGCCTGTTTCTAACCAACTGAACATAGCAACTGTGCTGGGATGTTGTAATAGGGAAGAGTTGGATCTGTTTCTTTTACTTTAACCTTTGCTTTTCGTTGCTTTTGTTATTATAATCATACGTAATGGCCTGCCTCAGGGAACCCTGCTCCTCTGCCTGAATGTTAAACTAAAGTGCCTTTGTTCAGCTCACAGGGAGACATTCTGACCCTGTCCACCTGTGAATGGCTGCAAAAAGAAGAAATTAATACATCCCCTCCCCCATGCTGGCCAAGCCAGGAGATACTTGGCAACACTAATGGCCTTTTTAATTTACTTCCTCACATCCTCCCCTTCTCTGTTCTATAAAAGAAAGTGGCATCCAGACCCCAATAAGATGGTACTCTGGAATATTAGTCTGGCATCTTCTCGGATGCCCGGCTTTCCGAATAAAGTTGCTAATCCTTGCCTCAACACCTTGTCTCCTGATTATTGGCCTGTCATGCAGCAAGCAGACGGAGTTTGGATTTGGTAACAATGTCACTCTCATGACTACTTCATGTTACATAAGATTCTGTCTCATCAGACTGGAGAGAGAGACTCTCCCGCTGGCCTTGAAGAAGCAGTCATGTTGTGAACTGCCTATGGAGAGGGCCATGTGGCAGGGAACTGTGGGTGGCCTCCAGGAGCTGAAGGCAGTCTCCAGCTGACAGGCAACAGGAAGCTGAGGGCTTCAGCCCTACAACCACAAAGACCTGAATTCTGCCAACAATATGTGAGCTTGGAAGAGGACTCCAAACTCCAGATGAGATTGCAGTGCCAGCTGATGCCTTGATTGTAGCTTAGTGAGACTCTTAGCAAAGGACCCAGCTAAGTAGGACCTGGATTACTGACCCACAGAAATTGTGAGTTAATAAATGTGGGTTAAGTCACTGTGTCCATGGTACTTTGTTATGCAGCAGTAGAAAACTCATACACACTCTAACCTTGGTTTTCTCCTTAAGCTTAAATAAAACTTTTATTTTTCTTTTTTCAACTTTCCTGGAGCCAGTTCTCTCTTGGGGCTTATTCATGAGCTCAGGGACATTGGCCAGTTCAGCATCAAAAACCCTCTTGGCTTCTCATAAGCCCAAGTTTCCTGGTGAATATTCCTATTGCCACAGAAATACTGTCATCAGGGACTGATGAGGGAAGTGGGAGACATGCTGTCAGTATTCTTCTACGAGAAAGTTCTTTTTTTTTTTCCGACCTGCATGGTCTCTGTTTTTATGGCTCTCTTGGTTTTCTTAGAGGAAATAATGTCTGAAATCACTTATGTTGATGCTAAGCAAATAGGCCTGTGCTATTCATTTTCATAGAAGACTGGAGTTTATCTAACATATTGTTTGACATAGAACAGGTACGTAATAGCCCCGGTGTGAAAGCACAGAGTTTTCTAAGAGGTAAAACACTGAGATAAATCAGATTGCTCATAAATTGTGTGCTGAAGTGACAATCTAGCTGAAGGGAAAAATTGCAAAGTATCAAGATTATAATAATGGGAGGGAGCATGAGGGGATGTAGTGGTCACTGTTGCTGCCCTGCCCAGATCCTCAGCACTGGCTGGGGCATCATCCTCCAGCTGTTGTGATTATCAGCTGCTAATAGATCACAGCTGCCCCCTTTTAGAATGGGTTTTGGTCAAAAGAAAGCTGACTTAAGCAGGAAGTCACACACAGCTCACAGCCAAGGACTGTCTGTTGACTGACAAGGATATTAAAAAAAGCCAACTCCCTTGCTTCCATATGGGACCACACTGTGGTACTATTCATGTTGCAGAGCTCCTCATTGGATCAAGCTGAGGCTGGTTCTCAGCTGAGACCACATTTAGCTTTTTCCTGCTTTGCAAAGTCACCTCCTCCTAAGAGCGCTCCCTCAGTAAATCACTTGCACAAGAATCACCATTTGGGGCTTCCCTGGTGGCGCAGTGGTTAAGAATCTGCCTGCCAATTCAGGGGACACAGGTTCGATCCCTGGTCCAGGAAGATCCCACAAGCTGCAGAGCAACTGAGCCCATGCGCCATAACTACTGAGCCTGTGCTCTAGAGCCTGTGAGCCATAACTACTGTAGCCACGCGCCACAACTACTGAAGCCCGCGTGCCTAGAGCCCGTGCTCCGCAACAAGAGAAGCCACCGCAATGGGAAGCCTGAGCACCGCAATGAAGAGTAGCCCCCACTCGCCACAACTAGAGAAAGCCTGCGCACAGCAAGAAAGACACAGCCCAGCCTAAATAAATAAATAAATAACTTAAAAAAAAAAAAAAAGAATCACCATCTCAGGTTCTGTTTCCAGGGAACTTAATGTAAGACAGAGAAGCTTCCTGGGTGTTGATAATGTTCTATTTCTTTTTTCTTCTCATTTAACAGCTTTATTGAGATATAATTCACATACCATACAATTCACATATGTCAAGTGTATAATTCAGTGTGTTTTTTTAGCATATTCATGGGTTGTGCAACCATCACCACAATTTCACTTTAAAATATTTTCTTCCCTACTAAAAGAAATCTGGTACCTATTAGCTGTCATTCCCAAACACCCCTCCCCACCCAGCTCTAGGCAACCACTAACCTACTTTGTATCTCTAGGAATTTTCCTATTCTGGACATTTCATATAAATGGA
Source organism: Mesoplodon bidens (assembly GCF_964165515.1). Lineage (NCBI taxonomy): Eukaryota > Metazoa > Chordata > Mammalia > Artiodactyla > Ziphiidae > Mesoplodon > Mesoplodon bidens. The sequence continues at coordinate 127,556,081 of NC_138163.1, forward strand.
ATGACATGGTATGTGATCTTTTGTGACTGGCTTCTTCCATTTAGCATAATGTTGTCAAGATTGTTAAAGCACTTTGTTTCTTTTTATTGCTGAATAATATTCTATTCTATGCATATACCATATTTTATTTGTCCAATCATCAGATAATAGACATTTGGAATGTTTCCACTTATTATTAATAATGCTGCTATGAACATTCATGTACAAGTTTTTTGTGTGGACATGTGTTTTCACTGGATCAATACCTAGGAACAGAATTGCTGAGTTGTACAGTAACTTATGTTTAACTTTCTGAGGAACTCTCAAACTTTTTTCCAAAGTGGCTACACCATTTTACATTCCCACCAGCAATATATGAAGGTTACAATTTCTCCACATCCTCACCAACACTTGTTATTGTCCACTTTTTTGATTATAGCCATCATAGTGGGAGTGAAGTAGTATTTCATTGTGGTTTGATTTGCACTTCCCTAATGACTAATGATGTTGAGCATCTTTTTTTTTTGGTTGCACATGAATTTAATGGAGAGAGTATTTTCAAACTGTCTGTTGCTTTCCAAACAATTTACCAATTCTTTTTTTTTTTGCTTTATAACAAATTTAATCAGTTATACATATACATATGTTCCCATATCCCCTCCCTTTTGCGTCTCCCTCCCACCCTCCCTATCCCACCCCTCCAGGCAGTCACAAAGCACCGAGCTGATCTCCCTGTGCTATGCAGCTGCTTCCCACTAGCTATCTACCTTATGTTTGGTAGTGTATATATGTGTTGAGCATCTTTTATGTGCTTATTGGCCACTTGTATATCTTCTTTGGAGAAATGTCTACTCAAATCCTTTGCCCATATTTTAATTTAATTGTGCTGTCTTTTTATTATTTAGTCATATGCATTCTTTATATATTCTAGATACAAGTTCCTTACCAGATAAATGACTTGCAAATATTTTTATCATTCTGTGGGTTGTCTTTTCACTTTCTTTTTTTTTTTTTTTTTTTTTTGCTGTACGCGGGCCTCTCACTGCTGTGGCCTCTCCCGTTGCGGAGCACAGGCTCCGGACACACAGGCTCCGCGGCCATGGCTCGCGGGCCCAGCCGCTCCGCGGCATGTGGGATCCTCCGGGATAGGGGCACGAACCCGTGTCCCCTGCATCGGCAGGCGGACTCTCAACCACTGCGCCACCAGGGAAGCCCTTCACTTTCTTGATGATATTTTTAATGTTCTATTTCTTGACTTGGCTGTGGTTACATGGGTGTATTCACATTGTGACAACTTATGAAAATGTATGCTTTTCTGTTTTTGTTACAATTGAATAACAAATGTTTTTTAGTTTCTTATTATCACTGTAAGATTATAATTTATTTCTACTCTGTTTTCTGATGGAGTTCAGAACATGCTACCCCAAAATATGGCACTTTGGCATATTGAATATTTTAAGCTGAGAGAATATGAGAACTGACACGTGACAGAACTTTCTGACTGTCTCCTGAAGCACATCATAAAAACCCCACATAAGAGGTGCCCTCCTATACCCAAAGGAAAGGAGCATCCTTATCTCTGAAGACAAATGGACACAAAGAGTAATCTGAATGAACAGGCCTTGCTAAGTTTTGCCCAGTTTACTACACTTAGCTCATGCTCTTTGTCTTCTCATATCTTTCTATGACTTTCCAGTCTTCATCAAACCTAGCATAAAAATACTCAGGTTTAACCTTCTTTGAGTCTTAATTTCCTTGTGAAGGCTCCGAGGAAAGTTAAAACTTAAATAAATTTATGTTTTTCTCCTGTTTATCTTTGGCAGTCTAATTTCAGACCCAGTGGGGGAACTTAAGAGGGTGGAGGAAAGCTTTTTCCTCCCCTGCATTCCCTTAAGTCATGTCAAAGAGATCAGGCAAAGATCATGGAAGTTTTCTTTAGATCAGCTAATCAGTATCCTTCATTCTCAAGGCATGAAATAAGAGAGTAATTAAGTGGTGGTTTTATTGTCATCACCACATTTTACATTTCAACTTTGCCTGATTTATCCCAAGTCACCTCAGTATATTAACAAAATCCATTCCAATATCACTCTTGTCAACATACATGGGTGACAAAATTCCATAAATCATATGATTTGCAACTTCATATTGCAGGGCAGGAGACAGATTTCTCAGAGACCTTATATTCTCTGTGGTCTTTTATATTACCTAGTCTCTTCTCTTCCTCTAATTTATTTGTTGAACAGCTGCTTACTTAGTTTCTATACGTGCTGAGCACTATGCAAGGCACAGGATATTCGGTGATAAACAAAACAGACACAGCTTCCAGTGTGATGATATTAAATGACAAACTGCATATTGAGAGCATTATTTGTAACTGTGGCAAGGGTTAGGAGGAAAATGTACAGGACAATATGAGAAAGTGGAACAAGAGTCCCAAGTTAGATTTGGGAGTAAGGGAGAGCCTCTGTAAGACTATAACATTTAACCGATGTCAAGGAAGAGAGAGAGTTAGCCCAGGAGAAAGTTGAGGATTTTTCAGAAGGAATAAAGAACATGTAAGAAGGCCTTGAGGCAAGAGGATTCTAGAGCATCAGATGGACTATAAGATTAGTGTGTCTAGAACTGCACTGTTCAGTATGACAGCCACTAGTCACATGTGGCTACTGGACACTCAAAATGTGGATACAAGAAAAAATTTGAAAGAATGCTTTATTGATATTGATAAATTTGAGTTACTTTTTGATTTACATAATACTCCTTTTTTACTCCTCTTTTAAAAAAATTTATTTATTTTTGGCTGTGTTGGGTCTTCGTTGCTGGGCGCGGGCTTTCTCTAGTTATGGCGAGAATGGCTACTCTTTGCTGCGGTGCATGGGCTTCTCATTGCGGTGGCTTTTCTTGTTGCGGAGCACAGGCTCTAGGCACTCTGGCTTCAGTAGTTGTAGCACGTGGACTCAGTAGTTGTGGCTCGTGGGCTCTAGAGCGCAGGCTCAGTAGTTGTGGCACATGGGCTTAGTTGCTCCGTGGCATGTGGGATCTTCCCGGACCAGGGCTCGAGCCCGTGTCGCCTGCATTGGAAGGTGGATTCTTAACCACTGTGCCACCAGGGAAGCCGCATAATACTCCTTTAAATGATATGCTAATATACTGAGTTGATACAAGAGTTAGTGAATTTGCTTGACTGGAACAGATGCAGTTTTTGTTTTTTTTTTGCGGTACGCGGGCCTCTCACTGTTGTGGCCTCTCCCATTGTGGAGCACAGGCTCCGGACGCGCAGGCTCAGCGGCCATGGCTCACGGGCCTAGCTGCTCCGCGGCATGTGGGATCCTCCCGGACCGGGGCACGAACCCGTGTTCCCTGCATTGGCAGGCGGACTCTCAACCACTGTGCCACCAGGGAAGCCCTACAGATGCAGTTCTGAGACTGCTATATTTTTTCTCCGAAGTCAAATTAATTCTTCTGAAACAGATAAACCAGTTTTGTCAATGTGGTTGTTGTAATTAAAGGGAAATTAATTTTTTGTTACTTGATTCAGTTATTGAGAACTTTCAAGTATTCTTGGAACAACTTAGATATGTGACTCTCCTTTTCAACAGTAACTTTTATGAATTCTAAATACTGAAGGGACGGATAGCCCGGCAAAGTGGTATGAAAATTACTTTAAACTGAAAACATATGGGCAATAGAAGCCACAGAAAATGTTATTTAAACTTAAGCAGAGCCTCGCCCAAATACAGCTGCCAATAACTGCTCCGCCTCCAAGGGAGTTTCCTGATTGGGTAAAGACTGACCCTTAGTACCAGGAAGTGTGAATTCAGCTGTCTGTTATCAACAAAAGCCTAACAGACCCTTCCATACTTTCCCATTGAAGCCCTAAACAACCACCCCCTTTCGGTAAATTGATTTACAAACCTTTATCTCTGGCTCTTCCCCTCGAATTACTAATTATTGAGCATTAGTAATTTGTAAGTAAATTTTGTAAATTTACTTACAAGCCCATGTAAGTAAAATTTGTTTCTTCTCCTGTTAATCTGTTTATTTGTAGGCCCCCAACCAATGGACCCAAGTTAGAAGAGAAAAACCATTTCCTCCCAACAGTTTTGATAACTGAGGATGAGCTGGTTGAGAGACTGCAACTGAGATCCCGTGACCTCTGACCAAGCTGGTTAAGGTAAACTTGTTTTTTTAACCAAAATCCTCTGCTCAGGTCTGGTAAAGTGGGTGCAGCAAGAACCTCTCCTTGTCTTTTCTATAAGAGATTTTCCAAAATTTACAAAAGGAAGTTTGGGGTTAGAACTAGTTCTTTGCATATTGTGACTCTTGTTTTAGAGAGCTGTTGTGTCCTATCTTCAGTAAGATCTCTCTGGCTGCACTTTGGAGAATGGCTTGGAGGAAAGCAAAAATGAGGTACCAGTGAGCATGCTCTCTTTTACAACTCAGGGCAAGTGTGAATGCCCGATATCTCTGAGACATGTTTGCCCCTGTGGGGAGCACTCTAACTCACCACCGAGGCCTTTGAATCATCAGACACTTCAGTGATGCCACTTGTGTGCACGTGTTACCACAGTGCACCTCACTGATCTAGTCCAACTGTATTCAAAGTTTTGTTTAATACTGGGCCCCAGCAAAACAGCACTGCTTCTGGTTAGAGCTGCGGTAGGAATTCAGAGCCCCAGCCACTCACCCCACCCCCTCCAGTGGAAGCCTTGGGGAAGGTCTTCAGAGCCCAATTTGGAAACCACTACAATATAGTGAATATTTTACATTTAACATGGCCACGATCTGTAGCAGTGGCCTGTACAAAATTACTGTGGATGACCACAAATATGTAAAAGACAATCTCTAAAATATTTATAGAGGAAAAATGCAGGTGAGGAATAGGGTTAGTTCAGTAGGAATATCAAGGATGCGGGATCCCATCTCACCCTCCACCTGGGCTGGCTGCAGATCTTTAAGAGCTTCTACTGAACATATCTAGAACAGCAAAATTTACAAACATCTAAACTGTCTAACAACAGGGATTTTTAAATGTCCACTATAAATCTACATATTAACTATATTATTTTTAAAATTTACAATAGAAGGTTAAGTAAAAAGGGCAGATATGCAAATTTCATGTGCATTCTGAAGGATTGTGTAAAATATGTCTGTATAAATACAAACAGAGAGAAAAAGAAAATTCACAAGGTGAACTAGATTGTTTTGTTACTATGGTGATTTGTGAGGGGTTATTTTTTACTTTTAATAACATTCCCCTTAATATTATATCAGTTTTTAGTTTTAAAAAAGCCTCAAAAATTCTTTTCTGAAAGATAAACTGTAAAAAATAAGAAGATACAATTTTTAAAAATATGCCAGAAGAGCAAAAATGTTTTCTGAAGTGTCAAGGAGAGGAAAAGGTTCTTTGCCTCATCATACCATCAGCATCATTAAGCTGGAAAATCAAAAGTTGTTCCCAGGAACAACTGCTGGAGCCATGGGGATCCCAGTTGGAAATTTCATAACTGCTTTCTCAAGCCATTCCAAGAGGAATTATAAGCATAAAAGACAACTTTGCAAGTGATGTGTTCTGTTTGTTTCAAAACACCCATAAAGTTAGTTTCTTAAATTATTACAGTTGTATGAGAATTCTCCATACTCAAATATTCATGTTATGTTCTAACACAGATTTTTTTAAAATTCATTTTGAAATATTCTTAATTGGCTTGCTGATTCTCCTGAGTGTCTCCTTTTAGGATTCTATATATTACTTGCTGGGAATCTAGCCAATGTTTAAGAAATTTTAATCCCTTTTTTTTTTTGCTAATGTGGTGGAGGAAAAATAATTTTCCCTCCACCCTTCTAGGTTCTTGGCTGAGACCTTCCTGTGATAAAAAGACAGAATAACAAGAGAAAAACAAACAAGTTTAACAACATGTATACCTACTGTATACAGGGGAGAGACCCAGGGAAGCTAACTCCTGGAAATGTACCAAGCTGCCACCTTAAGTAACATCTCCAATTAAAGACAAAAGAAGATGTTGGGGGGCGGGGAGCCCAGTTGTGGGAGGTGACCAGGAAAAGCACAGTAAACAAGGATAAGGTTGTTATGCACATTTAAGTCCTTGTCTTCTCTGTGGTTAACAGTATCTAGAGATTTAGAATCATCTTTCTCTTCCTGGTACTAAGAGGGAGACATCCTTACAAATGGAGATTTCCCTTATAAATGGACTTATCTCTTACAAAAGGGTTACTTCTACTCAGGTTTCAGAGCTTCTCCTGTGTCTGCTGTTTCTCAAAAATGACCAGCTTAAAAACCATATGTCAAAGGGCCGTATTTTGGGGTGGTATGTTTTGCTCCCCTTCACTAATAAGCAATATCCTTAAACTTGAGAGGAAGCTTTAGGAAACTGAGTGGCCCAGTAGGTTTCCAAACTAAATACTCACAGCCCCCAGATGGGCATTGTTCCGCTGAATTTAGGAAGAGGGAGGAGAGAGCCTTGGGGGAGATTTGAAAAATCAAAAAAATTAATGTGACAATCTGAAATTACTAACACCCTCTGTTTTGAAAGTGAAAAGGCTACTTTTTATTTTTAAATCAATGGATCAATGGGTTAACATCTGAACTAATTTGTGGAAAAAAGGAACATTTGCAACCCATCCCCTTTCCACACTGCTCTGTAGCTAAGTTTTTTTGGGTTTGTTTGTTTTTACCCCAGAGAAAACTGAAAGACCAATCTCTGATCTTTCAACCCTGCTGAATGTGTTTGAGATCTTAATTCAGTTTTTACAACTCCCCTAAAGAAGCTTCTGCATTGGAAAAAAAACTTCACAATTAAGAATCTCATAATCAAGTAGACCTCCCTCCATCCCCAAGTAAAAGATGCCATGTTTTACATGAAAGCATTTTACACACAGGCTCACTTTCTAGTTTTTTCCCTCATTGTTTATCTCTCCATCTATCTGTCCATTTATATTCTGGCCCTGAGTCAGGGCATTTATAGACCAGAAATAAGGTCACCATTATCATGGGGAGAGAGAAGTAGAGGAAGAAAAGGAACAGAAGGCAGGCTGGGTTCTTGGGCAAAGAGACAATGGAAGAGAGTAGGTAAATGGTCTCATGATATAATTTTAAGGATTATTTAATCTTTTCCGGAAGGCTGGAAAAAATTCCTGGGTCTGATAAGAAGTTTTGATTTAGGCCAGTAAAGTCCTGCCTAATAAGATACCATGCCTTCCACTGTCAGATGTCCTTCCTTCCTCTAGTGCGATGGCTAATGGAAAGGAAGATGTCCCTTATGTATTATGAGGCTACTAGGTGAGGTAAGTGTCAGTGTCAGGTTAGAGAAACATGTCCAAAATAGGCTGTCAAAGCCAGGGTACCAAAAGCAAGAGGTCAGGAACCAGGGATGATGAGATTATGAGGAACAACTCCCATCAGGCAAATGAGAAGCATCTGGAAGTCCAGAAAAAGTAGTAGAATGCCATTATTGGGTCCTCCTGTTTGAATGGGTAGAAGAGCTCCATTTGATGTTTAAATAGAAAACCAGAAAGGAACCTTGAAAGTCTACATAGATAATTGCACATTCTGTTTGGGTTCACAAGATGACATAAAAAGACCATGGAATTTAAGGCATTAAGGGTATCAACAACATCAACAGACTTGTCGTGGTCTGAACGCAAGTTGGAAAAGAATTTCCAGACACAAGGCAAAATGTAAAGATAGAATTTATTAGAGGGAAGGGTCGTTGCCAGAACAGCGGGCCAAATTCCTGGCAGTCTGGGAGAGTCGGCCCGAACATGTGCTATTGATCAGTTTTTATAGCCAGGAATGGTCCAAGGTGGAAATTTCGTTTACTGATTGGTTGAGGCACATGTACCTTCTTTCTATAGGGTGGGAGTGGGACGGGGCATATGCCTTTCCTTATTTGGGACAGGTCCTGTTGCCTAGGTGGGCCTCGCCCAGGTGGGCTCAGGAATTTCGTAACCATAGCAACATGGTACGAGGGCGATTAAGAGTCCAGTAGGGGGTATAATGCTGAAACTTTTTCAGGCAGGGTCGTCCTTTGTCCTTGAAGCACCATCGTCCTTGGAGCACCACAAGACTCTCATTCATGAATCATTCTAGGAATATACCCCCTCTCCTCCCCCCAGCCCCAGCAATACCCTTTATTTCCTTGACACGATGATGAGGTAATTTCATGAACATATGAGTAGCTATGTATTGGTGGCTAAACAAACTAGGCTCCTGATTGTGGCTCATAAAAATGTATTTGCTTCAGTTTCAGTTGTCTGAAGACCATTTATGCGTTCACATTAGGTATTAGACAAGACTCTTTTTGTCACAAAAAACTAAAGTCCAACTCAAACTATCATAAACAAAGAAAGGGATTTATTAACTTACCTAGCTAATAACGTTCTTAGGACAGTTCACAGAACTGAATGAGGAGGCACAGAGGCCAACAACAAAGTGTGTTGTCAGAGTCAGGGAATGTAAAGCAAGGACTGGTGTAACAGGGAAGAGCTAAATCGGACTCCACCTTCGATCTGCTTCGTTGACTTTAACTTTTGCTTTTCATTGCTTTTGTTATTATAATCATACGTAATGGCCTGCCTCAGGGAACCCTGCCCCCCTGCCTGAATGTTAAACTAAAGTGCCTTTGTTCAGGTCACAGGGAGACAGTCTGACCCCTCCCACCTGTGGATGTCTCCAAGAAGGAAGAAATTAACACATCCCCTCCCCGAGGCTGGCCATTCCAGGGGATATTTGCAAAACTTACTGGCCTTTTTACTTTACTTCCTCATCTCCTCCCTCTCTCTGTGTGCTATAAAAGAAACTGGCATCCAAACCCTGATAAGATGGTTTTTCAGAGACACTAGTCTGCCATCTTCTTGGTCTGTTTCTGGATAAAGTCGTCTTCCTTTCCTGAACACCTCGTCTCCGAGTCATTGGCCTATCCTGAGGTGAGCAGAGTGAGCTTGGACTTGGTAACACTGGGAGTTACAGAGTCAAAGAACCAGAAATGATAAAATGAGAAGGAAGATGTCCCAAGAGGCAAATGGGAAGAGGCTGGAAGAAGTCTAGAGTCAGGGAGTAGAATGAGGAACTCAATGCCCTCTGGTTTTCCATCTATCCCTCATCTCCACTGATCTCTGCTTCTGTTTGTGTACTGGCCTCATTCTCTCCTACTAGAAGCAACCTAGCTATATATGGTAAGTTAAACACCTTTCAACAGTTTCTGGCATACGTCCCAATACAAAATCCAAGAGAAAGAGTCATCCCCCATGCACATACACTTTGAATCCAGAAAATTCTACAGAAAACTCTAATTGGCTTAGCTTGGGTCACATGTCTATCCCCTGGACCAATTATTGTAGCCACTGTGTCAAATGCCCATTGCTGTGGCAAGGGGCCAAGAAACTGTGATTAAAAAATCCCACTAGAATACATGGACATGGAGGGGGTGGAAATTCCCCTGAGAGAAAAGAATGCTGACCCAGAGGGGAATATGAAAGGATCATGGGCAGATGAGAATAGCCACCTGAGTCCTTATACATCTTCTATCTTCCATATTATCAAAGAATGGTTGTTCCTGAGGGCAAGCCACATTCAACTATTGTCAATAGTGGTATGAAATTATTTATCTAGTGATGTCATTTATTTACAAACACAACCAAACTTCAATTTTTTAAAGAGGAAAGCTGAGGGTATTAGTAAAAATGTAATAAAGCTTAGTATTTTCACATAGGTGTCAGAGCTGCAGTGATGGTGCAGAAGTACAGAACTGCAAATTTTCAACACTGATTGAGACCTTTCTTTCAACCTCTCATATTGTAGGAGAGAAAGAGAATTCTGTGTCCAGACACTTCCCAAGACTTGCAAGGAAAAAGGCCAGGATCAGAACACAGATCTGTCATCCAGCCTGGCATTCTTTTCATTGGAGAGAGCAGTATCTAAATACAAATAACAGCCCATTTTCCACTTTTAAAATGGAAGAATGTAGAATGTTACCCTTTTCCATGAAGAATGTCTGCTTATCCATGGAGAATTTTATTTTCTACCCAACATAACTCCTTCAGCATGAAACTGATTTCATATTCCTTCAAAGTTAAGTACACTACTGGAGTTCCTCCCAATCCACAAAATATGCCTCATTAAAAATAAGAAAACTGAACTAAAAAGAATTACTGTCAGAAGACCACACAAAAAAAATGTTTTGAAAGAAAGAAGATGGCATGATAGATAGAGCTTTATGTGATTTTCAGTTAGCTTGAATTATAAAATTTCCAAAAAAACCCCAATGCTTTATTTATATTTAAACTTTCCCATGACTTTTTTCATAAGGCAACTACATAACAAATTTATTCAATAAATCACACAACTAAGTAATCACACAATCACACGATCACTAAGTAATCACACAACTAATCACACAACATTGAAAAAGGAAAGTCTGATAAAACATTGTTTTTCTGTGACAAGGTCAGAATATGGAAAGCAAAGTTTTTGTTTTTCTGAAAACTTGAGTAAGAGTCAAGTTTTAGGTCTATTCATTTTATGTAATTTTTCAACTAAGGCTATTTTTTTTTTTTTTTTTTTTTTGCGTTACGCGGGCCTCTCACTGTTGTGGCCTCTCCTATTGTGGAGCACAGGCTCCGGACGTGCAGGCTCAGTGGCCATGGCTCACGGGGCCAGCCGCTCCACGGCATGTGGGATCTTCCCGGACCGGGGCACGAACCCGTGTCCCCTGCATCGGCAGGCGGACTCTCAACCACTGCGCCACCAGGGAAGCCCTCAACTAAGGCTATTTTTTTTTTTTTTTTTTTTTTGAGGTATGCGGGCCTCTCACTGTTGTGGCCTCTCCCGTTGTGGAGCACAGGCTCCGGACGCGCAGGCTCAGCGGCCATGGCTCACGGGCCCAGCCGCTCCGCGGCATGTGGGATCTTCCCAGACCGGGGCACGAACCCGTGTCCCCTGCATCGGCAGGCGGACTCTCAACCACTGCGCCACCAGGGAAGCCCAACTAAGGCTATTTTTAAAGGGATTTTAAAATATTTCAGACATTGTTCTGACATAGTGGAATTAGTTCAAAGTTAATAATGGTCCAATTTATATTCACATCAATCACAAGGCCTCTTTAATACAACTCAATGCATACTTTTTTGTTTCCTCTGTGTGAGTTCGTCTAAGGGATAAAAAGATAAGGTGCCCACTCACACATCCAATCAACATATATTAAGTGTCATCTCTGTGAGACAGGAATAAAGGGTGAAAAAATGCGTATATGTAATCTACTGTAGAGGAGGAAAAATTATTTTTCCTACTATCCTCCTAGGTTCTCTGTCTGGGACCCTGTAAATTGAACTGACAAAAGGCAGGTTAACAAGAGAAAAGCATACAAATTTGTTGAATGGAAGTTTTACAGGACACGAGAGCCTTCATAAGGAAATGAAGACCAGAAGAAATGGTTAAACTTGAGTGTTTCTATAGTAGGTTTGATGAAGAGTGGAAAGTTGTGGGAAAATGTGAAGGGACAAATGTATATGAGCTAAGGGTAGTCAGCTGGGGGAAACTTAGCAAGGCCTCTTTGTTCAGATTCCTTTTGGTATCCCTCCATCTTCACAGATAAGGTTGCCCCTTTCCTTTACTAGGGGAAACACTGACTGAAACCACCGGCCCTGGCCAGGCACAATAGTAACCACTTGCATGAGTTATCTTAAACAGGAGGTCCTGGTAAGGAATGCGGAACTAACAAGGTACCACCAACCGGAAGAATTCGGAGAAGGTCAAAAGGAGAGAGGAGACGCCAGTCCATCTGTCCTACCAACCTCCCAGAATCCTTCTTGCTGGAATCCATCTTGGCTGAGTGATGCGTGTGCCACCAGGAAGGACCCTGAGTCAGAATGACTGGCCAGAGACAACCAGAAACTAATCTGATCACCATAAAACCCGAGACTGCAAGCCACGTGGCAGAGCCGTCCTCCTGGGTTCTCTTGCCCTCCTGCTCTCCACCCGGAAGCCCCTTCCCAATAAAGTCTCTTGCTTTGTCAGCACGTGTGTCTCCTCGGACAATTCATTTCCTAGTGTTAGACAAGAGCCCACTCTCGGGGCCCCCTTCCTGCAACACCTTTAGGTAATGGGAAGGCACCTCTCACTTGAGGGTCTTATGACCCGCCTCAGAGTAGAAGGGGAAGGTAAGAGAGTCCTTCTTGCACCTGCCATTTCTCAGATTCCTTCAACTTATTAAATATGCCAAGGTGCCATATGTTGTGGTAGTGTGTTCTGAATCCCATCCTTAATTTTGAGGGACTGATAAATCCCAGGGAGCAGACAAGGGCACAGGAACTTAGTGAAATGCACTTAAGAGGACGAGGAGGCAGAGAAGAGAGACCCTAATCCTGCCTCAGTATGTCAAGGGAAGCCTCCCAAGGTCCGAGACCAGCTGAGCCCCAAACGGATTCCTAAAGCAGATATTGTGGTACCCCACCCACACACATTGGTTGTCATCCTATGCAGCTGGTCTCTCTGTGAAGTACCTGGACTTCTTGCTTCAGGGCCTTCTCTATCCACAAAAGCAAGCTAGGCTCTCACACCAGATAGATGGGGAAGTTCGAGGGAGTTATAGCAGTGAGAAGCAGCCCTCAACCAGTGGAGAATGGGAGCTGGTGGATAAATATCTCAACTTCTTCACCCTTGGATGGGGTAATGCTTTAAAAGCCCAAGAGATAGAGCCCAGTTGTGCACAGGAATACTCTGCTCATTAACACATCTCATACTAGGTTACTTCCATTCCTATCTCATTTCCCTATGCCCCTACTGGTGCTTCCTGGGATTCTCCCAAATAAACCACTTATACTCAAATTCTTGCCTCATAGCCTGCTTCCGGGGAGCCCAACCTAAGAAAATAAACAAAGCAATTGGGAAATCTATTTATGAGTTAAATGGTGGTGGTTTTTTAAGTAGCTAAGTTTTGGGGGTGTACTGTTATGCAGCAAAACCTAACAGACAGAAGTCAAAAAATAAAAATAACTGAGAAGAAACTATAATAGAGGTAGGAAGAAAATCAAGAGAGCAGTGCTTCTCAAACTTCACCTTGAATAAGAATCACCTAGAGAGGTGGTTAAAACACATATTGCTGGGCCCCACCCCCAGAGTTTCTGATTCAGTTGATCTGGGTTAAGGTTCAAGAATTTTCATTTCTAACAAGTTCCCAAATGATGCTACTGCTGCTGGGCCAGGGACTACATTTTGAGAATCACGGCAGTCAGTTCATAGAAGCCAAAAGAGAAAATATTTCTAGAATAGAGAAGTATTCAACTCTAAAATGCCAGTGAGCGATCTAGTCAAATGAAGACCAAACAAGGATGAGTAGATTTCACAGATTGCAACCAATGGCGACATTGACAATAGCAGTTCCAGTGAGGTGGTGGGTTTGGAAACCAGTCTTGGGAGGTAAGGAGGTGAAGACAGCACATAGAGGGCAGCTCTTAACAACAAAAATTCCAGGAATGAGGAATAAATGGAAACATAGGGTTGAGAAAGTTCTAATTTGGGAGAAGTCGTGGATGCTAGAGTGGGTTTGTATGCTTATAGTAGAAATCCATTGGAGAAGGAAAAAGTGATGTAGGAAAGAGGAAGGATAATGGCAGAAGCAGAGTCCATGGAGACAGAGCCAGAGCACCTTTGATAGAAGAAGGCATATAACTTACACTGCAGCAGGATGAAAGATGGACAATATGGAAAAGATGGTTTCTGTCTAATGACTTCAGTTTTCTCAATTTAAGTATGAGATGTCATCAGCTGAGAGTGAGGGGAGGGAAAGGGGGACAGAGTGAGGGGAGGGAAAGGGGAAAAGATATGGGATTGTAATCTCTGGAATGGGGAACAAACCTACTTTCTCCTTGAGGTGAAATTATCCATTAACATGAATGTCACTTAGGGATGAAGATACAGAACATTGACATGGGACATTAATTTCATGTAAACAATTTGCACACCTTGTACCCAGACAGAAATGGAACTGAGTACATATGTTAGTGGATCAGAACTCAATAATTTTCCAGTTTTGTTTTGCTTTGAAGAGATTCTGGATGTTTTCTAGGAATGTATGAAAATTATTACAACCAAGCATGGCTGGGAATTATTCACAATGCTGGCATGATTTCTGGAATACATGAAGGTAAAATTGCAGTCTACTGTGTCTGGTGGACTGTACTAGCACCCCAATTGCAACTGCACTATGAATTCTCATTTTAGAAAGAACAGGTTTCGGTTTGGGCTTTAATAGAATTTTAAGATCTAACTCTTAGTGATCCATGAAATATGACTGTTATGAAGATGGTCTTATAAAAATTATCCATCCAAAACTGTTTGTCTGAGAGCTGCTTAAATGTAATGTCTAGTATATTTTCACTGGTTGATTTTTATGTTTTGCTTTATTATTTTATTACTTGGAGAACATTGTGTTTTTTGGCTGTCCCTGATTGACTTTTTTAGTTTGCTGAAGATTTTAAGAGTGCTAGGTAAGGTACTGTATATATTTTTAAATGCTACTGTTGAGCTTAAGGTCATGTTAGAAATTAATAAATGTATACTCAGACTCATGTAAAAATTCTTCTTGTCATTAGTCTAATCTAAGTGGGTTGATTACTTATAAAGATGAATGGGACAAAGGTCTGTCCTTTTGCTTTGAAGACCCCCTATGAAGCCAACTTTTTAAAAATAAATTTATTTATTTATCTGTTTAGGCTGCGTTGGGTCTTCATTGCTGTGCGTGGGGCTTCTCTAGTTGCGGCGAGCGGGGGCTACTCTTTGTTGCGGTGCGCGGGCTTCTCATTGTGGTGGCTTCTCTTGTTGTGGAACACGTGCTCTAGGCGCGCGGGCTTCAGTAGTTGTGACTCACAGGCTCTAGAGCGCAGGCTCAGTAGTTGTGGCCCATGGGCTTAGTTGCTCCGTGGCATGTGGGATCTTCCCGGACCAGGGCTCGAACCCGTGTCCCCTGCATTGGCAGGCGGATTCTTAACCACTGCACCACCAGGGAAGCCCTGGATATTTTAACAATGTTAATTCTTCCAATCCATAAGCATGGAATATCTTTCCATTTATTTGTGTCTTTTCAATTTTTTTTAAACAAAGTCTTATAGTTTTCAGTGTACAGGTCTTTCACCTCCTTGGTTAAATTTATTCCTAGATATTTTATTCATTTTGATGCAATTATAAATGGGATTGTTTTCTTAATTTCTCCTTCTGATAGTTTGTTGTTAGTATATAGAAATACAACACTTTTTTGTATATTCATTTTGTACCCTGAAACTTTACCATATTTGTTTATTATTTCTTTTTTTTTTTTTAATTTATTTGGCTGTACCAGGTCTTAGTTGTGGCACTCAGGATCTTCTTTGCTGCATGCAAGATCTTTGGTACAGCATGCAGGATCTTCAGTTGCAGCATGAGGGATCTTCAGTTGCGGCATGCAAACTCTTAGTTGCAGCATGCGAACTCTTAGTTGTGGCATGTGGGATCTTTAGCTGTGGCATGCAAGCTCCTAGTTGCAGCATGTGAACTCTTAGTTGCAGCCTGTGGGATCTACTTCCTTGACCAGGGATTGAACCTGGGCCCCCTGCATTGGGAGCGCAGAGTCTTAGCAACTGGACCACCGGGGAAGTCCCTGTTTATTATTTCTAACAGTTTTTTTGTGGACTCTTTAGGGTTTTCTATATACACAATCATGCCATCCACGAACAGTGACAGTTTTACTTCTTCCTTTTCAATTTGGATGCCTTTTATTTCTTTTTCTTGCCTAATTGCTCTACTATGTTAAATAAAGTGGTGAGAGTGCGCATCCTTGTCTTGTTCCTGATCATAGAGGAAATGCTTTCAGCTTTTTACCATTGAGTATGATGTTAGCTGTGGGCTTGTCAGATGGCCTTCATTACACTGAGGTACATCCTTTTTATACCCATTTTTTGAGTTTTTAACATAAATGGGTATTGAATATTGTCAAATGCTTGCTGCATCTATTGAGATGATCATATGATTTTTATCCTCTGTTTTGTTAATGTGATGTATCACATTGATTGATTTGAGGGTGTTGAACCATTCTTGCACCCCCGGAATAAATCCCACTTGATCATAATGTATGATCCTTTTAATATATTGTTGTATTCAGTGTGATAATATTTTGTTGAGGAGTTTTGCATATATGTTCATTAGAGATATTAGCCTATAATTTTCTTTTTTTGTGCTGTCATTGTCTGGTTTTGGTATCAGCATAATGTTGGCCTTGTAAAATGAGTTAGGAAATGTTCTCTTCTCTTCAATTTTTTGGAAGTGTTCGAGAAGGATAGGTATTAAATCTTTGAATGTTTGGTAGAATTCACCAGTGAAGCTGTCTGGTCCTGGACTTTTGTTTTGGGGAAGGTTTTTGATTACTGTTTCAATCTCCTTACTATTAACCAGTCTACTCAGATCAGTCAATTTCTTCATGATTCAGTCTTGGAAAGTTGTATGATTCTAGAATTTATCCATTTCTTCTAGGTTGTCCAATGTGTTGGTATATAGCTGTTCACAGAATTTTCTGATAAGTCTTTGTATTTCTGTGGTATTCATTGTAACTTCTCCTCTTTCATTTCTGATTTTGCTTATCTGAGCATTCTATTTTTCTTAGTGAGTGAAGCTAAACGTTTTTCAATTTTGTTCATCTTTTCAGAGAACCAGCTCTTCATTTCATTGATCTCTTCTACTGTCTTTTTAGTCTCTATTTCATTTATTTCCACTCTAATTTTTATTATTTCCTTTCTTTTACTGACTTCAGGCTTTGTTTGTTCTTTTTCTAGTTCCTTTAGGTATAAGGTTAAACTGTTTATTTGAGATTTTTCTTATTTCTTGAAGTGTGCCTGTATTGCTATAAACTTCCCTCTTATTACTACTTTTGCTGCATCCCATATATTTTGATATGTTGTATTTTCATTTTCACTTGTCTTCAGCTATTTTTTTATTTATACTTAGATTTCTTCATTGACTCAGTAATTGTTCAGTAGCACGTTGCTTAGTCTCCACATATTTGTGATTTTTCTAGCCTTCTTCTTGTAGTTGATTTCTAGTTTCATACTTCTGTGGTCAGAAAAGATACATGATATGATTTCAATCTTCTTAAATTTATTGAGACTTGTTTTGTGTCTCAATATATGGTCTATCCTTGACAATGTTCCATATATATTTAAAAAGAATGTGTATTCTACTGCTTTTGGATGAAATGTTCTGTATAAATCTATTAAGTGATTCTGATCTAATGTTTTATTTAAGGCCAGTGTTTCCTTGTTGACTTTCTGTCTGGCTAATCTACCCACTGATGTAAGTGGGGTGTTAAAGTCCTCTACTACTGTGCTGCTGTCAACTTTTCCCCCTTAGGTCTGTTAATGATTGCTTTATATATTTCAGTGCTCTTATGTAAGGTACATATATATTAATAAATGTTATGTCTTCTTGATGGATTGTACCTTTTATCATTATATAATATCCATCTTTTCTGGCTTGATGTCTATTTTGTCTGATATGAGTATGACTACAACCACTTCTTTTGGCTGCTATTTGCTTGTGGTATCATCCTCCCTTCCTTTACTTCAAGGCTATGTGTGTCTTTAGAGCTGAGATGAAACTCTTGGAGACAGCATATAGTTGGATCTTGTTTTTTAATCCATCCAGACACTCTGTGTCTTTTGATTGGTGAATTCAATCCAGTTATATTTAAGGTGATTATTGATATATGAGGACTTAGTACCACCATTTTATCTTTTGTTTTCTGATTGCTCTATATCCCCACTGTTTCTTTTTCCTTGTGTTTCTGGCTGCCATTTTAGTTTGGCGGTTTCCTATGGTGTCTTTCTCAGTTTCCTCTTTTTTTTTTTTTTTTTTTTTTTTTGTGGTATGCGGGCCTCTCACTGCTGTGGCCTCTCCCATTGCGGAGCACAGGCTCCGGATGCGCAGGCTCAGCGGCCACGGCTCACGGGCCCAGCCGCTCTGCAGCATGCGGGATCCTCCCAGACCAGGGCACGAACCCATGTCCCCTGCATCGGCAGGTGGACTCCCAACCACTGTGCCACCAGGGAAGCCCCAGTTTCCTCTTTTTTAATGTTTCATGTCACTGCCCAAGATTTTTGTTTTGTGGTTACCATGAGGTTTGTATAAAATCTCTCATAGATAAAATAGTCCCTTTTCTGCTGATAGCATCTTATCTTCATTTGTCTATACAGTTCCATCCTTCTCCTCTTTCCATTTTATGTTTTTGTTGTCACAAGTTATCCCTTTTCATGTTGTATGTCACTAAACTGAAGTAGATATAATTATTTTTAATGTCCCCCCCTTCAAACTATTCTGATATATAGTTGCAATTTTCTGATTCTGTCCATCTATTTATCATCTTATTCAAAGTTTTGTATACTTTTGCCTTTTTGTTTTAGGTAAAAGAGTTCCTTTCAACATTTCCTGTAAGGCATGTCTAGTGGTGATGAATTCTCCCAGCTTTTGTTTGTCCAGAAAACTTTTATTTCTCCTACATATATGCAAGATAACTTTGCTGGATACAGTATTCTTGGTTGACAATTTTTATCTTTTAAAATTTTGAGCATGTTACTCCACTCTATCCTGGCCTGTAGAGTTTCTGATGAGAAATCTGCTGATAGCCTAATGGGGGTACCTTTGTAGGTTACAGTCTTTTTTCCTGGATGTCTTTAAAATTCTTTCTTTATCATTGATTTTTACAGTTTTAATATAATGTGTCTTGGAGAAGGCCTTTTTGCATGGAGAGGTGTTCTACAAGCTTGGATTTATTTATCCAATTCCTTTCCAGGTTTGGGAAGTTCTCAGCTATTATTTATTTAAATAAGCTCTCTGCTCTCTTGCCCCTCTCTTCTCCTTCTGGGATACCTATTATCCTTATGTTGCCTTTCCTAATAGAGTCAGATAGTTCTTGTAGAGCTTCTTCATTTAAAAAAAAGTCTTAGGGCTTCCCTGGTGGCATAGTGGTTGAGAGTCCACCTGCCAATGCAGGGGACACGGGTTCGTGCCCCAGTCCGGGAAGATCCCACATGCTGCGGAGCGGCTAGGCCCGTGAGCCATGGCCGCTGAGCCTGTGCGTCCGGAGCCTGTGCTCCGCAACAGGAGAGGCCACAACAGTGAGAGGCCCACGTACCACAAAAAAAAATTTTTTTAAATAAAAAAATAAAATAAAAAAAGTCTTAGTTCTCTCTCACCTTCCACCTGAGTCATTTCTAAACTTTTATCTTTGAGCTTGCTAATTCTCTATTCCATATGGTCTGCTCTATATTATATCCATATAATGCATTCTTCACTGCATTTATTGAGTTCTTTAGCTCCAGAATTTCTGTCCAGTTGCCTTTAGAGTTTCGATCTCTTTGGTAAAGTATTTCTTCTGTTCATTAGTTTTACGCTTGAGCAAACTAAATTGCCTTTCTGAGTTTTCTGGTAGCTTGCTAAGTTTCTTCATGACAGCAACTTTGAATTCTCCATCACTTAGATGACAATCTTCTGTGACTTTAAGTTTGGTTTCTGGAAAACTGTCATTTTCTTTTTGTGAAACCATGTTTCTGTGGTTTTTCATGGTGCTTCATGAGTTCTTTCTTTGCTGGCACATTTGAAGTAGTGAACCCTTTCTTATTTAGGCAAAGCTTTGTTTACTTTGATTCTAATAATTCAACAGGTTGGTAATTAGAGGGCTTTCTTTTGTTTTTCAGTAGATGGTGCTATAGCACAAGTTTTTTGGTTTATCTTACCTGAGCCACCTCTGGCTGTATTTGAGACTTTGCACTTTTCACCCTCCACCATCCTCATCATTGTTGCTTATTCCTCCAGGGTCACTGGTACTTTGCTGCTGCTGGTGTCACTGCTGCCACTGGCATCACTGCTGGGGCACTAGGATGGCAGGCACCTCCACTATTTCTGGGTTTGCCTGGTTCACGGGCCCTACCACTGTTGCCGCCCAGTTCCCTGTGACTTCAGGTGCCACTATGGCCAGGAGGCTGAAGTCATGGGTGCCTCTGTTGCTGCTACCAGGTTCTCTGGATCTGCAGGCTCAGCCACAATAGCTGGTGTGTGTGTGGGGGGGTGGTTCGGGAGGGGGCAGCGGCAGCAGGATTGCAGGCACTGCCTCCCCTGTTCCCCCTGTTCTGTCTCCTCTATGTATTCCAATCCACCCACCTTCAAAGGTAAAGATGTGTGGATCTCTCCAGTGTCCTAGTGTGTTGGGCAAAGGAACCTTTGTTGAGTTATGGATGTTTTACTAGTTGTAGATTGAAGGGGAGAGACAAAGAGAGCATCTCACGCTGCCATGATGCTGACGTCCAAGCTAGACTTTTCTAAACTTTTACACAATTAATAAACTTCACGTTAAAAAATACAGTAATATTAGAAATTCATGAGAAGAAAAGTACCATAAAAGACTGTTCAGTATGACAAGATGTGCTGAATGACAAGGAAGAGAATTATTAAGAAGACTACATTATGCTCAGTATAGCAAAAAAAAAAAAAAAAATCCTCATATTTTAAACTTCCTTCTTTCTCTAACTTCTGAGGAAAGAAAGCTAATATACTCAGGTACATTTTGTTCCATCAGTGTGCTGAAGATGATAAACTTAAGGCTAAAAGTATTTTATAGTAGAAAAGTTTATATATACAATTTTAAAGTAATTCAGTAGATTATGTCCATATAGAATAACTAAAAGTAGAAGAGTAAGTAGAATTTAAACAAACTAGGACTGATCAAATTTTACTTTTTTTTTTTTTTGAGGGGAAGTGAAATTGAATGTGTAACCTCAGTAGGCCTGGAGCTATGGACATCTTTTTTAAAGAGTATGTGTATATGTACTGAGAAAAATTTTAAACTCTTAAGTCACTACTTTAAAACAATTCCCAAGAGTTGATTTCTCATGCTGTTTCAATTATTATTTTAAATAGACATAAAAGAAAATAGTGCTTTTATAAAAAGCAAGATGATTTATGCCCAAATTTGTTAAGGAAATACAAGAAGGGGGTTCTACTTCCTGTTCTGGCATACACTGACACTGCGACCTAGAATGATCCTCTGAACCTCTCTCTGGGTCTCCATTCCTTCACCTATGAAAGAAAAAGGTTAAATTAAATTAAAATAAAGGTCCCATTTGTTTATTTTTGTTTTTATTTCCATTTCTCTAGGAGGTGTGTCAAAAAGGATCTTGCTGTGATTTATGCCATAGAGTGTTCTGCCTATGTTTTCCTCTAAGAGTTTGATAGTGTCTGGCCTTACATTTAGGTCTTTAATCCATTTTGAGTTTATTTTTGTGTATGGTGTTAGGAAGTGTTCTAATTTCATACTTTTACATGTAGCTGCCCAGTTTTCCCAGCACCACTTTTTGAAGAGGCTGTCTTTTCTCCACTGTATATTCTTGCCTCCTTTATCAAAGATAAGGTGACCATATGTGCATGGGTTTATCTCTGGGCTTTCTATCCTGTTCCATTGATCTATATTTCTGTTTTTGTGCCAGCACCATACTGTCTTGATTACTGTAGCTTTGTAGTATAGTCTGAAGTCAGGGAGCCTGATTCCTCCAGCTCCATTTTTCGTTCTCAAGATTGCTTTGGCTATTCGGGGTCTTTTGCGTTTCCATACAAATCGTGAAATTTTTTGTTCTAGTTCTGTGAAAAATGCCAGTGGTAGTTTGATAGGGATTGTATTGAATCTGTAGATTGCTTTGGGTAGTAGAGTCATTTTCACAATGTTGATTCTTCCAATCCAAGAACATGGTATATCTCTCCATCTATTTATATCATCTTTAATTTCTTTCATCAGTGTCTTATAGTTTTCTGCATACAGGTCTTTTGTCTCCTTAGGTAGGTTTATTCCTAGATATTTTATTCTTTTTGTTGCAGTGGTAAATGGGAGTGTTTTCTTAATTTCACTTTCAGATTTTTCATCACTAGTGTATAAGAATGCCAGAGATTTCTGTGCATTAATTTTGTATCCTGCTACTTTACCAAATTCATTGATTAGCTCTAGTAGTTTTCTGGTAGCATCTTTAGGATTCTCTATGTATAGTATCATGTCATCTGCAAATAGTGACAGCTTTACTTCTTCTTTTCCGATTTGGATTCCTTTTATTTCAGCTAGGTGGTTTGTGACCACCTAGAGGGGTGGGATAGGGAAGGTGGGAGGGAGGGAGACGCAAGAGGGAAGCGATATGGGAACATATGTATATGTATAACTGATTCACTTTGTTATAAAGCAGAAACTAACATACCATTGTAAAGTAACTATTCTCCAATAAAGATGTTTAAAAAAAATTAAAATAAAGGTCTAAGGACCAACTTTTTCTTTAGACACTTTTATTTCATAAAATAAAAGCCAAGTGGCTTGAGGAAATTTTTACCTTTACTGAAGAATTTATGTATAATAGTACTTAAAATTCTTTAATAAGTAGTTTCATTTAATTCAGTTGGCTCTATGACACACATGGGGTGTGTGTGTGTCTGGATAATTAACCACTTCTAACATCCAGTTGTTCAAGTCAAACCCTTGGAGTCATCCATGATTGGCCCCTCTGTTTTCCTCATCCCCACAATCAATTCTTCAAGTCATGGCAGCTCTACCTTCAAAGCAGATCCCATGACTGACCACTTCTCACTGCTGCCACTGCCAATAATATTGTCCAAGTCCATCAACTCTGCCCCAACTCCAGAGCCTCCTAACTGGTTTTCCACTTTCTCTTCCTACAGCCCCCTTGTCTGTTCTCCACAGAGCAACCTTTGAGAACTTTGTAAAACCAAATCAAACCATGTCACTCTCCTACTCATAACCCTCCAATGGCTTTCCCTGTCATACTCAGAATAAAATTCAAACTCCTTCCCAAGGCTGAACAGTTTTACATAATTTGGCCCATGCCTTTCTCTCTGACTCTCTCTCATTCTGCTCTGGCCACCCCACACCCACCGCTGTCTTCATCCTGGTCTCTGCAAGTGCCAAGCACCATGCCTTCAAGGATGCTGTTCCTGACCATCTTACCAAAAACAACCACCAGCCACCCACTCAGCCACCCATCTCTTTTTGCCTTTTTTTCTTTATAACACTTGTCACTACCTCACCTTATATATTTATGGTTGTTTAAGTTCTCATGACTTTCTACTATTACTATATTCTTGATTGTAAAGTTTATTAATTATGTGACAGCTTAGAAAAGTCTACCTATTTACAATGTTTTCTAACATGAATAAAAGTTTAATGGTGCCAGTAAGAGTTTAAAGTAGATAATAGGTCTCAGTTTTCTTTTATCTTCAAAACTGCAGTGGTGGAGACTTCCCTGGTGGTGCAGTGGTTGAGAATCCACCTGCCAATGCAGGGGGACATGGGTTCAAGCCCTGGTCTGGGAAGATCCCACATGCCGTGGAGCAACTAAGCCTGTGCACCACAACTACTGAGCCCGTGCACCACAGCTACTGAAGCCCATGAGCCTGGCGCCTGTGCTCCACAACAAGAGAAGCCACCACAATGAGAAGCCTGTGCACCACAACAAAGAGTAGCCCCTGCTTGCCACAACTAGAGAAAGCCCATGCACAGCAACGAAGACCCTACACAGCCAAACATAAAATAATAAGTAAATAAATACATTTATTTAAAAAAACCAAAAAACTGCAGTGGTGGTGGTGAGGTTGGCTTTAAAACCTTCATTGTCTGCCCTCACTAGAATGAGGACATGGACTTCTTCTGCCTTGTTCACTGCTATATCTCCCACTGTTAAATATAAAATGTTCAGCATGAAGAGAATGCTTAATAATTATTAGCAAACTTAATTAATTAATAAGTGAATGTGTATATACTCATGCAATGACCCTGGGGCAGGTAGAAAACCTGGGTTCACTAATTCTGATCACATCCATTTACCCACATCCATACATTCCATTTCCTAGTTTTATGTAATGTGAAAATGGCCTCCTTCCAGGTAGAGAAACCATTAAAACACAGTGGCAAGGGCACTGTCATGAGAAGTATGTACTGGGATCTATGGGAACATACATGGCAGATACATAACCCAGACTGGCGCTGGTGTGGAAAGAAGAGACAGGGTCAAAGAATCTTCTGAAGAATCAAGATTGTGAAAATGACTATACTACCCAAAGCAATCTACAGATTCAATGCAATCCCTATCAAATTACCAATGGCATTTTTCACAGAACTAGAACAAAAAAATTTTACAATTTGTATGGAAACACAAAAGACCTTGAATAGCAAAATCAATCTTGAGGCAAAAGAAAAGAAAACTGGAGCTGCAGGAATCAGGCTCCCTGACTTCAGACTATACTACAGGCCTACAGTCATCAAGACAGTATGGTACGGGCAGAAAAACAGAAATATAGATCAATGGAACAGGATGGAAAGCCCAGAGATAAACCCACGCACCTATAGTCACCTAATCTATGACAAAGGAGGCCAGAATATACAATGGAGAAAAGACAGTCTCTTCAATAAGTGGTGCTGGGAAAACTGGACAGCTACATGTAAAAGAATGAAATAAGAACACTCCCTAACATCATACACAAAAATAAACTCAAAATGGATTAAAGACCTAAATGTAAGGCCAGACACTATCAAACTCTTAGAGGAAAACATAGGCAGAACACTCTTTGACATAAATTGCAGCAAGATCTTTTTTGACCCACCTCCTAGAGTAATGAGAATAAAAACAAAAATAAATAAATGGGACCTAATTAAACTTAAAACTTTTGCACATCAAAGGAAACCATAAACAAGATGAAAAGACAAACCTCAGAATGGGAGAAAATATTTGCAAATGAATCAATGGACAAAGGATCAATCTCCAAAATATACAAACAGCTCATGCAGCTCAATATGAAAAAAACAAACAACCCAATCAAAAAATGGGCGGAAGACCTAAATAGACATTTTTCCAAAGAAGACATACAGATGGCCAACAAACACCTGAAAGAAATGCTCAACATCACTAATTATTAGAGAAATGCAAATCAAAACTACAGTGAGGTATCACCTCACACCAGTCAGAATGGCCATCATCACAAAATCTACAAACAATAAATGCTGGAGAGGGTGTGGAGAAAAGGGAACCCTTTTGCACTGTTGGTGGGAATGTAAATTGATACAGTCACTATGGAGAACAGTATGGAGGTTCCTTAAAAAAACTAAAATAGAACTACCATGTGACCCAACAATCCCACTACTGGGCATATACCCAGAGAAAACCGTAATTCAAAAAGACACATGCACCCCAATGTTCAAAGCAACACTATTTACAATAGCCAGGACATGGAAACAACCTAAATGTCCATCAACAGAGGAATAGGTAAAGAAGATGTGGTACATATATACAACAGAATATTACTCAGACATAAAAAGCAAAGAAATTAGGTCATTTGTAGAGATGTGGATGGACCTGGAGACTGTCATACAGAGTGAAGTTAGTCAGAAAGAGAAAAACAAATATCATATATTAACACATATAAGTGGAACCTGAAAAAATTGGTATGGACAATTTTATTCACAAAGCAGAAATAGAGACACAGACGTAGAGAACAAATGTAGATACCAAGGGGTGGTGGGATGAATTGGGAGATTGGGATTAACATATATACACTATTGATACTGTGTATAAAACAGATAACTAATGAGAACCTACTGTATAGCACAGGGAACTCTACTCAATGCTCTGTGGTGACCTAAATGGGAAGGAAATCCAAAAAGGAGGGGATATACGTGTACGTATAGCTGATTCACTTTGCTGTACGGTAGAAACTAACACAATACTGTAAAGCACCTATACTCCAATAAAAATTTTAAGAAAAGATTAACTTAAAAAAAAAAGGAATCTCCTGAGAGGAGGTGGTACCTCAGTGAGTCAGGTAAAGTGGGAAACAAATTCTAGTGTTTCAGAGAGAAAGCAGAAAAGCTGACAATCAAGTTGGTCAGTTGGGTGGTAATATGTCTCCCAAAACTGAGAGTACAAGAAGAGAAATAGGTTTGAAGGGAAAGATGAGGAGTTCAATTTCAGTAATTTTTCCTGCCTTTGCACAATGTACCAGTTCAATGATGTAACTGATCAGTGCTCTAGCCAGTAACAGCTCTGAAGAATGAAACCCAATAAAAATATTTCTTAGTTCTTCAGGTGGTAGGCTCATGAGTCATCCATTTGGTAACTTCTGTGGCTTGGCACAATGTCTACTACATAATAATTGTTTAATTTCTTTAATTGGATTATACTGATTCTTCTGATACATGCATCTTCATAGGCATTTTGGTAGTGTTTATTAATTCCAGGTTGAGAACTCAGTATCATTTTTATTTCCATCTCTTTAGAGGCCTCTAATAACATTCTGAGATTCTTTTCTCAACTTTCTTAACATTCTACACATTTTTACTTCCATGTCAACAAGCACCTTCCTTGCATAGCATATGCTCCATAAGTAGGTATTTTTATAAGACTATTTATTCTCTTCTGATTCAAACATGTGCCAAACACAAAGATGTGGCTCTAGAACAGGGATCAGTAAACAGTTTTCTGTAAAGGGCCATACAGTCTCTGTCAAAACTACTCAACTCTCATTATAGCACAAAAGCAGCCTCAGATAATACATAAGCATATAAAAATATATGGCTGTGTTTACAGGTTTGATCCCTGGTCTGGGAAGATCTCACATGCCGCAGAGCAACTAAGCCCATGCACCACAACTACTGAGCCTGTGCTCTAGATCCCATGAGCTACTACTACTGAGCCTGTGTGCCACAACTACTGAAGCCCGCACACTTATAGCCCGTGCTCCACAGCAAGAGAAGCCACCGACCGCAATGAGAAGCCCGCACACCGCAATGAAGACCCAACACAGCCAAAAATAAATAAGTAAATTAATTAATTAATTAATTTACAAAAGATTGACTGAGGTAAAACCTTTTCCAGGGTTTCCCTGGTTGCGCAGTGGTTGAGAGTCCGCCTGCCGATGCAGGGGACACGGGTTCGTGCCCCGGTCCGGGAAGATCCCGCATGTCACGGAGCGGCTGGGCCCGTGGGCCATGGCCGCTGAGTCTGTGCATCCGGAGCCTGTGAGCCATAACGGGAGAGGCCACAACAGTGAGAGGCCTGTGTACCGCAAAAAAAAAAAAAAAAAAAAAAACCTTTTCCAAATTATACTACATTAATTTCTCTTTTATATTTAACAACATCAGATTCAAAGCACACCCTGTGAGAAAAGATAAGGGGATCACTTCTGACACACTGCCAGCATTCTCTGATGTTATTGACAAGTGTTCTTTTAAAAGGTTGCAGCCCAAATAATTCCTTTCATCTTCATTTTCACGGAGTAAGTTAATACCTAATTAAAATGCCAACTCAATTAAAGAGGAAAATCTCAAGTCAGTTTTGACACCATTGAAAAAATATAGCTAACAACTCAGACTTGAATGATTTTTATAGTTTTTAAAGAAACCAGAATCTAATATTGTTTGAGATGTTGCCTACCAACCAGGGAGACAGGACTGAGTCACTTAGATCTGTCTCTCTGTGTGCTATAAAAAGGAGCTTAATATTCTGGTCAGGAACCACTGAAACGTAGTATTGATTTTCCGTGCTCAATTTCTCTCCCAAGCCTTCATCTTTCACTTGAAGATAATTTCATTACTATCAGGAAGTTTGGGCAACACAGAATGTACAGCAGGAAACTAAGTTCTGTAAATGGATTCGACCTCTTACTTCCATTTGCTAGCTTAGCCAGGCTGTTTTCCTCATTAACGTGGTGCTTCATCCTCTTCTAGAGCAGTATCCTTTTGAACATGTACAAGAATTTGAAGAATTTAAAATTACCTCTCGAAGAAAATAATTAACTGAACGTCCATGGGCAAATTGATGAAATTTCAGATCTTGCTTTCCATTTTTTTAACAGCCTTCTTTCCATTAAATATTTTATTTGTTGATAACTGAGACTCTTCCCAATTATTGGCAGAAACTAATAGGTTCAATGACAATTAAATCCCCTGGTTTTTTTGCGTGGTAACAACTCTTGAGCAACCATGCTCTTGATCACATTTCTCTTATTAGAAGAGAAATTAGAAGCTTGAAATTAGATTGGAAATTGTAGGGATGGTCCCAGTAGGAGAGTGGGTTTTAGGAAAAAGACAGCAAAAAATCAGAACAGGAAGCAAAAGTTGCCCACTTCCTCCTGGATTTTCAACGTGACTTTATTATTATTATTATTATTTCGGTAGTAGAAGATGTGAATTCTCAGGTCATTAGACAAATCCATATTCAAATAAGAATGCAAAAAGTTGAAAATATTATGAGTGATGATTTATAAAATATATTCGTGACTTCTTAAAAATATGCAGACTCAATAAACTCACTTATTACTCTCACATATTGTTGGGAGTGAATATTGATACAGCTTTTTTGAGGGGTAGTTGGTCAATAAGAATCAGGAATCTTAAAATTATTCAGGTCTTTTGAGGTAGTAATTAGTCCCACTTCTAGAAATTTCCACTAAGCAAAGTAATCAGAGACAAAAAAAGATTTCTGTAAAACTATGGTCTTCAAAGGGAAAAAATGAAAACAATGAAAATGCCCGGCCAATGGAAATTGTTAGATAACTTACATAGATTTATAGGGAATATTCATTCCTTATTTTTTCAACAAATATTTATTAAGCACCTGTTATGTGCCAACCATTTTTCAGATACTGGGAAAAACAAAAGTGAAGGAGATAAAAAAAATTCCTGCCTTCATGGAACCTACATTGCAAAGGAGAAAGATAGCAAAAGACAAGTAAATAGGCATATGAATAAAGATAATTTCACAAAGTGGTAAGTGCTAGGAAGAAAAAACAATGTGATGTGCTGAAGGCATTAGAATGCAAAGAAATGTCTTTTCATAATGTGTTTAGAGGTGAAAGTTAAAATATAAAACATTACGGCTCCAACTATATAAAATCATACACTTAAAATAGCCTTGAATAAAATGTTTTAATATGAATAAAAATTATCTCTAGGTTGTGGAATTATAGATATTGTTTCAGATAGAATAGGATGGGTGTTGCTATAGTAACACATAACTTTACTGTTTCAAGGGCTTTAAACAGCAAAGGTTTATTCTTGGTCATGCAGGTTCTGTTGCTGGTTCTAGGTGAGTCTCTTAGATGGCTGTCCTCTGTTCTTTACATGGCCATATCAGCATGGCTTTCCACAATCACTGATGCAGGGGTCAAGAAAGGTGGGGATTTGGACACTGGCAATTAAATGCCTTTTTACCCATCAGTAACACATGAACTTCCACTCGCATTTCATTGTCCAGTGCAAGTTACATGACTGTGCCTAACTTCAAGCAGGTGGGGAAATGCCATCCATCCATGTGCCCGAAAGGAGATGTGAAGCAGTGAGTGGTACACAGGGTAATGTGGGCCACAAGTATTTTCTACTTTTTTATTCTTTTCTATATTTTTCATACTGTCTTCAGTGTGCTCGCATCTAGTACATAGAGACCACAGATGCTGCTGAACATCTTACAATACACAGGACAGTGCCGCCTGCCACCCCCCACCCCATGCTGTGTGCGTGCGTGCGCGCGCGCGCGCACGCGCACACACACACACAAAACAAAGAATTTTTCTGCCCCAAATGTCAATAGTGTTGATGTTAAGAAAGCCTGCTTTAGCTCAGGTCCAGAGCTGTTGCCTGAGGACATCTCTAAGATCCAAAATCAACCCAGAAACTGAAGTTTTCTGCTCACTTGTCTATCAACAACACAGAATGCATTCAGCCTCCTGGATTCTCACTATATTCCTACTAACTTTCTGCAGTGGGTGGGCTGGCTTTGCCTTCCCTTCCTCCCTCAGCATTAGGGAGTCTACACACATTGATGTCATAATACCTGTCTACATGGAAGCCTGGTGTTGACATGCAGCATTAGTCACTGAATCTCACAGAAGATTATCAGCACCTCCAGCCAAATCTTCCTCTTTGCTCTGATTTAAATAAAGCCTTTCTTTAAGAGCTCTTCTAAAAGCAATCCAATGAGATGCTACAAAGTATGTCAAACTCATTTACTTTCTGCATTCTTGCCTATTATTTGGAAAAAGCAATCCTCCCTAAGCCACAAAGGTCATTCAGAAAACATACCAAGGTGACCACATTAAAGGAATTGGAATCTTAATGATGGTCTCGACACCCACAAAGTACTAATGAGAGGTCAGGGTTGGCCTCTTAGTCAAGAGTCTCAAGCGTGCCCAGAATATTAACAGACATTCTTTATCCTGAGGCAAACGGCTCTCTCAACAAGAGATGATCCACTAATGCCTGATTCAGATGCTTGTCACAGAATGAATCAGCAAAGCCGTTAATAAGTACTGCAATAGTATACAACACGAACAGTACTGGTTTTCAATGTGTCCTCTGTTTTCATGGTGGCAATTTTCTTCTGATTCAGAAGCAGATATGTGGCCCACTATGGTGATTTTTCTACCTCTCACCAAGTAAAGTTCACTAATCTGGGTAGTCAAGGAGCATTAGGCATGCTATGGAAGCCACAGGTGAGGAGTAGAGGAAGGGGTCTCAATTGATGGTGCTCTTTCCCTGTGCAGTCCAACTCTCTTACTCAAGACATGGATGGTAATGCTGAAGACAAGTGCATTCATTTTCCATGATGCATAACAAATTACCACAAACTTAGTGGCTCAGAACAACATACATTTACTATCCCACAGCTTTCATGGGTCCTTAGCTGGGTCCTCTACAATCAAGGTGTTGGTAGGGACAATGGCCTCTGAGACTCAAGGAACTTCTTCCAAGCCCATTCAGGTTATTGGCAGAATTCAGGTCCTTGCGATTGGAGGACTGAGGCTCTCAACTCCTAGAGGCCATCCCTTTTCATAGGTTGTTTGCAATATGGTCATTTCCTTCTTCAAGGCTAGCAGGGGAGAGTCACTCCTGCTTCAAGTCTCTCCTTTCAGCAAAGATCTGGATCCTCTTTTATACGGCTCCCCTGGTTAGGTCAAGCCCACCCTGGATGTTTTCCCTTTTGATGAACTCAAAGACAACTGCTTAGGGACCTTCATTATATCTGCAAAATTCATTCACCTTTGCCATATTCTATTGGTTTGAGGCAAGTCACAGGTTTTACCCATACTTAAGAAGAGAGGATTACCCCAAGGTGTGGACTCCAGGAGGTGGGAATTATGGGAATAATCTTAGAATTCTGCCTGCCACAACAAGCTTGTGAATATTTAAGCTGACAGCACTGACTGGAAAAGAGAGTAAATATGTTGGATGTCAGAGTCCATATTCTATACAATAGGATGGCAGCTTGGAATAATAAGTGAAAAGTAACAAAAAGAAACTAGAGACCCATACTTAGCTTTTAACATAGGAGAGCTGACTTAAAAGCAGCTCCTGGAGAAAGACACAGGGGTTTTAATTGTTTATAAGCACAATAAGTAATGTTTGTATAATGTAATTTTTAAAAAGCTCAAAATGCAATTTATAGAGCAATAATAAATAAATAGTGTCTAGATCAAGAAAGAAAACATAAACAGTGGGCTTGGTACAAACTGCATGTGCCAAACCACATCTGGAATGTGCCCCATCAATGGATGCTCTTGATTCCTTTCCCACCTCCATTAATTATGTTCTTTCTCATTTTTATCTTTACACAACTTCATCTTCTCATTGGTGATCATGCATAGGTTTCTCCCATCACATGCATAAAGGAAAATTCCTCGGCCTCACATTCCACTAAGCTGCTGCCTCTTCCTCCCATCCTCTTTGAAGTCTGACTTTTTGAGAGAGCAGCATGCACTTGTGATCTGCCGTCTATAGCCTTCACTCCTCTGTCAGTCCATCTAGTGGGGCTTCTGTCCCCACCAAGCCACCCAAACTGATCTTTGTAATGTCACTGTGGATAAATGTTCTTTGCAATTTCTCTTACATGACACTGTTGACCACATCCTGTTTTTTGAAATCATCTCTTTCTTTGGTTTCTCTGACATTATACTCTGTTGCCACCTCTCTGACTCCTCTGGCCACTCTTCTAAGCCTCCTTTGTGGTCTCTCTCACATCTGATGCACACTGATGCTCACTGATGCTCCACTAGACTCTGTCTTGGGTCTACTCTATTCTCACCCTACACAGTATCCTTTGTTGTATTACTGACTCCCATTGTTCTAACTGCCATTTATACATTGAGACCTTACTTCCAGTGTAGCTCTCTCTCTTCTGAAATCCATGTCTCTATCTCCAAAGACCAACTGAATGGCTTTATTGGAGAACCCTGGAATCACCTGAAACTCAACGTAGCCAAACTTGAACTCATAATCCCTCACCTTGGCCCACTCCCCCCCAAAATCCTTTTCCTACAGGTCTCCATTTCAGACAATGGTTGGCACGATGTCCCCACCCTCATCCTTACCAGCTCTCCCCAATCCATCAGTCTGTAAGTCCTGAAGACATTTGCCAGATCCATCTAATTTTCTCCATTCCCATTGATACTACCTTGAATCAAACCATCACCTTCTGCCTGGATTATATCATCAGCATCTTGTTAACTTCACTAACATTTACTGAATGACTATCATTTATGAGGGGCTGTTCTAGTACCATATATATATTTATTCATCTATTCTGCAAAACAAACCTATGAGAACAGGTACTCTTATTTTTCCCATTTTATAGAGGTAGAAATTGGGAAACTAAGGCCCAGAGAGATTAAGAACCCTTCACATGTTCACACACTGAGTAAGTGAAAAATCAGGATATGGATCTGCAAGCTTAACCAGTTCACTACATGTAAGGGCTGAATAAATTTTCCTTGAATTAATAAACTAAACTGACTAAGTAAATTCTAGTTGATTAGCTGTAGAAGGGATTTTTGCTGTGGGTGAAAGATTAGACTACAGGAGTATTTCTCAATTGTCTTTGATGAAGTACCTTTTAAAATTTCCTATCAATTGTGGTCTCATATTTTTGTGTAATACAATATTGTGTGCTTGACTTTCACAGCAATATTGAATACAGTAAAAGCTTCTGAACACTTAACTTTCCATTTCTGTACTCAATAGTCATGGTCCAGTAAGAGACTGTGGACTGGCATCAGTCTTTGAACTACACTTTGAGTTCCACTGGACTAAAGGACCCATGGGATCCCTTCCAACACTAAGATTTTGTATTCAGTAGCATTGTAAACAAGACTCCCCTTTGAGAATTTACATTAAGCCAGTGGGAATAATCTCTCTAAACATACCAACTAACAGAGTGGTATATGCTAAGTGCTGTGGTGAGAAAACCACATACACATCCAAAAAGATGCAGAATACATGTTCCTCAATCT
This sequence comes from Mesoplodon bidens, assembly GCF_964165515.1. NCBI lineage: Eukaryota > Metazoa > Chordata > Mammalia > Artiodactyla > Ziphiidae > Mesoplodon > Mesoplodon bidens. The sequence goes on from NC_138163.1 coordinate 127,589,418, forward strand.
TAGAGAGCATAAATCTAGTAGGGTCGATTTGACTAATACCCCCAAAGTGTGGAAGAGAGAAGAGTGTGATTCAGAATATGTCCTTTAAGAATATACAAACAGGGCTTCCCTGGTGGCACAGTGGTTGAGAGTCTGCCTGCCGATGCAGGGGACACGGGTTCGTGCCCTGGTCTGGGAAGATCCCATATGCCGCAGAGCGGCTAGGCCCGTGAGCCATGGCCGCTGAGCCTGCGCATCCGGAGCCTGTGCTCTGCAACGGGAGAGGCCACAACAGTGAGAGGCCCGTGTACCGCAAAAAAAAAAAAGAAAAAGAATATACAAACAGAAAACCTCATTCAGGTGGCAATTATTAAGGGATATTTCAAATATGGAATGTTATTCAACAGTTTTTTTTAAAACTGAGACTTGCTCATACATACTGAAATTGAAATATATCCAAGAGATTTTCTGAAGTGAAAAAAAGCAGCCAAACGATATTGCCAATTATATATCCAACGAGGAACTTGTATTTGGAATAACAAAGAAGTTTACAACTCATTTATAAAAAGATAAACAACCTAATTTTAAAATTGGCAAAGGATCTAAATAGACCTTTCTCCAAAGAAGATATAAAAATGGCTGATAAGCACATGAAAATACGTTCAACATCATTAGTCACTAGGGAAATGCAAAGCCAAATCACAATGAGATTCCACTTAACACCCGATAGGACAGTTATAATCAAAAAGACAGACAATAACAAGTGAAGAAATTGGAACCCTCACATGCTGCTGGTGGGAGTATAAAATGGTGCAGCCACTTTAGAAAACAATATGGTAGTTCCTTGAAATGTTAAACACAGAGTTACCACTCCTAGATATATATGCAAGAGAAAGTAAAACATACCTCCACACAAATGTTCATATCAGCAGTATTCATAATTGCTAAAAGGTAGAAACAACCCTAATGTCCATGAAACAAACAAATGATGCATAGATAAACAGATGATGGAATATGGATGGCATATCCATATGATGGAATATTGTTTGGTAATAAAAAGAAATGAAGTAATGATACGTGCTACAGAATGGATAAACCTTGCAAATGTTATGCTAAGTAAAAGAAGCCAGACACAAAAGACCACATATTGTATGATTCCATTTATATGAAATGTCCAGAATAAGCAGATCCATATACACAGAAAATAGATTAGTGGTGGTCAGGGGCTGAGAAGGGGAGGAAGGAATGGGGAGTGGCTGCTAACGGGCACTGGGTTTCTTTTTGGGGTAATGAAAATGTCCTAAAGTTAGATTGCGGTGGAGGTTGAACTCTGTGAACATATTAAAACCCACTGAATTGTACATTTTAAATGGGTAAAATATATGTATGTGAATTATATCTCAATAAAGCCGTTAAAAACAGTTGCCATTGCCAGTTTCTTGGAGCAATTCAGAGACAGATAAGCAAGAGGGATTATTGATCTGTTAAAATAATTTCTGGGCTTCCCTGGTGGCGTGGTGGTTGAAGAGTCCGCCTGCCGATGCAGGTCCGGGAGGATCCCACATGCCGCGGAGCGGCTGGGCCCGTGAGCCATGGCCGCTGAACCTGCGCGTCCGGAGCCTGTGCTCCGCAACGGGAGAGGCCACGACAGTGAGAGGCCCGCGTACCGCAAAAAAAAATTAATAATAATAATAATAATTTCTATGTTTTTGTGCATCTCTAAACTTAAAGTCATGACCCACTGCTCACTAACTCAACCAGTATTACGAAAAGTAAAGGATTAAAAGTGAGAGCAAGTTTATCTGCATAGGCACAGCTTAGTCAAATGCCCCAGGAGAAGAACTGACCCAGGTTGATGCAAGACAACGTTTTATTAAAACAACTTGCCCTTTAAAATACAAGTTCCTCTCCTGCCTCTTAAAATTAACAGCTATTCAGCTATTTTTATTTCTGAAACCGAAGTGTTTGGCAGTTCCTAATTGTGAGATAGATGAAATATCTCTGGAAAATTTATTGAAAAAGAGCCATTCCCTAAAGTCTTACAACCAGAGCTCCCTCCAGGCAGGCAAGAGGTTGAACAGGCAACATGACCAACACTTGAATGCATGACTTATCCACTCCAGGTCTCTGCACACTCTGGAAACCAAGATATGTTCTGCAATTTTAGTTTGAAATAATTTAAAATTTAGAGAAAAGTTGCAAAAACAGTAAAAAGAACATCCATGTACCCATTATCCATATCCATATTTACTACTTTTAGTGATTTGTCACATTTGCTTTATCATATTCTCTCTCTCTCCCCAGCCCCCTCTCCACACACACACACACACACACACACACACACACACTTTTTTTTCTGAACCTCTTGCAGCTAGCATGCACATTTACCACTGATCCTTCAGTGTGGATTTCCTAAATATTCTAACATATTCTCAACATACAATCTTACATAACCACAGTACAGTTGTTGAAATTGGAAAACTTAGCACTGATGCAGTGTTTTTATTTACTCTATAGTCTGTGTTCCAATTTTATTGAGTCTTCCAACAACGTACTTTATAGCATTTTTTTGCTAGTACAGTATCCAGTCCAGGATTACAGGTTGCATTTAGCTGGCATGTATACTTAGTCTCCTTCAATCTGGAACAGTTCCTAAGCCTTTTTTTTTTTCTTTCATCAATATTTTATTTTATTCGTTATTTTTTTTTTTCTTTTTGCAATACGCGGGCCTCTCACTGTTGTAGCCTCTCCCGTTGCGGAGCACAGGCTCCGGATGCGCAGGCTCAGCGCCCATGGCTCACAGGCCCAGCCGCTCCGGGGCATGTGGGATCTTCCCGGACCGGGACACAAACCCGTGTCCCCTGCATCGGCAGGCGGACTCTCAACCACTGCACCACCAGGGAAGCCCTCATTCATTATTTTTAAAGAGTATGGGCCAGTTATTTTACAGAATATCCCTTGATATGGGTTTATCTAATGATTTCTCATGATTTGATTTAAGTGATACATATCTGGCTGGAATGCTACATGAGTGATGTGTCTTTCTCAGGTACCATATCTGGAAGCACATCATGCCCACTTAGCCTTATTGGTGGTAATAATTTTGGTCATTTGGTTAAAGTCTGGTTCTTTCACTAGATTTTCCTTTTGTGACTTTACAAGCAATCAGTGAGGAGCTACTGTGAGACTATATAAATATCCTATGCCTCATTAAGCTTCCCTTCCTTCTCAATTTTAAAGGGAATTTAAAATAAGCTTCACAATTAAAAAAAAATAGTCTCAAAACTCCTGACACACATACAGAGATTGTCTTCTCACTACATGTTTGTGGTGAAGTGGTCTTAGATTTTAAACCCAGGGGGGCAGGAACTGGTCCATGGAGCTTACTTGGTATAGAATGCAATCGTGATATGGGTTCATGATAACAATGAAAAATTCTTAGCAGCAGTGACAGATGAGCTTAGATTCGATATTTCAAATATGATACATCCATTCTAAGGAATGCTATGCAACAGTTTTGAAACTGGAAATAGTTTCATATATACTCAAACTGAAATATATCCAAGAAATTTTTAAGTGAGAAAAGCAGGATATATAAAAGTATGCATAGTATAATCCCATTTATGTTTTTTAAGACTATATTTGTATTTTTACATATGAATATATGTAAATTTAGAGACACTATTCTGGAAGAATACACACCAAACTGTTAACAGTAATTACTTCTCTGGAGGCAAATGGAAGCTTGGCGAGGGGGTGGTACTTGGTCTGTGGGGAATGAGACATTCACTTTTTAGTCTAGACACCTCTGTTTTTAGAACAGGAATGCATTTATATTTTATTATATTTTATTAAAGTATATATATATTTAAAACATTTGCTAAAAACACTTTGGCATTTCCGGATTTCCTTTTTGACAGTCTGATTACTATTCATGTGAATAAAAGGCCTTACAGATAAATGAAGTCTCCCTTTGCCTCTATCTCACTGATACATATGTGATATGTACATGTTAAATGTATACTGTGATGTGTACAAGTATGCATACATGACATGTATGTTGTGCTCCCAATAAATTAAAAACTGAGACATAACTTTCTACCATTCCCCAATAGTCCTAACTTTCACAGTTGGTGGTTATTTAACCTGTCGAGATTTGAGTTAATTATATTGAACTTGTCATTACTCTAGCAAACCAATAGTGTAATTAGCCTCCAAGAACATATACTGAACAGACCTCAGACATCAGCTCAGGGAAGTAGAGATGTAAGACGGTAAAGAGTTAACACAGTCTCTCTGGGTCTTCTCAATTGTGATTTATGTAGAGTGTCACACAGCACTTTACTTACGGTAGCTGCTATTTTTTTAAACTTGTTATTTATGGAAAATTTTCAAAAAATACAAAAGTAGGCTGTACCTCAATATCGCCATCACCCAGTTTTAATAATTATCAACTCAGTTAATTTTGTTTCATCTCCCCCACCAGCACCACCACCGCCACTACTATGGGGGGGGGACTATTCTCCATGGGTCTCTTGTGTTTCTGCATATCTTGTGAGCAGAGGAGCTGACTGCCTTGTTATGAACTATCTTTTCAAGGATGTTTGTAGTGAACAGTCTTGGACAATAAAGACAGAGTCTCTCTTCAGAGCAGAGGGCAGATTCATTTACTGACTAGTATAACAAAGATAATGTCTCCAGTGTAAGGTCAGGCAGGTTTGCTTACTGCCTACTATAGAAGATTCAGGTTCCCTAAGCTCAGGGGTCCCCAGCTGTGATGCAAACCTAACTGCTTGCACAATAACCACCTGGGCCACTTCCCATTGGCTTTTTTTTTAAACATTCCGTTTTGTTTGTTGGTTGGCTTTTTTTAATTTTATTTATTTATTGATTGACTTTTGGCTGCACTGGGTCTTCATTGCTGCCTGCGAGCGGGGGCTACACTTCGTTGTGTTGTGCGGGCTTCTTATTTTGGTGGCTTCTCTTGTTGCAGAGCATGGGCTCTAGGCGCGTGGGCTTCAGTAGCTGCAGCACGTGGGCTCAGTAGTTGTGGCTCGCGGGCTCTAGAGCATAGGCTCAGTAGTTGTGGCGCACGGGCTTAGTTGCTCCGCGGCATGTGGGATCTTCTCGGACCATGGCTCGAACCCGTGTCCCCTGCATTGGCAGGTGGATTCTTAACCACTGCCCCACCAGGGAAGTCCCCATTGGCTTTTTAATCAAGTTCAAGATTTAGGCCCTCAGCATCCTGATAAGCAGAACCATTAAAAAAAAAAGAAAGAAAAAGAAAAAAACTTTTCCCAGACCTTTTATTAGTAAACGTGGCCTCTTTTTAAAATAGGGCCAATCATCAAAAAAATCTACAATGAATGTTGGAGAGGGTGTGGAGAAAAGGGAACCCTCATACACTGTTGGTGGGAATGTAAATTGATACAGCCACTATGGAGAACAGTATGGAGGTTCCTTAAAAAAATTAAAAATAGAACTACCATATGACCCAGCAATCCCACTACTGGGCATATACCCTGAGAAAACCATAATTCAAAAAGAGTCATGTACCACAATGTTCATTGCAGCTCTATTTACAATAGCCAGGACATGGAAGCAACCTAAGTGTCCATCGACAGATGAATGGATAAAGAAGATGTGGCACATATATACAATGGAATATTACTCAGCCATAAAAAGGAATGAAATTGAGTTATTTGTAGTGAGGTGGATGGACCTAGAATCTGTCATACAGAGTGAAGTAAGTCAGAAAGAGAAAAACAAATACCATATGCTAACACATATATATGAAATAATAATTTAAAAAAAGGTCATGAAGAACCTAGGGGCAAGATGGGAATAAAGACGCAGACCTACTAGAGAATAGACCTGAGGACACGGGGAGGGGGATGGGTAAGCTGGGACAAAGTGAGAGAGTGGTAGTGTATATATGTATATATGTCCATATATACACTACCAAACGTAAAACAGCTAGCTAGTGGGAAGCAGCCGCATAGCACAAGGAGATCAGCTCAGTGCTTTGTGACCAGTTAGAAGGGTGGGATAGGGAGGGTGGGAGGGAGGGAGATGCAAGAGGGAACAGATATGGGGACATATGTATATGTATAACTGATTCACTTTGTTATAAAGCAGAAACTAACACACCATTGTAAAGCAGTTTTACTCCAATAAAAATGTTTAAAAAAAATAATAATAAATAAATAAAATAAAATAGGGCCAAAATGAAGTTCTTTAATCTATTGATAAGATTTCAAATCACATGTACTAATTTGACTATATTAGTGAAGTGATATTTTATCATGTTTCCATTTTGTAAGCATTAAACATTTCTGAGCTCTCCTGATCAAAGTAGAAAATGAATGATAAAGTCATTTGAATAACAGATACACAAAAGGTCACGCACAAAAAAATTAAAAGGCAGGATGTTTAACCAAGGACGAATAAAAAAGGGGCCTGGACCAGAACGAATTGTATCTGGAAGGTTAGGGGTTATTTACAGCGGTGCTCAGCCAGCAAGAGGAACAAGGCTTGCAGTCTGCACACAAATCATGTTCATGTCAGACAGAGAAAGCAGGATGCCCGTGAAGCCTTTTCCTTCTGTTCTCCTGCCAAGGAGAGGGATGTATAGGCTGGCAAACTTGAAGCTGAGTTTAGAACAGATGAGAATGTGGTCCTAGAACATTTAACTGCTCTAAATAATATCAACCACTTCAGGTTTGACGGATTGCATCTCTAAGTAGGGGGAAGGAATGTCACATTATTTATTGAATATCCACTACGTATCTGACAATTTGCCGGGTGCTTTTTGTACTGTTATCCTAATAAAGATAAGGAAGGTAAAGTTCAGGGAGATTGAACAATCTGAACAAATGAATGACTTTATGTGGACAAGAATTTGTTACAATTTGCTAAGTGCCAAGCACTGTTATATGCATTTCAATACATAGATGAGTGACACAGGACTCCAACCTTCAGGGAGTTCCCAATTTAGTAGGAGAGACATATATAAGGACATAATTATAGTGTAATTTCACATGCGGCTGTTGTGACTCAGAATTTTAAAACCAAACTATGTCACTGAGAAAAACTGCATTGCAGTTAAAAAGAAAGAACGTTTTTTTTTTACCAACCAAAGGCTGGAGATAACCCATCCTAGTTCCCCAAAACATTGAAATTTAAGGCTTTCTTTTATATTCAAAACGAAAGTAAGATCCTTCTGAGAACTGCCTTGTGGTCAACAGGGAAGAGGGTCTTTATGACCCTTGAGTAGGCAAGGGGATCTTGGATGTTATGTCATAAACAGGCAAATCCAAAAAGCTACATTGATAGCTGTGGGAGTGTAAAGGATCAGAAAGTCAATTATCACTCCCTTTTATAAGTTTTCCTAGTTCATCTCACTCATCCGCTCGTTCCAAGGATTGCCAGCAAGCTAATCAACCTATAGTTTGAAGAATCCTCCTCCTTATTGGAAAAGAGAGGGCTTCCTTGGTAGTGCAGTGGTTAAGAATCCACCTGCCAATGCAGGGGACACGGGTTTGAGCCCTGGTCTGGGAAGATCCCACATGCCGCAGAGCAACTAAGCCCGTGATCCACAACTACTGAGCCAGTGCTCTAGAACCCATAAGCCACAACTACTGAGCCCACATGCCACAACTACTGAAGCCCACGCACTTAGAGCCCGAGCTCCGCAACAAAAGAAACCACTGCAAGGAGAAGCCCGTGCACCTCAACGAAGAGTAGCCCCCGCTCACCGCAACTAGAGAGAGCCCGAATGCAGCAACGAAGACCCAACGCAGCCAAAAATAAATAAATTTAAGAAAGAAAAGAGAAAAACAATTTGCCCAGGTCTCACTGTCCAGAAGCTTTCCTGACATTGCAGATTTCTCTTAGATTCCAGACAATAATTTCATCTACTGGATCTTTTGCTTGGCTTGGTACAAAGAACACAGGTTTTGGGTTCATATGTCAGCTCTGTCACCCTCTCTGAACTACAGTTTCTCCCTAGCATACAGAATTTTAAAAATACAACCTAACATTAAAAAAACCCAAAAACCTAAATAGGAGACAATGACTTGGCAGAGTAGAGAATTCATTGATCATTAGATAATGGCATCCCACAGTCATTCTTTTGAAGAGTGTGAAATTGAATGATGCAAAAAACAATTCAACTCAGAAATAAATACATGCTCCTGTCATAAGAAAGGAGGTATATTTATGAAAATGTAATTGAGGTGACAGCAAAAGCAAGAAAAAAGACAACTGAAAGCAAAATTATGCAATTATAATCTATAGTCAAGCACACCTCTCTCCCCATATTACTGTGGGTAATTTCTGCTGCTACCTTAGATTCTGGCCTTAAAATTGGGAGGCATAGGCATAGGTATTCTCTTCCAGCCTGGACGCTGACCTCAAGTCTCCTCCTACATTCCTCTCTGGAGCGGAAACATGTTAAGTAGGCTCTGATGGGTGAGAGGAGGAAGACATCTCCAGGGGAGCAGGATGGGGGCACTGCGCATCAAGGTTCGCCTAGTGGAGCCTGAGGTGGCCAGAAGCCACCCAGAACTGACCAAGTACCTGGGGTTAGAGAAATACCACAGAGGAGAAGAGGAGCTTCAACTGTGTTCCTAATGACAAAATGTGCATGTTTCAAAGTTTCCTCAAGGACTAGTCATGAATTCAGATAAACCCAGCTCAACTAATCTCTAAGGAGACAAGAGCAGCTTCCATAGATTATCTTTTCTCAGTCACCTCTACTCACTCTGGGAATTGAACCACCTCAGCTTCCCTTGGCATTGAGATTGAGACTTGGGGGACAGTTCAAATAACTTCTCTTCCAACCACTTAACGATTTTTCCATGTATTTATATGATCAGCAAAATCCTGATTTTGGAAATCCCAAATGAGCAACATTTCTTCCTTTACACGAGCTCTTCTTCCTCTTGCCACTCTCTGCTTAGGGAACTCTTCCTCATCACTCAATTCCCTGAACAACTTTCAGCAACTGTCAGTTTTCCTGACACCCACGCTACCTCTATACTCCAAAAACACTATTAAAGTACTTGTATTATGAAATTTTCCACAATGATTCTTTTTTCTCCGTTCTTATTTCTTTCACTAATCTTTAAGCTCCTCAGTCATTAATACAGTTCTATTCCCTTCTGGGGTGCCGTGAGCATATTGTGATGCTTGGCACCAAATAAACAGTCAATGAATGCTTATGGATTAAAGAATTAAGCATTAAAGAATTTGGGCTTAAACTTTCTTGTCCTTCCTATATGTCCATTCTGTTCATAGTTCAATCACACTAGTATGTTTTATTTTTATACTTCCTGACATTGTGTTATACATTTTGTTATTTTCTTAATTTTTTATTATTTGCGGTAGGCAGCTTCTGATACAGCTCCCAATGATTCCCGCCTCCTGGCATTCATACTCTTGTGCAATCCCTTCCCCTTGAGTGTAGGTTGGACCTAGTAACCAATAGAATATGGTAAAAATTATGAGATTCATTTCCAAGATTAGGTTACAAAACACTGACTATGTCTTGCTATCACGCTCTCTCTTGCTGGCACCCTCTCCTGCCCTCTGGCTTGCTCCCCCGATGAGGCCAACTGCCAGCTGTGAGAGGCTCCATGGATTGGCCCACGTGGCAAGGAATTGAGGGAGGCTTCCTGCCAACAGCTCATGAGGACCTGAGGCCCTAGTCCAACAACTCGCAAGGAACGGAATCCTGCCAACAACCACATGAGTGTGAGCTTGGAAGTGGATCCTGCCCAGTCAGTCTTTGAGATGACTGCCACCTGTGAGAGGGCCTGAAGCAGAGGATGCTAGTGAACCTTGTCCAGATTCCTGACCTACAGAAACTGGAAGATCATAATGGTGTGTTGTAAGCCACTAAGTTTTGGGTAATTTATTACATAGCCACAGATAACTAATACCTTATTTATCAAACAGCTAGGGTTCACAGATGATAAAACCCAACAATAGCAAACTGCACAGTTTGGTTTATTATTAAGCATAATTATTGGTTTGCAATACGTATTTGCAAATTATTCTTCCAGATTCAAAACTGTGTTTTCCATTCATCAAAATGGCTCATATCCTACTTTATCAAGTCAACTTCACATTGATTTGGGCTTCTGAAAGGCACCAGTTAAAAATCCAGAATATTTGTACACATTCATTCCACAAGCATCTATTGGGTGCATACCATGTGCCCTGAGTTTGGGGCACAATTTCTCCCTAGCATGTATGATTTTCTTTCAGTGTTGTGGTTACACTGTTGAATAAGAATGTTCCTGTCGGGCTTCCCTGGTGGCACAGTGGTTGAGAGTCTGCCTGCTGATGCAGGGGACACGGGTTCGTGCCCCGGACCGGGAAGATCCCACATGCCGCGGAGCAGCTAGGCCCATGAGCCATGGCTGCTGAGCCTGCGCGTCCGGAGCCTGTGCTCCGCAATGGAAGAGGCCACAACGGTGAGAGGCCCACGTACCACAAAAAAACAAAAAAACAAAAAAAAACGAAAAACAACAACAACAACAAAAAGAATGTTCCTGTCCTCAGAAAAATAGTATCTAGTGGGGCAAAAGACATCTAAACAGATAATTACTTGCTTTTATTTCAAGTGATAGAAACCATAAAAGAATGTGTGCATTGCAGGCCTATGCCCACTGAGACAAGGCAACTCACCCAATTTGAGGAGTGGAGATGTCCTTCTGGGCTTAGGTAGAGTCTTCAAGGATACATGAGCATCATAGAGACAAAGAGAAACAGGAAGAAGACACCAGGACAAGAGGATGGAATACACTAAATAAATTTCCCAGAACATTACCTTTGGTCAAATAGCACTAAACATACTCTTAATGAGTCAACTATTCTTTACAGGAAATGTGTGGCCCATCAATACTGTTATGGAAAAGCGAAAACAAATGAGAGTAATCACACAACTGGATCAAGGCAATTAGGTTAATTTCCTTGGTTAATTTCCTTAATTAGGAAATTTCCTTAAGGGGTTGTAGCCAGCGCCTCGGTTCATAAAACTGGACTTGTCATCTCTCCTTTATTTATGATTCTGAAATGAATGTTAAACTTCCTGAATGAGAAGATAATCGGAACCTCACAAATTAATGGCCATATAATTTCATTTCTTAAACACTTAGGCCCCTACTTCTCTCAATTAACATATTACCACAAAGAAAGCTCAAAGGACAGCACTAAAGGTGCTTTTAAAACTCAACAAACACCAGCTGAGACGAAAGATGAGTAAATAAAACATGCTTCTAGAGCTGGATGTACAATTAATCTTTAATCAGATATTAAAAGGATGAGGCTTCCCTGGTGGCGCGGTGGTTGAGAGTCTGCCTGCCGATGCAGGGGACACGGGTTCGTGCCCCGGTCCGGGAAGATCCCACATGCCGTGGAGCAGCGAGGCCCGTGAGCCATGACCGCTGAGCCTGTGCATCCAGAGCCTGTGCTCCGCAACGGGAGAGGCCACAACAGTGAGAAGCCCGCGTACCGCAAAAATAAATAAATAAATAAAAGGGTTAATCAAGTAAGTATACAATATATTTAAACTCTGGTCTCTCAAGGTTCAATTTCCTTAGCAAAATGCCTACCCTTCTTACACTTCTTGAAAAAAGCCTTCCCCATCCTCCAAATGAGATACATTTAGACCAAGGAGCCCTTGCTTATTCTCAACATGTTTTTTTACTTTTATGGTAATTACATTTTATATTCAATTAGCAATGAGCAAGATACCTACCTGCGTTTGAGCTGAACTAATTTTATAAGCTTTAAAGGCTGAGCCACTTAAGCATGGTTAGAACCAAGTGAAATGCATAGCCTCATCTATGATATGCCCGATTACTGCCATGCAACTTGGTAGTTAGACATGTTCCCTGGTGGAGGACTGATGGTGATACAGGGCCACACGAAAACTTGAGATTACAAAGAAGAAGCTAGAGATGGAGAGGGACAGGATCTTGTGAATTCCTCTCTCTTTTCTCTCTAGCCAGAAGCAAGGGGAAACTCTGTGAGATTCTGGGAATCATAAGGTTGTTTACAGGCCCCAACACACACACACACACACACACACACACACACACACACACAAGCACACCTCTACACACCCCACAGTCTCCAATGCCACAGGCCAGTCTTATATATACTCTCCTATGAAAAGAATAATGTTTTTACTGGCAATCTGCTTGCTTGGAGTTCTAAACTCAAAATCCTTTCGGATGAACATAATATTTACCATTTAGGTTCTCTATTATGTGTCTGGCAGCTTTTATATGTTATCTCTTGGGACAACTTCTTGGATGACCTTCATCCACCATCTAACAAATCTGGCTGCCTGTAGGCACCATGTTGGAGAGACCATATGGCGAGGCCATACAAAGGCAGAGATGCCCAGGGATCCCCACCTTTCCAACCCCCAGCTCTTTGGATTTCCCCAGCACAGGCACCAGACATAAGAGTGAAGGAGCCTCTGAGATGGCCCCAACATCAGCTACTATGACTGAAACCATCAGATGGATCCCAAGAGAAGCTACCTGGCTAAGCCCAGTCAACTGCCACATTGGTAAGCAAAATAGGTGAGTGCTATCTTCTTAAGCCCTGTTATTTGGTGTCTTGATATCCAGTACAGAGAGCCACAACAGTCTTTGAATAAGAAGAACATCTGCCTGGGTCTCCTGCCATCACACCATTCTTAACGTCATCTCAGATATGAACTGTTCGGCAGCCACGATCCATCCTCCACCTCCAGCACTCCCTGAATGGTTCTACTTTGGCTGCATGTTGAGCCTACCAAGACAAGCTTGACAGGTAAAGGACTGTTCTCAGGTTAAAGATGAATATAGCTACACTCAACTTCCCAGATACATGGGTGCCTGTGTTTATCCAATACAGCATCACATGAGTAATCTAGTCAGCGTTTCACCTTGGATTCCAAGACTTTACACCTAGACATGCAGTTACTCAGAAACACTCTTCAGTTATAGCCCTTCCAGTCCTGTGCCCTTAATGGGAACATAAACTTCTGAGCCTTTTCAACTGTTTATTACAGCCTACTTGAACTATTGCCAGACTTGAATTGGCAGTGCAATTTGGAAACACATTCTAAAACTATTATCACTTCACCAAAAAAATGAAGAATATTTTATCTTTTAAGAAAACATCTTGGGGGCTTCCCTGGTGGCGCAGTGGTTGAGAGTCCGCCTGCTGATGCAGGGGACACGGGTTCAAGCCCTGGTCCGGGAAGATCCCACATGCCACAGAGCGGCTGGGCCCGTGAACCACAACTACTGAGCCTGCGCGTCTGGAGCCTGTGCTCCACAACGAGAGAGGCCGCGATAGTGAGAGGCCTGCACACTGCGATGAAGAGTGGTCCCCGCTTGCCACAATTAGAGAAAGCCCCCACACAGAAACGAAGACCCAACACAGCAAAAATAAATTAATTAATTAATAAACTCCTATCCCCAACATCTAAAAAAAAAAAAAAAAGGAAACATCTTAAATTAAAAATTAATCAGCTAGCTCAAGGAGGTATATTTTTCAGCTTTAAGAATATGTTCATATATGCTTTGAGAGTTTAAGGCTACATTGTATTCAAGAAGAATTACTTTTGCTTCAAAGAAGAATTTCTGTTATAAGCTACGATATTAAACACACAAGCACATTCACACATACAAGAATATACCTGTGGGCAAAATTTAACAAAAAAGAAAACTTGCTTTCCTAAAAGGCAAACAGAAGCTGTGCTAAATTTCCCTCCAGTAGACCACATAAACGAATAACATTAACCAAATTGACAAAGTGTGGGTTATCAGAGGAGAAATCAAGCTTGATCAGTAAATTTTCCCAGCAGGACCAACGCAGAGTGACACAGCAGGAATTTCACAAGCTCAGGGGAGCACTGCAAAGGCACAAAGCTCACTGCTGTGAATGGCAGGCCGTCTCCCTCTACAGGTCTCTGTGAGAAGATGGGGAGTGCACCATAGAAAGAAGCACTGTGGTTTAAGAGAAAAGTCTCATTTTTGTGCTTAGTTTTTTTATTTTCCAAAGCATTTTTGAAGTAAATAAATGTATCTCCTATTGGGATGCAATCCCAGCCTGCTAATGTCATGTTTATAAAGGCAATCCAGCAAATGGAGAAGAGTAGGCTTTCAAAACAGAAGAGCCTTCTGCTTCCCTGCCTCTGCTACCCCGCTTCTGCTACCCCAAGCTGTGTGAACTCACATAAATTATATAATCTCTCTCATCTTTGATTCTTTTCTGGTAAAATGGGGATTACAATGCACATGATTGTGGTAGGGGTTAAATGAGATCATACTGTAAGTTGCCAGTTCTGTGCTTATAACACACTAGGTATTAAACTATTAATTTATACATTAAGTATTAATAATACACTTAATTGGTAATATATCTCTTATTAAATATTATTTCATTTCATAGCATTACCTTTATATTATTAACAATAATATGTACTATTTAAAATAATTTTTTAAAACTCTCTGGTCAAAGAGTCAAGAGACCTGGTTCTAATCCAAACCCTACTCTTTATACAATATATGATCTGGCAAAGTTGCTTTCTACTTATTTATTAGACTCAGTTTCCTTTGGTTAAAAACAAATAAATAAAGGGTTTGGATTTGCTGATACTGTCTCTCCTGACTGAAAGATAGAAACATTATAGCAATTTAATGGCTCTAAGTTCATCTGAGTCTAATTTTTCTTTGTCCAAGAAGGTCGCCTTGAGCAACAAAAGCAAACATAAACAAGTGTGACTACATCAAACTAAAAAGCTTCTGCATAATAAAGGAAACTATCAACAAAATGAAAAGGCAACCTACAGAATGGGAGAAAATATTTGCAAACCATATATCTGATAAGGGGTTAATATCCAAAATATATAAAGAACTCACACAACTCAATAGCAATAAAGCTAACAATCTGATTTAAATTTTTTTTTTTAAAGGGCTTCAAATGCTTGGCTTTTTATTTATTCATTCATTCATTTATTTATTTATTTAATTTTGGCTGTGTTGGGTCTTTGTCTCTGTGCGAGAGCTTTCTCCAGTTGTGGCAAGCGGGGGCCACTCTTCATCGCGGTGCGCGGGCCTCCCACTATCGCGGCCTCTCTTGTTGTGGAGCACAGGCTCCAGACGCGCAGGCTCAGTAGTTGTGGCTCATGGGCCTAGTTGCACCGCGGCATGTGGGATCTTCCCAGACCAGGGCTCGAACCCGTGTCCCTGCATTAGCAGGTAGACTCTCAACCACTGCGCCACCAGGGAAGCCCACAATCTGATTTTATAATGGGCAGGGGATCTAAAGAGACAGTTTTCCAAAGAAGACATACAGATGGCCAACAGGTACATGAAAAGATGCTCAACATTGCTAATCATCAGGAAAATGCAAGTCAAAACCACAGTGAGATATCACCTCACACCTGTTAAGATGGCTGTTATCAAAAAGACAAGAAATAACAAGTGTTGGCAAGGATGTGGATAAAAGAGAACCCTTGTGCATTGTTGGTGGGAATGTAAATTGGTGCTGCCACTATGGAAAACAGTATGGAGGTTCCTCAAAAAGTTAAAAATAGAACTATTATATGCTCTAGGAATTCCACTGCTGGGTATTCATCCGAAGCATATGAAAAAGATATATGCACCCCATGTTCACTGCAGCATTATTTACAATAACCAAGACATCAAACAATCTAAACGTCCATCGATGATGAAGGATAAAGAAAATATGGTGTAGATATCTACAATGGAATACTACTCAGCCATAAAAAGAAGGAAATCTTGCCATTTACAACAACAGAGATGGACCTTGATGGTATTATGTTAAGTGAAATAAGTCAGACAAAGAAAGATGAATACCATATGATCTCACTTAAATGAGGAGTCAGGGGAAAAAAAACAAACCCTGAGCTCATAGATACAGAGAACAGATTGGTGGTTGCCAGAGGCTGGGGGATGGGGTGGGCGAAATGGATGAAGGGGATCAAAAGGTACAAAGTTCCAGTTATAAAATAAATATCTCATGAGGATGTAATATACAGCATGGTGACTACAGTTAATAATACTGTAGTGCATATTTGAAAGTTGCTAAGAGTAAATCTTAAAGGTTCTCATCACGAGAAAAAAAAAGTTTTAACTACATATGGTGATGGATGTTAACTAGACATTGTGATCATTTTGTAATATATACAAGTATCAAATCATTATACTGTACACCTGAAACTAATACAGTGTTATATGTCAATTGTACCTCAATTAAAAAAAAAAAGTCACCTTGAATAAAGCATTACTTAGTGCCTGTGGCTAAGGCCACCGGTCTAGAGATCAGTGGTGTATTGGAAAATGTTTAACAACTGGCTCTTTGGGTTTAAAAAAAAAAAGCCTGCTTTATAGTGTTTGCCAATATCCATTGTGTAAACATTCCCACCATGGCCAATTTCAAGCTATCAACAGGACATCACTAAGGTAGAGATGGAAAGAGACATACACAACTGGCTCTCGTAGAGCAGGCTCCAGCACATCACTGTACCAAACCCATTGGATCTCAGTGCTCACCCCTCAGCTCACATTCAGTTCCTGAGCAGTAAGACCACTATGAAGAAAAAAGCTCCAGGTATCAGAATACTTTCTATTTTCAGTTTCAATTTAAGGCAGAGACATAAGCCCCTATTTATCACACAGAAGTACCACTGAATTCACTGCCATTTTTCTGGGGGAAAAAAAGGTCTTGGAGGCCATGAAATATTGAAATGCAAACAATCTCATTTTCTTACAATCCATTCTAATTCTTCACTACTTTAAAACCTTCCCTAATCTCAGATTATAAAAACAACAAATGACTTCTAAAGGTTCTAAGTCAGAAAATTAGCAAAAAAACCAAATTTCATCTTTTCTTCAATTCCTTAATGCCCATAAGGATGACATTTGTCAAATCAACTCTTTCTCTCATCTGAAAAATCAACCATCAACTTAATAATGTGGACTCTGAATATAATATTCCCAGAGATGCTGACGTTTAGAGCATCCCAGGATGCAGAGCAGGGCCACAAATGAGAACCAAGCACCAGCATATTTTAGCACCTGATACATCATCTGTCGATTGCCAAAGCACTAAAACCTTGTAATCCACTCTAGAAGAGGCCCTCAGGACATAACTTGCAGTTTATTTTCTCATAAACCTGACATCTTTGATCATTGGACTTCTCAGATCTCAGAGATTTGAAGTTGAAGAAACTTTGAAGAACCCAGTGTACTATTAAGAGTGATGACAGCTGATACCTTACAGCCAGCATGCTGCCTTATACTGTGCTTCCCAATATTCACCTAAATATTTAGAAAAGAAAATTCCTGCTGATTTTCACCCCAGCAAAGCGTTTGAGGTTTCTAAATTATTACCCTGAGTCATCATGGAAAGATCATTCTGATCTCATCCTCTGTGTCAGGGGTCCCCAAGCCCCGGAACCGGGCCGCATAGCAGGAGGTGAGCGGTGGGCGAGTGTATTTACAGCTGCCCCCATCGTTCGCATCACCACCTGAGCTCCGCCTCCTGTCAGCATTATGGTGAGTTGTATAATTATTTCATTATATATTACAAGGTAATAATAACAGAAATAAAGTGCACAATAAACGTAATGCGCTTGAATCATCCCTAGACCATCACCCCCAACCCCGATCCATGGAAAAACTGTCTTCCACGAAACCGGTCCCTGGTGCGAAAAAGGTTGGGGACCGCTGCTCTGTGTGATGTAAGGAAAATATATGACACATTTTAGAAACATTCTCATCAAAAAGTTTTTCAAAGTGCAATCTTCAATACCTAGAAAATTACCCATATGAACTAATTTATTCCTTGGAGATATGATTGTTGGGAAAATTAATGAAGTAGTCTTGTTCAGGCTTCAGAGACAGAAGCAGGCCTCTGCCTGACCTGTGACCCTGCCTGGACTGCCCCTCGCTTGCTCACCTAACAATTGCTGCTAGCAAGTCAAGCGGCACTTATGATAAGAAAGGGAGTGGGTCTTGGAATTTCTTGAGCCCTGAGGACCTGGCCAGTCCCCTGGGGTCTGGAAAATCTTGTGACTAAAGTGGTGAAATTAGCAGCATTGTTACAATTGAACCAGAGCCGTTTTTTGCGCAAACTGATAATATCGGTTTGCGGCCTGGAATTATAAACGGAAGCCCCCAGAACTCCAATATGAAGTCTCACCCGTGGGGTGGACGCACCGCCCAGGACCCTTCCCAACTGGGGCTCCAGATTGCTGTCACTCGGGACCTCCCAGCTGCTGTTTGGATTTGGAAGTAGGTGTCGGCCCAATTCAGTGATGCATACCCTGTTATGTTTCTCTAATATTCTTATTCCTTTCCTTCTAATGATTGTACATCAGGATTAAGTTAAATCACCTTTCATTAAAGAATTGATTACAGCTGTTTATTTGTGTGAAACAAGAATGCCTACTGAGTACAAGGCATTTTGGGGATAGACTCATAAACAAATAGGGGATATTGTTGTTGTTGTGCCCCAGATGGCTTTACTCAGTCCAGACATCTATCCCCCAGATGCTGTGAGTGTTGGCTGTTAAAGGCTTGCAGCTGCCTCCTTCTCTAGAAAATTGTCTTTGTCTGATTGGAAGCTGTGTTGCTGGGCAGGTAATTCCCTGCAAGAGGCTGTGACAAAGATGCACAAAAGCCCCCCATCCCCGCATTTGCCTAAAAGGGGAACCAACTTTGCAGAACAATTTGTGCTCTAGAGCTCCCCAAAGGATCAGGCTGAAATGGTCTTCAGCTGAAATCACATCCTTGCTTGATTCTGCCCTTTGTCCTAGCCCACTCCTCCCAATCCTCTTTTCCTGAGAACACCTCCTCAATAGGTCATTTGCAAAAGAATCCAAATCTCAGGGTCTACTTCTGAAGCATCCAACCTAACCCAGACTTACACGCTTTTCTCAAGAATATAAGCCATATACTAAACTCAGCTCAATTATTAATTGAACACTGACTGCCCGTAGAGGATTAAAAATGAAAGAGGATATAGAGGATACATCCATTCCCAGCTAAGATAGAATAATAGGCACCAGATTTACTTTCTTGCCAAAAGAAAAAATGGACAAAATGTATGAAAAATGGCTTTCATGATGTCATCATCAGGCAACAAAAGACAATGATCTTAAATAAATGAGATGAACCCTATGATTGCCCCAGCTTACTGCATAGAGAAAGGAATCCAGGACAGTCCTGGCAGACTTCTGTGTTGAGAATATAGGGCTGGGAGGCCAAAGCAGTAAGAGTTATCAGGCAGAATACCAAAGAGGAGAAGGCTACACAGGAAGGGAACTCTGGAGATCTGCAGAGGGTGCCCCTTGAATATTCAACATATGAGTTAGCACATGCACATGAGGAAAGGAACACCAGAGAAGTTTAAAGGGAGAAATCCCTGGAGATCACACAGGGCCAAAAATAGTGCCCATTCCTATCAGGCTGGGTGGAAAACTTATAATTCATAGGGCATTGGGTAGAATACTAAAAAGGGTTTTACCTCAGTTGTGAGGGAAATACAGCACTAGACTACACAACACTGATCTCACCTAATGACAATCAGAAGCAAGACTCAAAAGTATCAAACTGTTTCTAAGTAACTTAACTGCAACTCAGAAGAAAGCTTAAGAATATTTATAGTAATCTAAAAATATACAGCAGTATACTGTTAGAAAATAGGAAATAAATAGAAAGATGGTAGATATAAACCCAACCATACCTGTAATCACATATGTGGTGGAAAGACTCTAAGATGGCCTCCAATTATCCCTGTCTCCTTGTATTCATGCCCTTGTGTAATCCTCTCCTGTGACTTGCTTCTAACCAATAGAATATAGGATGTCACCTCCATGACTGCTACATAATACTATAATTTTCATCTTGTAAGCAGACTCTCTCTTATTGACTATTCCCCTTGCTAGCTTTGATTAAGTAAGCTGCCATATGAAGAAGTCCACATGGCAAGGAATTGAAGGTAGCCTTCATTTTGACAGCATGCAAGGAACTGAATCTTGCCAATAACCACATTAGCTTAGAAATAGATTCTTCCTTAGTCAAGCCTCAGATGAGACCCCAGCCCTGCCTGACATTTTGATTGCAACCTTGTGAGATACCCTGAAGCAGAGGACTCAGCTAGGCTGTGCCTTAATTCCTGGCACACAGAAACAGTGAGATAATAAATGGGTGTTGTTTCAAGCTGCTAAGTTTGTGGTAAGATTATTCTGCAGCAATAACTCACTACTAAAACATGAAATGTAAATGGTTTAAACACCCAATTAAAATGGAAATTGTCAGATTGGATTAAAAAAAGCCAAGACCCAACTATATACTATCTTTAAGAGATATACTTTAAATATAAAGGCTCAAGTAGGTTAAAACTAAAAAGATGAGAAAAGATACTATTCTAACCTAAAATAAAGCAGGAGTTGCTATTTTAATATAAGACAAAGTAGATTTCAGAGTAAATAATATTAATAAGAGTAAAGAGGGTCATTTCATGAAGAGTCCAATTCAACAAGAGGACATGACAATCCTAAATTTGTATGTACTTAGTAACAGAATTATTACATGAATTAAAAACTGATAGAAGTATAAGGAGAAATAGACAAATATATAATTATACTTAGAGATTTCCCCACTCTTTTCTAATAATTGAAAGGATAACAAATAAGGATACAGAAGACTTGAACACCACTATCAACCAAATGCCTAGTTAACATTCATGCAGCACTTCAAAAATTGCAATGTACACATTCTTTTCAAGTGCACAAAGAACATTTACCAAAACAGAGCATATCCTGGTCCATAAAACAATCTTTTGTTTCTTTTTCTCCGTGGTATTCTTAAATTAAAAGTGATAAACCCTTAACCTCTACCCTTAACCTCACTGAAATTTTGAATGGGATTTCATGGGGAGGAGGATGAACAGGGCAAATCTCTAATACAAAGTATGCCAAATGCTATCTTTGAGAAAGGAATACTTTTAAAAGGGACAGAAAAGGTAAGGGAGGGAAGATAGGAGTTCACATTTTCCAGAGCTCTGAGGGTCAGCTGAGTTAGAGACTTTAAACATGATGTGTTTTAAATGGAACTCCATGGGTCTGGACTAGCGTATGCGCATAACAGATTAAGTCTTCTGTTATCAAAAAGGTTGAGGCCTAGCTACTTTTGTCTCAAAGACATTATGTATATTATTGAAATTTGTTTATATCAGATGGTATTTAGATCATCAGTGATAAACAAAAACCTCCAAAAAACCCAATATCTCACTGGGGTAGATATTTCTATGAATATGTTTCATGATACCATTGCTGTGTCCATGAGGGAAAATTACTTGGCCTGCAACTTGCTCACCACCATGTGAAATTGATCAATAGTCCAATTCAGCACAGCTACAATGTTGAATAAATGATAGCTGTAAAACCTAAGCTACTAATGGGGAAATAATTCACACAGAGTTGCACTGATAGTAAACAAATGAGAAACTCCATAAAAAGGGAAGACAATGTTTCTCTGTTGGGTTGCTATTGAACATTCTCAGTTATGTGCAAAGCATAATTGATTGGGTGGCAGTTCCTGGAACAGGCTATGACGATCCTAAAAAGCTTCAGGTTATCCAAATTCACTTTAGTGCTCAGTACCATTGGGCAATTTTGTAAAGAAAAGAGAAAGATCTGGGTAACTAAAGTAAGGATTATTTTTTAGAGAGATAAATCTCTTGCAAATTAGTAGAAGCATTCTGGAGGACAATATCTATCCACATGCAAAATGTGTGTACCAGCCCCAAAGTATTCACTGCTCAGGTATGTTCACAAAATTGACTCACTCCTCAGATACACCCCCAAAGATATGTATCATTTAGAGCCCTTTTCTAGCAAGTAACAGAAAATAAGTGCAATCCAGCTTAAACAATAAAGGGGGCTTGTTGGCTCAAAGACTTGGAAAATTCAGGAGTAAGATGGTTAATAGTTTGGGCTGTTTTTTGGAAGGTGAAGGAAACACCAATAAAAGAATGGAAAGGTGTGACAGGGACAAGAAGGGAGCCAATAGAGGGTACAGTATCAAGCTAATTTCCACTGTGGACAACGAGAGTTTTTTTTTTCCTTTAATATTTATTTATTTATTTGGCTGTGTCGGGTCTTTGTTACGGCATGTGGGATCTTCATTGAAGCATTTGGGATTTTGTTTTTTAGTTGCGGCATGTTCCCTGACCAGGGATCAAACCCGGGGCCCCTGCAATGAGAGCGTGGAGTCTTAACCACTGGACCACCAGGGAATCCTGGACAACCAGAGTTTAATTCCACTAGGGAAACCCTGAGAGCCAGTGTAAGACATTTGCCTCAGAGGTAATCCACCCTAGCAGGAAGGAGTATTTATACCATGAGTCACTGGTTGAGAGCTGTCCCTGAGTGACATTCATTCCATCCTGCTAAGTAGACAGCAAAAGAGACTCCAGCAGTAAGAGAAAGCCCTCAGGCAAAGAATTCAGTACTGACAGAAGTCGGACCAGTGTGCACTGAAGTAGTAAAGACAAGTGGGTATGGGTAGGGAACCAATAGCATCCGCCTAAGATGGACTTCAGGGTTGGGTGATCCAGCAGCTCAACAATATCATGAGATTCTCTCCTTTCCACTCAAATTTCCAGGGTTAATTTAGCTAACCAATGTTTTCCATAGTGGTCATTAAATGATTATCAGTCCCAACTGGGGCTACAGATATTGTAGGATATAGAAAGCACTCTGGTGTCGATGTTCCAAGCAACAATGCTTATGTTTAGCCTAATTAGACTAAATTAAGGCAAAGGCACACTTCTGATTTTGTTACACGGCTTAAATCAATCAGAATCAATCCCTGGAGATAAAGATGGGCTGTCTTCCTCAGATAGAAAAGCTGGGTACTGTGGAGAAGGGAGAAGTTGGGAGTGGATGCTGGGTATTTCAACCACAAATTTAGAGTGATACGTGTGTAAAGATGTTAATTGCCACCTTTTTTGCAATAGCAAAAACCTAGGAGTAGGGCTTCCCTGGTGGCGCAGTCGTTAAGAATCCGCCTGCCAATGCAGGGAACATGGGTTCGAGCCCTGGTCTGGGAAGATCCCACATGCTGTGGAGCACCTAAGTCAGTGTGCCACAACTCCTGAGCCTGCTCTCTAGAGCCCGCGAGCCACAACTACTGAGCCCACGCACCTAGAGCCCGTGCTCCGCAACAAGAGAAGCTGCCGCAACTAGAGACAGCCCGCGCGCAGCAACGAAGACCAACACAGCCAAAAATAAAAATTAAAAAAAAAATTAAAAAAAAAAAAACCTAGGAGTAGCTGAAGTGTGTGTGTCAATAGGGGACTTACATTTAAACAAATTAAGGTACATTCTTAGTTTGGAAACTTTGCAGTAGTAGATTTTTATACTCTGACATAGATGGGTCTCCAAGATTTATCATTAAACAGTAAAGGCATATGCAAATCAGTGTGTAAAGTAAATCGTTTTTGTAAATTAAAAAGCAGATAGATGAATAGAAAATTGGCTATATGGGACTTCCCTGGTGGTCCAGTGGGTAAGACTCCACACTCCCAATTCAGGGGGCCCAGGTTCAATCCCTGGTTGGGGAACTAGATCCCACATGCGTGCCGCAACTGAGAGTTCGCATGCTGCGACGAAGATCCTGCATGCTGCAACTAAGGCCCAGCACAGCCTAAATAACTAAATATTTTTTTTTTAAAAAAGAAAAGAAAATTGCTTATGTTAAAGCCTGAACAGCCAAAGACCACCAAGGATAAGCTGGTAGTATGACAAGGTCAGATTTATTGTCTTGATGCAGTGAGGGAAGGCCCTCCAGGAGAACGGTGGACACATCTTTTATAAGGTTTGGGTTCTTTTTTTTTTTTTTTTTTTTTGCTGTACGTGGGCCTCTCACTGTTGTGGCCTCTCCCGTTGCGGAGCACAGGCTCCGGACGCGCAGGCTCAGCAGCCATGGCTCACGGGCCCAGGTGCTCCGCGGCATGTGGGATCTTCCCGGACCAGGACACGAACTCGTGTCCCCTGCATCGGCAGGCGGACTCTCAACCACTGCGCCACCAGGGAAGCCCAAGGTTTGGGTTCTTGCTAAAGGATTCTGAGGAGAGTTTAAGGGGGTGGCAATCAGTTCTGGGTTGGTTGCTTTCCCAAGGCAGCATTAGGAGATTGAGTGCTGTCTTGAGATGATGGGACTTTGGCAAGATTGGGTCTCTTGATAACAGATGAGTATAGTAAAGTAGGGCTTTGGGGCAGTCATCAGTAAGAAAGCAGGAGCCACTCAAAAAGGAGGCCATTATAGCATCTTATAGCTGCTGCACAATCATGGGAGAAAGAATGTTTTCTGTTAATTTTGCAGCTGATTTTATCTGTGTCTAGCCCCCTAGCTTTAATGAAGGAAGGGACTCTTTTTCTTTTTCAGTCTGAGCTGATTTGCACTCCATCAGTCCCAAATAGGTTTTTACTCTTTCTTAAGGAATACTAAGAAACTGTTAACAGTGGTCACCTTTGGAAAAGTGGATTGGGTTAGAAAGGTGAGCAGGAAAAGATGCCTGAACTATTCATTTGCATCTTTCTGTTTTAGTTAGATTTTCTAAACATGACAGTATGTTAATTTTGTTACATTTTAAATGTTAACATGGATTCTCTGAGCAGTGAGAATATGACCCTTTTTGTTTAGTTGTTCTCTTCTTTTTACTTATCTGTATTTTGTCAAGAACGAATGTTATTTTTAAAATAATAATAGACATTCTTTGCCTCACCAAAAGTCAACAGTCTGACTGTCACCACAGTCCAAACCTGGAGCCCAAAAATGAGCTTTGCCACCCCATCCTCCTTGCCTTCTAACGTGCTGCTGCTTCCGTCTCTTGGGTCGTTCTTTGTACACCCAATCTTTACACCACCAGCCCTGCCCTTAACAAAGGGTAGCAAATTTGGAGTGAGACCAATCAGACAATGTACTTATCACCTCACAGGGTGCCCATGTACTGCACTGAAAGGAGAGAGCACAGTTCTAAACATAAACCTCAGCAATAAGATCCTGCCTCTCTTCTCGCCCTAACTCAGCCTTCTCTAAAGACCACACACCTATCAGTGCTCTTCCTGCCAGAGACAAACACTCATCTTCTAATATAGCAAAAGAAATGTAGTTGAGGAGCAGGTATGCTCATTTTATAATACACTATGAGTTGACTAATAGGATAGATAATTCAAGGGAGAAACCAAAGGATATAATGATATTTGTACTTCATGGCTGAAAGTTTAATAAAGTGCCTCCCCCAAGTGCTTCTCCCATTAGCAAAGGGATTTTTTATTTTACAAGACTGACTGAGAATGTTATAACTTGGAGGACTTGCCACAGAAGTATGCTGCTTGTAGTCATATGTCTAGGATAAAGAACCAACAGTAAGACCAAATAGAATAACTCCCTTTTTGAGCCATTATAACAAAACCAATGACAAATATCAGGAGCCTTCTACGGGCGCGTACTCTGAGTAGTTTTATGACGTTCCTACCAGGCCATTATTTTTAAAGAGATGATTCAGAAAAGTTGCTAGTGATACACAAGTAGTATTATCTATTTAAAAACTGCATGATTATTTCTAGGACCAAGATAAACATGGTTTACAAACAAAGAAAAATCTACTCTAATATGGAGTCTCTGAAATCAAATTTCAACTATTTTGTGAACAGTTGAGAAATAATTACTTCAGTTAAGTTCTTGTCTTTGCTATTAACAAGGACCCAAATTATCAGCACCTCTTACAATGCCTGACCTTTTAGGATAGTGTAATGATGTCCTAAAGACAGTAAAGCGTACACAGGTTGTCATGCTGCCAACTCTTAGCTACAAACCTGTTAATTGAAAAATCTTTGTAGAATTAATCAAAAAAAGTTGAAGTCATTAAAAGGAAACAAAACAAACTTTTAGTTTCCAATGTGCCATTTTCAACAAACAGGTCAAATATTTTGAAAGATAATCTGAACAATTGAAAATAATTTCCATGGAAATGGTTCCTTACATAGGAATCTGTTTCTTCTTTGGTTAATGGGGATATTATCCCAATGAAATATTTTAATGGTGCTCAAATAAGGACAAAAAATAGATAATGCACTGTTGCATGGTCATTTTTCAATCATGCACTGGTGAGTTATTAACAGAA
This sequence comes from Mesoplodon bidens, assembly GCF_964165515.1. Classification (NCBI taxonomy): domain Eukaryota; kingdom Metazoa; phylum Chordata; class Mammalia; order Artiodactyla; family Ziphiidae; genus Mesoplodon; species Mesoplodon bidens. The sequence goes on from NC_138163.1 coordinate 127,615,632, forward strand.
AGACTTATTTTCAAATGTTTATTGACATAATTGGGTTGAAAACTACAATGAAAGAGTAGAAGGAATTACTGCTGTCAGAAGACCTGAGCTAATCCCAGACCATCGTTTTCTAACTGTGTAAGTGGGTCTGTCATTCACTGTATCTGTGCCTTCTGTTGAAAACAGAGATATATTTCTATCCTGGCTTTATCTAAGGTGGAAAGCCTAAGTCAAAGAAGAAGAGCAACCTACTTTTGATCCAGATACATGGCTGTGGTGGTATTAAAATATGTCCACAAATCATTTGATACTCCTTCCTTCAAAGAGTAGAATCGAATTCTTCTCCCCTTAAATGTGGGCTGTATTTAGTGACTTGCTTCCAGTGAATAGAATGGTAGAAGTGACAGTCTATGACATCGGAGATTAGGATATAAAAGGCATTGTGACTTCCTCCTTGCTCTTTTCCTTTGATCACACACTTTAGGAGAAGAAAGCAGCCATGTTGTGTAGATATTCAAGCAGGCCCATGAAGAGGCCCATATGGCAAGAAACTAGGACTTCTCACCAAAAACGCCAAGGAACTGAGACCTCCTTCCTATAGTCATTTCATGACTTTGGAAGTGGAGCCTCCTGCCCCAGTCAAGCCTTCAGATGACTGCAGCCCCATGTCTTAGCTGCAACCTGAGCCAAATCCATCCAGCTAAACCATTCCTGAATTTCTGACGCACAGAAACTGTGTAATGATAACTGTTTGTTGTTTTAGGCCAATAAATTTTGGGATAATTGTTAGTAGATAGCTAATACCATGACCTACTAGGAAAAATACATCTATAAAGACAAGTACAATATGATTCTCTTTTTTTTTTTTTTTTTTTTTTTGCGGTACGCGGGCCTCTCACTGTTGTGGCCTCTCCCCTTGCGGAGCACAGGCTCCGGATGCGCAGGCTCAGCGGCCATGGCTCACGGGCCCAGCCGCTCCGCGGCATATGGGATCCTCCCGGACCGGGGCACGAACCCGTATCCCCTGCATCGGCAGGCGGACTCTCAACCACTGCGCCACCAGGGAGGCCCTGATTCTCTTTTGACATGGAAAGTTTGCAAATAAATTTAAAAAGAAATGAGAGCTTAGATTTAGAAGCTTTACAATCAAATTCTTTTAAAGCTTCCACATATTCTGGGTTATAATGAAGTTAGAAGAAACTGCAATATTCTGTCAGTCACAATGAAGATTCTGTAGCCCACAAAAGGCCCTGTGAGGGATGATAAAGCAGCTCTCCAGGTGGAGACTGGTCACACACATGGGAACACTTCACAAGCATCCTTAAAACATGGGCTCTATATCCATCATTTCATATTTAAAGAAAACCTTAAGCAAGCCTACAGTTACTAAAAATCTCTATTACAAATATCCTGTCTCCTCCACTAAATGCATGTTTACCAAAATGATTTAAGAGAACCAAAGCAGCAAAAGAATGGAGTTAAAACTATAGCAACAGTCTTCAAACTGGGGTTATACAGAGACTTTCCAAGGGGTACATGGACATAAATAGTTTTGAGGAAAACAATTTCAAGTCACCTTCCATATATAAGCAATACCTCCAGTAAGAGATCTGCCTGAGGGATGCATTATATCTGTTCTTCTTTCCTACTTCTCTTTTCACAAGCATCCTTTTCCATGTTTCAAAGGAAGGCATATTTCTTTGAATTCCCAAATCTTATTATTACACATTGTCCCAGAGTGTGAAAACTTCAGGGGCACCAAGCAAAGGAATAGTTTAAAATATTGGTGTTTGCAAACTTCATCTATTCAAATCACCATAAACTCATAGGAGGACATCTCTCTTTCTTATCTTGTGTGTATATATATATATCTTGTATATATTTTTATTAAATGAGAAGGATGGTAAGACTCATGTTGGGATGTTCTGTATTGAAAAATATTGTAGCATGGGGGAGGGGTTGTGGGATTGATAACAAAGAATTTTCATTTAGCAAGCTCACCTCTCAATTCTGTCAATTATTGTAAAATAAGGCATTGCTCCTGAGGATAATTCCTGTGAGTCTGCTGCCAACAAAGATATGAAACCACTGTCTTATGATATCATTTATTTACAAAAGATCCAGCCTCAAAAAAAAGTCTGATTTGTTAAATGTTGAAAGCTAAGGGTATCAGGGAAAAGCTACTATCATTAAAGCTGGTTTTGGAAACCTTTTACATATTAGTTTTCCTCTCTTGAAAGTACTGTGATCTGGACAGAGTTATGAATCTGAGAGCACAGCTCATTCTTTACACAAATATTTATTGAGTAGCTCCTATTTACCAGGCATCGTTTTAGATTCTCAGATGCAACGGGACATAAAATGAACAAAAATCTAGGCTCACATAGCACTTACAGAAAAGAGAGACAAACAATAAACAAAATAAGTAAATGGCATAGTACATTAGAAAGTCATAAGTATACAGAGAACAAGGAAAAAGGAATGAAGGGCAGGGAGTGCCAGGAGGCATTGGGGATTTTAAGTTAGGTGGGCAGAGACAGCTCCATTTAGAAGATGACATTTGCACAAAGATTTGAAGGAGATGAAGGAGCAAGACTTGTGGATATTTGGTGGGGGAGGTGCTGAGCAGATGGGGGCGGGGGGGGGAAGCATGTGGAAAGAATCTGGGGCAAAGTATGCTTGGCTTGCTCAAGGAACAGCAAGAAGGCCAGTGAAGAGAGAAGTAAGCGAGAGGGAGAGTAGAAGAATGAGAAGTGATAAGGGTAATGTAGTGTTAGACCACGTGGAACCTTACAGGCTACTGCAAGGATTTGACTTTTACTCTGGATGAGGATTTTGTGGAGTGACATGATCTGACTTATGTTAAGTGGCACACTAGCTGCTGTATTGAGAATAGACTAGAGGGAGCAAGGGCAGAAGCAAAAAAATCCAGTAAGGCAGTTACTGCAATAATCCTGAAAGAGATACTGCAGTAATCCAGAAAGAGACCATGGATGCTTGGTCCAAGATGGTAGCCAAGGAGGTGATAAGAAAAACTGAGATTCTGGATATATTTTGAACGTAAGGTCAACAGAATTTTTTGATAGATTGGATGAAGGGTGTGAAACAGAATAGCCCTATATCTATTAGAAAAATTAAACTCATAGTTTAAAATTTTTCTAGAAAGGAAATTCCAGACTCAGATGGTTTCACTTGTAAATTGTATCACATGTTTATGGAAGAAATCATACCAATCTTACCAAATCTCTTTCAGAAAATAAAGGATGAGAGAAAACTGCTCAATTCATTTTCTGTGGTCAGCATCACTCTAATTCTAAAACCCGATAAAGGCAGTCCAAAAAAGAAATGTATAGGGGCTTCCCCGGTGGCGCAGTGGTTGAGAGTCCGCCTGCCGATGCAGGGGACATGGGTTCGTGCCCCGGTCCAGGAAGATCCCACATGCCGCACGGAGCGGCTAGGCCCATGAGCCATGGCCGCTGAGCCTGCGCGTCCGGAGCCTGTGCTCTGCGACGAGAGAGGCCACAGCAGTGAGAGGCCTGCGTACCGCAAAAAAAAAAAAAAAAAAAAAGAAACGTATAGACCAATAACATTCATGAACATAGATGCAAAAAAATCCTTAACAAAGTACTAGCAAATGGAACCCAACAATATATCAAAAGGATAATACATGATGACCAAGTAGCGTTTATCTCAGGAATGCAAAGTTGTTTAACATTTAAAGATCAATCAAGGAAGATCAATCAAGGTAATTAACCATATTAACAGCATAAAGGAGAAAAACTATGTGATAATTTGAATAGATGCAGAAAAAAAATTCAACACCCACTCATCACATAAATTCTTAGCAAACCAGGAATAAAAGGCTTATTAAACTTATTCAACCTGATAAAGGACATCTTTTTAAAACCTGAAGCTAACTTTATATTTAATGGTGAAAGTCTGAATTTTTTTGCTCACGACTGTGAAAAGGCAAAGTTGCCCACTGTCATCACTGCTATTCAATATGCCAATTCAATAAGGCAGAATTTTAAAGTTAAAAGAAATAAAAGGCAGAAAGATTGGAAAGGAAAAAGTATAACTGTCTATATTTGCTGATGACATGACTCTTTATATACAAAAGCCTAAAGAATCACAAAATAAATGCTAGAACTAATAAGTAAATTTAGCAAAGTCACGGAATACAATGTTAATTTAAAAAATCAAGCAGTGTCACAAACAATTGGGAAATGAAATTTTAAAGTTGATTCCATCTATAGTATTAAAAATCACAGAATAATTCTAATATATAGAGTGTTATTGTAAGGCCAACTGGCCCGAGGCAGGGGAACGCAATCAGATTCACAGGTTGCATCAGACCGAAACTCTCCGGACCACCCAGTTCCAGGAACTGACCTGGGGACCTTCCACCCGGCCCAGCCTTCCCGCCTTTCGAGGGGCGGGACTAACGGTCCCAAGACTGATGCAGCCGGCACCAGATATTGCCACGATACCCGAAGAGACCACCAAATAAGGAATACCCTGCGCCCTCCCAGATTCACCACACCCCTTTCCCTTCTTCCCCGATAAAATCTTGCCCAACCCTCGCCCGGGTTCGACTTCTCTGGCCCCTTTCTCTCGGACCAGTGAACCTCGCCCGGGAGCGCCCCCTAATAAAGCTCACTTGAAGCTTTCCTCTGTTTCACGGTGCCGTTTGTTAAGATCCGACCTTACAGTTATGTTATATATAACATAATATATAACATAATAAATCTAACAAAAGACTTCTATGATCTCTACATTAAAAATATAAAACATTGTTGAAAGAAGTTAAAAAAGATCTAAATAAATGTTGAGATAAATCATTTCCTAGATTAGAAGATTCAGTTTTATCAAGATGTCAGTTCTCACAAAATTAATCTATAGATACAATGCAATTCCAATTAAACCCTCAGCAGAATTTTTTTGTAGAAAGCGACAAGCTAAGTCTAGAAGTACATGAAAAATCAAGGAACATAGAAGAGCCAAAAGAACTTTGAAAAAGAACAAAGTTAAGAACTTAAACTACCTAACTTCATGAAATTATCATGATAGTGATAATTATGCTAAAATTATCAAGACAGTGTAGTACTGGCATAATGATTGACAAAAAGATCAATGGAACTGAATATAGCCCAGAAATTGACCCCCAATTACATGGTCCTCTGATTCTTATAATGGCACCAAAGGAATCCAAAAAGAAAAGAATAGTCTTTTCAACAAATGCTGCTGCAATAATTAGATATTTATATTAAAGGGAAAAAAATAACATCGGCCTCCACCTCATACCATATACAAAAATTAATTTGAGATATATCCTAGACCTAAACATAAAAGCTAAAGCCCTAAAGCTTCAGAAACCATATATCTGACAAAGGACTGGTATCCAGAATATATAAAGAATGCCTAAAAATTAATAATAAAAAACAAAAATATCTTTAAATGGGCAAAATATTTAAATAGGCACTTCATAAAAGAACATGTGCTAATGACTAAAATGCACATGGAAAATTACTTGACATCATTAGTTATTATGGAAATGCAAATTAAAAACACAATGAAATACTACACACCCACCAATATGGCTAAAATTAAAAATACTGACAGCACCAAATGTTGGCAAGGATTTGGGACAATCAGAACTCTCATACATTGTTTGTATGACTGTAAAAGTGTTCAGCCCATTTGGCAAAAGGTCTGGCAGTTTCTGGCAAAACTAAACATAACACCTATCCTATGATCAAGTAATTCCTCCTATGTATTACCTAAGAGAAATGAAAATATATGTCCACAAAATGACTTGTACACAAATGTTCATGGCAGTTTTCTTTTTAATAGTCAAAACTAGAAACAGCCCAGGTGTCTATCAATAAAAGAATGGATAAGCAAACTATGATATAGGCAGATAATGAAATACAACTCAGCAACAGAGGGACTGAGCTACCAATACACACTAAAATATTTATTAATCTCAAAAACATTATGCTAAGTGAAAGAAGTCATCCACAAAAGGATACATATTGTATGATTCCATTCATGTAAAGTTCTAGAACAGGCAAATCTGATCTATAGTGGAAAATAATTAGAATAATGGTTTCCTGGTGGGAAAGAGAGTGTGAAGGGGGGGATCAATGTTTGCCTGGGAAAGGGCATGAAGGAACTATCTGGAGTGATGGCAATGTTCTATATCTTGATGGGGGTTTGTATTCATCAAAACTCAGTGGACGTATGCTTAAGGTTTGTGTATTTCATTGAATGTAAATTTTACATCAAAAGCAAAACTTTAGACAAATACTGAACTCTAAGTGGTCATGTGAATGCTGAAGTATACAGAGTGAATGTATAGATGTCTTCAATTTACTTTGAAAGGCATCAAAAAATAAGATGAGCTGATATAGGTGATAAAACGAGTATAGGCAAATATAAATGGTGGGATCTAGGTGATGGTATAAAAATATTCACCATAAAATTCTTTTGATTTTGTGGTATGTTTGAAATTTTCCACAATAAAACAATTTTTTTAAGTTAAAACTATATAGCAATGTTGATACTCTTTCAAGATAATTAAAATGTTTTTTCCACAAAAGTACAATACTTGTACATTGATCTGGAGCTCAGTGTAAAATAATCAGTGGTGGGGTGATTCATCAGGTACTCTTTAATTCATTCAAACAATTAATAGTTATTTATTGAGCATCTACTACATGACAGGCACTTGAAAGAAAGTAAAAATGCAGAACAGTCTACTCAATAAATAATTATCTACTTTTGTCCACAGCAACCCACTTGGAAAGGAATGCTTTGGGGAAATGAGGCATGACAAGCAAGCCTGTCATTCGCAGCTATTTTTTTTTAAATAAATAAATTTATTTATTTATTTATTTATTTATTTGGCTGCATTGGGTCTTCGTTGCTGCACGCAGGCTTTTCTCTAGTTGCGGCCAGTGGGGGCTACTCTTCGTTGCAGTGCGTGGGCTTCTCATTGTGGTGGCTTTTCTTGTTGCGGAGCACGGGCTCTAGGCGCATGGGCTTCAGTAGTTGTGGCACGTGGGCTCAGCAGTTGTGGCTCGTGGGCTCTAGAGTGCAGGCTCAGTAGTTGTGGCGCAGGGGCCTAGTTGCTCTGTGGCATGTGGGATCTTCCTGGACCAGGGCTCGAACCCGTGTCCCCTGCATTGGCAGGCAGATTCTTAACCACTGTGCCACCAGGGAAGCCCCCCACAGCTATTTTTTAATGTTATAGTTTGCCCATTAAAGAAGTCATTTTCAATATGGAAAATCAATACTGTTAGATAGGAAATAATTGCACAGATACTGGTGTCAATTTTAAATTGTTTCTTAAACATATTTTCAACCTTGGAAGCAGAAAAATTGAGACTTAAGGAAACAGAAGGCCTCACTAATCACATAACGTGTGATTTTTAAACCGTTGGCATTAAGCTGACAGATCAAGAGAGCTCTAAATGTCATTTCCTCACAAGAAGCTATTATGCACAGTGCTTGAACAGGGCTGGAGGACCTAGCAACAGAAGCAGGGAAAGGTTTCCAAGGTGAGAGGGCTGCTTGTTTCAGAGCTAAACCTTAAAATGCCATGCCTCGAGGTCTTGACCAGGAAAATGAATGGCCAGCCAGTGCATTAGCCTAATAACAGGTCTTATTTCCCTAGATGACACTGGATTTATCAGATACATATTCTTAAATACATGATTTTCCAGTGTAATTCAAGTTACATCTTGAGGTGGAGCACAAACACTGATGAATGCTTTTGTATATAAATATATTCTGGTCTATGAATCCATTGCTTCTCTCGGACACCAAGACACAAGTTTTAGGCTGGGATTCAGAAATAATCCCAGTTATATACTGTTCTAACTCACATTCCAGCACTAAATGTAGACTCTGAGTAACTTAGATGTTAGGAAGCATGGTTGAAGGGCAAGACAGAGGCTGAGAATTTGCCAACCAGATAATTTAACAGCCTTGCTTGACACTCACTCTCAAGCAGAATGCTTGAAATGTACTTAGGCTCCAAGACTCAGTTTCCCCTTTTTTTTCTTGGGGGTTATCCTACTCCCTGTTTTGTCCAAATTAGCCATCAGAGCTTCCATTATTTGAAAGCCTGGCTAAAACATCTCCTTTTCCTTCAAGGGCCTGGAGAAAGAGTATCTTGATTTTACCTTCTTTGTCTTTCCTTTAATCTTCTCTCTCTTTACCAAGTATTAGGGTAGCCTTGAAAGAAGAAAAAGTCACAAAAAGAGCTATTTTATAGCTAGAAATGGAACTGGGGAGAGACGCTTGTCGGCATCATTGGCTTCAGAGGTGGGGCGAGTAACATTTGTGGATTCTCTAAATTCGAATTTAGAGTATTTTCATCACATAGATGGTGAAGGCACCTCTTCCTTCTCTCCCTGCTGCTTCTGCGAAACCCTGCCCAGTGTGTACAGCATGAGCCCAGAAATCAGCTTCTCTCTCTCTCAATTCACCAAAATGCCCTCCATAAGACAAAGAGAATAATAATTAAAGTACACTATAGACAGCTCTTGTGCCCTGATAAAACACAACACACACACACACACACACACACAGATACGGACGCTTTTCTTATGCTTGTCCCAAGGGCTTCACCACATCACTGGCTCTAGCGTGTGAGCAGAGACCATAAATAAGGAGATGTTGTTCCATGACACAAAAGCAAAAATCAGGCACAGAACTTAAAACTTCCTTTTATTTTAATCTGGTTCTTAAATCTCTATCTGGCCTGGTAGCTCACAGAGTCTTGAGACTTGGTGTCTCAAGTCATAGGACAATAGGACGTAGAACAAAGTCATAGAACCAATGCCCTTCATCCCTACCAGTCCCCACCCTACAATTCACATCCTAACACTGACCCAGGTAACAGGTCCTGATTTTATCCACTGCTCTTATTTCTCCAGATGGCTCTCTTTATTCCTTTAACAGAAGAAGTCTCTCCTATTCATTCTTGCCTCAAAGCATTTGTGGACTAAATTCACTAGCTTTCCCCTAGATCTTAATTCAGCTACTGAGACAATCCAAACCTCTTTATATTTCTATTAGTCTTTGTTTACTCCACTGTCTGTGTTTTCCCAATGTTTATGTATAATCTCATTTGTATTCTTTCTGTAGCACCTCAAAAAGCCACACCAAGGATTTACTTTGGAAATCTATGGGTTTTTCTCAGCCACTGCTCAGCAGAAAAAAACCACAATCAAATTCTTCCCTCACTATTGGTTGAAAATTCAAGCGATAACATTTGCTTTTACAAACAATACTTTCACCTCAAAATTGCTGCTGTAATAAAGATTTTGGGGGTTTTAAGTGACCAAAACTCAGTTCAAATTTACTTAAGCGCAAGAAGGGGGAATTCGGGGGCTTATTTTATTGACAAATCTGAGTCATCTGGCAGGAGTCCAGAAAAGAGCCTCATTCCATTTCCTGGCCCTTTCTTCTTCTGTGTTGGTTTTATTTTCTGACAGTTCTCCCCAAGTGGTGACAAAGATGACTGCCAACAGCTCTAGATCAAATCCTTCCTGCTTAGCCCTACCATCAGAAAGAGATTCACATTTCCAACAGCCCAGCCAAAGTCCCAAGGAAGGTAATGGAGATCAGCAGGCAAAGGCTGTCTGTGATCTCCACACCCTGGACAATAGCCTATCCCTCTGGATTTCCTCACTGGGTCCCAGCAAAGCAGCTGAGCTTTGGGTCAGAGGGAGAAGAACACTGTTGCTAATAGGATAGCAAATTCAAAGACATCAGCTCTGATTTCCTGTGGGACACACTTTATCCCACCAGCCTGCTTTTAGGAAGGTACGAGAAGATCCTGCTGCTTCGGCAATTGGCAGGTTCCAATTCAGGAGTCTAAGGATGAACTCCTTTCACACACTGGTGAGACCTGGGGGAAAACTGAGACACAAAATGTGCAAAAAGCCGTAACCTTCTGAAAACAATACCCTCTCCTTTGTTCTCTAACCCAGAGGAGTAGGTAGCCATGAAGATTTCAGACAAAATAAAAATGGTCATGTGCAGGCCTCTAGGAACTTGCAGTTCTCCCAGGTTAAGAGAAAGGGACCCATACAAGATTATCTGGAGTGAGGTTTGGTGATGGTGGCAGCTATTGATTTACTTCAAATCACTTTAAAGATTATATTAAAAAGACTCCAGCAACATTCGTACTTTCAGTTCTGAAGTTCTAAATCTCGATTTTGTGATTTTCATTTAAGCACAGGACGATGGTGATTTTAAAATAATTATCCCTGAAGTTTTATTAAAATAATGCAGCTATAAGTAAAAAGCATTGCTTTCAAGACCCCAATTTGAAATGAAATGAAGACTTTCTAGATTTTAATGCATCATAGGCCACCAATTTCATAAAATTGCATCCACTTTTCAAAGCTTATATCACCCCATGGAAGCAGCCCCTCAGAAAGGGATGAGGTATTTGATTCTCTAATGTCTCCATTTAGCCAATTATAGGCAGGTTTTCATATATCATTCCCTTAAAAATATTATAAAAGCACTTTCTACTCTGGTTCTAGTATGGTTGGAAAATGTTAAAGGCATTAATTTCATTGAACTACAGGAAAATTTCAGATTAGAAGATAACGAGAAGATTTTTTTAAAATGAAGCACTTTCCTTGTGCTTAATGTGGCCTCAATCGCATTGAAACAGCTGAAATTTTGACAAAAGAGACAACCTTTTCTTCAGGAAAAGCTCCATATAAAATGAAGATAATTATTGTAGGGATGGAAGATAGTTTTCACTTTAAATGAGACATACATATACTTATCAAGTTATATACAAGTTATATACAGAGATATTCATGCCAGAGTGACCATTAAGTCCTCAATATTTCTATACACTGACTGAGTGGACAAACCTCTAAATTTCACCAGTTTTCATAACTTTCAAGAGCTTCAGGCTTAATAAATCTTGAAAAGGTAGGAGTTAAGGAAAAGTCAAAATGCTGATTTAAATAAGAAATGTCATTATGGAAGATAGAGAAAATGAAAATAGTAATAAAATTCTAAATTCTCTTATTTGTTAAAAATGTTGATTCTATCCTTTCTAAACACTAGTTTGATATCTATATCTGAGAATGTGATCACCAGTCTCCAATATGATCCCCTAGTAATCCCCATCTCCTGGTTTATGCCCTTGTATAGTCCCCTCCCACACTGAATAGGGCTGACTGTATAATCAATAAGATATTACAGAAATGATGGATTATGACATTGAAAGTCTGGGTCATAAAGACATTGTGGCATCTGTCTTGCTCTCTCTTGGATCACTAACTCTGGGGGTAAGCCAGCTTCCATGCATCATGACACTCAAGCAGCAACTGGAGAGACCCAAGTGACAAGGAACTGAGGCCTCCTGCCAATAGCCAGGTGGGTGGGCCATCTTGGAAGTGAATCCTCCAGCCACTGCAGTCCCAGCTGACATCTTGACTGAAACCTTATGAGAGGCCCTGAGCCAGAACTACACAGTTAAGATGCTCTCAAATTCTCAACCCACAGTAACCATGAGATAATAAATGTTTGTTGTTTTAAGCCACTAGGTTTTAGAGTAATTTATTATGCATAATAGAAAACGAATACAGAGAATTTCAATATAATTTAGGTATATAAATATCATAGAAATCTTTTATTAAAATCAATTGATAAATTGTTAACTTGATGGACAATGTTCTTTCTGTCCAAGGGTCTTTGATGGTTGTCACATAGGTCTGCGACTTGTGACAGTCCTTTTAATAATAATCACAAACTCAGGGACTTCCCTGGTGGCGTAGTGGTTAAGAATCCACCTGCCAATGCAGGGGACACAGGTTCAAGCCCTGGTCTGGGAAGATCCCACATGCCGAGGAGCAACTAAGCCCGTGCACCACAACTACCGAGCCTGTGTGCCACAACTACTGAAGCCCACATGCCACAAATACTGAAGCCCGTGCGCCTAGAGCCCACACTCTGCAACAAGAGAAGCCACCGCAATGAGAAGCCTGCGCACTGCAACGAAGAGTAGCCCCTGCTCACCGCAACTAGAGAAAGCCCGTGCGCAGCAACAAAGACCCAACACAGCCAAAAATAAATAAATAAATTGAATCAATGTAATTATTAAAAATAATAATAACCACAAACTCAAAAAAAATTAAGGTTATTTTATAATCCTTCACAGAACATTCAAATTATTTTATACTACAAATAACATGTTAGAGGGACATTTCCAGACAGTTAGGCTAAGAATTCCTAATTCTAGAAGATAATATTGAAAAGTTTTATTTTCTGTTTGTGCAAGAAATACCATTTTCTGAAAATTGTCTGGAAAAGACTTAAGGTACTTGGTGGTGGTGGCAGCAGCATTGTCACTAAAGATCTAGTGTTTGGAAATGCCAACCTTTTTTCATTTTCTCTGATTATCATGAATTCAATCAGAAGAGCCTCAGTAAAACAGTTAAATCCAAGCATAGACTTTAAAACCCCTAAGATAATCATGGCTCTGTAGCAAATAAGAAAGATAAATATAAAACATAGTCTCAATGAATAGGTGAAGCAGAGGGGATTTTTAAGGAAGTGAAATTATTCCATGCGATACTCTAATGGTGGATACTTGTCACTATACATTTGTTAAAACCCAAAGAACGTACAACATACAACTATGGACTTCAGGTGATAATGATGTGTTAACGTTGGTTCAACTATTGTAACAAATGTACCACTCTGGTGGGGGATGCTGACGGTGGGAGAGGCTGTGGGAATACAGGGAGGGGGTAAATGGGAACTTCTCTGTACTTGATGCTCAGTTTTGCTGTGAACCTACAACTGAACCTACAAGTGCTCTAAAAATGAGGTCTGTTAATAAGAGGAGAAAAACAGTGTCTGCCCTCCAGGAGCTTTCATTATTTATTTAACAAATAGTCACTTGGCTTTTCTTTTCTATCCTTTTACCTTCCACCCTTCTGTGTCTTTATGCTTTATATGTGTCTCTTATAAACAGCACATAGTTTGGATATGGGGTTTTATCTAATCTAAGAAGCTCTGTCCTTAATGAGGAATGTTGAACCATTTATACTTATTGTTACTACAGTTAAATGTGGATTTTGTTTCATTATTTTGAGTGTTCTAGCTACTCAGATTTTTCTTTGTTTCTTTTTTCCTCTTTTTCTATTTTCCATTTATTTAACAGGTAAACATCTTATTTCAATTATTTTAGTAGAAAGATTTAATATACCTACTTGACTTTAATACTTAGAGTGTAATCACATGTTTAGACTCCTCCTGACAATCCAAAGTACTCAGAATACTTTAACACCATAGATACAACCCAATGTTCCATGATAGGTCATATAATATTTAATTCCATTTTATTTATACTTTATACCACTTTATACCCCCCTCCATTGTCATAATTACTCTTATTATTATGGGTTATTTTTAGACAGTCATTGGGTATTTAAAATTACCAACCTGTTTGCCAATTTCTTAGCTCAACATGACTTCTTGATACTGATTCTTCTTTCTAGGTTTCATTTCCTTCCTACAGAAGTACATTTTTTAATATTAAGGGTTTGTGAATGGTCAACTCTCTCAGACTTTATTGGGAAAAATCTTTATTTCACCTTTAGTCTCAATAGATAGTAGTATGATTTTTTAAATGTTCCTGCTAGTCATTTGATTGTTCCTCCTTTGTCTATATTATCTGACTCTTAATTCCCCCTCATCCTTTAAATTTTCTCCTTCCAAATCTCACATTAGCATATGTTGAGCACTCTTATTCTATCCTTCACTTTCCTTTAACCTGTATTTCACAATTTCTCTTCTTTTTATCTCTGTGAGCTGAACTCTGGAGAAATATTTAAATCTATATTTCAATTCCCTAACTATTTCTTTAGTTATGTCTTATCAATGGCTCAACTTGGTTCAGCTATGAATAGCATTTATACAGTGAAATTATTGAGCTAACTAAAATTATAATGAAATTATACTAAGAAAATGAGTGTATAGGAAATGTTCATGAGTGTGGTGGTGTGAAGAGATCTGAAAGAGCTAATTCTAGATTCAGGATAGTGAAAAATAATTATATGATTCCTACAAGTTAAAAAAATTGGGCTTCCCTGGTGGCGCAGTGGTTGAGAGTCCGCCTGCCGATGCAGGGGACACGGGTTCGTGCCCCTATCCCGGAAGATCCCACATGCCGCGGAGCGGCTGGGCCCGCGAGCCATGGCCGCGGAGCCTGTGTGTCCGGAGCCTGTGCTCCGCAACGGGAGAGGCCACAGCGGTGAGAGGCCCGCGTACAGCAAAAAAAAAAAAAAAAAAAAAAAAAAAAATTAAAAGTAGTAATATAAGCATGTTATTTAAAGCTATAGAGATAAACACCAAAAAAAAAAATTAAGAAGTTGAAAATGTTGCCTCTAAAGAAGGAAAAGGGGTGAAGTAGAGGCTGGGAACTGATATTTAGTCATAGTAAGTCTTGGGAAGTATTTGACTCTTTAAATTACACACAGGAATAACCAATAAGGAAAACTAAAAAAATTTTAAAGTGGATGAATGGAAATGAAACTGTTGAGAAGAGTTGTGCATATTTAAAAATCAAGTAAGAGGAATGAATAGGTGGAGCACAGGGTATCTTTAGGGCAGTGAAACTATTCTGTATGATAGTATAATGGTAGATACATGTCATTATACATTTGTCCAAATCCATAGAATGTACCACACCAAGAGTGAACCTAATGTAAACTATGGACTTTGGGTGATTGTGATGTGTCAGTGTAGGTTCATCAATTGTAACAAATGTACCACTCTGCTGGAGGTGTTGATAATGGGGGAGGCTGTGCATGTTGTAGAGGAGGAGCAGGGGCTATATGGGAAATCTCCATATCCTCCTCTCAATTTTGCTCTGAACCTAAGACTGCTGTAAAAAATAAAGTCTATTTTTTAAAAAAATCAAATAATTAGCATGTTACCCCAGTTGCAATTTGAAAGTATAATAGCAAGGTAAAATGACATCCTCTTGGTACTTGCAGTCAATTCTAAATTTTTGCTATGAATCTTTTACCACTAATTTGCCATCTTGAAGTTTGTAGAAAGAAACCCCTAACCTACATTTGTTTCTATATCCCATGCTGTAATTTATAATGTTTGCAAAATATAGAAGTACCAGTGGGAAAACTTGTGTTAATAAAATGTCTTAACATTTTTAACTGCTGTAAGATATTAAGACATTTAGAAAAATAACATTTTTCAACAACTGGTACAGCAGTAAATACTTAATTTTACTGGTGACCCAACAAATTTGGAGGTATTTGTCCACCACTAAATTGCTCTGTCTACCTCCCTGGTTAAGAAGACAACTTTCTGGGCTTCCCTGGTGGCGCAGTGGTTGAGAGTCCACCTGCTGATGCAGGGGACACGGGTTCGTGCCCCGGTCCAGGAGGATCCCACATGTCACGGGGTGGCTGGGCCCGTGAGCCGTGGCCGCTGAGCCTGCGTGTCCGGAGCCTGTGCTCCGCAGCGGGAGAGGCCAGAGCAGTGAGAGGCCACAGCGGTGAGAGGCCCACGTACCACAAAAAAAAAGAAGACAACTTTCTGTCCAAAGTGGCAGAAATTGCTCATAGAGAAACAAGAACGTGGTGAACTCTGATAAAGTACCTGTCACGGTGTTTCTAGTGACACAGTAGAGATTCGCTAATAGAAAACTGGCTCAGTTATAAGATGAATAATTCTGGAGATCTAATATACACCTTGGTGGCTGTAGTTAACAAGACTGTATTATATACTTGAAATTTACTAAGAGAGTAGATCTTAAATATTCTCTCTCTCTCACACACACACACACAAAATGGTAACTATGTGAGGTGATGGATGTGTTAACTAACCTCATTTCATAACATATACATATATCAAATCATCATGTTGTACAATGTAAACTTACAGTGTTATTTGTCAATTATATCACAATAAAGCTGGAAAAAATAAAACACAAATTTGACCCCCAAACAAGATGGAAAAAATTCTAATTCCTGGGAAAAAAGAGAAGAAGTGAAAGGATTCAAACCAGCACCGTCCAAAGGAATATAACATGAGCCATACGTGTAATTTTAATTTCTCCAGCAGCCACATTAAAAAGTAACAAGAAGCAGGTGAATATTTTATTTAATCCAATACATCCTAAGTATTATAATTTCAACAAGTAATCAATACAAAAATATTAATGAGAGATTTTATATTCTTTTCTTGTACTAATTCTTCAAAATCTGGTGTATACTTTACATTTATAGCACATCTGAGTTTGCACTAGCCACATTTCAAGTGCTCAAAAGCCACACATGCTAGCATCTACCATCTTTGATAGCATAGGTATAAACTACCACCTTTTATGTCCAAGCAAGACTCAAAATTGTAGAAAGAAAATTTACTACAAAAAATGGCAGGGGCTTCCCTGGTGGTGGAGTGGTTGAGAGTCCGCCTGCCGATGCAGGGGACACGGGTTCGTGCCCCGGTCCGGGAAGATCCCACATGCCACGGAGCGGCTGGGCCCGTGAGCCATGGCCGCTGAACCTGAGCTTCCGGAGCCTGTGCTCCGCAACGGGAGAGGCCACAACAGTGAGAGGCCCATGTAACGCAAAAAAAAAAAAAAAAAAAAAAAAAAAAGGCAGAAAAGCAGGAAAGTCTGTTCAGAGGTGCCTAGGTTAGCATTTCAGACAAGAGGGCTTCCCTTTCTATGTCCAAAGTCCCCTTGATCAGGATTGATCTAGAGCAGGGTCAACAAGCTTTTTCTATAAAGGGCCAGATAGTAAATATTTTAGGCTTTGCAGGCCACACAGTCGCTGTTGCAACATGAAAGCAGCCACAGACAACACGTTAAACAAATGGGCATGGTTGTATTCCAACAAAGCTTTACTTATGGGCGCTGAAATTTGAATTTCATATAATTTTCACATGTCATGACATCTTTTTTCAAACATTTAAAAATACAAAAAACATTCTTAGCTTGTGAGCCCTTCCAAAACAGGTGATGGGCCAGATGTGGCCCATTGGCTGTAGTTTGCCAACCCCCTGACCTGGAGGACAGAGATTAAGAAAAGGGAGTGCTAAGAGGTTGTTTTAATTACAGACATTTGCTGAAGAATGAAAACTAGAGCTTTGGAAGCTAGAGACAGAGAATGTGAAAAGAACACAAGACTTAGTGTCCAAACATCTCTGTTTTGACATGTCTAGGTTCTTGTACCCTACTCACATTGATTCCTCTCTGGTCCTCAGCTTCTTCTTGCCAGCTAGATGATTAATTACCATGGCAACCCCAATGAGTCCAACAATAGCTCATATACTCGTGCTGCATTAAATCAAAATTGGTAATATTTTGAACAGAGTCTGGGCAAATTTACTATTTAAAATACAAGAGGAATGGCTTTGTTGAGAAATAAATAGGATTGCAGAGAGTTATAAATAGCTTTAACATTGCTATACTAATTTGGAAACAACTCTTACTATAAATAAGCCAACTATCATGCATTACAATAAAAAGCGATTATATGTGACAGCCCTGGAGCCTAATTCTAATTATTATTTACATTTTAAAGAAATAATAGATGCATATCTTGAAATATTCAAATTTTCAGACTCTCCACTATAATTAGCCAAAATATGTGTAGTTGTCCAGTATTTCACATTATTTCTTATTTTGTCTTATTTTACAAATCTTCCATTAAATAAATCTCAAGAAGGCAAACTCAGCCAAACCTTTAACCTAATGTAAAATAACTGCTCGGACGTAAAACGTTAGTTTTCCTTAATGAATTAGATTTCAGAATTAAAGTGTAAATGGAAAGACAATTTTTTGATCCTATTTTCCTATTAATAATAATATAAGGACTTTTTCCGTCATGACCTACCCCAAGAATTTCAACCAAAAAAAAAAAAAGAAAAAAGAAAGAATGAAAGAAAGCAGCAACAAAATTAGCTGTAAGTTGCAACTTGAAAGAGATGGTATGGATTGGCCTCCCCCAAACTATTCTTACCTCCATCCCTTTTCCTTTGACTTTCTCTATCATAAAGACTAAAAAGCTAATGTTGATTTAACTTCCAGTATTAGAGTTTGCCATGTCACATGGTTCTAGCCACAAGAGAAAGGCTAAAGAAATCCCTGAGCAGAGTTACTTTTCCTGAATAAAACTAGGAGAAGCCCTTTGTTCTTCCCTCTTTTCCCTGCCTGGAACAGAGAAGTAATGCCTGGAGGCACAGCAGCCATCTTGCAACTATGGTGACAAAGCCACTTGCTACGAGTGGGAAAAGAGAAAGCTAGAAAGAGCCTGGATCACTAGACACCATCCTTGAGCCCTGGATAATAATCTGGAAAGTCTTCCTCGGTACTTCTTATTTTGTGAGAATAATAAAATTCTTTCTTACTTACACAGTCACTATTTGCTAGGTTTTCTGGGGAGTTTTGGTTTTGGTTTTGGTTTTTGCAGCTAATTGTATTTGTAACTGATAAACAAGTAAAACAAGGCAGGATTACTTCTCATATACACCAGTGGTCCTCAAACTATAGCACAGATCAGAGTCACCTGGAAGACTTATTAAAATTCAGATTGCTAGGCTCTAGCCCCAGAGTTTCTGATACAGTAGGTCTTGGATGGCTAACAGGAAACTGCATTTCTAACAAGTACCCAGGTAATGCAGTTCTGGCTGCATCAGGGGCCACACTTTAAGAACCACTGGATTACACAATAGCATTTCATAACATAACATAACACACAACATGGTATAGCATAGCATACCACAGCACACCATAGCACAGGACTGCATAATATAACATAATATATATAACATAACATCCAACTTTCCAAGTTCCTATTTCCCCGTTGCTTTGTTTTTGGTTTTTTTTTTTAACATCTTTATTGGAGTATAATTGCTTTACAATGGTGTGTTAGTTTCTGCTTTATAACAAAGTGAATCAGCTATACATATACATATGTCCCCATATCTCCTCCCTCTTGCATCTCCCTCCCACCCTCCCTCTATCCCACCCCTCTAGGTGGTCACAAAGCACCATTGCTTTGCTTTTTAAAAAATAAATTTCTGCTTGATCTCCAGGCCAAATACTCCTTAGTATCTTAACTCCAAGTGTAAAATAACTCACAAAAAGATCAGCAGATATTATAGTTCTGCTCCTGCCTGAAGCTAGAATATAGGGAAAGAGCTGTCTAGTACTTGCCAGCCTAGACTATTTGCTATGTCATTTCCTGGCACATAATTATGCTGCTTGCTGACAACTATTCTACCTTCTGTCCTTCTGTAAATTGTAAATGACAGTTTGGAAGCTGTTGGCTGAAAATTCTGACAAAGAAACCTTTACAGGGAGAGGCAAGGATAAAATCACGGTCAATTTCGAGTGGTTGCTGATAAGCTAGACCTGAGAAACACTGTCAAATTAGCACACTGTGAAAGAAATGACATTTCCTGTCCCTTCCTCTTCCCCACTTCCACTCCTACTACCTGGACTCTCAAAGCATGTGATCCACTCAACAATTCAAATTTCATTGGAATGAGTTAGAAAGACTAGTGCTTGGAAGACTTTTGCTACCTGCTAGAATAACATACAGTTGAAATTTTACACTTAGGGTGAAGAGAAAAGTTTCTATCATGCCCATACGTTGCCCTGTACTCACAGCCTGCCCCCCTCCCCATTATGACATGCTTCAAAAGCCCTCAAGAAGAGTCATCCTTTGAAGACTTCCCTGGTGGCGCAGTGGTTAAGAATCCTCCTGCCAATGCAGGGGACACGAGTTCAAACCCTGGTCCAGGAGGATCCCACATGCGGAGCAACTAAGCCCATGCGCCACAACTACTGAGCCCACGTGCCACAACTACTGAAGCCCGTGTGCCTAGAGCCCACGTTCTGCAACAAAGAGAAGCCACCGCAATGAGAAGCCCGCGGACCGCAACGAAGAGTAGTCTCCTCTCTCTGCAACTAGAGAAAGCCTGCACGCAGCAACGAAGACCCAACGCAGCCAAAAATAAATAAATAAATAAATAAATTTGTTAAAAAAAAAAAGTCATCCTTTGAGAAAAACAATTCAGCCATTTTCCAGGTCAAATATGTGGTCTACTTTAGCTCCCCTCCCAGGAATTGGTCAAAATAATCCTGCCCTAGTAGCTACATGTTTTAAGCCATGCTTTGTTAATCAACTAGGGGAGATGGATGGGTCTAATTCACCCGTCACTCATCCACTCCCTGTTGTGTCCAGGATCTCAGTGAGTGGGACAAAATAACTAGTGTGACTTAAATAACCAAGCCTGGCCAGCCTTCACAGAAATTCAGAATTCGGGGATCAGAAAAGCTCATTAGTCCTCCTTGAAATGACATTTAACACCCTTGACCTTCTTTTACCACTGCCCCACCCGCTGAGCTAACAACTCATAGGTTCCTGGAATATACTTCTACGATCACCTACATTCCTTAAAACACTTGGGGACCTTAGCACCAGGGATTTCTGGTTTTAAACCCTCTCCAGTACCTATTTGAGTCTTCCAACAAGTTTTGATTCTTTGCCATTTCCCATGAGAAGCCTGAGAATAAGAAACAGAGTATAGAGCCATCTCTCACTGTTCCTTCTTGATCTAACTTAGCTTTTCAAGTGTAGCCAAAGCTACACTCATAAGTTTCCTTTTAAAACAACTCCAGCCACAGATGTTTGAGAGTATACTTTATATAAGGTATTGTGCTGAAGGCACAAATTATAAGAAGCCAAGGGTTAAACGGGAGGCACAAAGCATCCGTGTAAAGTGACTATAGAGGAAAAGTCATCCTCAAATGCGGGCAAGGTGGACAGGGCCTCACAGTGGACATGAACTTGCAGGAAAGATAGAACATAACTACAAAGAGAAACTTCTGAGAGATGGGATTCCAAGGAAGGGGAACATCTGGAGTCAGGAAACAGTGAGTTATGGTGGAAAGAACATGGGTTTGAGGGTCAGGCAAATGTGGGTTTGAAGCCACTGCCTAGATGTGTGAGTTGAGTGAGTTACTTCAATGCTCTGATGACTCAATTTCCTTACGTATGAAGTAGGAGTAATAATACTTCTCTTGAAGGATTGTCTAAAACTACTAAAATTTTTTAAAAGGATGTAAAATTTCAACATACAGCTCAATCAATAGAGCTATTATGGCAAAATCCCAAGTGTGGGCTTAAACATGAGGTATACCAGGTAGGACAAGTTTGGTTGGGGTGAATGCTTTCCAGAAGGGACTCAGACATTAAAAGGAAAAACTGAATCAGTAAATTAAATGCAGATTTCAGCAGGCCTTGAATTGCCAGGCTAGAGTTTGAACTTGATCCTGGAGACAATATGAATACGAAATCTATCAAGAATTTTTTAGGAAGGGAAGTGACATGTTCAAACCAGTTTGTCCAAGTAATTAAGACTCTTCTTGTACTGACTGGAACTGAGGAGATTAGACGTTATTCTCAGGTGGGTTAATTTCCCATTCATGCCAAACTAGTGTTCTACTCCAGCCGAGTATCTGGGTCATCGCAGCTCTAGTAGTCAGGCTAAGCTAAGTAACAAATTAACTCCCAATCTCAGTGGCCTGACCCAATAAAGATATATTTTTTCTCAAACTTCAAATCCAGCACCGGTTCATGGGGCTCTGCTCCATATAGTAACTCAGGAATCCAAGCTGATGGAGGTGCCACCATCTTGTCACACCATGATCTCAACACAAGATTTCTAGGGCCACTGCAACTGGAGAAGAAAGAGTTGAGAGGTGATACAGAGACCTTATGGCCAGGCCTGGAAGTGGTACACTTCACTGCTGCCCACATTCTATTGGTCATTACTCAATCTCAACCTAACTGCACAGGTGGCTGGGAAATGTAGAGGAACACATGCAATGTTAGGCAAGCAGCTCACTGCCACCAGAGAGACACCCCTTCCTTTTATACTCCTCCCTTTATGCCCTTCCCTTATGCAGCTGCAGGCCCACCACCCTAAGGGCTCCTCAGAGGCTGTAGCACATGAGGTCTTCCCTCTAAGTTCTCTTTAAGTCATTAAGTCGAGCTCTATTCCACAGTGCAGTTCAATGAAGACAGAATATTGCCCTTGTCCACTGAGCTACTGAGGGTACAGGATAGGCAGATCCGGAAAACTTGGGGATAGACGAATGTATTTCAGATGTCTCTGCTCTTCAGAGCTTACAATGTATGCATAAGAGCTGAGTAAACTGGAAAGCCAATGATGTAGTTTTAAAACCAATTCACCGGAAGGATTCTAATGTCTTTAGTGAGGTGATAAAGTACAGGTGTTCAGTGTGCCAAGAACACAAAGAAATTATATATGCACAATGGAACAACACACCAAAGGTGAGTGACTATACATGAATCATTCCAACTAATCCATAAATAAAAACGTATGCCAATACATTAGTCCTTGCAGAACAACTGGATATGTCATGTGTTTAAAAAAATTCTTAGGTGAAAGTTTGGGAAGTGATGAAAGTTGGATCTTTAATACTACTACTAAGAATGACTCTCTTCATAAGAATGTTTACTAAGCGCTAAAAATCTTCGAGTTGCTTTGCATGAATTAATTCATTTAATCTTCACAACAACCTATGTGTCAATGTTACCACCATTTTACAGATGAGGGAAGTGAGATTCAACTGTTTAATAACTCATCCAAGGCCTCCTAACTAGTAAGTGGAAGATCTAAGATTCAAACCTAAGCCATCTTTCTAGAGAAATTGAACTTCATTATTGTGTTTGGCCTCCTATATAAATGTACCATATCTGGGATTCTGCAGACCTACTGAAACCTTCTGAGGCACCTCTCAAAACCTCAAGGTGCACCTGAAGCCCCAGTGTGTTGTGAAATTCACTCCAGTGCCACCATACTCCCCAGCATCTGGCCAAGAAACACAGTCTTTAGATATCACCTTTCACAAAGCTACTCACATGGCTATTTGGCCTCTAACTGATTCAGACTTTGGGAGAGATTGGAAGAGGTCTGTCTAAGAAGAACCAGATTACCCTGCTAACCTTGGACAAACAGCAATAGAAATGAAAATACTATCACAGACACCGTGAATCAAAAGACTTGTGTTCTAGTCCTGATTCTACACTTTCCTAGCTGTGTAAAACAAAGTCACAAATATTTATTGAGCATTGTTCTGGCTATCCACTTCTTAATAACAAACCACCCTAAAATTTAGTGGCTTAAAAGAACAACCATTTTTTATATCTCATGATTTTGTGAGTCAGGAATTAGGGCAGGGCTCAGCTGAATGATTTCTCTGCTCCTCATGTTATCAACTGAGATTACTCAGTGGTATTCAGCTGGTGGGTGGACTGGTCTGGAGGGTCCAAGGTGGCTTCTTTCACATGCCTGGCAGTGATAGCTACAACACTAGGCTCACCTGAGACTGTTGACTAGAGTTCCTGAACGTGGCCCCTCCAACATGGTGGCTTCAGGATAATCAGAATTCTTATAAGTTGACTGGTTTCCCTCAAGGTAAGCATTCCAAGAGGCTTAGAAAGCTACAAGGTGTATTATTTCCTAGCCTCGGAGCTTCTGAACATCACTTCTACCACAATTTATTGATTAAGAAAGTCACTAAGTCTAGTTCTAAATCAAGGAGAGAAGAAATGGATTCCACCTCTCAGTGGGAGGAGTCACAAAGAAAGAAGCCATTTTGAATCTACTGCAAGCACCTACTCTGTGCCAAGCACCGTACTAGTCATACATACATACATACATACGTAGACATACAAGGACCATGTTCTCCTGGGGTATATGTATGCTTTTCAATATAAAATGAAACATTTTTATTATGAGATTGTATATTTTCTTTGATTGTTCATTTAAGATAGGGCTCCTCTCGATCCCCCAGGAGGATAAACTGGTCCTATAAATATTAGTAAAGCCAAATAGTAAATATTTTGGCTTTGCAAGTCATACAGTCTCTGTTGCAACTACTCAACTCTACTGTTTATAGCCCCAAAGCAGCGATAGACCACATGTAAATAAGTGGGCATGACTGTGTTCCAATAAAACTTTATTTACATAACCAGGCATTGGTCTTGATTTGGCTTGTAGAACACAGATTACCAACCCCTGGCCTAGCAGATAATAGGTGCTCAAATAAGTACTGGCTGGATGGACAAATTTTAAAGCCTGGAATCTGAAGAAGTTATTTAAAACAATACTTGTATGAGCTTTCATTACTTCAAATACTCATCTGTTCCTTTTGACACAGGTTTCGAGAAGCCCAAACTGACATGCAGGTCAGCCCCACAGGACCTCATGGACATCAAGGGTCTAGGCACAAAGGGATCAGGCCATATGACCCATAACCTAAGCCTGGATTAGGAAAAGCAGCAAAAAACTTCCAAGTGGATAGATCAGATATGGGAGATCAGGAATTGGTTAAGAACTCAGGAACAAAGGGACAGTGTGTCCGTTTTAGCGATTGATTTTATATACCATGTTTCATCAACTCTAAAATGGCATTTATGGGGGGGGGGAATGCTGCCAATTAAATAATGAAACACCCTAGCCTATAAGATGCACCCCAGTTTCAGAGGTTTTAACAACTGGGAAAAAAATGAATGTCAGAGAACCAATGAAATATAAATTTTCTCATTTGTCCAGGAAACAAATGAAAGCAAAGTATCATTTATAGTACCTGTAAGTCCAAAGCACTTTCCATAGATATTTCTGTGCAATCCTTACATCCATTTAGAGTGGTTCATTATCCTCTTTGCTTTCTACATTCCTGCCTCCCTAGACCACACTTGGTTTCTTGGATAGGCCATTCTCTTCCCACCCCAGGTACCTTGCAAATACTATTGCTTCTCCCTGGACCCTCATCCCTTTCCTATAGTTCATCCCTAAATGCCTTCAGGCATCAACCCTGTGGTTTCTGACTAAAGAAAACATTTTCCAAGCACAATGCTCACATTGCTATAGTTCAGCAAATCTAAGATGTCCTTAACTCTAAGACACACAACTATTTTCTATACCACTAAGAAAGAAAAACAACAATTAAATCATGACCTACTATCAGGCATAATACACATCTCAGCTTCACAGATGTTAAAATGTGTGTGTGGTGGGGCGGGGGATGTATGCTTTGGAAATGATGAAATTTGTAGTTCAGTACAAGTCAGTGATCTTCAGAAAGACTTGATAGCTGAGCTAAAAGGTGATGTCGCCTTCCATACTGTTTGCCTTTCAATACAAGGGATGAGATGAAGGAAATTTTACTCACGAAAATTCCTAGGGAAGCTGCAAATGGTGGGAAGAAAGCCCCAGTTGAGAACCACTGCTTTAAATGATGGGTCCAAAGGACACCAATGGTTGTGGGGAGACCAGTTAGGAGGTGGTTACAGAAATCCAGGGAAGAGAGAATTGTGACATGGACTAGAGTGTGGTTTAGAGAGAAAAGAAGAGTCATAGTTGCTAACTTTCCTTGCAACAACCTATCTGGTAGGTACTATTAGCACCATTTTACAGATGAGGAAACTAAGGAACAGAGCGTTTAAGAAACCTGTCCCCAGTGGGAGAACCAGGACTCAAGCACAGGCAGTTGGGATATATTTTAGAGCCAGAATCAACAGGACTTAGTGATGACATTAGGTGGGAGAAGGAAAAGGGGAATAACAAGGTTACTCCAGTTTGGGACCTAAGTAATGGTGGATGGAGGTGACATTTACTGAGTAAAGAATACTGTACGAGGAACAGATTGTGAGGGGAGAAGAGAGGGAGTGAAAAATTCCATTTTGGACAGTGTTACATTTGAGGTGCCTGTGAGACATTCAAGTGGATGGATCAAATAAGCAGTTGGAGTGGCTTAGAATTATTCTGGATAAAAATTCTACAGTTGTTCCCATTTAAAGTTTTAGTTGTGGATAAGATCATTAATACAGAGTGGAGAATGAGAAGGAAAGTTGTGTAACTTTCCAACTGCTTTTTCTGCTCCCTTTTGCTTTCTTCTCCTCTCCTGAAAAATTTTCTGGCTGACTGGCCACTCTTTTAAGGAGATGTAAAGGCCAAGTTTGGCCTTTCATCTATTCCATGTTGTTCCATTATTCAACACATCACCATTATTTGGCATCTTCTTTCCAGGAGACCTGTAGCTCAAAGAGGTCTACGGTCCAGGCCATAAACAGCTCTCAAAATCTCAGATTGGTTAAGAAGAGGCAGCATAATTGTAAGAGTTCCATCTCTGAAGTCAGAATACAAGGGTTTGAATCCCAGCTCCATAATGTATCAGCACATGAACTTGGGGAAGTTACTTAAGCTCTCAAAACCTTACTTTCTTCATCTGTAAAATGAGCTTGATAATAGCTCCTGAGCTCGTTGGCTTATTTTGAGAGATAATTCATTCATAGCACATAGCAGGGTGCCTTGCCCATAGTAACTGGTAAATAAATATTAGCTGTTCTTATTAACTCAGATGAACCATAAGTAAACGGGCCATGTTGCTTGTAAAATTTCTTTTAAGCAAAGTCAATTCTAAACACTGACAGATAAAAAAGAGAATGACAGTCTCTCGGCAAAATTAGGTAGAGAAATGCTAAAAGGAGGTGAATTTCTGCAGCGTGAGAAGTAAGATTGTGGTTACTCATGTGGTAGGATACTGTCAGGAGCCCTGAAAGAGCTCTATGGCCCATCCTCACACTTCATATTCCCTGATGCACAGGACAAAGCCTTCCATTCCTGTGTTCAGGGATTTGGGGAGAAGTAGGCAGTTAATGTGATCTCAGATGAGTATAGCAAAAGAAAAGAACTAGGAGGCAAACCCCAGAGAGCAAATCTCCACTCCTTCTCAGATCTACAGACAAGGAATGATTTCCCTATTTTGGACAATAAATGGACTGTCTCTTTTGGGCTGAGATGATCACAAAGATACATGCCTGGGCATAAAGGCTGGGCCGCAGAGACCCTCATTTTCACTGGGCATCAGAACCACCAAGCAAGATTCTGAATGATACCTATCATTCAGATAGGGTTCTACTCTCAGAGATTCTGAGGTAATTAATCAGGGAACAACCCCTTTGGAGTACTGTTTAGCAGTTTACTATACAGTAAACATATATCTGCCCTAACATCCAGAAAATCCACTCCTGGGTATACACTCAACTGAAATGAGTACTCATGTCCACCAGAAGGCATGCATGAGAATGTTCATAGCAGCTTCATTCAAAGTATCACAAAAATCGGAAGCAACCTAAATGCCCCTCAGTACTGCAGAAGATTGGTTCCAGGACCCCCTGCAGATATCAAATTCTGCAGATGCTTAAGTCCATCATATAAAATGGGGTAGCATGTGCATATAGCCTATGCACATCCTCCTGTACACTTTAAATCAGCTCTAGATTTCTTATAATACCTAATACAATGTAAATGCTATGTAAATAATTGATGGCACACAGCAAACTCAAGTTTTGCTTTTTGGAACTTTCTGGAATTTTTATTGTTTTTTTTGCAGTACGCGGGCCTCTCACTGCTGTGGCCTCTCCCATTGCGGAGCACAGGCTCCGGACGCGCAGGCTCAGCGGCCATGGCTCATGGGCCCAGCCGCTCTGCGGCATGTGGGATCTTCCCAGACCGGGGCACGAACCCGTGTCCCCTGCATCGGCAGGCAGACTCTCAACCGCTGCGCCACCAGGGAAGCCCCTGGAATTTTTAAAAAGTATGTTTTCAATCTGTGGTCAGTTGAATCTGTGGATGCAGAACCTGCGGATATGGAGGGCCAACTTTATAGCTGAATGGGCAAATAAAATGTAGTAGATTCATGCCATGGAATACTACACAGCAATAGAAAAGAGCAAACATCTGATACACACAACAGCATGGATGAATCTCACTCATAATGAAATAAGTGAAAGAAGCCAGATACAAGAGTATCTACTATATGATTCTATTTACATTAAATTCAAAAACAGGCAGGACTCATCTATGGGGATGGAGGACAGAAGCATGGTAACCCTCGGAGCGGGGCGCTGAATGAGAGGTGTTCTTCTGAGGTGTTGGGAATGATCTATATATCTTGACCTGCGTAATGATAACACAAGTGGATGCATATATAAAATTCATTATGTTGTACACTTAAGATTTTTGCTCTGTGTGTCCACTTACTTGTTTGTTTTAAACCTCAATTACAAATATTAAAAAGTCCCCCAAGTGATTCTGAGATGTGGCCAGAACGGAGAACCACTGCCATCAGGCTACCATGTCTGCCAGAGTATCATTCTACCACACCCAGCTTTGTTCTTAGGTAGCAGATTTCGCCATGTCATTCTTTGCTCTCATAAAAACACTTACGACACTTCTGAGAGGCTAACAGAGAAAGCACTAAGTGCATCATTTAAAATTCCTAACGAGGCTGTTATCTTCATTAATTCAACTTTTCTGCACTTTGCAGTTTCTAAGAGTCGGGAATTCTCTTGTCAGTCCTTAAACTCTGTAGGTCCAAATGTCCAGAAAGAAATCTATGGCATAACAGCTGACCTCTTAACATTCCCCTGGTTTAGAACTTTCTCTTCTGCACTGCAAGTCCATGCAAAAAATTATAGAATAGTAGAACTACGTAGGAGCCCAAGAAATAATCTACTCTGAGGCCCAGACAGGAGAAGTGATTGGTTACCCAACAAATCAGTAATCTGACACTCTCATACACTGACACTCTGACACTTTGCCATTAACATGCATTTTTGAATAAGAAATGCTGTCCCCTCAGCCACCTGGTGAAACACTGGTAGTGATAGCAGAGGCCTTGGGAGATTTGGTTGTTGCTCACTTAATGTTTTTTTAACCCAGACATTAGCTAAAAATGTACCTTTTATTTTTAGCATTACACTTGGCCTGTGGACACGCAACCAATAATCTTGGAGCCCCCGTGTGCCCTTGGTCACTCATTTGAAGGCACCAGAGTATCCCAAACTAGCTCAATCTGCAGTGAAGAGAGTGAAAGAAGGGGGAAGTGTTACAGTGCAAAAGACACTAATCGGATATAGAGTTCCATTCCAAATTTGCCTCCTACCTGACCTTAAGCAAATCACGAAAACTCCAAGAACCTCAGATTGTTTATCTATAAAATGGGAAAATGAGATATGGTTCAAATATTTCACTGACTTATTATGTTTCAAATGAGACAAGGTTTATGAAACTACTACAAGCCTCTACCCAAACACACAAGGCTTCCTCCTTTTTTTTTTTTTTCATGATACTAAATATATCTGTGAAGTCAAAGGAGGAGAACAAAGCTGGAAATGTGCAGATGGATGGTTTCTCTGCTAAAATATTTTCCAGCAAAAGACATCTTGTTAACAAGCTACTCTGTATACTATAACATACATTTCACAATTTACCTACCTCCTGCAGGCTGTCAAAATAATTGGCCTATAATATTTCTAAAATATAGTCAGCCATCTCCGGATTTATTATGTGTATATCCATTTGCATAATGATGGCTGAATTTACGCATCGTGCATCCTTCCAGACTTTAGGCTTCCATTACTCTTTCTTTTAAAATCACAAGTCTTGTTATGGAATGTAAGAATGTCTGAGCATGGTTACCATTTTCTTCAGCATAAAAATAAGTGATGCAAGCAGTGCTCCACTGTTAGCCTGGAGATAAGACAGTAGTTACTACTGATAACAAACTTGGAATTTCTCTTGCATTGGCCAGAGAAGAGATGGTTCCAGATTTGCTGCTCAATTCTGTCAAGGCAGCAACCCCGACCTCAGTAAGTTGGCAGAATACTTGAGGCAGAAGGATTGCTGCCCGCTACCATTTTATCTGCTATCAGGAAAAGATCTTACGACCCTAATCCAAGGTAAGTGGAAACAGAGAGGCGATGGTCCCAGCAGATAGTGATCAACGGCTGGTACTGCTGACTGGCTATCCCGAAGCCGTCCCCAGCCCCGTTCTCCCTTGCTGCCTTACACTACAGAGAGTAGAAAGTCAAATGCCTTCCCATATTCCCTTGCAGCTTTGGGTTGCTATATGACCCAGCTCTGGCCCGTGAGCTACAACTGAGTTTTTCAGCTTTTTTTGTCCATAGGGTATATCTCACTAGGAATATATAGTCAAATTACTGCGGTTTAAAGTCATGTGAAATATTTCTTCCCTCTGTACTTTTGCCACTAACTTACTATACCTTTAGATTTGTTGGTTTCATTTTGGTTTTGATTTTTAGGAAATGCTTTTAAATTTAATTTTGTTTAGAGTTATGTAAAGTGTTTACATGATTCCAAAGTCAAATCTGCAAAACGTATTAAATCAGAAAGCCCAATTCCTATCCCTATCTCTTCTACTTGGTTTCTTCCTTACTCCTACATGTGACTACTTTAAAGATTTTGGCTTACTTTTCCACTGGTGTTTTTTTTTTTTTAATTTTTAAATAATTCTAGATTTACAGAAAGTTGCCAAGATAATACACAGTCCTCATATACCTTTCATTCAGCTTCCCTAATACTACATCTTACTTAACTGTGGTACATTTGTCAAAACTAAGAAATTAACATTGGTACAATACTATTAACTAAACCATAGACTTTCTTCAGATTTCATTGTATTGTTGTTGTCCCACTAATGTCCTTTTTCTGGGCCAGGATCCTCCCTTACATTTGGTTGTTATGACTCCTTGGTCTTCTCCAGTCTGAGATGGTTTGCCAATCTTTCTTTGTCTTTCATGATTTTGACACCTTTGGAAAGGACTGGCCAGTTATATTATGTAATGTTCCTTAATTTGAGTTTGAATGATGGCTCTTCATGGTTATGCATTTTTGGCAAGAAAATCATAGACATGATGCTATATCCTTCTCAGTGCATCATATCAGGAGGCACATGATGTCAATTAACCCCGTTACCAATGAGGTTAACTTGGTTAAGGTAGTATCTGTCATGTTTCTCCACTGTAAAGCTACTATTTTTGCCTTTGTAATTACTAAATTTTGGGGGAGATACATTGAAACTATGCAAATATCTTATTTCTGCTCAAACTTTCATCCACTAATTTTAACATCCATTAATAATTCTTGCCTAAAACAATTATTTGTGTAGCTTTTGCCAAAGGGTGATTTTCTATGTACATCATTATTTCTATATTTATTTACTTTTAAAATTTTATTTATTTATTTATTTATTTTTGGCTGCGTTGGGTCTTCATTGCTGTGTGCCGGCTTTCTCTAGTTGTGGGGAGCAGGGGCTACTCTTTGTTGTGGTGCGTGGGCTCTAGGCGTGCGGGCTTCAGTAGTTGTGGCACACAGGCTCAGTAGCTGTGGCGCATGGGCTTAGTTGCTCTGCGGCATGTGGGATCTTCCTGGACCAGGGCTCGAACTCATGTCCCCTGCGTTAGCAGGCGGATTCTTAACCACTGTGCCACCAGGGAAGTCCCTATATTTATTATTATTTTTTTTTGTTTCTTTGTTTGTTTGGGTTTTTTTGCAGTACGCGGGCCTCTCACTGTTGTGGCCTCTCCCGTTGTGGAGCACAGGCTCCGGACGCACAGGCCCAGCGGCCATAGCTCATGGGCCCAGCCGCTCTGCGGCATGTGGGATCCTCCCGGACCGGGGCACGAACCTGTGTCCCCTGCATCAGCAGGCGGACTCTCAACCACTGCGCCACCAGGGGAGCCCTCCTATATTTATTATTGAACTTCTACCGAAAACAGAACTTTTCTGCCTCTTTCATTTATTTTTTTACCCAGTTATTTATTTATATCAGTATGAATTCATGGATATTTATCTTATTCTATAGGTTATAATCCATTACTATCATTATTTGTTTTATTGCTCATATTTTCCCAGATTTGGCCATGGAGCGTTCCTTCAAGTTGACTCTCCTGTCCTTTCAACACATCCCCATGATTTTTCAGCACTTTTATTTTCTGACACCACAAGATGTTTCGGCTCTTCCTGTATCTTCCCTGCCCTAGTTCTGGAGTCAGACATATCTCTAAGGAATCCTGGTTCCTTTTATTGGAGAATAGATTTGGGCACTATGTGTGCTTCTTGCTACTGGGGTGTCCTTGAACGTCATCAAAATTAAATTATTTTGCTCTGCAAAAGATACTGTTAAGAAAATGAAAAGCCACAGATCGGGAGAAAATATTTCTAGAACACATAACTATCTGATAAAGGACTTGTCCCCAGAGTATTAAAAAAAAAAAAAACTCTCAAAACTCAATAGCAAGAAAACAAACAACTCAATTAAAAACGTGCCAAGATAAGGATGTCACAAAGAAAGAAAACTACAGGCCAATATCACTGATGAACATAGATGCAAAAATCCTCAACAAAATACTAACAAACAGAATCCAACAGCACATTAAAAGGATCATACACCATGATCAAGTGGGGTTTATCCCAGGAATGCAAGAATTCTTCAATATACGCAAATCAATCAATGTGATACACCATATTAACAAGTTGAAGGAGAAAAACCATATGATCATCTCAATAGATGCAGAGAAAGCTTTCGACAAAATTCAACACCCATTTATGATAAAAACCCTGCAGAAAGTAGGTATAGAGGGATCTTTCCTCAACATAATAAAGGCCATATATGACAAACCCACAGCCAACATTGTCCTCAATGGTGAAAAACTGAAACCATTTCCACTAAGATCAGGAACAAGACAAGGCTGCCCACTCTCACCACTCTTATTCAACATAGTTTTGGAAGTTTTAGCCACAGCAATCAGAGAAGAAAAGGAAATAAAAGGAATCCAAATTGGAAAAGAAGAAGTAAAGCTGTCACTGTTTGCAGATGACATGATACTATACATAGAGAATCCTAAAGATGCTACCGAAAAACTACTAGAGCTAATCAATGAATTTGGTAAAGTAGCAGGATATAAAATTAATGTACAGAAATCTCTGGCATTCCTGTACACTAATGATGAAAAATCTGAAAATGAAATCAAGAAAACACTCCCATTTACCATCGCAACAAAAAGAATAAAATATCTAGGAATAAACCTACCTAAGGAGACAAAAGACCTGTATGCAGAAAACTATAAGACACTGATGAAAGAAATTAAAGATGATACAAATAGATGGAGAGATATACCATGCTCCTGGATTGGAAGAATCAATATTGTGAAAATGACTCTACTACCGAAAGCAATCTACAGATTCAATGCAATCCCTATCAAACTACCAATGGCATTTTTCACAGAACTAGAACAAAAAATTTCAAAATTTGTTTGGAAAAACAAAAGGCCCCGAATAGCTAAAGCAATCTTGAGAACGAAAAACGGAGCTGGAGGAATCAGGCTCCCTGACTTCAGACTATACTACAAAGCTACAGTAATTAAGACAGTCTGGTACTGGCATAAAAACAGAAAGATAGATCAGTGGATCAGGATAGAAAGCCCAGAGATAAACCCACGCACATATGGCCAACTTATCTTTGATAAAGGAGGCAGGAATGTACAGTGGAGAAAGGACAGCCTCTTCAATAAGTGGTGCTGGGAAAACTGGACAGGGACATGTAAAAGTTTGAGATTAGATCATTCCCTAGCACCATACACAAAAATAAGCTCAAAATGGATTAAAGACTTAAATGTAAGGCCAGAAACTATCAAACTCTTAGAGGAAAACATAGGTAGAACACTCTATGACATAAATCACAGCAAGATCCTTTTGGACCCACCTCCTAGAGAAATGGAAATAAAAACAAAGATAAACAAATGGGACCTAATGAAACTTCAAAGCTTTTGCACAGCAAAGGAAACCATAAACAAGACCAAAAGACAACCCTCAGAATGGGAGAAAATATTTGCAAATGAAGCAACTGACAAAGGATTAATCTCCAAAATTTATAAACAGCTCATGCAGCTCAATAGCAAAAAAACAGACAACCCAATCCAAAAATGGGCAGAAGACTTAAATAGGCATTTCTCCAAAGAAGATATACAGACTGCCAACAAACACATGAAAGAATGCTCAACATCATTAATCATTAGAGAAATGCAAATCAAAACTACAATGAGATATCATCTCACACCAGTCAGAATGGCCATCATCAAGGAATCTAGAAACAATAAATGCTGGAGAGGGTGTGGAGAAAAGGGAACACTCTTGCACTGCTGGTGGGAATGTGAATTGGTACAGCCACTATGGAGAACGGTATGGAGGTTCCTTAAAAAACTACAAATAGAACTACCATATGACCCAGCAATCCCACTACTGGGCATATACCCTGAGAAAACCATAATTCCAAAAGAGACATGTACCAAAATGTTCATTGCAGCTCTATTCACAATAGCCTGGAGCTGGAAACAACCTAAGTGTCCATCATCGGATGAATGGATAAAGAAGATGTGGCACATATATACAATGGAATATTACTCAGCCATAAAAAGAAACGAAACTGAGCTATTTGTAATGAGGTGGATAGACCTAGAGTCTGTCATACAGAGTGAAGTTAGTCAGAAAGAGAAAGACAAATACCGTATGCTAACACATATATACGGAATTTAAAAAAAAAAATGTCATGAAGAACCTAGGGGCAAAACGAGAATAAAGACACAGACCTACTTGAGAATGGACTTGAGGATATGGGGAGGGGGAAGGGTAAGCTGTGACAAAGCGAAAGAGAGGCATGGACATATATACACTACCAAACGTAAGGTAGATAGATAGTGGGAAGCAGCCGCAGAGCACAGGGAGATCAGCTCGGTGCTTTGTGACCGCCTGGAGGGGTGGGATGGGGAGGGTGGGAGGGAGGGAGATGCATGAGGGAAGGGATGTGGGAACAGATGTATATGTATGACTGATTCACTTTGTTATAAAGCAGAAACTAATTAAAAAAAAAAAAAAAAGAGAAATCTAGAAACAATAAATGCTGGAGAGGGTGTGGAGAAAAGGGAACACTCTTGCACTGCTGGTGGGAATGTGAATTGGTACAGCCACTATGGAGAACGGTATGGAGGTTCCTTAAAAAACTACAAATAGAACTACCATATGACCCAGCAATCCCACTACTGGGCATATACCCTGAGAAAACCATAATTCAAAAAGAGACATGTACCAAAATGTTCATTGCAGCTCTATTCACAATAGCCCGGAGCTGGAAACAACCTAAGTGTCCATCATCGGATGAATGGATAAAGAAGATGTGGCACATATATACAATGGAATATTACTCAGCCATAAAAAGAAACGAAACTGAGCTATTTGTAATGAGGTGGATAGACCTAGAGTCTGTCATACAGAGTGAAGTTAGTCAGAAAGAGAAAGACAAATACCGTATGCTAACACATATATACGGAATTTAAAAAAAAAATGTCATGAAGAACCTAGGGGCAAAACGGGAATGAAGACGCAGACCTACTTGAGAATGGACTTGAGGATATGGGGAGGGGGAAGGGTGGGCTGTGACAAGGCGAAAGAGAGGCATGGACGTGTATACACTACCAAACGTAAGGTAGATAGATAGTGGGAAGCAGCCGCAGAGCACAGGGAGATCAGCTCGGTGCTTTGTGACCGCCTGGAGGGGTGGGATGGGGAGGGTGGGAGGGAGGGAGATGCATGAGGGAAGGGATGTGGGAACAGATGTATATGTATGACTGATTCACTTTGTTATAAAGCAGAAACTAATTAAAAAAATAAATAAATAAACTTAAAAAAAAAAAAAAAAAAAAAAGAAGATGTGGCACATATATACAATGGAATATTACTCAGCCATAAAAAGAAACGAAACTGAGCTATTTGTAATGAGGTGGATAGACCTAGAGTCTGTCATACAGAGTGAAGTTAGTCAGAAAGAGAAAGACAAATACCGTATGCTAACACATATATACGGAATTTAAAAAAAAAAATGTCATGAAGAACCTAGGGGCAAAACGAGAATAAAGACACAGACCTACTTGAGAATGGACTTGAGGATATGGGGAGGGGGAAGGGTAAGCTGTGACAAAGCGAAAGAGAGGCATGGACATATATACACTACCAAACGTAAGGTAGATAGATAGTGGGAAGCAGCCGCAGAGCACAGGGAGATCAGCTCGGTGCTTTGTGACCGCCTGGAGGGGTGGGATGGGGAGGGTGGGAGGGAGGGAGATGCATGAGGGAAGGGATGTGGGAACAGATGTATATGTATGACTGATTCACTTTGTTATAAAGCAGAAACTAATTTAAAAAAAAAAAAAAAAAAAAAAAAACGTGCCAAGAATTTGAACAGACACTTCACCAAAGAAGACACGTGGGTGGCAAATAAACATATGAAAAGATGCTCAATGTTGTTAGTCATTTGAATATGTGAATTAAACCATAATGAGAGTAAGGCCAGAAACTATCAAACTCTTAGAGGAAAACATAGGCAGAACACTCTATGACATCAATCACAGCAAGATCCTTTTGGACCCATGTCCTAGAGAAATGGAAATAAAGACAAAAATAAATACATGGGACCTAATGAAACTTAAAAGCTTTTGCACAGCAAAGGAAACCATAAACAAGACCAAAAGACAACCCTCAGAATGGGAGAAAATAGTTGCAAATGAAGCAACTGACAAAGGATTAATCTCCAAAATTTATAAGCAGCTCAATAACAAAAAAACAAACAACCCAATCCAAAAATGGGCAGAAGACCTAAATAGACATTTCTCCACAGGATATACAGACTGCCAACAAACACATGAAAGAATGCTCAACATCTTTACTCATTAGAGAAATGCAAATCAAAACTACAATGAGATATCATCTCACACCAGTCAGAATGGCCATCATCAAAAAATCTAGAAACAATAAATGCTGGAGAGGGTGTGGAAAAAAGGGAACACTCTTGCACTGCTGGTGGGAATGTGAATTGGTACAGCCACTATGGAGAACAGTATGGAGGTTCCTTAAAAAACTACAAATAGAACTACCATACGACCCAGCAATCCCACTACTGGGCATATACCCTGAGAAAACCATAATTCAAAAAGAGTCATGTACCAAAATGTTCATAGCAGCCCTATATACAATAGCCCGGAGATGGAAACAACCTAAGTGTCCATCATCGGATGAATGGATAAAGAAGATGTGGCACATATATACAATGGAATATTACTCAGCCATAAAAGGAAACGAAACTGAGCTATTTGTAATGAGGTGGATAGACCTAGAGTCTGTCATACAGAGTGAAGTAAGTCAGAAAGAGAAAGACAA
The DNA here is from genome assembly GCF_964165515.1 of Mesoplodon bidens. Classification (NCBI taxonomy): domain Eukaryota; kingdom Metazoa; phylum Chordata; class Mammalia; order Artiodactyla; family Ziphiidae; genus Mesoplodon; species Mesoplodon bidens. Next base: position 127,652,802 of record NC_138163.1, read on the forward strand.
ATACCATATGCTAACACATATATATGGAATTTAAGAAGAAATAAATGTCATGAAGAACCTAGGGGTAAGACAGGAATAAAGACACAGACCTACTTGAGAATGGGCTTGAGGATATGGGGAGGGGGAAGGGTAAGCTGTGACAAAGCGAAAGAGAGGCAGGGACATATATACACTACCAAACATAAGGTAGATAGCTAGTGGAAAGCAGCCGCATAGCACAGGGAGATCAGCTCGGTGCCCGCCTTGAGGGGTGGGATAGGGAGGGTGGGAGGGAGGGAGACGCAAGAGGGAAGGGATATGGGAACAGATGTATATGTATAACTGATTCACTTTGTTATAAAGCAGAAACTAACACACCATTGTTAAGCAATTATTCTCAAATAAAGATTAAAAATAAAACATAATGAGATACTACTATATACCTATCAGAATGGTCAAAATTGAAAAACAAAAACAACTCAAATATCTTCCATTGGAGAATATAGAAACAAACTGGTACACATATATAATGAAATCTACTTAGCAATAAAATGGAACAAACTACTGATACAGGCAACAACACAGATGAATCTCAAATGCACTGTGCCAGATGAAAGAAGCCAGACCAGGGGCTTCCCTGGTGGCGCAGTGGTTGGGGGTCCGCCTGCTGATGCAGGGGACGCGGGTTCGTGCCCCGGTCCGGGAGGGTCCCGCGTGCCGCGGAGCGGCTGGGCCCGTGGGCCGTGGCCACTGGGCCTGCGCGTCCGGAGCCTGTGCTCTGCGGCGGAAGGGGCCGCAGCAGTGAGAGGCCCGTGTACCGCAAAAAAAAAAAAAATTTAAAAGAAGCCAGACCAAAGGCTACATCCTATATGATTCCATTTACGTGACATCCTGGGAAAGGTACAGAGACTAGATCAGTGTTTATCAGAGGCTGGAGTTAGGGGAGAGGATAATTACAAAGGTGCACCAGGAAATTTTGGGGGTTAATGGAAATATTCTATATCTTGTTTGTCATGATAGTTACAAAACAGATATGTCACAGTGGGTACATGCATTTGTCAAATTTCATAGACCTGTATACCAAAAAGAATGAATTTTCCTATATATAATTTATTCCTCAATTAAAAAAAAAAGCAGGGAGGGATGTAGACAGGAAATTCAAATCAGATCTCTGAAACTCCAGATTATCTATGTCTTGTCAAATGCTGCCCACAACACTTAACAGGGTGCCATTTAAATCTTCTATAACTTTCTGTGCTTCTGTGATCAGAGGCCCAGAAATAGCCATGAAGCATCATGTGAATAAAGTACCTTGTACATTTGGAATAGGGTTTTACAAGAAAAGATGAGAAAAGCAGCTCTTCCTCTATGCTGATAAAAGGTGTAAGAAGTAAACGATGTTAAGAGGCTTAAAGACCTGAGCTCTGGAAATCTTAATTTAAGAGGCGCAGGTGGGCCAAACTCCTTTTGAATAAAAGGCAGAAAATCTTCCCCAGCTTTGTTCAGGCCGGTGAGTCATTTTGGGTGAATCTGTTCAGAACAACAATTCTGCAAGGCAACAGGCATCGCTCATGACGGAGGCAGGGAAGAGGTGCTGGCCCACTCTGAAGAAGAGCTGTCTCCCCTGTCCCCTCTAAACCTGAAGTCAGGTATGTTCTTGTCTTAACGTCCTCCTCCCAATCAAGCCCGCATCTTTTTCATCCAGTACAAATCCCTTAAAGTCCCTACTGTGCTAATGAGGCCAGGAGTCTACAAACCGTGGCCCACGAGCCAAGCCCAAGTTTTTGTACGAACTTTGAGCGAAGAGTAGGTTTTCACAATTTTTTAATTGTTGAAAAAGAAATCAAAAGAAGAATACTTCATGAAGTGTGAAAACTAAATGGAATTTGAATTTCATTAATAAAGTTTTAGTGGAACACAGCCATGCCTGTTTGTTTCTGCATTGCTTATGACTACTTGAGCTCCACAACAGCTAAGCTGAGAAGCTGCCAAAAAGACCATGTGACTCACAAAGCCTAAAATATTTACTATCTGGCTCTTTACAGAAGAAGTTTGCTGACCCTTAATTTAGGCATGTTCATTCTGTTGGCTCTAAGTTGATGTCTAGACTATAAATATAAATATAAATTTATAAAAAGACAAAGCACAGAAGCATCCTTTACACAGCAGATCACGTCTCTATGACATCATAACAAATTGTGCTCTTGTACAATACCTTTTGCTGCTGCTAAGCAGGATAAAGAAATGTAGAATTGCAGGAGGAAAAGAAATAATTTGAGAAACACATGGATTCTTTGTTTCTAAAACTACTTAAGTACCCCATAGTTGTATGCACTCCTACAGGAAATTTGTAGAGTTCAAAATAATAACTATTCATTAAGTACTGGTTTACAGTATCCAGTCACTCAACTCAAAGAACATTTTACCCATCTCTCAACTCTACAAGCTACATTGTCTTTCCAACAAAAGTGTAACAATCCTATCCAGAGCTGTGAGGGCAAGTTATACTGATTCTGGGCATTTGCCTCCTCACCTGTTTATATTCTAGCATTGCCCATATTTTCTTTTGACATTAATCAGAATATGAGGCCAAATGATATAGCAAAAAGAGTGCTGGACCCAGAAAAGGATTTAGAGTCTAAAAATGTGCATTTACATCTTGGTTATACCATTTACACTGGATGAATTTTGTAATATCTTGTAGCCCTGATGTCCTTATCTATAAAGTGTGAATAAAAATTACACGTCACAGGACTTCTAAGTAGTAATAACTATGTGCAAGCATCATGCTTACGTTATGATGATGATGAGGATGACGATGATGGTGATGATGATATGTTCATTCTGTCTTCTGGTCCCCTTCCCTTTCTGCTCCCTCAACCTCACTAAAATTACTTGTCTGATATTGGGAAAGCCATTCTGTTAAGTAAGAGAGTTCCTCAGCCAGTGTGGCCAGCAAATCATTAAAATAAAAAAATCAGTTGTTTAAACTTTTTGATTAATTGTTCCTGTAAACTCACTTAACTAATGTTTGGCCCTTAAGCAGACAGAGACTAAACAGTTTAATATTGCTTTTATTCTGTGCTTAGGAAAATAGTCTTGTTTTCAATTAGCAGGATCAAAGATATCTCACTAATACGAGATGATGATCAATTAATTATGAGCTACACTGCTGTAAAGAGAAGATTCTCACTTTTCTTGCGCAGTCATTATCCTTCAAAAACACTGGGGTGTATCATCAAATACAGAAATGATGATCAGATCTTATGAGTTCTGAAGTAACTATTTAAAATGTTATTAACCATTTCCATGGAAAACATACCTATTAAGGGCCATAAAGGGACAAAAACAATTGGCTCTAGAAATCGTTGTGAATAGTGTCAACTCCTGCGTACATGGGCGAGGCACTGGGAATTTAATAGCACTGAATTGGGGGTCAGGGACCTGAGTTCTAGTCCTAAATCTAACGCTAACCAGTGAAATTGGCAAGTGTTGCTTTATGAGCCAGGTTTTGAGTTCACAAATGTTATCTCTCCATTCTCATGCAACTCAGTGAGTGTGCCTCTTGAGTGTTCTTGGCTCAAATCAGGAGGATGTTCCTTCTAATAAAGCAGTGATTGAAAGGTTCAAAATTCTAACAGACATTGGTTATAAGGGTTGTTGGGTTTTTTTAAAAAACAATCTCTTTTATTCTATTGAAGATTATATGCAATAAGAATCTGATACCACTCACCGAGTCTCTTGGCCATCTGCTTGTGAGGTTTCTTTGCTTTAATTGTCTCCTATGACCTAGCAGTAAAGAGCCCATCCCAAACAAGGTCAGGTTCCCTTGGATGAGTCTTGGCCCCAGACAAAGAGATTTGCTTTGCTCTTTAATACCTAAAATAATTAAGAATAATGACCTGTGAAAAAGAAAAAAGCAACCTCTGATATCCAAAACTAATCTGATGTTCACAACTAGACCTCAATATTTTTACAAGCTCGTTTGACATTCACAGCCAGGACATTTTTGTTCTCCTGTAGAACATAAAATCACAGAATATCAGCCTCAAACAAGGTTACTCTGAGATCATGATAAAATGAAATGAAACAAGACCACTTCATAATTTTAAGCACAAACAAAAACAAGGTCACTGTGACACCCACAGAATACCCAATCATAGCACTATCCTCACTTTCTGACAGCAACCCATCTAGACCAGACTCCTGCTTCCTTAGATTCTCCCCTCACTCATCCCACTGGAACCCAAATCTTATAATATGTTCTAACACCCTCTTACTGAGGGACCCCATGATTCCCTGCAATGAGTAATAAACCCAATTTATTTAATCAAGTGTGCTTACAGTGGTCTTTGACTAAAAGGCATTGACACATCCAAATCTATCTTTTCCTCTCTCACCTGGGACACCTAGAGCCAGGCTGATAGAAATACTATAAAGGCACAAGCACACCAAAAAAAACCTCACCACACACAGCAAGCTATAAAGACTTGGCAGAACAACTTTGCACTCCAGTTCCTGTCCCTTTTGTATCTTTTCTTTATCTCTTGGAAATGAAATCTCCCAAGCTTCATCTACAAAAAGAAGAAATTGGACTAGAAGGGTATTTCCCAAACTATGTTCCTTGGGAAACCAGTGTCCTTCAAATGCTGACAGATGTTTTCAGAAAGGATTCTGTAGGAAAATGTGCTTGAGAAACTCTACAATCTAGAGTAAGTCCCCTTTCATAGTTCTAGTTCCCGTTCTACAAGCTACTTTGAGAGTCATTTTAACCTCCCTTTACTTAAATCTCAGTTCCTTACCTGAAAAATGGTTGTTGTAATATGCCCTGCCTATTCCCCAGTGTCTGGAAGCAAATTAAAAATGTGACAGAAAAGCCTAGTCCAGAAATCAGGCCAAGAGGATGTGTCTGTGAATTAGAGTGAGCACAGTGAGGAAAGGGAGGCTGGGTATTCCAGGGCTATGCCTGCATGACAAATCAACCAAAAACTTGCATAAATTTATTATGTTCACAGATTCTATAGGTCAGGAATTTGAACACTGCATTATAGGGATGGCTTGTCTCTGCTCTACAATGTCTGGGACCTCGGCTGGGAAGTTTTGACAATGGCTGGTGGCCACAGTCACCTTGAAGGCTTCCTCATTCACCTGTCTGGTGGTTGAGGCCGGCTATTGGCTGAAACACTTATATAGAGCTTCTCCATGTGGTCTCTCCATGTGAGCTAGTTAGAGCTTCCTAACAGCATGATGGCTGGGCTCTAACAGAGCAAGAGGGACGTGCATGGCATGTTTATGACCTATCCCAGAAGTCACATAGTGTCACTTTTGCCATATTTTAATGGTCAAGGCAGTCACAAAGTTTCACCCAGATCAAGGGGAAGGGACATAGACCCTACCACCCAATAGCAGGAGTGTCAAGGTCACACTGAAGAAGAGCATGTGGGATGGGAGACATTTTTGTGACCATCTTCAGAAAATACAGCCTTTTACTCTGGGGCAGATGCAAAGTCAATGAAAAAATACAGATTCTTGAAGTCTGGCTGGAGGAAGAACAAGAGGAAGAAATCAAGGATTTTCCCAGATTTCAAGTCTAGGTGGATAAAGAATAACCACTAAAGGGAAGGCTTGAGTCAGACTCAGTTTGGGGAGAAAGACAGCTCAAAAGATGTTCCCAGTAGTTCTGCCTTTTGAGTTTGGAGAACATATGAGCATGTTTACTGGCAGAGATAATGGAGCCAAGAGGAAGACTAAAGATAGAAAATGGGGGAGAGGAAATTAATAGGACAAGATTCTGGAGGAGACAGATGTGACTAAATACTCAGATGGAGGTTTAACTTCACATGGAGAAATGCTATTTCTCTGAGGAAATAGGAGGAGAGGATGGGGGAAATAGAACAGAATTCTGAGACATTTTGAAGTGCAGAGAAGGGAAAATGGCAGATCTCAAACTGAATAGCCTATCTTCTCAGGGAAGTAAGAGATAAGAAAATCTATTGAAATTAACATGAGATGTCTTGAAGTCCATAAGGAATAGAAATGACTAGGCAAGAAACTGAATAGGATATCTGTAGGATATGACTCAAGTAGTTCTTATTTTTGAAAAAAGTTGAAAGATTGTTAAAATGATAATTATTGACACTGGGTGATGGAATATGGGAATTTATTATACAGCTCTCACTAAGTATGTGTATGATTGAAATTTTCATAATAAAATGTTTAAAATTTTTAAAAAGCTTTTGAATAATACACTTATCTGTTTTTTTTTTTTTTAAGAAACTATAACATTGCATTTTTATTTGTGGGTTGTCAATAAAAATGTTTCCCTTAGGTCAATGGCTCTCAATGGTGAAAGGATTTTTTATTTGTCTCATACTTATTACTACCCTAGATAAAAGTTCAATCAATTCACATGTACCAGTAAAACCCTCTGCCTAATATTTTTAAAATGCCTGCTGTATACTTTAGGCAAGTTCTGAGATGATTTCGTTTATTTCCCCTAACAGCACATTATTGCTTTTTGTTGAACTAAACAAAAGTCTTTTATTTCTTTACTATCGTTGTTATTATTATTATTACTTAAGAAAAGTTGGTTGCAGGTTGGGTTTTTTGTTGTTGTTGTTTTTTGTTTTTTTTGCGGTATGCGGGCCTCTCACTGCTGTGGTCTCTCCCGTTGCGGAGCACAGGCTCCGGACACGCAGGCTCAGTGGCCATGGCTCACGGGCCCAGCCACTCCGCGGCATGTGGGATCTTCCCGGACCGGGACACGAGCCTGCGTCCCCCGCATTGGCAGGCGGACTCTCAACCACTGCGCCACCAGGGAAGCCCTGGGTTTTTTTTTTTTTAAGTAATTTTTTCTTTTTGCTTTTTAATTTATTTTTGGCTGCATCGGGTCTTTGTTGCTGCGCGCGGGCTTTCTCTAGTTGCGGTGAGCAGGGGCTACTCTTCGTTGCGGTGCGTGGGCTTCTCATTGCGGTGGCTTCTCTCGTCGTGGAGCACGGGCTCTAGGCGTGCGGGGCTTCAGGAGTTGTGGCATGCAGGCTCAGTAGTTGTGGTGCACGGGCTTAGTTGCTCCACGGCACATAGGATCTTCCCAGACCAGGGCTCGAACCCGTGTCCCCTGCACTGGCAGGCGGATACTTAACCACTGCACCACCAGGTAAGCCCCACAGGTTGGGCTCTATTCTGTCCTTTTCACAGCAATACCCATGTGAAGAATATCACAGGGTTTCCAGTCTTGTTAGATTTCTTCTTGGCATTGGGAAAACATTGAGCTGGCAAAATAAATAGCTCAAATCTCAGAAACATGTTAGAGTGATATGGAATCCTGTATGCTTCATAGCACTAATCAACAACCATTTATATTCTCGGGGATTGAAGAAAACATATTAAGAAAGGATATCCTTGCCTTGTACAAAACTGTCACAGTCAGCTAGCAAGAAATATTAAAGACTGAAGAAATATCCATGAAGCAGCCACTTGGTTTTCTGAATCATGTCAATGATACCCAGAATTCATCAAGTTCATGGTTCCACATCTTGGATTGTGAAAAGTAACTAGGAAGTGTGCGTGATTTTGACCTTTAATCAAGATCTCTTTTTCTGCATTATATTAGGAATAATGAATTGTCATAAATATCATGTGGCTCAAACCAATATTCTGGGAAAATGGCTGCTGGGTTTTAGAAATTAGATGGCAAGCAACTCAAAATCAGATACTGCAAGTATCTTAAAAGGAGAGTAGCCTAGCTTTCCAGCTTTAGATCTTACCAAACCATCCACATGTTGACCAGGCTCCTGTTCAGGTAAGAAGCACTAGAATGAAGAACATATTTACATAATATGGTGGATGAAAAATCTGAACAGGATAGAGGGAGAGGGAGAGAAGACCTGGGAGATTAATGAAAGGGAAGACTCAGAAGCATGAACTCAAGGTCTGAGGGGCGGAAGACATCATGCATCCCTTGCTGAGGGGTCAAATTATTTCTTTCATATCAGGACAGCAATGTGAAGACAGAAAACAGGAAAATTTTCAGTCAAATGCATTTTACTGGGCAAAATGCATTTACTGTAGCCAACTTCAGTCTCAATGACCTTTCATGGCAATTTGAGGATTACAAAGGAAAAATTACTGACATCAAATGACAGCACCCACTGACACTATTCATCCCTTGACTGACATTAATCACAAGTTGCTGTCTATAAAGGAATTTTTTTTTTTTTTTTTTTTTTTTTTGTAGTACGCAGACCTCTCACTGTTGAGGCCCCTCCCATTGCGGAGCACAGGCTCCGGACGCGCAGGCTCAGCGGCCATGGCTCACAGGCCCAGCCACTCCGCGGCGTGTGGGATCTTCCCAGACCGGGGCACGAACCTGTGTCCCCTGCATCAGCAGGCGGACTCGCAACCACTGCGCCATCAGGGAAGCCCAAGGAATTTTTATTTAATGGAGAAAGAAGCATATGTCACTTTATCTTAGCATCTTACTAAACAGTAGTTCTGGGATTCATGTGCATGGACTACAGACTATGTCTAGAGCTCTGCTCCTGATTCTGATGTTGGAAAAATTGTGAAGACGTATAATACATGACAAACTAGGGGAGAGAAAAAGACCGAGAGTGAGGCTGGAGTGGGACTGGTGGCGATTCTTTCTCTAAATCCCCTCACTTCCTTAGTGGATATAAAATATGAGCCAGATATACACAGACACTCTTAGTGGCCAGAGAAGAATCATCTCATCCTTTCCTTTTTGGCTTTAACGAGTTCTCAAAGATCTAGTTAAAGGGTCGGTGTTGGATGGACCTAGTGGAGATAACACTCATGGTTCGGCCCTTGTCCAATCATCCCAGGAAAAAGCCTTGTCCATGGATAGGCACAGCCATACCACGCAGCCCCTGCACTCTCCAACCCTGTGTGACACAGACCCATGGCCCCAGTAATGGAGGCAGGGGCCCACCTTGGTCCAGCTCCAAGCCCTGACACAGACTAACTCTTGTGCTAAAAGAGTGAGGAGTAAGTGCAGACATTAGCGCAGCAAAATTGATTCCAGGCATTGAACATGAAGCAAATGTTGGAAGGAAAATATAATTTTTGTGTCCAGGTTTCCCTAACTGTGGTAGGCTGAACAATGCCCTTCCCCAAAGATGTCCATAACCTAATATCGAGAACCTGTGAATGTTGTTACCTCATGTAGTAAGAGAGATTTTATAGATGTCATTAAGTTAAGGATCTTGAGATGGGGAGATTATCCTGGATTACCTGGGTGTGCCCAATGTATTCACAAGGGCGCTTATAAAAGGGACACAAGAGGACTCAGAGAAGGAGATGTGACAGCACAAGCAGAGGAACAGAGAGAGAGAGATTCAGAGACGCTACAGTGCTGGCTTCGAAGACAGAGGAAGAAGCCGTGAGCCAAGGAATGCAGGTGGCCTCTAGAAGCCAGAAAAGGCAAGGAAACAGATTCCGTGCTAGAACATTCAGAAGGAATGCAGTCCTGAAAACCCACTGCAGACTTCTGACCTCCAGAACTGTAAGATAATAAATTTGTGGTGTTTTAAGTCACTGAGTTTGGGGTCATTTGTTTCAGCAGCACGTGGAAACGAATATGCCAAGAGCCCATACAGACAAGATGAGATCAGTTCACTCCTGGCCCCTAAATTACAACCACTTAAGTCCTATCTCACTTGTCAGTAGAAGTCCAGCCTTTCTTTGACTCCTCTCCACAAATAAAAGGGAAAGTTTACTCCTTCCAGGAAGTTGCCTTGGTTGTTTCCGGCTGACTCAGTCCCCTCCTGCTTTGAAACCACTCCTTCCCTCCACCCATGGGGCCACTGATGACCCTGCTGCTGGTCACTGTCCACCCCCAGGATTCACTTCCCTTGCATTCCTGCATCACTCCTTTGTATTGCTTCACCCAAAGCATGACCCTGATCAGCTTCCCTAATTCTCGAAGTGAAATGCAAATGCAAGGCCGAAGCTTGTTGTAATAAGAAAAAATAATAAGTAATGGTAAAACTGCTAGTTGAGGAAGTTACAACACAGAAGTAACCATCTTACGTTGGATTCCTTAGAACTGCAACCTGAGATGAGAATTCTTAGGCACGTGATTTCTTCTGCGACAGAGCAGAGGAATGAGGGAAGCAGGATGAGCCAGGGGAAGGAGTGAAGTTATCATGGTATCTTACTGGAAATTCAGCTTCAACCTGATCCCACAGGGAATTCTGGAGTACAAACTGCACCAGAGGATAATACCACCTCGAAGGCAAAGGGGCCAGCCTTCTGTACCCTGTGTCAGTCCGTCGTTGGCCATAGCCACTTGGGGAATGGGGTAGCATAACCTCCCAGATGAGGAGACCCCCACTCTGCTGAGAAAAATTCTCCAGATAAAGAGGTAGGGATGAATAGGCAAACCCATAGTTGCTGAGGGATGCCATCAGGGGTCCTTAAAAGGGATGTGAGTGGGCACCAACTGCATCCATGACAACAGCGTATAACATAGCTCACAACTAGTCCCAGAAGAGCACCTCTGCCCTGCCCTGTCCTCACCACTGTTCGAAAGAGTTAACTTTACTCTTCATTTTTCCACCTCCTTTTCACTCCACCAACAGAAACGTCCTTGAGCTGTCTCTTCTCCCTGGAGGAGAGGTCCCGGAGACATTTCTTTCTCCCTTAAACACATCACCCAATCCTGTTTCAGTTTCAGGATTTTCCAAAATGATTGACAGCCCTCACTCCCTAATCTTGGTCTTAGGACTCCAAGAAGACACTGGAACACAAAGGCCCAACATTAGTACATTTGTCCTAGTTTGAGTAACATGCGTGTATGGCACCAACAGTCCAATATACATTGAGCCAAAGTGATTAGCTCATCATTTCCCTTTCACAGCCATTCAGTCCTCCTTGGGGAGGTAAAGATTAACCCTCCACTTTATTCCTGCCATGCACAAACATCTCCATAAGAACAAGCAATAACATGCAGGCACTGAAATCTATAAACCCCTTCCTAGGGAAGAACATATCACCAAAAAGTGTTATTCATACTGCAGGTGGCAAGCCATTAGTGGTCTTGAGAAAAAATTAATGAAAAAAGGCAGACTAGAAAAGATTAAAATTCATTTCAAATAACAAATGTACATGCTGTTTCATGGAACAAGACTTTGTTTCAGTTATATTTATTCATATATGTATATTCAAACATTTGTACGTCTGGGTCATGATGTATTTCTTACTATAGGTAGGAGCCAAAAAAAAAGTTGGGAACAAAACTCACCAATGTAAACACTTTTCACTACACAGATAACTTCTCTCATTTTCATCTGGAACAGATTGGTTTCTTGATGTCACTGGAGGTTTAGAAATCTTCATTTATTGTTGTGTGTCTTTGCTTCATTTCTACAAAAGAGAAAGTTCCATCTGGGTATTTGCTTTCCCCCAAACAAGAGAATTGTCAACTCCATTCCATATCCCAAAGGTGAACTGAACTCTACTTCTCTACAAAGCCTGCTTTAAACTTTGAAATTATAACATTATGGATTGAAGTAGGTAGAATTATGTCCCCTAAAAAGATATGCTCAAGTCCTAACTCCCAGTACCTGTGAATGTGACCTTATTTGGAAATAGGGTCTTGGCAAATGTAATCAAGTTAAAATGAGGTCATACTAGGTTAGGGTGGGCCCTAATCCAGTGGCAGGTATCCTTGTAAGAAGAGGGAAATTTGGACACAGAGACACACAGGGAGAATGCCACGTGACAAGAGGCAGATATTGGAGTGATGTGCCCACAAGCCAAAGAATGCCCAGGATTGCCAGAAACCACCAGAAGCTAGGCAGTGGCAGAGAAAGATTCTTCCCAAGAGCCTTGAGAGAAAGAATGGCCCTGCTGATACCTTGACTTTGGATTTCTTGCCCCCAGAAATGTGAGAGAATACATTTCTTTTATCTTAATTCTCTGGTAGTTTGTTTTGGCAGTCTTAGGAAACTAATACATGGGTTTTCCTATTTCTACACTCACCATTGAATTTTCAAAGATCTTAGCAAATATTTACATGTACCTGCTTGAATATTCATAAAACATCTCTGAAAAGATAACCAAGAAACTGACAACACTAGTTGCCTTTGGGAAAGGGAAGTGGGTAGCAGCAGAATAAGGGAAGGAGATTTTTTTACTATAATACCCTTTTGAATTTTAAACCATGTGATGTATTATCTATTTAAATAAAAATAAAAATTTTGAAAATTTATGGCTCAAACAACCTACCTAGCAATCTTCCCCACCTCCCCAGAGATCACTGCTGATGGAAGCCTGTCCCATTTTTTTTAAACGAAGATGTAAAATCCTAAAAAGAAGGATCACCCTCTTTCACAGAGAACACCTGGTTCACAGTCATTTCCCTTTTGTACCAAAAACCCAGGAAGGCTAACTGTCTAGTCTTATTCAGAGATATCTTTAGTCATCTGCCTCTCTCTTCCAAGCTATTTGCTTAAGGATAAAAAGGTACAACACTGGCAGCTGAAACAATGTTCCTATCCATGATATCCTTAATTACTGACTTAAATGAAGAGCCATTGTCAGATTTCCTCATTAAAAGACATATTTTATGAGCAGATAACTCACACGAATGATTTAAGAAGGACAGATTCATCAGACAGTTTGAGGTTGAATCTAACAAAGTATGCAAAGTTAATTATATAATTTGAAATGTTGGACAAAATGGGTCCAAGGGTCTTTCAACATCAAAGCCTCTAGTGGAGAAGGATGCAGTGTAACTGGGGCCTTCAGCTAAACTCTCCTGTGAGACAACTCTGTATAATACTGGTGATCAATGCATATTTCATGAATTGAATAAAATTAAAAGCATAAAATGAAGAGCTAGAAGAGACTCTGAAATTCTTAGGCATGTTTCCCCAGCAATGCTCTGAAAATGGGCACCGGGCTGTCTGGGCTGGAATACTGACTTCACTTTAGCCAGGCTTTTTCTATGCCTCAGTTTTCTCATCTGAAAAATATAGTGAATATAATTTCTGCCTCTTAGCGTTGTTGAGTAGGTGAAGTATATGCAGTAGATGCACTTGGTACCTTGACCAGATGCCATTTACAAGGCCAGAGCACCCATCCCCTAGCAGGGGAGAATGTGGATACCCCAGCTGCCTCCATCTCTGCAGAACTGCCCCAGACTGATGGTAGCCATGCCCTCCAGGAAGTTACCCCACCCCATGGCCCACAGACAAAGACTGACTGATATGTGGGTACAAAAGAGACCCCTCCTCTCAAGGCAGGGATAACTCCAAGGTGTGGTTTGTATCTCAGAGCCTCTCTTTAAGGAAGCAAGACCGCGCGCGTCCTCGCTCACCTTCCCCCACCCCTTTCCTTTCCTGCTTCCCTCCCTCCCTCCCAGGTTCTTCCTGAACAGCACTCCCCGCAATGCGCCCGACTTCCTGCTTCAGGCTCTGCTTCTAGGGAACCCAACCTAAGAGAGGAGGTAGAGAGCTTCAAAGTTAAGGTATAAACAGTCAATCCAGTTTCATCGTTATTGCTTAATCATTCAAATTTAGAGCAAGCACAAAATCAAAGGACCTTTGACCTAATCCACCCCCGAAGGCTTACAGAGGAAAGTGGTGATACAAAATCTGAAAAGACAGAAAATTACTTGGGTGTGTCTATTCCCAAACTAAGACTGAGGAGACAAACCAGGAGCCAGAAAGAGATAGACTGGCCCTGCTTAGATTTCTTTTAAAAACTAGAGACCCTGTGGTGAAGGCCTAAAATTAATATTATGCGTTGCCTTGAGATCTGGTGAAATCAACAGGGTCTCAAATAGCCTAATTGCAAGTGCCTCTCCCTACTCTGCCACAAAGATCCTCTAGCCAAACAACTCTCCTTATCACAGGGACCAAGAACAATTCCCTGCAGCCCTCAGAACTATTCAAACAAGCCAATCACATCCTCCCACAGAAGCCAGGGTACACCTCACCCTCTTGATACCATGAAGCCTGCCTCTCACAGCCCCTGGTTGTTCACTCTGCTTCTGAGTATAACTCCCACGTAGCCCTACGTGGCACGTGGGATCCTCCTGCCCCAGACTGTGAGTATGTGTGACTAATAAACCATTGTCCATCTCACCTCTCCAGCGGTGGATGCTGTTGTGGTCAGCCATCCCCATAACTCCATGGTGGGAAGCCATTCATCACCAGTGGGGTAAAGAGAAGGCAATGAAAACAGACCCTTAATACCAGGGCTTGTAAGACTTCTTAGTTTTTTAACTTCTCCATTGTTTTGTTAAACGTGTCAATTTTCACATATGAAATTGAGAAAAGCCAAGTGTGTGTGTACATATGTATGTGTCAAAGAAACAAGATTAGGTTGGAAGAAGCTGGAAAACTGTCTTTCTCTGTAGCAAACACAGGAAAGAGGCTGTGTGTGTGGATAAGAGGCAGGGGTGGATGAGGCAGAGCTCGCTTGGGCCAGAGGGAGAGAGGAAGAAACGAACAACTTGCCGAGACAAAGCTGTGTTCTAGGTAGAGGCCTGGCCTCTCCCCATTAGACCAAGATGCTTCCCATTAGAACAGAAACCAAAAATCAGTGGGAACGGATCAGAGCTCAAAAGTAAAGGAAGTAAAGGTGCTTGGGCAGAAACGAAAAATGAATGAAGAACAGGTGAAATATACATTATTCGTCAAGAGCTCCTGACACTGTGGTTCTTATTAATGCAGAATGTGAGGGATGAGGTTTGGTTTCTCTCACTAGTTTTAGCTAAGGTCATCAAAAATTTTGGCTGCCTTTTAAGTACACAGTACCTTGACCTTGATACTCAGCCTAGTTATGAGATTACTGGGGACAAATTGAAGGAGGTGCCCATTTCTAGAGCCTTACAGGAGAAACCTTTCTGATAATCCCCAAATTACATCCCTCTGGACTTTTCATTCAATTCAACTCATGATTTAGGCACTAAGCACCTATACTATACAATACCTAATGTACCGGGTTTTTCCATATGTGCACCTATGATATGAGAGAATCTGCCCTTTTAACAAGCCCAAAGGTGAGTCTTATGTGTCCCAAAATTTGAAAAGTAATACTTGAAAAGATGCAAAGGAGAAAAAGACAGGTGAAGCACTGACATTAAAATACAAGAGTGTTCTTTGGAAAAAATGGGTCAGAGGCATTTCTCCAGAGAAGACGTACAGATGGCCAACAGGTACATGAAAAAAATACTCAAACTCACTACCAGTCAAAATCACCTTATACCAGTCAGAATGGCCATCATAAAAAAGTCTACAAATGGGGAGTTCCCTGGCAGTCCAATGGTTAGGACTTGGCACTTTCACTACCGTGGCTCAGGTTCAATGCCTGGTCAGGGAACTAACATCCCATAAGCTATGTGGCGCGGCCAAAAAAAAAAAGTCTACAAATAACAAATGCTGGAGAGGGTGTGGAGAAAAGGGAACCCTCTCACACTGTTGGTGGCAATGTAAATTGGTGCAGTCACTATAGAGAACAGTATGGAGGTTCCCTAGAAAACTAAAAATAGGGTTACCATATGATCCAACCACCCTACTCTTGGGCGTATATCTGGAAAAGATGAAGACTCTAATTCTAAAAGATACATGCACCCCAGTGTTCATAGCAGCACTATTTACAATAGCCAAGACACGGAAGCAACCTAAATGGCCATTGACAGATGAATGGATAAAGATGTGGTATGTATATATATATATATATATATATATATTAATACAATGGAATATTACTCAGCCATAAAAATGTATGAAATAATGCCACTTGCAGCAACATGGATGGACCTAGAGATTATCATACTAAGTGAAGTAAGTCAGACAAAGAAAGGTAAATATCATATGATATCACTTATATGTGGAATCTAAAAAATGATACAAATGAACTAATTTACAAAACAGAAATAGACTCACAGACATAGAAAACAAACTTAAGGTTACCAAAGGGGAAAGGGGGGGGAGGGATAAGTTAGGAGTTAGTGATTAACAGATACACACTACTACATATAAAATAAATAAACAATAAGGACTTACTGTATAGCACAGGGAACTATATTCGATACCTTGTAATACCCTACAACGGGAAAGAATCTGAAAAAGAATATACATATGTGTGTGTGTGTGTGTGTATATATATATATATATATATATACACACACATATATGTGTGTATATATAACTGAATCATTTTGCTGTACACCTGAAACTAATGCAGCATTGTAAATCAAGTATACTTCAATTTAAAAAAATGGGTCAGAGGGAGTTAGTCTTTAAAAAAACAAGATAAAATAAAATGAAATAAAATAAAACAAAATAAAATACAAGATCACATAGATTGAGTCACACTATTAATGGACCAACAGAAAGGACAGAAGCTGTTGAAAAGAGGATGAAGGTAACTGTTCAGCCTCCTGAAAGATAGGGAGGTTAACCTGGGATTTGAAGGTGAGTAGGATTTAAATTGACATAGAAAGCATTCCACACACCCACACAATAATGGAAGTGAGCATTCAATGCAGCTAGTATTCATTAATTACTAAAAAAAAAAAAAAATGGCAAACGTCTCAACAAGTACACAGTGGTTGCCATTTTTATTTGGCTGACTCCCTATTTGAGGGAAACAAGTGACAAAAAAACCTATTTAAATACTTAAATCATAAAAACCACAACTAAGTGGTACCACACTAATTCTTTATTCATGTGAGATTTGACCGTGTAGCTCAGGCAGTGCCACCAAGGACCTGGTTTCTCACTATGTAGTTTCTTCTCACCCTTCCATGCTGTTGGCACCATCCTCAGGGCTTTCATGCTGATCCCTTGGCTTGCCCTTCACTGCAGCAAAATGGCAGCTCAAGTCCAAACCTCACATCCTCACACCAACTCTTTAGGACAAGAGATGGTCTCTTTCTATAGCCTCTGCCTATCTTTCAGCCCAATCCTGAATCATGTTCTCACTTGCTCTCTGCACCCCAGCTCCATTGGCCTATTTCAAGCTCATCAAATATGCTATTCTTACTTCTATCACAGCACATGGACTTCCATGGTGCATTCTTCCACCTCTTCACCTAGTTCACACACACTCAAATTTCATCTCCCAGCATAAACTTCATGACAAGGTCAGCCCCTGTTATATGCTCTCAATACATAGAGTAGTTCTCCTTTGTGCCAATATATACATATAACCATTTGATTAGTGTTTGTCTTTTCTACAAGAAAGAAACCATGTCTGGTTTGGTTTATCATTGTATCCTCAGCATCAAGCCAGTGTCTGGACAGTGGGCACTTAATACCTATTTGTTGATTGGATAGTTGGATGGATGGATGGATGGATGGATGGACTTGGCTTCTAAACATGGCCATGTAACTAATTAGCTACATAACCTTCAGCTTTTTTGAGATTCAGTTCTCTCAACTGTGAAATGAAAAGGTTGGACTAGTTGACCTTTAAGACCCTTTCTGAATTTAAAGTGCTGAATTCATAAAATGTTACTGGCAAGAGAATTTCTTTAACTGCAAGTATGGTGGAAACAAACTAAAAAGTAGTGTTTTGGGTTACTCTGCTATCCTTTTACAAATGTCATTTTTAATCTAATTCTGACTTTGTGTGGGTCTCATGCATCATGCATGTTCATCACACATGAACAGACCAATTACCAGTAATGAGACTGAATCAGTAATTTAAAAACTCCCAGAAAACAAAAGTCCAGCACCAGATGGCTTCACAGGTGAATTCTACCAAACATTTAGAGAAGAGTTAAGACCCATCATTCTCAAACTATTCCAAAAAACTGCAAAGGAAGGAACACTTCCCAACTCATTCTATGAGGCCAGCATCACCCTGATACCAAAACCAGACAAAGATAGCACACAAAAAAGAAAATCACGGGCTTCCCTGGTGGCGCAGTGGTTGAGAGTCCGCCTGCCGATGCAGGGGACACGGGTTCGTGCCCCAGTCCGGGAAGATCCCACATGCCGCGGAGCGGCTGGGCCCGTGAGCCATGGCTGCTGAGCCTGCGCGTCCGGAGCCTGTGCTTCGCAACGGGAGAGACCACAACAATGAGAGGCCCACATACCGCAAAAAAAAAAAAAAAAAGAAAATCACAGGCCGATATCACTGATGAACATGGACACAAAAATCCTCAATGAAATATTAGCAAACCAAATCCAACAATACATTAAAAGGATCATACACCATGATGAAGTAGGATTTATCCCAGGGATGCAAGGGGTTTTCAATATCTGCAAATCAATCAACGTGGTATACCACATTAACAAATTGAAGAATAAAAACATATGATCAGATGCAGAAAAAGCTTTTGACAAAATTTAACATCCATTTATGATAAAAACTCTCCAGAAAGTGGACATGAAGGGAACATACCTCAACATAATGTAGGCCATATATGACAAACCCACTGCTAACATCATACTCAATGGTGAAAAGCTGAAAGCATTCCCCTTAAGACCAGGAACAAGACAAAGGTACCCACTCTCACCACTTTTATTCAACATAGTTTTGGAAGTCCTAGCCACAGCAATCAGAGAAGAAAAAGAAATAAAAGGAATCCAAATTGGAAAGAAAGAAGTAAAACTGTCATTGTTAGCAGATGACATGATACTATACATAGAAAATCCTAAAGATGCTACCAGAAAACTACTAGAGCTCATCAGTTAATTTGGTAAAGTTGCAGGATACAAAATTAACATACAGAAATCTGTTGCATTTCTATACGCTAACAACGAAATATCAGAAAGAGAAATTAAGGAAACAATCACATTTACCATCAGATCAAAAAGAATAAAATACCTAGGAATAAACCTACCTAAAGAGGCAAAGGACCTGTACTCTGAAAACTATAAGACACTGATGAAAGAAACTGAACTCTACACAGATGGAAAGATACCATGTTCTTGGGTTGGAAGAATCAATATTGTTAAAATGACCATACTACCCAAGGCAATCTACAGATGCAATGCAATCCCTTTCAAAGTACCAATGGCATTTTTTACAGAATTAGAACAAAAAACTTTACAATTTGTATGGAAACACAAAAGACCCCGAATAGTCAAAGCAATCTTGAGAAAGAAAAACAGAGCTAAAGGAATGAGGCTCCCTGACTTCAGACTATACTACAAAGCTACAGTCATCAAAACAGTATGCTACTGGCACAGAAACAGAAATATAGATCAATGGAACAGGATAGAAAGTCCAGAGATAAAGCCACACACCTATGGTCAACTAATCTATGACAAAGGAGGCAAGAATATACAATGGAGAAAAGACAGTCTCTTCAATAAGTGGTGCTGGGAAAACTGGACAGCCACACATAAAAGAATGAAATTAGAACATTCTCTAACACCATACACAAAAATAAACTCAAAATGGATTAAAGACATAAATGTAAGGCCAGACACTATAAAACTCTCAGAGGAAAACATAGGCAAACGCTCTTTGACATAAATCACAGCAAGATCTTTTTTGATCCACCTCCTAGAGTAATAAGAATAAAAACAAAAATAAACAAATGGGATCGAAATAAACTTAAAAGCTTTTGCACAGCCCAGGAAACCATAATCAAACAAAAAGACAACCTACAGAATAGGAGAAAATATTTGCAAATGATGCGACCAACAAGGGATTAATTTCCAAAATATACAAACAACTCATGCAGCTCAATATCAAAAACAATAGTAATAATAATAAAAAATAAACAACCCAGGGCCTCCCTGGTGGCGCAGTGGTTGAGAGTCCGCCTGCCGATGCAGGGGATACGGGTTCGTGCCCCGGTCTGGGAGGATCCCATATGCCGCGGAGCGGCTGGGCCCGTGAGCCATGGCCTCTGGGCCTGCGCGTCCGGAGCCTGT
Source organism: Mesoplodon bidens (assembly GCF_964165515.1). Lineage (NCBI taxonomy): Eukaryota > Metazoa > Chordata > Mammalia > Artiodactyla > Ziphiidae > Mesoplodon > Mesoplodon bidens. The sequence continues at coordinate 127,672,649 of NC_138163.1, forward strand.
GCTCCGCAACGGGAGAGGCCACAACAGTGAGAGGCCCGCATACCACAAAAAGAAAAAAAAAAAAAAAAAAAAAAAAAAAAATAAACAACCCAATCAAAAAATGGGCAGAAGTTCTAAATAGGCATTTCTCCAAAGAAGACATACAGATGGCCAACAGGCACATGAAAAGATTCTCAATATCACTAATTATTAGAGAAATGCAAACTGAAACTATCGATACAATGAGGTACCACTTCACACCAGTCAGAATGGCCATCATCAAAAAGTCTACAAATAGGGCTTCCCTGGTGGCACAGTGGTTGAGAGTCTGCCGGCCGATGCAGGGGACACGGGTTTGTGGCCCGGTCCAGGAAGATCCCCCATGCCACGGAGCGGCTAGGCCCGTGAGCCATGGCCGCTGAGCCTGCACGTCCGGAGCCTGTGCCCCGCGACGGGAGAGGCCACAACAGTGAGAGGCCCGCATACTGCAAAAAAAAAAAAAAAAAAGCCTACAAATAATAAATGCTGGAGAGGGTGTGGAGAAAAAGGAACTCTCTTACACTGTTGGTGGGAATGTAAATTGGTGCAGCCACTATGGAGAACAGTATGGAGATTCCTCAAAAAACTAAAAATAGAGTTATCATATGGGCAATCCCACTCTTGGGCATATATCCAGAAAAGATGAAAACGCTAATTTGAAAAGATATATGCACCCCAATGTTCATAGCAGCACTATTTACAATAGCCAAGATATGGAAACAACCTAAATGTCTATCGACAGATGAATGGATAAAGAAAACAAAAGAAAAAAATCTACAGGTAACTACTTTTAGGTGGTTTTCAAATTAAAAAGCTCAGAATTATGCCAGGTTATGAAAGTTTATAAAAATTTTAATGCAAATACAAGGAAACAGCAATACTTTTTCTTAGTCTTCCCTTTTCACTCTGGTCCACCTTACTGTTAAAAAAAAAATTGAGTTTCCTGCCTTCTGGAACTTTTTAATCAGCAGGAGGTGAGAAATCATATAAATTGCTGGAAACAAATGGTAACAGTCAGTCATTTCTTTTATAATAGACCATTAGATTGGTGTATTTGCATGTATCATCAAATTCTCTAATGGAATGACAATGCTAGAGAGATAGTCTAATACAATTAGAATGTAGGCTTCTGGGATAAAATTACTACGTTTTCCTTGGAGGAGGAAAAAATGTATATCCTCCACCATGAAAATACCAGTGAGAAAAAAGAAGCTATTCTGAATGATTTTGTCCAATTTAACATTTTTCTATCATAACAAAATTCTTATGAATTTCACATTAGCCAGTGATTTGAAGGCAGGCATCTTCCAGAGCGAATTTTTTAAAAATGTAAAACACAGGATAATCAAGATCAGGCCCATCATCTTTTATTCTTTGATGTAAAAGGCAGATGCTTTATGAATACAATTATCGGTGAAGGCCAATGTTATGTCTCTAACGAGGAACTGCAAGAGCACTCACCTGAGCAATGCTTCTTTGTGGCAAATGAGAGCTGGAACTAGATACAAACTCCCAAGTGGGACAGAACCAGAGGCATGCCCTTGTTCAGAGTTGCACATAGTTCCATCCCAGCCTAGAGGTTGGTTTTCAAGAGTTTCTGGCACCAGATTTAATTTTCACACCTCCTTTTCCCATCAGTACTTGGAAGTATTGGTCAAACACACCCTATCCCCAATGGAAGGCTTCCCTGGTGAACACTGCTCCCTTCTAATCCCTCAAACGACAGAACTATCCCATCACTCCTTGCACTGTTGTCACAGCTCCCATGGCACCCTGACTCACTCCAGAGAAATTATAAAACCATATGGAAATCAAACCCAATATAATCCTGCATCTGGAAGAGTTTGGGGAATACCTTCCCAAGCCTGTAGTTTTATACTAATTTTTTAAGTGAACCTAAGCATTTTGGACACTTTATTTTTTAAATACAACATTAAATTATTAAATGTTATGCATATATTCTACAGAAAGGTGGGAATAGTAAAAAGAGGAGAGAGAGCTAGAATTAAAAACCAGTGGCTTGGACTTCCCTGGTGGCACAGTGGTTAAGAATCCGCCTGCCAATGCAGGGGACATGGGTTCAAGCCCTGGTCTGGGAAGATCCCACATGCCGCAGAGCAACTAAGCCCATGTGCCACAACTACTGAGCCTGCGCTCTAGAGCCCCCAAGCCACAACTTCTGAGCCCACGTGCCACATCTATTGCAGCCTGCGCACCTAGAGCCCAAGCTCTGCAACGAGAAGCCACCACAATGAGAAGCCCACACACCACAATGAAGAGTAGCCCCCGCTCGCTGCAACTAGAGAAAGCTCGCGCTCGGCGATGAAGACCCAACTCAGCCAAAAGTAAATAAATAAATAAATGTATAAAAAAGAAAACATTAAGCTAAGTGAAAAAAAGCCAGCCACAAAAACACAAACAAACAAACAAAAAAAACCAGTGCCTTTAACATGTATTTTAACAACATGAATAATTTAAATCTGCCTCCTGGCATCAGAAAAGACATTCTGAAATATTTTTCAGAGATGAATTTTGGTTTTTTGAAATTTAGTGATAGGATGGGCTTTAGCTATACTCAAATGGATTATTATAAATGAAGTATGGTTAACATAGGGGATGCTGGAACCCCAGAGGAAAGAAAATATTCAAGAGAAATATGTATTTTATTACACATTCAGAAGCTTAAAAAATTTTTTTTGTTATACTTAAAATGCCTATGGTGTACTATATTACAAATGAGGAAATAGAGTGTGAAATTAAGTGAATTGCTGAGTGGTCAACCAGTTTAAGTACATCAAATGGCATATTCACTAAACTGGTTATATCATGTTACTTATTCTAGACAGACCCATCATGGGATACATACACTTTGAAAACAACCCGGAAGAGTGTAAAGCTATTGATATGTTGATGAATGCTTTCTGCAGATATTCTCCCAAATGGTATATCTGAGTAAATGACCGTAGATAGCTGGTGGACCCAGTGTCAGGTGCTTTCCTAACTACCCTTTTATTATTATAACCTGACCAATACAATCTCAAACATTTCCCTCTCTGGTCCTTCCATATGGCACATGGAAATCAGCATACAATTTGGTGATTTTTTTTTATCCCCATCCCTACCCCCAGACCCAGTGCATATTCCCAAGTGTTTGTTTACTTGTTCATTTATGCATTTGTTTGACAATCTGTGAGCAACCTGAGATCAGTAGCTCATCTCACTCAGCATCCTCACTGCCAGAGACATGATAAGCATCTAGCAAATGTTTGATGACAGCAAAATTATGAATCAGTCACTTATCAGTGGTGGGATCTTGGGCAGTAAATGGAAATCTCTGAGGCTCAAGTCTCCTCATCTAAAAAAGTGGGGATTAATAATAATACTTGCTTACATTAGAGTTATTTTAAGAAACAAATAAGATTGTTAGACTATTTGGCTTTTATTGCATTGTCATCATCATTATTTTTGCCATTATTATTCTCATGATGAATTTTCAACCTTTATCCAAGAAGAGAGATTGACTCAGTCCTCTCAAAGTATATGACTAAATTTGAACTTGAAAGATGGAGCCTGACTCATGAGAAGAGGATAATAATGGGCACTATGTTTTCATTGGAAAATCTGAGTTAGCAGCAAGAATCCTGTTTGTTAAAATTCAGATGCAGATAAATAATGAGTAAGGTTCAGGAATAATTGCAGAGTATCCATGGTTACAGAAAATGCTGTCAACATCCATTGTTCTCTAGGTACCTTGGGAGACATGTCACCACATTTCTATAAATAGAGTAGAAATTGATTCATTTCAACCTTGATCATGTGCAAGGCTCCAATCTTCTCAGGAATAAAGGAACTAGACTTGACGTAATGGGGGAATATGTAGTTTAATGGGTGTAATGGGCCATATGTCTGAGGAAGGTCAACAGAGCAAAGAAGAAAGAAAGTTTATGAGAGCAAATGGGGCTTCTGAGTCTCCAGCAGGCAACTCCTTGGGGGAAGAATGACCCTGAGAAGCTGAACAACCTCAAGCTACTTAAGAGTTTCTCCTGACCACTCATTCAGTTTTAAATACAAAACAAAAAGACAACTGGAAGATTTCTAATTAAACATGACAGGAAAAATGATTTTTTAGAAAGGCCATAAGGCCAGAAAGAATGAAAGAGTGGATGACAGCAAATGAGAGATGGCCACAAAATTTTAAAATCTGGAAAGCAGATGGCTAAGTGGTAAATGACTTAGCATAAACCTAAAATTCGAGTATCTACAAGGATTCCGGGTCAGATAGCAGTATCAACAGAAAAGCCAATTTGAGCTGCAGAATCCCAGGAATGCTTAGAAATTGGCAGCACCAAGTACTTCTGAAGGTTGAGTGGCAAAAGGCTAAAACATAACCATAGCTGAGGGCACGAGTACTGAACTAAAAACAGAGGAATTAGTGATATCTTCCCAACCTGTCTCCTACTTGGCTCTGAGAACACCATCAGCTGCTCACTTACTTCCCAGATAAAGAGAATGATCCCTGAGAAATACTAACATGTTTAGCATTTGGTTAGTTACAGATGCTAACATTTGGGGGTCTCCTATGAAACATTCAGGCCTCCTCTTTGTCAAGCCCCACCAATGTACAGTTTCCACTAAACTAAGCTTTTTAGTGTTTTACTCTTAGACAGACTACCAAGAATTCCTATTTAAAGAAAATTGCTAACATGACAGACAATGAATATATGGAAAAAAGGAAACCAGAGAAAACAGAAACAATGCAGAGAGCAGAAGAAAACTAAACCTCACTATAAGTAGTATCTTCAAATGATAAAAGACTGCATCATCCAAGAAACAAGAACAACATACTATACAGAAAAGAAGCAATCCAAGAAGAAATAAAGAGCTCTTGAAAATTAAAATATAACGGAAAATAAATCAATAGAGGAGTGACAAGATAAAGTTGAAGAGGGACTTCCCTGGTGGCGCAGTGGTTAAGAATCCACCTGCCAATGCAGGGCACACGGGTTCAAGCCCTGGTCCCGGAAGATCCCACATGCCGCAGAGCAACTAAGCCCATGTGCCACAACTACTGAGCCTACGTTCTAGAGCCTGCAAGCCACAACTACTGAGCCCGTGTGGCACAACTACTGCAGACTGCGTGCCTAGAGCCTGTGCTCTGCAACAAAGAGAAGCCACTGCAATGAGAAGCTCACACACTACAACAAAGAGCAGCGCCCGCTCGCCGTAAATAGAGAAAGCCCGCGCACAGCAATGAAGACCCAACGCAGCCAATAAATAAGTAAATAAAAAGATAAAGTTGAAGAAATTTTATAGAAAGTTAAATAGACAGAAAAAGAAAGAAATGGAACATACCAGAAAAAGGATAAGAAAATCAGAGGATCAATCAAGGAGGTCCAAGATTGAATTATAAGAGTTCTAGAAAGACAAGAAAATGGAGAGGAGAAAAAATAATCAAAAAAATAATTTAAATTTCCCAGAACAGAATAAGGGGCCAAGCCAGCACCACGCCCTTGCTAAGGTATTATTGTAAAATTTCAGATCACTGGGTATATGAGGAAGATTCTAAAATCTTCCAGAGAGAAAAAATAGCTCACAGATAAAAGCTAAAGAAGTAGACTAGCTAGAAGAAAATGGAGCAATGCTATCAAAATTCTTTTAAAAAATAGTTTCTATATAGAACTCTAAACACAATGATAGTATCAATATGTTTTGAGAGTAGTTTAAAAATATTTTCAGACATGTAATGTCTCAAAAACATGCAAGGTCTAAAAAACCTCAGGAAGCTACTGGAGTGCTGTGATCTTGTGATTTATAATAAGAAATATATATTTGCTCTTCCTCCAGGTCCTGTCACAGAGCTCCTAAAACCCTTGGAATTTCCTGTGTTGAGAGGGATAAAGGTGTCTTTTGTTATGTTAATGAGGAGACTTTTGCCAGTGGAGCCAACCTTGTGATTAGAGGGTTGCAACTTTCAGCCCCACCCCACCCCAACCCACCCCCACCTCTGGGAGGGGTGAAGGGCTGGAGATTGAGCTCAATCACCAGTGGCCAATGATTTAATCAGTCATGCCTAATGGAGCCTCCATTACAACCTAAAAGGACAGGGTTCAGAGAGCTTCTGGGTTGGTGAGCACGTGGAGAATGGGGAGAGAGAGCACGCTCAAAGAACATGGAAATTCAGAGAGCATGGAAGTTCCACACACCCCCTTTCCCCATGCCTTGCCCTCTACATCTCTTTCATCTGGTTGTTCCTAAATTAGATCCTTTTATAATAAACCTGTAATCTAGTAAGTAAACTGTTTCTCTAAGTTCTGTGAGCCACTCTAGCAAGTTAATCAAATACAAGGAGGGGGTCCTTGGAATCAACAATCTACTATAGTCGGTAGGTCAGAAGCCCAGGTGATACCTGGACTTGCGATTGGCCTCTGAAGTGTGTGTGTGTGGGGGGGGCGGACACCAGTCTTGCAGGACTGAACCCTTAACCTGTGGGATCTGATGGTATCTCTGGGTAGATAGTGTCAAAATTGAGTTGAATTGTAGGACACCCAGCTGGTACTGGAGAACTGCTTGGTGCTGTGGAACCACAACCCCCAACCCCACCCACTACCACTACCATTGGAATTGGTATCTGAATCATTAGATGTGCTCCACCAAAATGAGGTAGTAAACTAAGACAGAAGATAAAGGATCAAGTAAAGGAATCAAAGAGAGGAGAGATGATAATTCTCTTTCACCAGGATGAGGGTGAAGGGAACCACACAGCTAAGAAGTGAACCTAGAGAACCACTGATTCACATTGGAGAAAGAGGATGGAGGGCTCCAATAAGGATAACTCCAAACACAAAATGAAGCAGTAGATTACCACCAATGTTTGATGTACTCAAAGGGGAATGATGCTTCTGGCAGAGCGTTTGGGGATGAATTAGAGAAAGGTATATAGAAAAAAATATAGGCCCAAAATGATACAAGTATTTGGACTTCCCTGGTGGCTCAGTGGTTAAGAATCTACCTGCCAGTGCAGAGGACACAGGTTCAGTCCCTGGTCTGGGAAGATCTCACATGCAGCGGAGCAACTAAGCCCATGTGCCACAACTACTGAGCCCTTGTGCCACAACTACTGAAGCCCACACGTTTCAAGTTTGTGCTCTGCAACAAGAGAAGCCACCGCAATAGGAAGCACGCATACCACAAGGAAGAGTAGCCCCCACTCGCTGCAACTAGAGAAAGCCCGTGTGCAGCAGTGAAGACCCAACGCAGCCAAAAATAAGTAAATAAAATAAATAAATTCATGGAAAAAAATGGTACAATTATTAGCTCCAGAGAAAACAAGTTTTCCAAGAAAAGAAACGTAATAGTTGTATACTACCTTTACAATGTATACTATTTATGCATAATAGTTACAAAATCACAACATGAACACTGAATTCTGATGTAATTTTTTAAAATTTGGTATAACCGTACTGTAGGATGGGATAGGGTAAGCATGTGTGTTCTGGAACTCAGTGTGACATAGGAAGGGGAGGTAAGAGAGTTAAATCCTCAGCCTCAGTAGTAAGAAATCAATAACATTGAATTAGAAAAAATTAGAAATATCAGTGTTGATTTAAAATAAGGAGATAAATTCCAGAAAAAAATAGTTAATGCAATCAAAAGTGGTTGACTCTTAAAAGTGGGTAACAGGGATGCAGAAAGGTGGGAAAAGAGATTGTTCATTTTCTTTGAAAACCTTGTAGAACCATATGAATTTGTAGAATCATGTGATAAAAATGAATATTTTTTAAAAATTACTGCTGTACATCTTTTATTTCCCCCTCAGATCTACTCTTTGTCCTGCTCCTTTCGTTGAGTATCCTGGGAATTTGACTCATGTGGACGACACTAATAGTCTTAGTTGAATTGGCTATTCAGCAGAGGTTGGAGTGAGAGAGAAAGACATATTTTCACAACTCCAGTTGGGTGGTCCATAAAGCTCTCTCTCCTCTTGCCCTCCAGACCTAATGGCGATAATAATTCTAATGATCTATCCTCAGGTACTGCACTCTCCCTTACGATTTCCCTCCATTCTACCCACATCTTTAGAAATAGTCTCTTCATTAGAATTCTCTTTAAATTACCTAATTTGAATGTGTCATGTTCTTCCTCCCAGGACTCTGACTAACACAGAGCTTTAGCTACATCTGCATCTAGATTGACTAGAAAATAGATGATAATATTTTCTTAACTTTAATAACAATAATAATTTATTATAACAATAACAATGTAAATAACACATACACACCTTCCTTCGTTATAAATCTCTGGAATCATGGGGTTTTTTTTAGGGTAGTTACAGGTTCACAGCAAATTTGAGAAGGAACAGAGATTTCCCATATTCCCCTGCCCTCCACACATGCACAGCCTCCCCCATTTTCAACACCCCCACCCGAGTTCATCACCTGTACATTTGTGACAAGTGATGAACCTATGTTGACACATCATAATCACCCAAAGTCCACAGTTTACATTACGGTTCACTCTTGGTGTTGTATGTTCTTTGGGTTTGGACAAATGTATAATGACATGTACTCATCATTATGATATCATACTGAGTATTTTCACTGCCCTAAAAATCCTCCGTACTCTGCCTATTCATCTCTCCCTTACCCTGCCACCAACACCTAGCAGCCACTGATCTTTTTAGTCTCCATAGTTTTGCTTTTTTAAGAATGTCACATAATTGGAATCATATAGTATATAGTTCGTGTTGTTTCGAGGTCTTTTTTTCTAGTTACATACTCATAGAAAAATTAGAAAATAAAAAAATTAATCACCATAATTCCACAAGCCTGAGTCAATCGATATTGATATTTTGGTGTGGAAACCTAGAGCAAAGTAATAATTAGGCACTCCTTCAAATGGATATTCTTTAGTGATGTTCAGTGTTTATACAGAGAGGCAGTGTAGGGGAATGGCAGAGCATTAGGATGCTTGCTAGTTCCAGCCTCTCTTAATATTCCCAGTAATGCAAGTCCAGTCCCCAAATTCTATACTTCACTCAGCTCTACTCTGAGTTCACCATCTTCACCTCCAAGCAACTTTGCAAAGTGTTCCTTCCAATCATGCACAGTGCTGTGTGTAAGAGAAGTTCTGTCAGTACTCCATCTTGGCAACACTTCCGATGATGTTTTAGTGCTCCAATGATATTTTACCCACCCTACTTCTTAGCCATTGGTACCCTGGGATAATGTCCGTGCCTTTTTTTCCGCTTTGGCACCAAACTAAGCATGGTAGCAAGAGATCATTTCAACATTGTCAGCAGCAGTGAAGGCAAACTAAAACACGATCTCCACTTTTCCAGCTAAAATGTCAGCTTATTTTGTTTTACAGTCACCTCCACGAAAGTTTCTCTGTGAAGGGTTCACAAAGAGATATTAATTTTGATCCACAGCTGACGTAAGGGGGAAAAATCAGTGTTTATATATAAATACTTTTAACTTGGATGGGTGGGATGGACTATAGATTAATGAAGCTCATCAACAGAACGCCCTCACTCATCTCCCTGTGAGTTGGGGGGAAAACTTGTGTAATCGGGGAGTCAAACTCACTGCTGTTTAACTTTATACTGTTATTGCTAAAAGCACAGGAGCAATGGTGACATCTTGTGTCAGGTTAAAAACTAACAGGATCTTAATTCCTTGTGGTGTCTACTGGGAGTACTTCAGATGAGTCCCGACTAACATTCATGTTTATCTGCTCGTTTTAGCTGCTGACCAAATAATAAAACAGGGGCATTGGTTTTTCAGGTGCAGAGATTACATCTTCAGGAATGATGGGGAAAACTCCACTTGGCATTTGACTCATCTAACTGCCACCTTAAGAACAGAGCAACCAGGAGTGCCAGTCTAGTTCTTCAACTCAGCCCTTACATGTTGCCAGGATATCCTTGTAAAACACATGGGCTCTGCGCCCATCCACCATCATTCTGAAGCAGCCAGAGGAGAGCTGTGGAGCTCCGTAATTATTGCAATTAGTTATCTGACTGCTTCGAGCATTTTCTTCATTTCTTTGGCAAGCCTTTGAATGTCACATGACATGACTGGACCCTCTGGAGCCCAATAGATGTCATATCAAACACTGCTGGCAGCAGATGCCTGGGAAGCCAAATCTTTTTGTTTCGTGTGCTCTTTATGAGAGCAGTGGTTCTTAACCGTGGCCATACAAAATCACCTGGGGAGCTTATACAAATATCAGTACCTGGATCCATTCCAGACCAATGAAATTAGAATTTCTGGGAGTTGAAGGCAGACATTTTTTAAAAGCCCCCAAGGTGATATTAGCATGCAGCTCTCACCTGGCTCTCCTGCCCTGTTAAACCAGCCACCACACTGTGAAGAAGCCCATGTCACATGGAGAGGCCCTATGCATCCTTGTGTTTAAAGATCTAGGCCTTAGTGCAAATCTCTGATTATTTTCTCTTAAAAAACAGAAGACAACAACAAAAACTTCTTAGAATTATTGAGTCAGAGAGCATCCTTTAAAATATATATACCGATTACAAATCATTTAATTTTTAAATTTTCATAATTAAAAGAATTTCTTTACTTTGAAAAATTTGTTGCCAAATAACTTTCCAGGAAGGTAGGTCTTTCCTCAGAATAGTTCTCTGTTCTTGCCATCTTCAACCCCTCTCCTCCCATTCTCCCTTAAATTCACATCAGTTATGCCTTTGACCCCATCACTCCACTGAAGCTGCTCTCCATAGTTCCAAGTTCACTAGTGATCTTCACATTGTTGAATTTATGGCTAAGTCTTCTCTTACTCTGACCTAGAAGCAACGTTTTGCACAGTGTATAATCCCTTCCAGATACACACTTCTTCATTTGGTCTCCAGGATCCACCCTCTTTTGGTTTTCTCATCTCACTGGTTGGATCTTCTCAGTCTCTTTGCTGGGTTTTTCTTCCTTCCCTGTAATGCTCCAGGGCCCAATCTTGGCTCCTTTTTTTCCTTATCTGCCACTCCCTGTATGATCTCAGCCTGTCTCAAGGCTCTAAATTCTACAAAATGCCTTTAACTCCTCCAAATATATCTCCAGCCCATACTCCTATCCAAACTCCAAGCATCTACATCTGACTGTATACTCAACAAATCCATTGACAGGCATCTCAAACTCAACATTTCCAAATCTTTTCCCCCCAAACCTTCTCTACCAGCAGCCTTCCCATCTCAGGTAATGGCAGTACATGTTTCAACTGCTCAGGCAAAAAATCTTGACACATTCTCAAGTCCCCTCATTTTCTGTCATTCCATATCCAATTTGTCAAGAAATCCTGATGGCTTTACCTTAAAAATATATCCACAATCTGATCTCCTCTTAACACCTCACTGGTACCACCCTGGTCCAAGCACCTGGCCTTTTGCCTAGCTAACTATAATACTCTCCAACAGGTTTCCCTGCCTAAACTTGTCCCTGCCACACACACACTCTAGCAGTCAGAGGGATGGGAGCTTCTGTAACATGTGAGGGGGAGCAGAATACATGGCTCCCAAGTATGCCACTTTGGCATGTGAATTATTTTGTTGCAATTGATGGGATATAAGCCTCAACTGCCCAACTTGCTGTTGGGTCTCATGTCTTTGGGGCTCCCACACATATGAAATTAGAATGTTTTCCTATTAATCTGTCTTATGTCAATTAAATTGTTACACCAGCCAAAGAACCTAGAAGGGAAAATTTTTCCACCCCTACACATGTCAGATCATGTTGCTTTCTCTGCTCAAAATTCTCTGGTGACTCCCCTTTTCCTCCCACATCCACTGTCCCTTTTCCTGCTCCACATTTTTTTCTGTTGCTAGTGTCACTTCCTAACATACTCTTTGGTTTGTCTACTTATTCTGTCTTTTGTTTATTGTCTGTCTCTCCCCACCAGCATATAAGCTCCACTGGGGCAGGATCTCTATTTTCTTCACGCATCTATCCCAAGCACCTAGAAGACTACCTGGAACAATGAAGGCATTCACTGCATGTCTGTTGAATAAACAAATGAATGAATGAAGGCTATTACTCTTTATCTTGAGCCCACTGTGATCTATATGGGCATGTAGACAAGGTTTGTCTACCTGGCCCTCTGCTTCTTCATGCAAGGTGTATCATCCTCTAGTTCCTCTTCAGTTGTTCAGATACCCTCCACTCAGGACTCCTTTCTCTCACAGAGGTCTAGACTCCAAGATTAGGCCTTGTTCTTCTCCCGCCCCCATTCTGTCAGTCTCCTTCCTTCCACCTATGAATATTAGCAAGTAGCCAGCAGTCAAGCTTCCAGTTCAAGTCATTCCAGTTAAACTAATTCATGAAGGTCTTTGTGCTTTCTTGTTCCCGTCCCCAAGTCCCCTCTCTGAGAGCCCAGGCTGAGGATGAACCTAAACGTTAGCTAAATTCGCTAAATTCGCTGTATCCATTAGTTCTCTATCTTTATGTTACTCCCTAGAATATTTGTATTTCAAAGATAAACGCTCCAAGAGGGCAACGCTTACTTGTTGACCAACTCATACGGTATCCTAAGCCTCCATTATTCAAGATTTGGAACATGAAAAAAATGATTTTTGCAATAAGAAAAGACAAAGAGAGGTAGTCCTTTTGAGACAGGAGGGAGGGGGACAGGGCACAACCTTTGAAAAGAATGACATAGCCTTTGAGGATATGACAAAAACTGGTTAGAACCAATTAGGCCCAAGCTGGAGGAAGATTCGACTTCCTACACACTTTGAGCCTCATTATATGCTCATTGTAATACATTAGCATATGCTAAATGACACACCCACAGGTGCCATGACAGTTCCAAGGCTGACTATAAAGGGCCAAAAAGTGGGCAGTGGCCCAATCCCTGGAAATCCCCACCTCTTCTCCAAAATAGTTGGAACAATCTTCCCACTCATTAGCCTATGAAATTACCCAGCCCATAAAAACTAACCACCTGTAAAACCGATAGCTAGTGGGAAGCAGCCACATAGCACACGGAGATCAGCTTTGTGACCACCTAGAGGGGTGCGATAGGGAGGGTGGGAGGGAAGGAGACACAAGAGGGAAGAGATAGGGGAATATATGTATATGTATGACTGATTCACTTTGTTATAAAGCAGAAATGCTGGAGAGGGTGTGGAAAAAAGGGAACACTCTTGCACTGCTGGTGGGAATGTGAATTGGTACAGCCACTATGGAGAACAGTATGGAGGTTCCTTAAAAAACTACAAATAGAACTATCATATGACCCAGCAATCCCACTACTGGGCATATACCCTGAGAAAACCATAATTCAAAAAGAGTCATGCACCAAAATGTTCAAGGCAGCTCTATTTACAATAGCCAGGAGATGGAAACAACCTAAGTGTCCATCATCGGATGAATGGATAAAGAAGATGTGGCACATATATACAATGGAATATTACTCAGCCATAAAAAGAAACGAAACTGAGCTATTTGTAATGAGGTGGATAGACCTAGAGTCTGTCATACAGAGTGAAGTAAGTCAGAAAGAGAAAGACAAATACCGTATGCTAACACATATATATGGAATTTAAGAAAAAAAAATGTCATGAAGAACCTAGGGGTAAAACAGGAATAAAGACACAGACCTACTTGAGAATGGACTTGAGGATATGGGGAGGAGGAAGGGTAAGCTGTGACAAAGCGAAAGAGAGGCATGGACATATATACACTACCAAATGTAAGGTAGATAGCTAGTGGGAAGCAGCCGCATAGCACAGGGAGATCAGCTCGGTGCTTTGTGACCGCCTGGAGGGGTGGGATAGGGAGGGTGGGAGGGAGGGAGATGCAAGAGGGAAGGGATGTGGGAACAGATGTATATGTATGACTGATTCACTTTGTTATAAAGCAGAAACTAATAAAAAATAAATTTAAAAAAAAGATCACACTTACTTCCTTAGTACTTCTTAAAAAAAGAAAAGAGAACCTAATTATAATGTATTTATTTGGATCAACTATTAAACATTCCCCCCCCAAAAAAAATAAAAAAAATAAATGCTTTATGCAATGGCTTTAACATTAATTAACTAATTAACATTAATTCACATTAAATAACTTAAATTTTTCTTCAGAGGAAAATGCATAATCTCCTTAATTATTAGAAATCGTGATGGGTATTTGTTTCTTTGCCAGTCAAACAAAGCACAAAGGAATCTTATGCTACTAATGAACGGACTGTTAAAATAACCCACGAGATAGGCTTGGGAAGAAAAAGCTGATATCCTAAGCAAAGCCAAAACATTATATTACCATCAAGTCAGCAAAGGACCTCGCTATTCCTCTGTTCTGAGCCAGAACCATCCACAAAAGGATTAGAAATGGCACAAACCCAAACTGACCTCTTTCTATTCCATCTGTGTCATTTTTTTAGGCTAAGATCACAAGTCCCATTGGTCAGGCTGTGAGCCTCCTCTGTTCTTTGTTTTATAATGTGATGATTGGGCCTTTCACACGTCTTATCTGACATAATCAGTGAGCCATCACATGAGGAAAGCATTGTGATCTCCACCTTTTGGAGGAGGAAATGGGGATTGGGAGAATACAGTAATTTGCACAAGACTACCCCTGCTACAAGTGCTGATGCCAGTATTTTAAAACCCAAATCTGTCTGCCTCTTGAGCTTATTTTATTTTCACTGTGACAAAATGTCTTGGATCATAAGTTTTGTGAAATTGAAATAAATATCTTTCTAGTTCTGGTGTCAGAAGGGAAGGGACTCTTCTCTGTTCAGACAAGAACCAAGAGAGGACTTAACTGGTTCTTGAAGTTAACAGCAGTGGAAATAAGCATCAGTGACAACAGAGCATGGGCAAATCATTTATTTTTTTTTCTGCATCTAAGTTTCTTTAGGTGATAAGTGGGAATAATAAAATAGAAAAAGCTCAAAGGAACACTATACAAATCAATCTAGTGTTTATGACAATTTGACAAAAGAACACTAAAAATTCTTATTATTATATTTCTCATCTATGTTAACAAGTCTATTATTAAAAAATAAAACACCTGGAAACAATAAACAACCAAAATGTTCATAGATAGTACTATGGATAAATGAACTGTGGTATGTTCACCAAATGGAATATAGGAACAGTAGTAAAAATGAATGAACTTCAACTACAGACAACAACATGGATGAAATGATGAATGTTAAAAACTTGAGAGAAAAAACACTACATATGTTATGATGCCATTTTGATACAGCTCAAAAACAAGCAAAACTAAACAAATTGTTTAGGAATGCATCTATATATGGTAAAAGTGTTTTGTTTTTAATGAATGGGAATGCAAAATTCAGAAGAGCAGTTATTTTTGCAGGAGAAGTAGAAATCAATGGAGGAGAGCCCAGATATTAATGTTCTAGGCCCTGTGTGTCTATATTTTAATATTTGTCACAACTTACATATATATTATATATTATATTATTATTTTTGCATACATAAAATATTATGTAATAAGAATTTAAGATAAAAATATATTTTCTGTCATAATATTTTGAAACTAATTGTTTTTAAAATTTTTTTTTTAATTTATTTTTGGCTGTGTTGGGTCTTAGTTGCTGCGCCTGGGCTTTTCTCTGGTTGCAGCGAGCGGGGGCTACTCTTCTTTGCAGTGTGCGGGCTTCTCATTGCGGTGGCTTCTCTTGTTGCAGAGCACAAGGCTAGAGGCACGCAGGCTCTAGGCACGCAGGCTTCAGTAGTTGTGGCACACGGGCTCAGTAGTTGTGGCTCGCGGGCTCTAGAGTGCAGGCTCAGTAGTTCTGGCACACAGGCTTAGTTGCTCTGCGGCATGTGGGATCTTCCCGGACCAGGGCTCGAACCCGTGTCCCCTGCTGATTCTTAACCACTGCGCCACCAGGGAAGCCCTGAAATTAATTCTTAAAAGATCTTAAGACCAATCTAGTTTCCTTGAAAAGTTAAGAATTTGTAAAAATTGAGAAATAGGGATCAAGTGAAGTCTGAATTCTGGTCCAAAGGACTCACAATGCATTTCTCTAGCTAGCCTTTGGAGAAGCCCTTATCAGCTGATGCAGCAGTTTCCTGAAACACAGGATCATCCTTCCAACCCAACTGCAAACATCTTAGAATTACTGAACTGGCTCATGTTAGCCGGCCAGCTCCCTTCCACCAGATAAGACCATTTGACATATTATGCAACCACTTTGAGAGTTTATCTTATTCACCACAACAACTCTTCAGTCTGACACACTTGGCAGTCATTTTTTCAAAGACTGGGAAAATAATGACCGTTATCAGCAACTTCCCATCATTCTTTGTGTCCTTGATGCTACAAGGAAAGAGTTCATGAGAGAACTCAGAAGTATTGGAAAAGCCTTTTGGGGCCTGGATTTATAAGGTGGTTTTCCTTCTGCACTTTTTGGTCTGTTTCTAAGGAGAAATAAAATGACTTGGTTTTTAACCCTTCTTATCCTCTTGTCTGTCTTACAGGACATGGAGAAAGTGGAGAGGAGTGGCGGGGGTGCGGGAGTGGGGAGGAGGAAGGAGAAGTGGAGAGGGAGGAAGGGAAGGAAGAGGAGAGCATGTGACAGGGGAGGGGACGTGGGGAGGAGGAGAGGGAGGGGAGGGAGAGAGGAGAAAGTGACTTAGTCTGAGAAACCACATCTTCACATGCTATGCTAGATTATTTCCACATGGGTCATCTCATTTACTTCTCCTGACAACCTTGTGAGGTAAGCCAGGAAACTTGAAACTCAGTAAAGAGAGAAGTCTTAAAGTGACAAAGCCAATAAGTGATGGGATTTAACTCCAGATCTTTCTGACTCTGAAGCCAAACTCCTTCTAAGTGCCCACCTCTGGGAACTGGAATTTCAGAACAAGGAGAAGCACCAGGGGGCAGAGGCTTGGAGCACAGCAATAAGATGGGAACCCCAAATAAGTGCACATCAAAAATTTCATCTCACTAAAAAGAAGAATATTTGATCATTCTTGGACTAGTCTTGCTAGCAATTTCATTGAACACAAGGTAGACAAAAAAATGGGACAGACAATTCTTAACAGCTGAGAACTGGTTAAACAGAAGTATGAAGAACCTTTGAAGAAAGAGATAGCATTATCTAAAAATCCAAAAGGCGAGGAAGGTAAAACTGGATGTAGACTTTAAAGAAACACATTTCTACTGATTCACAGAAAAGACAGAATCACAGAAGAGATAGTATCAGGGGACTCAAATTCAAGCTAGAAGCTCTAAAAATAGAGTTCTAGCTATGTAATAAGAATACTGTAATACCACAAGTCTAAAGTGAAGAAAGAATTAAAGAAACAAATTTTGCTATGAGCTCAGATGTTTAAAAGGTTAAGAAATGGCCACACAACCTCTTCCAATTCACTGCGACTCCAGCGAGGATTTCGGGCATCGAGAACAAAGTGAAGGTAGCACAGGCCTTGCAGTCAAAGTTCCAAATTGGAGGGCTGAAGGGCTCTCCTGGTTCTCTCTTGTGCTCCCCACCAGAGTGCCTCAGTCATAGTTTGAGAGATCCCCATGGCAGTTATGAAAAGGTCCAGCAGAAAGAAATGGGAGACGGCAGCTCAGTGGTCACCGGTGTCTAGGTCTTAAGTCAAAAGAGAAAAGGGAATTCTTGACTTTTCTACATGATCCAACTCAGGTAAGCAGTTAGGGATGCAGAATATGCTAGGGAAAGGACTATGCTTTTACCATCCAGGGTCCTGCTACAAAACAGATGGCAGGGGAGCAGAACAGGCTACCCCACAATGTGGCACTTTGGCGTGTGAACTGTTTTGAGCTGGAGGCAATCAAGACCCAGCAGATTCAAGAAAAACTTTTACCTCTCCCTTAACTACCTGAAAGAATTTAAATAGGGGGCCTGGCCCAGAAAGAGAGCTACTACCAGAGATAACATTTTATCTGAATGACCTATCTGTATAGCAGGGCAAACATCTGCCCTTCTTATCATCCTGTGAATTACACCCCTCCCCTTTCAACGTTTTTTAGCTTGCGGGATCTTAGTTCCCTGATCAGGGATTGAACACGGGTCCTCCACAGTGAAAGCACGGAGTCTTAACCATTGGACTGCCAGGGAATTCCCGGCCCCCCTCCCCTTTGAAGCCTCAGGCTCTTATCCCATTCCTTAGCTTGGGATGGGCTATAAGCCTCAATTGCCTGACTTACCCTTGGGTCTCATTTTTTTTATGGTGCTCCCTTACGTACAAAATTAAATTTGTTTTTCTCCTGTTAATCTGTCATGTGTCAATTTGATTCTTAGACCAGCCAAAGAACCTAGAAGGGAAGAAAGGAAAAATTTTCCATCCCTACAGCCACAGGGTAAGTGAGAGGGTTTAATGAAGAACTCTCTAGGGCAAGGTTAAGGTAAACCAAAAAGAAATGGTGCAGTGTCATGGGGTGAGCAACTCCCTGAAAACTGAGCTCTGGGAGAAGGGCGCCCAGGCACAAAAGCCATCATCAATGCAAGAAGGTAGCTAATGACAATCCATAAGGAGGGAAGGCATGAGTCAGAATGTATCACCCAGCTCTCTCTACTACCCTCCTCCAACGTCCTGCTTGTGCTTCCCATTGCCAGAGGGTAAATGAGCCCAGTGATGAGGGCCACAGAGCAAGGCAAAGAAGCATGGGGAGTAAACCCAGAGGGGCAAACAGAGTAGCCACCGCAATCATTCAAAACTTATGAGTATATGCAAAGATTTAGCTACAAGGAAATTCATCACAGCGTTTGTAAAAGCAAAAATATGGAAATGACCTAAATATTACATAGAGAAAATAATTATGTTACCCACATGAGGGCAGAGACAATCTTGCCTATTTCTGTATATAAAGTGCAGCAATTGGAATAATGCCTTGCATAGAAAATATTCCTTAAACATTAAAAATGCTAGTGTAGGGGTATATTTATGGACATGGAAAGATGTTCATAATTCAATGTTAAAAAACAGGTTACAAAATAATGTGGTAATGATCCCATTTTGTTTGATAGCTAGCTACATAGATAGATACGGGATGCAGGTTTGGAAAAACATACAAGGAGATGGTTATAATAATTAACGATGCTCTGAGGGAGGTTGTGTTTTGTTTTGTTTGATTTGTTTTTATGCTTCATTTTCTGATATTCCTGTAATGAATACAAATTGCTTTTATAAGAAGAAAATACAGCTTTTTTCAGTTTTATTTATAAAACAATGTTCATTTTCCTGGTGTTTTCCTTTCTCTTCCCTGTGTCATCTCTTGCTCCATAACCTTGAGAGTGGCAGCAGATGGCTGGGCAGGCATGTAGATCGAGGGGAAGGGAGGGAATCCCACCATATGGGAGTCATGACTCACAGCTTTCCCAGCTTGTGGAGCACCAAGGACCAAAATACAGAAGAGTGGTAGGGGCCTAGGAAAACCTCCTGTTCCCAAGGCTTAAACCCTAGGAAGCTGAGAATTATAGTACATGCTGAAGATAACTAAAAAGTATTTTTAAGCTGCATTGGAAGCAAGATGAACAAGCTGGGAAGAGCATCACTGCTAAGGAAAGATGTCACATTACCAGATAGCAGGGAGAAGAAGCAGTCAACTCCAATTTTGCTTTCATGTCAACCATAAATAAGGCTTTCTTCTCCTTTTCTCTTTCTTGGCCACCGTCATCATCACCGTCACCATCAACACCCCCATTATTCTTGTAACCTCCTCCAAAATCACTACCATTATCATCGTCCCCATTCCAGATAGTAAACTTCCTAAGAGCAGTAAAATATGCCTTATGCTTATATATACACTGGAACATTTAGCACATGATTCTACATAGGATAGACACAAATTGAATTGACAAGGATGAAGGCACTCTTATCAAGTAAGCAGAAAACGTGACGCTGGTAGGAAGAGTTGATATACTGCATGAAAATTTTATAAACTTTAGTGAGCCAGTATCGCAAAGGGCCAGACTTTTTAAACACGTACGCTCCCCCCAGTATATTTACATGTGTTTAGTTATAAACTTTATACATGGTCTACCTTATTAACTATTTACATATAAAATAAAAATTTTAATGAAACCGGTAATATTTGTTTTCCACATCCCAATGGATCATTTTGGGGTTTACACACCCCTCATGGGAGACCACTGTCAGACAACAGAATCAGAATCAAAAGTTTCTGAAGCAAATCTATGATGGTGGCTGTAACCAATAACAGGAGATTAAATATAGATGAAGGTCAAATGTTGCATTTGAATTCCCAAATTGAGCCCAAGTTGAGGAATTTAATATGCAAGTACACTCTTGTAATACTAAGACATCACCACCAGATGACTTCTGGGTTTAGTAATTGAAGATGGGTGGACTGAGCAATAAGCAGCATTTAAAGAAAAGCCAACCTCGACAATTAATCAAATGCACCAGATGGTGCCCCACTCTTGCTACTATCACTATTTAACATTGCTGTATTAAATTAGTGTGTTTTCTTCCTAGGGATTTCTTGAAACAAAATAAGGTTTCAGAGGATAGGAGCAATATGTGCCTGCTTCCATCACTTTTGGAAACTGCTTTGATACCAAGGCAACCAGAAATTCTCATTTACCTGGGAGAGCCCTGCTTTTCATCCCTTTGGGACCAGCATCCCAGCTCTGGGTTGCTGGTTACTAACTGCAGCAGGAGGGGAGAAAGGAGGAGTCATCCTTACTAGTTCATCAGCGAGCGTGGTTTCCTTGAACAACTCCACCCAAATCTGAATGCTTATGTCATAACTTCAGGTCAAGTTATGGAAACTCTGTAGAAACTGCCACCCCCAAAAAGTGGGGTTGGGGCAACCAGAGTGTGTTCTGGGTAGAATAACCTTTGGGCCACAGTGGCTTTGTAGGAGGTTATGGTAGGACAGAGTAGAGAGAACAAAGGCTTTGGAGTCAGACAGATCTGGGATGGAATCCATCCACACCGCCTGTGTGACAATGGGCAAGCTACTGAACTTCTTTGTCACAAAAGGCAGTTAGTAAAATGCTGTAAGATTTTCTTTTTTTTTTTCTTCTTTTTTTTTTTTTTTTTTGCGGTACGCGGGCCTCTCACTGTTGTGGCCTCTCCCGTCGCGGAGCACAGGCTCCGGATGCACAGGCTCAGCGGCCATGGCTCACGGGCCCAGCCGCTCCGCGGCATATGGGATCCTCCCAGACCGGGGCACGAACCCGTATCCCCTGCATCGGCAGGCGGACTCTCAACCACTGTGCCACCAGGGAGGCCCTGTAAGATTTTCTAGGCTTATTGTGAGCACTGGAAAGAATATTTATAGAGCATCAGGCACAGGATCCAAGCTCTCCATTCACTCAGCCATGCCTGTGGATGTGAATACCTGAGGCACTTATTAAAAATACAGGTATTTCTCCCCTAGAGTTTCAGATGTCACAAGCCCAGAGTGAACAAAGGATAAACCAGGGTGAATATTCCATAATTCCCTGCCTCTAGAGGAAACTTGATGTTTTAAGAAGTCCCCCTCATCCCCCAGGTAATTATTATTGTCAAACAAGCTTAGGAATCCCCTCACCAACAGTTATTTACCATTGTTGTGCCCACTGCTGTGTCGCTGCTATTTTGTTCCTTCCTGCCACCCCGCAGCACTACTCCAGTGCGCCGCCGTTATGGACTCTGCCTACTTTCTCCCACCAAGGAAAATTCCCTGCATTTTCTACTCCACTTCCCTCCTCCCACCCTCACTCCTCAGTCAACCTACTCTCTGCCATCTGTCGAGTTGGAAAGGTCTGAGTGGATGGATTCACGTGAAGGCTTTGAACTGAAAATGACTTACTTAGTTACGCAGGCTAGGGAGTTTTTCATAATAAGTGGCTTAAACTCGAGAGATTCATCCTAAACAATAGCAGTACTGGCCCGGTGGCAGACGTTTTGAGAAGAAGGATCTCTCAATTCCTGCCATGGCCTACTTGCTGATTCATCTGCATGTATGTAAGAATCACTGGAGAGCTCGTTAAAATGCAGATTCTGTTATTAGATACTGGATCTAAGGTGGGGCCCCACACTCTGCATTTCTAACAAGGTCCTGGGTAAGCCGATGCTGCTGGTCTAAGGACATTCTGAATGTCAAGGGGTGGGTAATGGTGAAGAAAAGACCTACATCCCCAAAGGCTTGGAAATATACCAACATCTAGTGACTAATGTGATCATGAACGTCTAGAGTCTCTTAACTTAGGGAAGCACCAAGAGATAGGCCTGTTACCGCTACACACACACAACCCACAAACACCAAGTCAGAACTTTTCAATACCTTCAACAACTTAAAAATCATTACTTTCCACGAGGGAACATTTCCACAGAGAAATGACAACTAAGAGCTCCAAAGTTTATCATAAAAGCATTTTATGCAGTTATTTTATGGGCTTCCCTGGTGGCGCAGTGGTTGAGAGTCCTCCTGCCGATGCAGGGGACACGGGTTCGTGCCCCGGTCCAGGGGGATCCCACATGATGCGGAGCGGCTGGGCCCGTGAGCCATGGCCGCTGAGCCTGCGTGTCCGGAGCCTGTGCTCCGCGACGGGAGAGGCCACAACAGTGGGAGGCCCGCATACCGCAAAAAAAAAAAAAAAAGCATTTTATGCAGTTATTTTAAAAATTACATCTCAACATTCGTAAAAGGTAAGTAGAGGTAAATGTGCTTGTTTTACACATGACAGACAATACAAGAACACCAAGATGACTGTTGACAGAGCCAGCCCTCCTGGAATGAAGAAATTTCCATTCACTTGTGTGGCACAGTCAGCTCCACAAACGTAAAAGGTTTCGAACATGTTCAACTGGCTTCTGCTGTTAACTTCCTGGAGGAAGTTAAAGCACAATGTGAAACAATAAAATACTGAATGTGAGAGCTGGGGACAATGGAGCACAGTCCTGGTGTTCTGGAATTTGAGCAGTAACCCATTTGTAAACCTGGAAGGTTTCTGCAAAGCGGCCACAGGCTGATCTAAAAGGTCACACGGTGCAAACTCCTTAATTGCGATTGTCTTTCGAGAAGACAAGCTCCACCTTGGGTGTGTGAGTGATGCTTCTAGGGACACTGACATCCATGGTTACAAACATATCATTTGACTCTAAAGCTCCATACATTATCTTTTTTAAAAAATTAATTAATTAATTGATTGATTTTTGGCTGCGTTGGGTCTTGCTGCTGCGCACGGGCTTTCTCTAGTTGCGGCGAGCAGGGACTACTCTTCGTTGCAGTACGCGGGCTTCTCTTGTTGCGGAGCACGGGCTCTAGGCGCACGGGCTTCAGTAGTTGTGGCGTGTGGGCTCAGTAGTTGTGGCTCACGGGCTCTAGAGCGCAGGCTCAGTAGTTGTAGCGCACGCGCTTAGTTGCTCCTTGGCATGTGGGATCTTCCCGGACCAGGGCTCAAACCCATGTCCCCTGCATTGGCAAGCAGATTCTTAACCACTGCGCCACCAGGGAAGTCCCCATACATTATCTTGAAAAGCCAGCTTTGGCACTTGCACAGATCCAAAGCCTCTTCCTAGGGCAGCTGGAACTTTCTAGATCAACATGACAATGTTGGTTTACAACCTGTTTAAAACGGCCACCACTCACAAGAGGACCCCAGCTATGCCCCTGATCTGGAGCCCGTATTGCCCCTTCCCCAGAAAGCTTTCCTCCTCTCCCCGGAAACCTGGAGTTTTAGCCTGCAGCTGCTGAGCTACCAGGTGGAAAAAAACAACATCAAGCAATGTCAGGCAGAAATTTTTACTGTGTCTGCAGTTCTGGTGGTACTGGTGGGAAGATAATATTATGTCAACCTTACACAGGGATAATCTTCTTTGTACACTCCCACTCATTAGATTTTAACCTCTAGTGACTTTCTGAACTACAAAAGACAAAGGAGGAGTAGCATCTTTGCTGTTTAGGTTGGGACAAAATGGGATAATTGTGTAGTTTAGCTCTGGTACTAAATGCATCACTCAGATTTATTTTTCTTTTGTGTTTTAGTTTTTGGTTGACCTGTAACACACATACAGATAAGTGCACAAATCATTATGTATGAACAGCTCAGCAAGTATTCACAAACGGATCACATCCTTTGAATCAGCACCCAAACAGGAACTGGAGCACTGGAGCATCCCAGAAGTCCCCTTTGTGCCCTCTTTCAGTCACTATATCCTCCCCCTCCCCAGGAATGGCTATCCTGACTTTTAATACTCTATAGTTTGGTGTATTTTCGAACTTTAAATAAAATTCTAAAAACTGACTTATTTTTGAAACATGAAATTAAAAGGTAATAATATTAATACCAAATTTGTTTAAGTTGGTTGTTTTCATGGTAATTTGAGAGTCCGAAAATTAAAGTGTCTCTTTTAGTCCAATCCAATTGCTATGGACTGGACTGTATCCCCCCCCCAAATTCATATGTTGAAGTCCTAACAACCAAAATGACTGTATTTATAGATAGGGCTTTTAGAAGATAATTACGGTTAAATGAGGTCATAAGGGTAGAGCTCTGTATAGGACTGTGGCCTTATAAGAAGGGGAAGATCTCTTTCCCTCTCCCCTGTTAGAATACAGCAAGAAAACTACAGAAGGCTACCATCAACAAGCCAGGAAGAGAGGGCTCACAAGGATCCGAATCACCTGGCACCTTGATCTTGGACTTCCCACCCTCCAGAACTGTGAGAAATTAATTATTATTGTTTAAGCCACCCAGTCCGTGGTGTTTTGTTATGGCAGTCTGACCTAATACATCCATTTTCCTAAAAATGTATTTCACTTTTTTGAGTAGTAAGTTTATCACTGAAGACCAGCCTCTACATTTCAAATTAATGCACTGTTGTTTTTTTTTTTTAGTTTTAAGAGAAGTTGGCGCACAAAATTAAATTGCTACTGCCCAGTAAGAAAACAAGGTTTACTAGATAAACATAAGGAGATCTATACGCTAAGTGCTGGGGTGCAAAGACAAAAAGGCAAGATCTCTCTTATCTAGGAAATTCACACTTTATTTGGGAAGGTCAATCATTCCAAGCCAACGGCAGATATTAATGGCATCGCTGACATAGGTTTAGGTGCCCTGACTTCGAAGTAATGTAATAAAACCCTGTCCTTGCCACCACCTTTGAAACCAGGGTGGTAGCTGCAGTGCCTCACACTAAAAGTAGACATCCAACACATGTTGTTGATTAAAGAGGTGGCTGGAGGATTCTGAAGTGTAGCTGGAGCAAGAGAGGTGCCAAGAGGTGGCTCTCTTTAATTAACACTCTGTTGGGAAGAATCAGGCTCCCGGTGGAATCATCCATAGTACCCAAAGGGAGTGCAGTGATCCTATTTGCAAGCCAGTGTGACGAGAAGTGTTTCCACTGAGTCATATTTTCAAAAGCCATCGTTTTCCCCTCCTGTAAACAAATGCCAATTAATGTGTAGGATGTGACTTTCTTAGAGTCAAATAAAAGTAACACAGCAACCAGGTGGTATGCAATGTGCCACTTGTGCTTTTTATTTACAAACCTATTGCACGCCACTTGTGTCGTCAAAGAAACAAGAAATAATTAGAAAGGTAGACTAATAGGGAAAATAAGATGTTTGTGATATCTGGGTCCTCCTCATAGCTCAAAAGGCACTGTTTGTTATACTGCATCCAAATATAAAACAAATGATCTGTCTCCAACATAAACTATTTAGACTGAACACCAGCCAAATGAAAGCAGCTGCCACTAGATTAAAAAGTCATTTTCTCAGCCAACTCAGATTAAAAAAGAAATATTTTATGAACATATTTCTTCAACTCAAGCAGATTTTTATTATTCTGTGTTTCAGCTGCACATAAAAATAAAAACAGCATCTCCTGGCATGACCATTTGTCAGAAATTTAATTTCAGATAAACAGATGGTGCTAAACTAAAAATATTAGTAGGGTATCATCTGTAAAATTCAAATCATTTTAGTATGTGTTGTCTTTAGTCTTTTTTTTAAACAAAGAAGTTTCTTTTTCTAAATTGATCACACCAAAATATAGCCCATATTCATTTTCAAGGATCTTGAACAAGGGTCTCTTATGTCCCCATCTCTAGGGGCTCTTGACAAGAAATAAACTTAGAATATACTGTTCCTTCTTCACTTCACGGCCTGGAGATAAATCTGGATAAAATTTTAAGGGCTACAAATTGAAGTTAGAATTCTCTTTACTGGTTGATTTACTTGCTATTCAGGACTTGGGCACATTTTGTGCAGCTGGGGGTCCAAGTTCTACACGACCAATGTCAGTGAAATGAAAGGAAACAGATAAAGGAGAAAAGGACTGGCACAGCAAATAGCTGAAAGATGACTTTCCCAACTTCCATTAGTTATTAAAACAAAAAATTAAAACAGTCCCTCCAACCGCTCAGTGAAAGTTCTACCCCAGGACCAATAGGCACAGCAACTCTGGGGACCAACTAAAGCTCTCACTGATTCGAAGCATAGATTGGATTAGAGTGCATTTCATTACATACAGTCTTACCGCACAGCATATATCAGGTCGAACCGCGTGAAACTGCCAATATTCAACCAGTTTTGACCAACATATATTTCACCCTAATATGGAGACTGCTTCCAAAGACCACTTCATTTCTAACCCTACCCACAGTACAAATCAAGAACATTATTCAATATGTACCAAATCGTATAGGAGGTGCTTGGCCATTTTTGGCTGCTTCCTTGTCCTTAGAAACCGATTCTTTTCCTCACTGGTCTAATCATATCTAATTCTCTAACACAACAGAGCTTTTTCACCAAGGCTGTGGACACCTTTGGAGTTTGTGCATAGCCTTCAGGGGGTCAGTGAAAACTTAGATATCGTATACATAAGTGCGTGTGTATTTTGGAGTCGGGATTGGGCAAGAGAAGTCAGTCCACAATATTTACCAGCTTTAAGAGAAATGAGTTGGTCAAAATTGTTCGGTAGCTGCTCAAAAATCCTGCCTTGTCCCTGAAAACGCTAGCTTATGTTGATCTCACTCTGGAAGCAGTTCTGAAAGACTTAATGTACTTAAACATAAATTGGCTCACATGCTACTTGCTGGTTTGAGAAATAAATGTCTTCTCTTACAGATCAGATAGAAAGTTCCAAGAGGCGTAGTTCTTTTATGCCTCTTGTATCTCCCCTTAGTTTCTAGCACAAGGGTTTAATCTTACAGCTTAATTAAGGTTTTTTGTTAACAAGTAACATGTATCATTGCTCCTTAAAATTATTAAAAAATTGAGTTTTCTAGTGAAAATTCATCTACCATCACATACTTCTACATTTCTATAGTCTACATTTGGACCTGCTTATTGTTCACAGGAATTATTTTATTTGTAAAAATAACAATAAAAATATATAAAAAATCATTATTCAAAAAACATAATTAAGAGTGCAAATCTGATATCAAAAGTCGATTGCAATACATGGTGAAGTATGTAAAAATTTGAGTCTACTCCTGCTGCCACCAGCATCCATAATTATGAGTTAGCTGGTTCAGATAAATAAACGGCTTTGATATTGTTTTTCTGAGAAACAGAAGGCCAAGCCCTATTTGGAAATACATTGGTAGCCTTAAAAGGATTTAAAATACATATATATATATATAATTTTCCTGGATTTATACTACGTTAGATGAGTGACCCTTTAAGGCAAGTTTTCTCAACCTTGGTACTACTGGCATTTTGGACCAGATACTTGTTTGTGGTGGGGCTGTCCTGTGCACTGTAGGGTATTTAACAGCATCCCTGGCCTCTACCCATGAAATGCCAGTGGTAAGCCCTCCTCCAGTTAGGACGACAGAATATATCTCCACTTACTGCTAAATGTTGGGAGGGGGCAAAATCATCCCCAGTTAGGACTTCAGAAGATTTCCTTAAGGTTTTTACTCAGTAGCCAACCTATCCCATGTGTTACTCCTTACCTAATGAAGAGGAGGGCCTCGCTAGAAATAATAAGGTTTTTCCTCAAAGGTTTTGGGTTAGGGTTGCCGGATTTAGCAATGAAAAATAGAAGATGCCCAGTTAAATCTGAATTTCGGATAACAACGAATAATTTTTTAGTATAAATATGTCCCAAATATTGTGTAGTGTTTCATCTGGCAACCTTATTCCCAGTGAAGTACTGATATAAATAAATGACTATAAATTGCTAGCTCCTGACAGGGGAAAAACAGTATTAAATAGTTACTGTGACTCTTTTCTACTCCAATGCTGAATTGAAGTGATGGGAACTAGGTTGTGTTGCAAATAAGTCGTTTAGTTGTTGTTTTTGTTGTTGTTGTCGTTGTCCTTTAAAAAAATATATAACATACTTCACAGCGAGTGACAGTGAAAACAGCACATACTTTGGAACCAGGCAGCTTTGAGTTGGAACTTGACAATGTCATTTTTGAAGGTGTGACCTTCGACAAGTTAACTTCTGAGTCTCCACTTCCTCTTTTAGGAAAAAAAAAAGTCCGGGGTGGGTAAGGGGATTATAATTCTGTTACTGAGTAGTTGTGTGAGTGTATGATGAAGTGAGGTAGCTTTTTAAAGATGAAGTGAATATACAGAATGTTGCTGGCACTGGGCACTCCCTGGATGTGTGGGGCTGATGACCTAGGACTCTAGGACGCTGTGGACAGGATGTTCTTCTGGTGCTGCACCTACCCCAGATGTAACCGCATAGGCTCCAGGCAGCACCTGCCCAGGGCAAAAGAGGAAGCCGAGGTTGCCCCTCATAGCCACCCATCACACCTGACCAATAACAGCTCAACGACCCACTGGGGCGGCTGGGGGGGAGGGGGGTCCCGTGAATAGGGCCAGGAGCAACACTGAGCAGACAGGTGTGCAAAACCGAGAAAAAGAGAACCACAGCCTGACATTTGTAGGGCTATGGTGTTCAACTCCTAAAATGCTCTTCTCAAAAGAGCTTTTCACTCAAATTTTCCCCCTTGCAGTTGGTCTGACAATGTAGAAAATATATTGAGCTTTTTTTTTTTTTTAAAGATACTTCCTTATATCTCTATTTCTTCACCTGCAAAAGGAAGGGGTGGGGCAAGTGAACTCTAACATTCATTCCAAGTTTGAAAAATTACGCGATTCCTCCCTTCAAAGGCCCAGGTGAAGTCTCGGCTCCTCCTGAAGGGTTCTGCTCTGAAAATACTGCCAGCACTAACCTCTGTCCCTTAGCTTTTACTGTCTCTACCATCCATTAAAGCAAACAATCTATCACAAGCTACTTCATATTTTAAAAGATTATATTACCTATATAATGTATACAGAATAATAAAACAAATATCTATGTATCCACTGCTCAATCTAAGAAATAATGTTACCAGTGTTTTCAAGGCTCCATCTGCATCCCTTTCACTCCCAGCAGTAACCACTACCTTGAATTTTGTTAATTATGTATCCCCTTTTTACTACTCCCTTGCTTTTCCTAATAATATTACAATATATATATCTATCCCTAAAGAATATTTGTTTAGAGTTGCTTGCTTCTGAATGTTTTATCTGTGTTTTCATACTTTATATTCTATATTTGTGACTTCTTTTACTCACTGGTATATTTGTGAGACAGCCATGTTGATGGGTGAAATTGTAGTTCAACCATGATCACTGCTCTACCATATTCTATTCTGTGAATATATTACCATTTACTTATTCATTATTCTGTCAGTGGACTATTGGGTTGTTTTCAGTTTGCTGCTGTTTTTTTTTTTTTTTTTTTTTTTTGCGGTACGCGGGTCTCTCACTGTTGTGGCCTCTCCCGTTGCGGAGCACAGGCTCCGGACGCGCAGGCTCAGCAGCCATGGCTCACGGGCCCATCCGCTCCGCGGCATGTGGGATCCTCCCAGACCGGGGCACGAACCCGTGTCCCCTGCCTCGGCAGGCGGACTCCCAACCACTGCGCCACCAGGAAAGCCCTGCTGCTGTTTTGAATAATGCTGTGGTGGCCATTTTTTTCATGTTTCTTGGTGCACACAGACCAGGGTTTCTTTAGAGTATAGCAATAAGGCCATGGGGTAGGTGCATCTTCTCTTTTCTAGATGATGCCAAACTGTTTTCCAAAGGGGTTTACCAAGTCACATCCTCACCAGCAGCCTATCAGTTCTCCTTGCTGCATGTCTTCCACACTGGGTATTGTGAGAGCAAAAAAAATTATTTTCTCTGCTTACAGCGGGCAAAGAAACCATTCTCCCACCCACCCCTTTTCTTAGAGTACTTCGGAAAACTTAGGGACAAAGTGAATCTGAGCCCTTACTCTAACCTTTCGAACAGAGATAAATCTCTCTAGGGATTAATCCGAGTCTCCAGTTTTTACAACAGAGTTATCTCCAAGGCCAGGACCACACAGTCTCTAGAGGTGTAAATAGATGTACCTCCGGAATTAGCTAAGGGCTGTCTTGAGGGGTGGGTAGGAGACTTTCAGAAGGCACAGTCCTTTGTCTCTCTGGGAGATAAGAGAAGTCATTGTTCTTTCTTCTGGTGTGCTCTATAAATTACATGAGATTTTGTCCTAACTTGAAGTCTCTTGCCTGGACCACCTGTGTCATGTGTTTTCTCTCTTCTATACTGGTACGGAGAGGGTCTTGCTGGCAGGATTGTTTTGTTTCTCCAACATATTATTCTTCCATCCATTATTAAAATAATTTAAAAATTTTTGGAATAAGTTTAGATTTGCAGAAAAATTATAAAGATAGCATAGAGAGTTCCCATGCACCCCTGATTTCCACTCATTGGAAATTTTTATTTAGTTTAATATCTAGTATCTTGTATTGCTTGCATATCATGTATATTATACATATATTATATTATATATTTGCTTATATGTATTTTTGTCTCTATAAGGTTCTGGGCAAGGTGTTGCTCTATGTTTCAGTACTTACTATAAGACCTTAGCTATGAGAAGAAAGGCCCTAGCTGAATTTGAAGGCAGAGGTGGGAGAGGGCCAAATTGTTCCCCTAAGAAAACGAAAGGAACTTCCAATATTTGTCTCCTGAGAGGAACAAAGCAGAGAAGGGGAAGAAGAGGAGAGCTTAACAAGGACACAAGCTGATACAGAGCTGCAGAGGGGGCCAAGGAATTGTTTTAATAGGATATCGAATGTTAATTTTAAGTTGTGTCCACTGTAAAGCAGGGATGCACAAAATACACATTTCAGCCACATGCCCAATGGCCCGAGCAAGGCCAGAAACAAATATTCTATCCTAGAATGAACTTCCATACATAAAATTTTATTTTAAAATATTACAATTTTATTATTAAAAGCTATCATAGTCATTTTTTAAAGTGTGAGGGTTTACTGTAGCTACAGAAACATCTGTGCTCAGACAGCTGCTGGCCTGCTCTTTCAACCACTGCACCACCGTCTGTAATTTTGTACCAAATGGATATTCACTTTCAAGTGAAGTCAGAACGGACACACCGTGTTTTTGGCCAGCACCGCCAACATGGAGTTCTGCCCCTGGTAATGCTGTCACCGATTTAATTAAGTTTATTTCCTAATAGTAACTGACCAAGGTAAAAATTTACCTCCTGAAGTCCAACGTTAGGTCGATGGTGATTGTGCAATTTCACTGAAGCAGGCTCACCAACCAAGCTTTGTGCACAGTTTAAAGAAGATAAGTTCTGAATATTTTCAGGAGCAGCCTTAAGATTGTTTCTCTTGCTCTGGTTTTTTATTCCTAATATGTATACAGCACTTACAATGCTTCACATGCTCACAGGAGATAAATTTGTCCTCAAACCTTGGACCTGGAAATGTGGCATTGGAGCAAATAATTGGCTTTCAAGATGACAAAACTATCTCTGAATCTCCACCTGCATCTCAGTTTTCATTGCTTTCACACCAATTTCAGCATCTTCACTGGAGAAAAATGATGGAGGTATCTCTCCGGCAGGTCATGGAGAAAATACTTGCAGCTTCAAGGCACATCAGTCTGGTTAACTGCTTCAGTAGCTTTCAGCAAATAACTACCTTCTCTGCAAATAACCATTGGCTGCTAATAAGCCCTGCTATGTTGATAGCGTTACCTGCAAAATACAGAATTAAGGTTCCTTTGTCCAAGTAACATTTTTAAAAAATTTGTTAATGCTGCTTTTATATCTTGTTTGGCTTGCAGTTTGGAAAGCACCTTGCACACTGTTAGGGAAGGAGTTCTTATTTATTAAAAGCAACAATGAGTTAAATTAATACTTCCTCAACTTTAGTGATGCCCAAGGATTCTCATTTGGTAATTTGGGGTAGGACCCAAGAATTCACATTTCTAATGAGCTCCCAGGAGATGCAGCTGCTGGTGAGGGGCCCACACTTGGAACAGCTCTGAGTTAAATCATGACCTTGTCCCCACCCACTGTCTTCAGCTGGGGGTCTGGTTTGCTGCAGGGGTGTCCATCTACTTTTCTTATTTTGCCAGTTTCTAAGCTTCTTTCCAAGGAAACCATTCAGTCCTCTATTTTTTTTAAACAGCTTCATTGAGATATAATTCACATACCATATAATTCATCCACTTAAAGTGTACAATCCAACGGTTTTTAGTATATCCACAAAGTTATGCAACCATCATCATAATTTTAGAATATCTGTATCACCTCAGAAAGAAACTCTATATTCTTTAACTCTCACCTCTAACTACCCCCAGCCCATGGCAACCACTTATCTACCTAATGTCTCTATGAATGTGCCCATTCTAGCCATGCCGTAGAAACAGAGCCATACAGTCTCCCTCTGTCCTTACGTGTTTTCTTGTCAGCAACACAGCAATATTTGTCACGACTAAACATGATTAGAAAAACAACTCCGTCGGGCACCATTCTTTAAGAGATGTGGCCCTGGGGACTTCCCTGGTGGTCCAGTGGTTAAGACTCCATGCTTCCAATGCAGGAGGCCCGGGTTCGATCCCTGGTCAGGGAACTAGATCCCGCATGCATGCCACAACTAAGATCCTGCATGCCACAACTAAGACCCGGCACAGCCAAATAAATAAATAAATAAATATTTTTTTAAAAAGAGAGAGATGAGGCCCTGGTGGATGACGTTTCTTCCTGAACAGGGTCAGTGGCGTTAGTGGCAACGGTTATTTGGATTTTGAAGGTTTACTGCTGTGGTGGGATCTACCTATCTTACGTGGCCACCACCCCACCTTGTGAGAACGACTCATTCTTTCTTTTGGAGGATTCATCTTCACTGCTCCAACTGTGTGGTTTTAATGCCACTGCTAGTCCTAATACCCTCCTCCCAGCTCCCATCACCCCACCTCCTTAACCCATGTTATGGACTGAATTGAATGTTTGTGTCCACCCAAAATTCATATGTTGAAACACTAACCCCCAATGTGAGGGCATTAGGAGGCAGGGGCTTTCAGAGGTGATTAAGCCATGAGGTGGAGCCCTCATGAATGGGATTAGTGCTCTCATAATAGATGAGAGAGCTTGCTTCCTCTCTCTGCTCTGCACTACATAAGGACACAGCAAGAAGGTGGCCACCTGTAAAGCAGAAAGAAGGCTCTCACCAGAACCGACCATGATGGCACCCCAATCTCAGACCTCCCAGCCTTTAGAACTGTGAGAAATAAATGTTGCTTGAGCCACCCAGTATATAATATTGTTATAGCTGCTTGAGCTAAGACAACTCAATTCATAGGAGAGGGTACATGACCCAAGCTTGCTCTGTCAGAGGCCTTCCCTGGACATTTTCAAATCAATCCTAAGGGAAGGGAACTGTGCTGGGAGGATATGAGCCCTTGGGCTGCCATCAACCAGTTTCAACATCCTGGTTGAGATGGGGAGGGAGTCAGAATCTTGAGGAGAGGGGGATCCAATCTTGTCCCAGAGGGCCCCAGGGCCACCGTGGTTCTTCTTGCTTCCCTAAGACTTGGTTTGTTCATTCGGCCTCTATTCTAGAAGTATGGAATGGACCCCAGTCAGGCCTGAAGGCTCAGACATAGAAACTCGTGGTAAATTCACGTTTAATGTCACCAGTCTCATGGCAAATGAGGGATGTACCTACTTCTTATATCTTCTATCCTCTTATATCTCTGTGTCTACTTCTTATATCTGGTGAGCAGGCAAGCAGGTACCCAGGCTCTCTCCAGTATGATTGAAAGGGACTAAGAGAGTAAAAAGACCCCAAGAGAAGAGAAGAGCAAAGTTCTCACTTGTGCTCACTGTCCTTAAAGGGATCTTGGAGGAATCAAGATGCGAGCTGCATCGTCTCCTGCTTTGTGAGGCTGTTGGGTGCAGCTCAGTTTCTGTATCTTTTGACATCAGAGGAAACATATTCCTTTAACCGTGTCTATGGGCATCTTTCCACCAATCACATCACTGTCCCACTGAGACTCACTGTGCAATGAATTATCCCAAGATCCTTCCAATAAATCCCTTTTAATCTAAAGTCCTTTTTGTTTGCTTTACCACCTGTTTTGAAAAGTTCCAACTGTATAACTACTGATGCTAAGAAATTTAGTCACCACCCTGCTTATCTAAAGATAAGGCATTCGTTATACTTTTGTGTAAAACGTGACTGTATGTAACTGTCAAGCTGAACACCAGGTACCGGCTACCAACCCCAGAGGAGGACTCCAAACACTTCCGCCTGTTGCATGTTGGGGTTGGGGTCGCCAAGTGAAACACAACACAGTCAAGCCCCAGATGGAATGGTGCTTTACCTACATAGAGAGGGGACAGAGCGAGATCAGCTTCGATGTGGGTGTTGGTCCCTTGTGGCCAGCAGGTCCCCAGGGCAGCCAACACGGTCCAACTGGCCTATGCACACCCCTCTTATGCTGCAAGAGAAGGACCCTGACCCTTCCCTGTGGAGTCTGAAATATTGAAAGCTGGGTGCGTGCCTGTGGGCCGTTGACATACACACGTAAGCAGAATGAAGGAACACTGAGTGAGCATGAAACAGGGAAAGATATTCCACACAATGCAGAAAGCCCAACACAGGCTGTGTGTGCTGTTTACCTCTTGGTGAGGAAGTGTTCCAGGCCCAAGGCCCTTTCTTATCTGGCTGAGCAGAGGGTCAAAAGATTGCCTCTTGAC
Organism: Mesoplodon bidens; assembly: GCF_964165515.1. NCBI lineage: Eukaryota > Metazoa > Chordata > Mammalia > Artiodactyla > Ziphiidae > Mesoplodon > Mesoplodon bidens. Next base: position 127,707,647 of record NC_138163.1, read on the forward strand.
CCTGTCTTTCCCAACAACAACCATGTCCACTTGGAAACTGGCTTGCAAGGTATAGACCCCCCAACTCAAATAGAATTGGTTCACAGAACTGATAAAGTCCACTAGTAAGAGTCCCAGCTCCATTAATTTGTGACTCTTTCCTCTGCATTCCTACACAATACTGTCACCATTTTAAGACTGGCATTCGTTATGGAAGCAAAATGGGTGCACACTTTGTCTCTCCTGACATTAAACTCTTCTCTACTTGGACAAACTCAGCAAAAAGGGGAAGGGATTAAGGCTGCCACTTGTTGTGAGAAACAATCTCAAAGTTTGCCATGTTGATCTGCGCTCTGTTTTGACTTAGCTTGATAATGGTTGAACTTCAACTGTACCAAGTATTGTCAATGAATGAACACAGCCCTGCCCCAAAGAAACTCAGTCTTCTAGTCAACACACAAATAGTTACTCTGAATATAATATTGAAGGCTAATTTAAAGGTAACCCAAGAAACCCAGAAGAGGGTACTTAGCCTAACCTAGAGTGCTGTAAAGGCTCCCTAGTAAATATTTTACCTGCACTTTGAAGGTATTTCCACTTGGGACTTTAACTCCATGCAGACATTCCATGAGGGTAAGGCCTGACCCCACAGTATCCACTTACCCTGGCAGGGACTAGCTCTCATGCCATCCTAAATCTGTTCCAGAAGAAGCCTTTGCATAATTGTATTTTAACTGGTTAGTGGTTTTCTTGTTTCCATTTTCAGCCAGTTGTTTGTTCTCTTCTTATATTCTCTTTCCTTAACTTCTGACAGTGTAACAGTCCTATCCTGCCCTCCTCCATTTGTTCTAACAGCTCTCCACCCTCTCCACCTACACGTGAAAACTTAATTTTCATTTTCCAATGTATGGAGACACAGAAGGACTTTTCAGAGCAAGTCTGACAATACTGGGAAGGTGAGAACTGACATTTATTAAGCACCAACTATGTGCCAGAAACAAGAGTAGGCTTTTTTACACCCATTTAATTCTCGAAGAAGTCTGTGAGACAGATGTAGTATCCCTGTTTTACAAATGAGGAAACCGAGGCCCAGAGAAGATATGTTACTCATAGAATGTTATACAGCTGCTTAGTGGAGTGGCTGAAATCTCTACTCAAGGCTATCTGATTCCAAAGTTTTTCCAAAGCTACGTTCTCTTCATTACCCAGTGATTTCAATTTTGGCTGCAAGAAGAATCATCTGGAGAGTTAACACACACACACACGTGTGCACACACACACACACACGTGCATGCACACACATGCACACGTGCACCCCAAGACCTTGGCCCCACTCCTAGAGATCCTTATTTTAAATGGGGGGGCTCAGTATTTTCCTTCAAAGTTTCTTGGATGATTCTAATGAAAACCCAGGCTTAGAACAAATTGTACTAGAACGTACTGCCTCCCAAACCATATCAATAAATTTCATGAAACCTAGCAGAGGCTGGACAGCACTTCAATCTCAACAACTAAAAATAGCTAATAGCTGTATTCCTTTAATACACAGTATTAAATGAAACTCAGGGTAATCTCACCTAGGATGCTTCACCCATGCAAAGTGCTTATGATAGGCCTGGGACCAAGATAGCACACATCAGGTCCCGGAAGACTGCTCTTGACTTTGCTTCTGAGACTGTGTATGATGGTTGTGTTCTCAGTACACACCGCAAATGCCCTGCCCCCTGTGCCCTTGGCTGGGCCTGGGTTCACCTGCAGCTGCTGGGAAAAACAGCCTTGTACCTGCTGACGGCTCCATACCTCCAGCAGCCAACCCTGTCTCTCTCCACCTCTGCCCCAAGGCTTCACTAGCACCTTCAGAGCTGGCTCAGCTGTGCAGGGCGTCTAGGAAGTGTCACGGATTTATCATCCCCAGGGAGCAGCCCTTAACCAATGAGGGACAGAAGCCTGTGGCTAAATACCTCCGCTTCCCATCCTCAGTGGGACGATTTAGAGGATGCTCAGTTCCCTTGAGCTTCATGTGCACACAGTTATAATTACTCACAACTCACCCTTTCTGCTGACTTCTCCCTCGCCTGCCTAAAGGTCCCCCACTCCCTCACTTTATGCTTCCTGGGATCACCCCTCTAGTTTACTCCCTGTACCCGAATCCTAGTCTCAGGATCTGCTTTGGGAGAATCAGACTAGAATAACCTCCAGGCGCTTCATTTTAGCCTCAGATATAAATAAGCATTAGGCCGACAATGATACTAACTTATATATGAACATTACTTTATAGCTTACAAAGAGCTTTCACAAACACTCTCATTTTGATCACTAAAGGAGAACATTTCCTAACACCATCACAAGGGGGGTTGGAGATAGATACAATTCTCTTTCATTTCTTGAGAGAAAAGTACACCATTATCATAATAAAGACAGGCATAGATTAATTTTTCCCTGTATGCATGCACTCTGCTGATTCTGAGTCTGCTAGTGGGTTCTTCCTAAGAAAAACGGCCAATTCAAGCAAATATTAGAAATAATTCTGTTGTTTTATACAGCGGATGCTCAAGCAATTAGTGCAACAATGTTAGTGTGGGTTTTTTTTTAACTTTTATCGTGAATAGTCATTCATGCTTCATTATGTAAAATTATATGTTAAAAATGTGTGTTGTGGAAACATTTTTCACTGAGATAAATACATTTTAACATGGGTCACAGACTAGGGATAACGGAGAAGTTCAACATTTTTTCTGTCTTCCTGTAAGTTAAATAAAAATGAGATAGAAAGGGGGAGATCATTGGGATTGCACCATAAAAAGTAATACACCTTTGCCATTTCTTTGCAACATACAAAAGATTCTGCTGGGTATTAGAGCTTACAGCAGTCTTAGCTATAGAAAACTTTAAATAAAATTGACTGGCTCAAGGAAAGGATATTATTATTTTGAGAATAAGAATGAGCAAAAATGCACAGCTCTCTCTCTGAGTCTAAATCCTTAATGAAATGGATAATCCTGCAGTAGAAGAATTCAATTTAAGCTATTATTGTCCCATCTGTGCTGAGTCAGGGCTGGCTACCTTGTACTTTTCTTCACAGAAAGTAGGTCTCCTTTTCAGTAGAACTGCAAGCTTTTTCTTACAATTTGGACCTTTTTACTGCTGGCTGGATTTCTATTATTAGTATTTTAAGGAATTTTAAAGCATCTTCTTAAAAACAAGATTAGAAGTTTTAAGTTTATATGAGAGGTACCACATAAACCATGTAGGTAAGGTTTAGTTTTATATTTACCTTTACTTTTAGGCTTATATTTACTTTTTAAGAAAATCTAGAAGATTCCTTAAAATGTCTAAGCTCTAACATCCACAACTGAAGCCTTGAACTTACAGAGTTTTTTTTCTTAATCCATTGGCCCCCAAAGAGAAGCTGGATTTGCTAGTGACTGCATATTTGACCTCCTCAGTATAGTCACAGTTCCCCAAATACATAACAATTCCTGTTTTAGCCACCAATCCCCTACTGGAACATTCCGTGTCAAAATGGGGAGGCCAATGGGTTGGGCTTGGTCTGTAGTCTAACATTTTTATTTTTGATAATAATAGTAGGGACATGTTCACATATTAATTAGGACAGTAGTAGTGTTCCTGATCATGACGCTAATTATTACTGCATGCTTAGGATAGACTGCAAAATAGTAAAATGTAAAAAGTACATATATTCACCCGTTTTCCTGTGCTAAATTAATATGACATTTATCTTGGGGAAATGGGAAGATGTAACGCTCTTTTTTTTTTTTTTTTTTTTTTTCTTTTGGCCATGCCGTGAAGCATGTGGGATCTTAGTTCACCGACCAGGGATTGAACCCGCGCCCCCTGCCTTGGAAGCGCAGAGTCTTAACCACTGGACTACCAGGGAAGTGCCTGTAATGATCTTTTCAACATTTTTCTTTGGGACTTTTCCTCTTTACCACTGGCTTTTGGATTGTAAATGGAAATCAGTTTTCTGGAAAAACTCGAAATGCATTCACATCTTCTTTGAGGCAGATTTTTATCTCAGAGGTGATTAGTTATTAGCAGCATTCCAAAAATGCTATCTATTGGGAATGAATGCCCTCATATGCACTTATTTTTATAACTTACCAAACACTAACATTCTAGTCTGCAAGTGACTTCAAGAGAACAAAAAAGTGTTTGAAATGGATTGTACTGAAATTAATACAGACTGCAGTTTTGGTGTTTCCTATCTGAGGACTGTCTGAGACTCAGTTTAGTTGTTTTAGAAATCATCAAACTGCCCCACACTGACTTGAATTTTATGAGTGTTGCTCATGAAGATGTCATCTTATCCAGATGAGGCATTTACATTTTACTCTGGGTTTTGGAACAATTCCTGCTTTTCTCTTTGCTAGGGTAGGCATATTTTTGATACATGAATTTGTGAGTCTGAAAAGTTTTAAGTAATCAGTTAACTTAAGTTCAAACACTACCACATAACACAGAATACTTGTTCGTGTTTTCAAACAGCAAATATTACTTTAAAATCATGTCTGCTGTTACGTTCAGATGAGTTTTCTTTCAACACTTGGAAACTATAGTAGTCTTGGATGTTTTATTTATCAGCTCCCTTTCTCCTACTGCTGTTTGCATGTTGAAAGAACAGTGCAAGACAAAAGATTTAAGTTTAAATCTGGTGAATGTTATAAATGGTGGTGACTGGAACTGGACCGGGGCATGGATATTCCTATGTCACTTCATGTAGATTTTTTTTCTGAGTCTGGCTAAGAGTTAGGTCCTTTGATATCAGCTAAAACTGTCAAAATTAAGTCAGTTGTGAAAAGTCAAGCCTTAGGAGGCATTCTTTATCTGAAAATCTGTAGGTATTATGCCCAGGCCCCCAGGAGAAAATCTGGTGAACAAGACTTTGCAAGAGTAGATTCGAATTTTCTAAGGCATGTTTCCCAGTTGGAAACAAATCACTTTTATTACCTTTTTCTTATTTTTCATCTGCAATTTGTGGACTCATAAATATTATACACAGTTGAAAATTGAATGGAATTCTATGATTTACTTTTTCATAAATTTTTTAGAAAGTAATTGGCTTGTTCTTTGGTTCTCTCATGATATTGAAGATGAAAAATATTATATAAGCATTTTGATGGATTTTGAGGTTTTAAAAAATTAATGGTGTGGAAGTTGACTCTGGAATAGTACGGTTTCTGATTTGGTGTCTAAATTGTACTTTTGCTACCCCCACTCCCACCCTCATGTACTCATTCCGTTCCTTAACTGCATTATGTATGGCACCTGGAGGGGAAGGTGCTCAGTGAAAGCTGCTCCTAACAGAGGAGGAGAGAGATCAGTACATCAAGCAAAATATTCGGTAACCAGTGGTTTTTGAGTTTGCCGATTTAAATAGAAGGAGATGTATTATTGAAATTTTAACATTGATCTGTTATGGGATGTTGGAAATACATCCAGGCAATTTTAGTGCATTCCTTAGTAAGCTACCTGGGTAGCCTCTGGTTTCTTGTTAAGAGCACTAGTAGCTATTTTCATGTTGATTTTCCTTAAGCAGGTATTTATTCTTTCTAGCTTTTGTTACTCTTTGAAGGAAAAACTAAATCCTTAAAATTAATCCCGGGTTAAAAAAGATATATATATTAATGTGTTAACCGGCCTAGAAAATCTCTGGGTTTTTTCCACAGGTGACCCATCTGACCCACTGATGTTACTCGCAAAAAAAAAAAAAAAAAAAAAAATCACAAATATTATCTGGTTAGGTTTTAACTCATCTTTCTGGTTTGCTTCAATCTTTTAAAACCCTGATTCTAAATTTGGTATCCCTTCCACTTGGGTGTCATCTGAAAATTTGATCAGTTTGCCATCTCAAGAGAGATGGATGGTCTGCTGGACGGGCCTGGGCCTTCCCTCAGGGAGCCTAGCGACAGGCTGTCTCACAGGAAGGACCTCAAGGTATTCAGCTGAGAAAGATTTATGGTGTGCAAATTCCAGGTGCCTCACGTCCTAGATAAGGATGAGCCTCGCTTCAGCAAGGCCATTCCACTGACCATTAATCCAAGTTCTCCTAATTCCTGATGATGTGCTCCCGATCCAGTGCCTCTTGCCCTTCTCAACCTCTCTAGAGGCACAGAGGAGCAGACTCCTCCTGGAGCCAACCCTTGGTGCTTCCAACTGTACCCTGCCCCCAACACTTCCCATGCAAAGAGCAGCTGCTGTGGGAAACAGTTCAGTAGTTCCTCAAAAGGGTAAGGACAGAATTACCATATGGCCCAGCAATTCCACTCCTAGGTATATACCCAAAAGAATTAAGAACAGGTCTTCAAACAAAAATTGTCCACAAATGTTCAGAGTAGTACTATTCACAATAGCCCAAAGGTGGAAACAACCCTAATTTCCATCAACTGATGAATGGGTGAACAAAATCTGTTATATCCATAAAATGAAACATTAGTCAGCTATAAAAAGGAGTGAAGAACATTCCTGGTGGTCCAGTGGTTACCACTCCACACTTCCACTGCAGAGGGCACGGGTTCGAGCCCTGGTTGGGGAACTAAGATCCTGCATGCCGCATGGTGCAGCCAAAAAATACGAGAAAAAGAAAGAAAGGAAAAAAAGGAATGAAATACTGATACAGGCCACAACATGGATGAACTTTGAAAACATTATGCTAGGTAAAAGAAGCCAGACAAAAAAGGCCGCATATTATATGATTCCATTTATACGAAACAACCAGAATAAGCAAATCCACAGATACAGAAAGCAAATTAGTGATTGCCCAGGAATGGGGGTAGGGGAAAATGGAGAATGAGAATGGGGGTTTACTTTTGGGGTGATGAAAAAGTTCTGGAACTAGATAGTAGTGATAGTTGCACAAGATTGTGAATGTACTTAATACCCCTGAATTGTATACTTCAAAATGATTAAAATAGTAAATTTTATATTATGTGTATTTTACCACAATAAAAAAAAATAAAAGAGAACAAAGTGTATTTTACCACAACAATAAAAAATAATAATAATAAAAAAGAACAAAGCCATCTAACAGGGTGACCATTCAGAGCATGTCCGTACATCTTGTCTATGAGGGTACAAGACCTTGCCAAATACTTTGCAGAAATCTCTGTACACTATTTGTACCACATTATTTTGATCAACCGGCCTAATATCATTTGTGAAGGTACAAGTAAAAGGAAATCTGATAACTTATGTGATATTCTTTGTGACCCCCACTATCCTAGCTCCTACAGCTCACTAAGTTCCTGTGTGGGTGCTTACAAATCATTCTTTGAGTACTGTAATCACCCGGGAGTAACATCAAGTACACTAGGCTGTTATTTTTGGCACTGTCTCCTTTTTCAGAATTAGGACACCCCCCCATGCCCCTCCATTCCTCTGGTTTTTCTCCTCCTTCCCAACCACAGGCATTCAGGGTCTCATTTGTAAGTTTTCTCTGATGGTTTATCACATTCACCTGGGCCCAAATTCCAGCACTTACAGCCAATCCCCGCTGCACCTTGTGTGGTGGTGGTGGTGGCCTTCTTCTTGTTTTTATCTCACCTCTCACTACTCTCCTCTTCACTCACTTTACTCCAGCCACACCAGTCTCCTTCCAATTCCTTACATCAGATATGGCATGCTTCCTCATGCCAAGCTCTAAGATTTGGCATTCTCTGCTCTCTCTGCCTGGAAAGCTTACGCCCCAGGTTCCACTGGTTCATTCCCTCACTTTCTTCAACTCTGTGCTCAAATATCACTTTGCCAGAGAGGCCTCCCCTGACCAGTCTATCTGAAATAGCGACCCCCAGGACCCCTCTCTGCCCTTTCTCTCTCTCATTGTTTACCACCTTCTGACCTATTTGTTTATCTGCTTATTGTGTGTCTCCCACTGTCACTCTCTTCCGCCACCTCGCCACCTGACAGATTTATGTGTTTATATTTGGGTTGTCTGCCTCTCCTGCGATATCATGGGGGCTCAGTATTATTGATTTAATAAATCAAGATTGGCCTTCAACTCTCCCCTGACCTGTTCAGTCCATCAACCAGGAGTTATTGAGCAATCTTTATATGCCAGGCACTGTATTAAGTCTCTGAGCTACGGAAAATGAAAAGACATGGTTCCTGCTTGTAAGTGGCCTCCGGACTAGTCAGAGTAGGTCATAGGAGAGGCCACGATCTAGGGAATGTCAAGGAGTCCTCACTGAAGAGGTGAAAAAGGCTGAGGTTTTCTGAAGGCCAAGGAAGGTTTCCACAGGTGTTCGAAGTCATCATTGAGGTGAGAGAGAACATAGCTCATTCAAAGAACTTGAATATTCTGAGGCTGGAGCCCCAGAGGCAGGGGAGAGAAGGGTAGCGCTTATCATCACCTGATTATTTGTTGATTGTTTATCTGCCCCCACTCTCTTCCCCTTAGTTCTTGGGCTTATCACCTCCTGAGCAAGCCCCAAAGGCCTGACCCTGAAAGGCCACTGCACACAGTTTGACACCTGCAGGTGATGGAGCATGTGGTCAAGAAGACAGAAAGGGGAAAGGAGGCCTGGAGCCCAGCAGCTATGCTGTTTGTACAAAGCCCTCATTATTCCTGCTTGCAGACGGCTGTAGTACTTAAGAAAGCTGCCAAGTCAGATTAAACTCAATCAAGAATGTAGAATACGGGTCTTAGGTTCAACAGAGAGCACTACTGGTGAGGGAGTCATTGCTATACAAAAGCCTCCGTGTTTCAGTGTAGGCTGGAGCAGGGCAGTGTTCAGGAAAAGGCTGGGTAACCAACCCAGCATGTAATTGAGTCTGTTCTTTTCTCTGTTCTACTAATGATTCATTAAGCAGAGTGTACTGCTCACTGTGATCCAGACTCATGACTTCAAATCAAACAGAGGAGGCCAATTTCTGCAAAGTACAGGAAGGAAACAATCAGTGCCCTGGGCATGGTTAGGGCAGGCTACAGAGGCAGGAACCCTGCAACTGCTTTGCTCTGGGCAAGGCATTTTGGGAAAACTATAGCTTCTTCCTACAGAATGGGCTGTGGAAAAAGTTGAGGCTAATAATAAAGACATGGCTTGGACTTAGTTACCATCACACAATTTTTTTTTCACAAACCTATAAATAATTAGGAAGTTAGGACATTTTAGCTATAGTTAAATGATTATGTTAGGGAAAGAAACAGACAACTGGCACTAAATTTTTTAAATAGAAATATTATAGTGTTAGGAAATTAAATTTGATCGTTACTTTAAGGGAAGCTGAGGATTATCGGAAAATTACTGTGTGATGAATTAATAATAATATTCACATTCCATGGTATACCTACTATGAACTAAGCATTATGATAGGTTATTAGCATACTTTATTTCATCTTCAAAATAACTTCCTGAGATATACATATATTAGTAACCTCATCTAAGAGATGAGGAAACTACGGTTCTGAAAGATTAAGCAAGCTGACTATGGTACCCAGAAAAGCCAGGATTTAAAGCCTGAGTCTGTCTGGCTTGGAAGGGCAAGTTTTATGGTTTGTATGTTGCCCTGAAAAGCTCTTCCAGCTTTTGTGGCAAACATCAAGTACCTTCCAAATCAAAGTCCTATTGGAGAGAGACTAGGATAAGAATTAGGAAAGAATTTTTACTTAATATGAATTTGCAATGATAGAAATCATAGTAGGGAGGTGCAGTTTCCTTAGCAGTAAAAACACATGATTCTTCACTCTTAAATTAGGAGATATCCACAAGCAAAAAGAAAGCACTTGAAGGAGAGAAATCACCTCAATTCAAGGCTAAATCATGAATATAAATGAGATATAAAATAAGAAAGCATCTTCATGAGAAACACAGAGAAGCTTCAAGAAAAGACCCTCTTCATTGAGTCCCTGTGTGTTGGGCATTATGGGGTAGATCCAAAGCAAATTCCAGACACTGGCCTTCTAGCCCATTTGTGCCTGACTATTCTAGACTTCTGACATATAAATCAGGAAACATTTCATTTCTGTTTAAGGTGGAGAGAAACAACACCAATACGCATACCCACAAATCCCCAAACAACAGCTGCCCTTGCAGTGGGATTTTCTGGATCCCCAAATTGAAAAAAGCCTTAAGGTTCTGAGTGTCCAGCCCTTCACATAGCAGAGGAGTCCCCTCTGCCATGTCATTTGTTTGAACATCTCCAACAACTGGGCGCTCACCTACTTTGATTCGACTCCTAATTATTAGTAGTTACTTGTTTATATTTTATCTGAAATCTACCACCCCAGTAACTTTCATCCGTTGATGCTCATTTTCCTCTTGGAACTAAACAGAATTCTGTCTTATGTCCCATCTCTTTCAATGCTGTAAGAGAGCCATCCTTTTGCCCCTAAATATTTTACTCCCAAGCTAGCCATCCTCTCTCATTTCAGCTGTTGCTCATATGCCATGATTTATAGCACTCTATGATATGACTCCTATGAAGGAGTTGAAGTTGGTCTATGTCCCTCATGAAATATATTTCCCAGAATTGAACATAATAAATCAAAGTATAGTAAGATTGATTATGAAAAGCACAGAACAGTCAGAATACTATGGATATATTTCTAATTAAACAGCCCAAGATTCCTTTGGGTTCTTTTTTCTTCTTTTGTTTTATAGCCTTATCATGCTCTTGGCTCTTATTGCCTTCAGGCTACTAACATCCCCAAGTCTTCTTTTCTACATGCTGCTATTTAGCAAGTTCTCTTTATATCCTTAACTTTGGTTCCAAGGATAGAACACTAAAACTTGTCCTATTTAAATTTCATTTTAACAGAGATGACCACTTATGCATTTATTTACATATTTATCCTGCCTTTTTGCAAAAGATACTAGTTGATACATCATCCCTGGGCCAATGCCAGTTTGGAATCTGCTTTGTCATCTGATTTATTCACACTCCCTCCCAGACTCTTGTTCTCTATACACTGATACCCAGGTCCACTTAGCCCATATCCAGGTTACTTAAAAAGGACCATGCTAGGAAAGCAACCCTGGTTGAAACAGATCTTCAACAAAATTTGCCAGATTTGACAGAGATCCATTAATCAGCATTCTTAGGATAGAATGATCATGTTGCTAAATTATCCTATCACCCATCCAGTTTCTCCATCTTCTCAGCAAGGATGTCATGAAAGTGTTTGAAAAATGCCTTGCAGAAGCACAGAAACGCTAAGTCTGCAGGATTCCTTTGATCTACTAGCCTAATAAACATATAACAAAAGAAACCAAAGCCTGTCTGTCAGGCTATCTCTTCTCAGTGAATTCGTGCTGGCTTCTTTAAGGATCACCTCCTCTCTCTCTGGGAGTTCACACACCACCCATTTGATATTCTTAATAGAGAATCAATATTGAAATCCCCGTTAACATTTGCATCATCTACCTTCTCCCCATTTTTGAAAACCAAGACATTTGCCCATCTCCTGTCTTCAGGAAGCACTTCTATTTCTAATCTATGGGAAAAATAGATTACAGATGATATTTTAAGGATCTCTTTAAAAAATTGTTTTCATATTCTCAGATATGATTTGTCCCAACCTGAAGACTTGCATTCTTTTAGCTTACATCCTTGGAATGGGAGTGATGGTGGTAGGGGGAGAGAACAGTTTCCCTGAAGAATGGGGGTACTGTTTTTAGAAGGAGTGAGGGATGCTGGGCAAACAAAAGAGATTCCACTGCAGCAGTGAACCTTCAAATTCAAATATACTTCAGCAAGCCTCGGTTCTCTCTAGCTGGTCTTTCTTGCATTAGTGTTACAGCTCTGTGCTGTTCTTGTGGTTTGAGTCTTTGATTGCTACCTCCCTCTTCCCAGGTTTTTATGTGTCCTTTACATTCTAAGCTCCTTAGAGAGACTTAGTCTCTCTCACCAGCACATTTAGTCTCTTGGATTACTTCCTCCACTATTATTAATAAGAGGCTCTAGTCCCTTCATACAGACAACAGTCCCTTCTGCTTATTTGTAATTGACATTTCCTGGAAGTTGATGCATTTATTCAATTTTATTGCTTTTAGTAGGCCCTGATCCCATTTTCGCAGTTTCTGTTACTAACATGGTTGAAAAAAAATTAGCCAAAGACCAGAGAAGATAAAGCCGTCAAGGGCTCCTGAGGTCAATAGGCTAGAAAATAAATTATTCCATTATCAGGATGAAAACTGGATCCTCACATTAACCTTCCTAATTGCTGGCTTACCTTGTTTTCATACTTTCTAAGTGAACAGGAACAAAGCCACTTGCTGCTGTTCTCATTAACACTAATGATCAATAAGTAGAAAAATTTTTTTTTGCTGATTCTTATATTTTGTTCAACATTATGTAGGCTTAATTTAGAGCTTATTAGGGCATTGCCAGTTTTGCTCATTATCTCCCCTATAAGATGAATATGTTTCTTAGGCAAGTAGTTAACATGAAGCAACAATGACTGACTCAGTTTTTGTCATTAAGCAAGGCTTTCAGTTATGTTTACTGCTGGGGGTGGGGAGAGAAGAAGCAAGCATGAGCATTTTAATATTGACTTATTTTAGATACTCCCAAGAAAAGGACGAGACGTACTTTACAACAAGTTCGGCGCTGAATGTCAATGACCAGAGCTGACTTGGTGTACAAGGCAAGTGTTTGCCTTGCATCCTCCCCTAAACTCTTTTGAGGTTCTTTCCAGCCATTAAAATAGTGCTCTGAAATGAAATTCCAATGCCTGCTACAACATGGATGATGAACCTTGAAAACACTATGCTAAGTGAAGGAAGCCATATACAAAGGACCACCTATGATATGCTTCCATTTATATAGAATGGCCAGAATAGGTAAATCTATAGACAGAAAGCAGACTAGTGGGGGAATTCCCTGGTGGTCCAGTGGTTAGGACTCGGCGCTTTCCCTGCCGTGGCCCAGGTTCAGTCCCCGGTCCGGGAACTAAGATCCCTCAAGCCTTACCGTACGGCCAAAGAAAACTCCCCAAAAAACAAAGAACCAAACAAAAAAAGGAAGCATAGCAGTGGCTGCCAGGGGCTGGGGGATGAGGGGAGTGTTGGGGAGATTGGAAGTGATGACTAAGGTGCGTGGGGTTTCTTTTTGGAGTGAGGAAAATGTTCTGAAATTGACTGTGGTGATGGTTGCACAGCTCTGTGAATACACTAAAAGCCACTGAACTGTACACTATAAATGGGTGAACTGTGTGGCACGTGAATTACATCTCAATAAACCTTTTTTTTTTTTTTAAAATCACACCCTACTCCTCCTGCTGCCATTATATACCACTCCCTCTTTCTTTGGAGTCTTTAGCAACTGGGTCACTGTCACCTTTTCCTTCAGGTCCTGCTACCATCCCGAATGACTCTGACATCCACATAGATGACCCACTACTCAACACCCAAGCGAGTCCCTTCCTGGGTCTTCTCTGCTCCAGTGCCCTTCCCCTCCTTTCTACTCGGCCATCACTCCGCTCTTATTTGTTGCGTTCCCCACCCAACCTCCCACTCCCCCACCTCTGAAACAATGCCCTCACAGGTCCCTCTTAGAACACGACTCCCAACACTTCCAGCTGGCTCTAATTCTAATCTGGCCCTGGTGGGCGTAGGGTTCTCCTCTTCCTCGACCTCATCACTTTGCCTCCTTCTGCTCTATCATATCAGCATCCACCACCTCCCTCCTGCCCTGAAACTCCCCGCTTTCACCACCACGGCTCTCTTTGTCTGGCTTGAATTCCACCACTTTGGTGTCTCATCCTTCTATCTCAGCCGTCTGGCAAATCTCAACCCTCCACCATTGCACCTAATTCCAGAATGACCCAGCCACAGTTCTAGTCTCCACTGCACACTCAGTGCCCTCAGTGATCCGTTCATATTGCGCCAGAAGCCTCTCTCCAGTTCTCCAAGGTTTCTAGGAGAAACCTGCTTCATGTTTCTCAACCCATCTCCACCTCCCTCTTCACGCCCAGCAGATAATCTTCCCTCCACCTCTATGTCAGAGAGGAAGAAGCTGCTTCCCTAGCACCCAACTATGTGCTTGCCTACATCCTTTCTTCCTCCCCCACCATTCACTGGTCGGAGCAAAATGGAAGAAATGCCCCTTTTCTTATTTAGCCTCTACTGTGTCTGGCTTACATCACCTCCTCACTACTCAGTGTCCTTGCAGGACTGAGTATTTAACGCCTTTCCCCCATATCTTCAACCTCTTCCTCTCTACTGACTCCTAGCTTGTCTCTCCCTCCTTAAGCAACAGCAGCACCTCCAACTTGATGCCACACCCCCCTCTCCAGCTCTCTCTCTTTCCTCCTCTTTAAATACAAACCTCGGGACTTCCCTGGTGGCAGAGTGGTTAAGAATCCACCTGCCAATGCAGGGGACACGGGTTCGAGCCCTGGTCTGGGAAGATCCCACGTGCCGTGGAGCAACTGAGCCTGTGTGCCACAACTACTGAGCCTGCGCTCTAGAGCCCGTGAGCCACAACTACTGAGCCCACATGCCACAACTACTGAAGCCCGCATGCCTAGAGCCCGTGCTCCGCGACAAGAGAAGCCACCACGAGAAGCCCGTGCACCGCAACAAAGAGTAGCCCCTGCTCACTGCAACTAGAGAAAGCCTGCGTGCAGCAACAAAGACCCAATGCAACCAAAAATAAATAAGTAAGTAAATTTATTAAAAATATATAAATACATTCCAACCTGTTGCAGTGTTCCTCCCAGAAAACAAAAAACTACATTCCATAGCCAGGCTTCTGGTTGTGATGTAGATTCCAACAATCAGGTGTACCTATGCGAGATTTGGAAGGAGGAAGTGATAGATCATGAAGAGGGGGCCTCACCTCTGCTATTTCTGCTGATGAGCATGGTTATGGAAGCATCTGGCTTTCAGTGGCAGTTGTAGAGGGAGTCCAATGTCCAGTCTCTAGCCACATGAGTGAAAAGAAGGAGCAACCATGGCATCCACTTTGCTGGCAGCAGCTTCCTGATTTCTTGATCACAGCAGAGGAGGTATAGGCTTGAAGCCAGCAGTTATGAAGACAGCTTCTTAGCATTCCAGCTCACTGATCATGGCAGACACAATGGCTCCCTGGCAGTCAAGTTCTGCAGTGTTATTCTGGAAGGTTTTCCTGGAAACTCAGCCTAGATTTTGCTCTTCCAATCATATTTAGACTGCTTTTGTTTATATTAGTTAGAACGGTTTATTTTATCTGCAACTAAACTCGGACTACAGTGTATCCTGCAGTTAACCACATTTCACCCTGAGTGATTTTTCTGAAACTCTAAAACTCAAATCCAATAATGGCACTGCCCTTGCTTAAAATCCTTCAGTGTCCCCCAATATCTTTATATAAAGCACAAATGTTTTACTCTTGTTAAAAGGTCCTGTATAACTTGGTCCTCTTATTCTCTGCAGACTTATCTTTACCCAGGTACTCTCTGACCACACTGACCTATTCAGGTCCTTAAGAGAGTCACACACTCATCGCTTTATCTTTGTACATGCTACTCTCCCTGTGCGGAACACTCTTGCCCAACTCACTTGTTTTGTTTTGTTTTTCAATTTTGGCCTAAAGTGTCTGTGTCCTCCAGGAACCCTTCTCAGACTCTACCACCTACCACAATCACCGAAACTCTGGGTTAGGCCCTCTCCTATATGCTCCCTTAGCACCCTGGCCTTCCCCCTTTTGAAACACTTACGTTACTGTATTGGGATTGCCAGTTGTAAACTGTGCCCTCCTGCCCTTATACCATATGCACCTGGCAGAAGGTTCCATGTCTAAGTTGTTCTCTATTTTATCCCCAGTACCCAGTGAGTACCTGGCCCAGACATAGGCATACAAATTGAAGTAATAAAGAAACTGAAACATTCTAAGCAGAGGGTCTAATCTCTGTTGGATTTATGTTTCAGAAAAAACACTCAGGTGGCCACATGCAGAAGGAACTGTAGTAATGGGATCAGATGGAGGGGAGGGGCTGAGACAGAAAGTCCAGTTTGTTGGTCTGACCTAGGGCAATATTAGTGGGGAAGGAAAGGAGGAGATTACTTCGTATGCTATGGTAGGGGGAGGGGAGCAGAAAAACTGATAACACTCAAGCAGCAATGAGACAGGGGCTTATTAATTTTTCTTTTGGCGTCAAACTAATTAACATTTCAAAGTAACATTTTCTGAGCGTCTACTCTATGTCAAGTATTGGATTAGATTCTGTGATAGAAAGATTAGTAAAATACTATCCCAGTCCTGGAGATCACAAGGGTTTCAGTCCACTAGTGGAGACACAAATACTTTAGTACCAGGCTGAGAGATAAGAGAAAGAAATGAAGAATTTATGTTTTGAGGGGCTGTGGGTGTGTGGTTTTTCAGTTTATTTGTTTTTGTCTAAAGATAATGGGTTAGTAGTTTATGGGCAACAGACAGTGGACTATGGTGGGAAAACACTGGCTGGAGACAGAACACAGGGCTCTTAGTTCCTCATCTACCACTAATGAGGTAGTATGATATTGAGCAATTTGTTTACTTCTCTGGGGCTTAATTTCCTTATTTGTAAAATGAAGTTTTTGAGTGAAATCACCTTTAAACACCTATTATTTTATGTATTTGTTATATTTAAAATGTGTGCATTATTTCTAAAAGTTTTTCAAATCATTCAATTAAAATGTCTGTGTATTCTAAATAGTGCTTTAGGATAAATGTTTTAACTTTGTCCTATATTATTTAGAAGACAAGGATATAATCTGATCATAAATCAACTGTCATCTTTGGTTTCTTGGTTCTAAGAAACTGACAACATCATCCACTTTTGACAATTAGGGATAGTTCGCCAGAATATGCTGCCCCTGCAACCCCCATTTCCTTGGCTCTTTCATCCACATGATTTTTAAAATTTTGCATTATCTACTGCCTGGTACAAATGCTATGTTTTGCCAGAGGAATGTAAAGCTAATGAAAAATCTCAAATCAGTCTTTCCTGCCCCTTTGATAGACCAGTAGTTTTAAATTCTGGACTCAGACCATATGACGATTCTCTTTAAATTTCAACGGAAAGGAGACACATGAAGGAGCACAAAAAGCAGGTTTAGAATCGAGACAAAGAGCTAGCCACTTGAAAATGCACCACTCTACCCATCACTATGGCTCCTTCTCTTCATAAGGAAGTGTGTAACAGCTTGAAAGGATGGCCAGTAATACTAACAGTTGTAACAGATGAACCCGGAAAAATGACTGGCTTAATACAAAGTTATTTCTCATTCACTTAAAGTACAGTTGGTGGTAGGAATGATGATGTGTGTCTGCTCCACGCAGTCATTCAGGAACCCAGGCTGACAGACTCAGCCATCCTCAAAACCCTACTTCCAAGGACACCTCGAAGTGTCAACATCCAGAGGGCAAAAGCAGGGTTGAGGAGGGAGGGAGGGAAGAGGCTTTCCTGTGGAGGGTTTTCTGGGCCCAGACTGACAGCACTTCCATCCACACTTCATAGCCTGGTCTCAGCTCCATGGGCACACCTAACCGCAGGGGTGGCTGAGGAACAGGGTCTAGCCGCATGTAAAGGAAGAGAAAGGGCAGATTTTGATTACTACGTAGTGGTTTCTGCCTTATCTAGGGATATGGATTCTGTCTACCTGGTCCCTCTCAACTCTCTCCTTTCCACCTCATGTCTATAATCGCTAACGAAGTATTCAGAGGTGATTCCTACTTGGCATAAGTAGTTGAAAAAAATTCTAGAGTAGTGATATTCATCACATAAGCATCTGATTTTTATGGTGCAAACTTCAAGTTTCTCCAAGTACTCTAATCTCTAACTTAGACTATTACAGTACATTAGTTTGTACAGGGCACACCACAATCATAGGCCACTATGGGTTGTGCATACAGACTGAACTTCAGGTTCATATAACTGAGACTATTACTCTCCCAATGGTATCAGACTTAATGAGGTCAGCAATAAAAAAATTCAGATCTCAAGTTTCCTTTAGATCATTTGTCTGGGAAAATTATATCACAATTACTGGCTTTGAGAACTTTCCTGTTATATGTCATAGCTTTTTTTGGTATAGAGCAGTGGTTCTCAAAGTGTGGTCCCAAGACCAGCAGCATCAGCACCACCTGGGAACTTCCTAGAAATACAACTCTCACCACAAAACTCCTAGAAGAAAACATAGGCAAAACATTCTCTGACATAAACCATAGCAATGTTTTTTAGGTCAGTCTCCCGATGAAAAAGAAATAAGAGCAAAAATAAACAAATGGGGACTAATCAAACTTAGAAGCTTTTGCACAGTAAAGGAAACCATCAAGAAAATGAAAAGAAAACCTATGGAAATGGAGAAAATATTTGCAAAAGATGTGACAAACAAGAGATTAATCTCCAAAATATACAAGCAGCTCATATAGCTCAATATCAAAAAAAACAAACAACCCAATAAAAAAATGGGCAGAAGAACTAAATAAACATTTCTCCAAAGAAGCCATACAGATGGACAACAGGCACATGAAAAGATGCTCAACATCGCTTATTATTAGAGAAATGCAAATCAAAACTACAATGAGCTACCACCTCACACTGGTCAGAATGGCCATCATTAAAAAGTCTACAAATAACAAATGCTGGGGAGGGTGTGCAGAAAAGGGAACCCTCCTACACTGTTAGCGGGAATGTAAGTTGGTGCAGCCACTATGGAGAACAGTATGGAGGTTCCTTAAAAAACTAAAAATAGAGTTACCATATGATCAGCAATCCCACTCCTGGGCATATATACAGAAAAGGCAAAAACTCTTTGAAATATTTGAAATATTTGAAAAGATACATGCACCCTTATGTTCATAGCAGCACTATAAACAATAGCCAAGACATGGAAATAACCTGTGTCCGTTGATAGACAAATGGATAAAGAAATGTGGTGTATATGTATATAAATACACACACACACACACACACACACACGAATATTACTCAGCCATAAGAAAGAATGAAATAATGCCATTTGCAGCAACATGGATGGACCTAGAGATTATCATACTAAGTGAAGTAAGTCGGACAGAGAAACACAAATATCATATATCATATATATGTGGAATCTAGAAAAATGATACAAATGAGCTTACTTACAAAACAGAAACAGGCTCACAGGTATAGAAAACAAACTTATGGTTACCAAAGGGGAAAAGTGGGGGAAGGGATAAATTAGGAACTCGGGATTAACAGATAGGCACTACTATATATAAAATAGATAAACAATACCTACAATGGAAAAGAATCTGAAAAAGAATGTATATATTCGGAATCACTTTGTTGTATACCAGAAACTAACACAACATTGTAAAACAACTATATTTCAATTAAAAAAAAGAAAAAAAAAAGAAATGTAATTATCAGGCCTCATGTCAGACGTGCTAAATCGGAAACTCTGGGGGTGGGGCCCAGCCATCTTGTGTTTTCACAGGTACCCTAAAGAATATCCTAGAACCACTAGTCTAGTTGAGTTAGATTACTGCTGAAACATCTCATTTTAAGGACCAGATCAAAAGAAAGTTATTTGAAACTGTTTTGTTGAAAGCATAGCAAATCTCTCTCTAATACTGCTGTGAATTAAGAGTGTTGTGGAAAACTGACAGAATTAAAAGACTGCTAAGAGCCCTGGGAGGTCATTAGGGCAAATAGTTTCCAAAGGTGTCAGTCACAGACATCTAAGGTTCTATGAAACATCTCTAGGGGTTTTCTAAAAGAAAATGTATTCATATGTTTGATTGGTGACTGCTCCCCTGACCATCCAGAGTTTGTTGCCAAAAGACATGGAATTTTGTATCAGGAGAAATAGTTTTGGAGCTTTAGGACAGAGTCAACATCTTACTCGTCTTTGTATCACCACTACTTTCCACAGTGCCCAGCAGAGAGCAAACACATAATAAACATTTATGTTAATAAATGAATGAATTGGGACTTCCCTCGTGGCGCAGTGGTTAAGAATCCGCCTGCCAATGCAGGGGACACGGATTTGAGTCTTGGTCCAGGAAGATCCCACATGCCGCAGAGCAACTAAGCCCGTGCACCACAACTACTGAGCCTGCGCTCTAGACCCTGAGGCCACAAGTACTGGGCCCGCGTGCCACAACTACTGAAGCCCATGTGCCCAGAGCCCGTGCTCCACAATGAGAGAAGCCACCACAATGAGAAGCCCACACACCACAACAAAGAGGAGCCCCCGCTCGCCCCCGCTCGCCCCAACTAGAGAAAGCCCACGCGCAGCAACGAAGACCCAAAACAGCGAAAAAAAAGTGAATGAATGAATGGATCGAATAGTCATCTCATGGATCCCGGTTCTGAATAACTTCCACTAATATTCCAGAATCACTTTGAAAAAAAATCCCCTTTGGATAGTTTATTCTAGTTACTTTGAAGAATACTGACTGCCTCATGTATGTGGCCAGTCTTTTCAGCAGTTAAGGATTTTACCTATCAAATATTAAGAATGCCTCCAACCCCAACCCCTCCGAGAGAAAAACAAACATATGAAGATAAGTGCTTGTTCCACTTCTTGAAATGTCTATAAAATATCTCCATTGCTGCATGTTAACCTTTTCAGTGACTAGCTCAGGGTTTCTCAACCTCGGCACTATTGACATTTTGGGCTGGATAATTCTCTGTCATGGAAGCTATTCTGTACATTGCAGCGCCATCACCAACTCTTCCCCCACCCCCGCCCCCCTGTGACAACCCAAATGTCTCCAGACACTGCCAAGTGTCCCCTGGTGGGGGATAAAATTGCCCAGCTTGAGAATCACTGCTTTAACCCAATATTAAAAGGAGAAGAGTCATTCTCCTGCATTTTATTCAAAGCTATGGAAACAGGCGTCAAGAAAGAATGCATGTTCCACATTTCCCTTTAGCTCATTGTTGAGGACTTCAGCAGTGACAACTCTATTTATTTGAAATGATTTGGTTCACAAATCCTCATTATTTTAGGCCAGTGTTCTCCTTGGAACAACTTTATCTTAGAAGATGCAAATTCACAAACCCTGAGCATCTTTTTTACACTTACTGTGATCTTCTACAATGATTCAGCACTGAATTTCATTACAAGACATTTTCATTTAATAAATTTTATATAATATATAGACTGGCTAAAGGAACACTGTACAAATCCTTAATACAGTGTTAGCACTAACAGAAGAATTTTTATCTACTTCGTTACAATATTTTAAAAAATTATCTAAGTAAAACCTACGGTAAAATAAAATGTAATAATAACCTTTATTACATCCTACCTCAAGATTCTGTCTCTGGAAAGAAAGTCTTCATTGCATCTGGAATTTACTTCTTGGTATTGAAAGAATATGCTAATAATTCTATTTCTTGATTCATGTTGGATCGTATCTATTTTCTTCCTGTTACCGCATGAGGATTTAGCATTATTTCAACATCCCCTCGCATCTGTCCTCCATATTCTCAAGATAAATATACTACAATTTTTTCTTAAATCGTCAGTGTTTAATCATGAGCCAATAGTGTACCCTGACATCCTCGTTGACATCCTCACGCTACTGTCCCCTCCCTTACTGTCCATGTGGGTCTATACTTTAAACATTCCTCTTCGGGCTTCCCTGGTGGCGCAGTGGTTGAGAGTCCGCCTGCCGATGCAGGGGACACGGGTTCATGCCCCGGTCTGGGAAGATCCCACATGCTGCGGAGCGGCTGGGCCTGTGAGCCATGGCTGCTGAGCCTGCGCGTCCGGAGCCTGTGCTCCGCAACGGGAGAGGCCACAACAGTGAGAGGCCCACATACCGCAAAAAAAAAAAAAAAACAAAAAAAACAAAAAAAAAACATTCCTCTTCTTTTTTTTTCATTTAATGGCATTTTGAGAGGGAGAGGAGATAAAAGCATATAGCCATCACACATTTAATAGGAAACTAAAATTATTTTTGAAAACTTATAAAAGACTACATATAAAGTCTCAAAATTTTACTGTTAAAAGGTAGAATCTCTACTTTACCCTCACCTCTTGCACTTAGCACAAATAAAAGCTAGGCACTTTTTTTGTTGTTGTTTAAGAAACAAGTGATGTTAAACAGACTTACTCTGATCATTTTGCAATATATATATAAATATTGAACCATTATGTTGTACACCTGAAACTAATGTTACATGTCAACTATACCTCTATAAAAACATAAATAAAAGAAAAGGCAGGTTACCAGAAAGACTTCAATTCTTCCCCTTCTGTACACTTGGGACACAGTTACCATTCCTATTTCATGATAAATCTGTTCTTCTCTCTTCTGACTTTGCCGAATTTTCCTTTATCTACCTGGGACATTGAAACCTGGGAAACATCTGGCAGCCGTGCACCATGCAACTACATGTTCTTGTTCCATGAGAAACGGTACTGTAATAAATGTTTCCTGTATCAAAAAAAAAAGTATAAAATCTGATTTTTAGTTTTTCATAAAAAATAATTTTTGCACCATCAATCAATAACAACCAAGAAATCAGGACCACCCAGATAACAAAAGCAGAGGACTAAAAAAAGAGACCCTATTAACATGACAGATGAAGAAGATACCAGGTGAGAAGAATCAGCTATATAACAAAGCCCACAATTTGGCAATTATGGGAAGCAAAGTCAAACAGTCAATTACCAACAAAGACAATAACAGTGCTTCTTTTGTCTTTCACGGTGAATGCACAATAAGCTCTTAATACTTAGACTGGGAAATAAACCATCTATAATCTACTGGAAAAGACCATCTGCTTCTATAAATTTTGTTCTTATACACTTGCCAAAAGAAGAGAACATATTAACAAAATAATGGGCCCTGCACTGTTAATTGCTAGGTTGTTTGCAGTTGTGCTGTTGCTATTAGAATTTAATAAGCCATTCCTTCTGCTAAATTAATAAGCAGCCAAGATTATGTAATAGCTGCTTTCAGCTGCTAATTATTTTTCCCATAATTCCCTTCCCTCCCTCCCCGCAACCTCCACTTTTTCTTGGCTAGTAATACCAGAGACTGACAATATGTCATCAGCAAGTCTCCCGTCCTCGTTTTCAGAACCACAGACCAACATCAGGAGCATAACCAATGAGCTTAAACTTGGAGGTGGTTATCTCAGGAACCTTGAGGACACGAGTTTTGTACAGAAAAAGAGAAAAGCAGCATTTGGATTCAGAGGGCGAGTTTTCATTACATCGTATTAGATCTATCTTTGACTGGCTAATGGCATCTGTTTTGTGTAGTAAGGGAGAAATGGGGCATTAACATGTGCCTCTGGGGCAGGATTGGTCCTGTTGCTGAAATTTGGGCAGGGGGCCTAAAGACCTACAGAAAGCCAGCTCTGTGCTTTGTGTTGACCACTTCTTTAATACTACAGTATACGTTTAGCATACACGTTGGTAGGAAATTTTCCAAGCAGCATAGCAGCGTTTAAAAGGGAAGGTATTCCAGAAAAAAAAAAAAGAAGGTATTGTATATTTTTATTTTGCCAAAGAAGGGCATTAAAAAATGCCCCCAAATTCCTATTATATACTATCTTAGTTTTATAGACATTTTAACACACACAAAAAGAACACAATCCCTAATAAAGGATTCCTTTAGATTGATTAAATTTAGCTTCCTGAAAAACTTAGCATCTCTTTTTCCCTTTGGGCCGTTAAAAAATTCGGGCGACTATGTTTGGGAACCTCTGCAAAAAGGGCATAGCTTAACAAAAGCAATTTTCTAGCTTCCTTTGTAAGAACCGAGGTGACTGGGGTAATGAATAGCATTCGACATGAGAAACCCGTGGCTGTTCAAGCAAGGTCACTTAATCCCGTGGGGCTCCCCTTTCCTCATCTGTAAAAGATGAGTCGGACTGGATGATTCATCCATTCTTTCATTCAAAAAAATATGTACATCCATTATGTGCCAGACACAATGCTCAGCACTATGTTTTTTAACAAATCTACAATTTTATAATCCTTATCAGTCAGCTCACATTTATTAGTGGTGTTATATACTAGGCAGTGAACTAGGTTGGGATGCAAAATGAAGAAAATTCAAGATGTGCTAATGGGCATATGGATGAAAGAGGGATTCCTTCTTACAGGGTTTGAGTGAGGCTTCATAGGAGCTGTGACATTTGAGAGCAAGGGCATGCCAGGCAGAGCAAGTTGTCGACAAGACTAACTGGAACCCAGGCGGATGTGGGGGAGGAGAGGGGAGACTCCGTGTGAAAGAAGCGGGATCTTGAAATGAGGTGCTGTCTAGGCTTTTCAGCTGAGAACGGACAGTAACTCCTCAGGTCCGCAGCACTGAGGACGGACGAGGCAAGCCCCGGGAAGAGACACTTGCACAGCTTGGGGCGAAAAGGTGTCTAGGGCTGTAGCAGTGCGATGGGAAGCAGGGGTCGGATTCCGGACGGTTTTGAGGTAAAGTAATTGTAAAGAGCACTCTAAACGCGTGCACGAGCTCCAAGAAAGAGCTGACTTGTTTTCCTCAGAGTTGCAGCACTCCCTCTCTCCCCTCACCAACATCACCAGCCATTACACCGCCCCGTCCCACCCTCTTGGGGCACGGAAAGTTATCCGAGCTCGAATGTGGTTCTTGGCAGTCCAGATCTTCCCTGCCCCGCATAGCAGGCTCAACAAAGGGCACCGCGAAACACTACCTTCTCACCACAAAATAGCCGAGACAGCTGCGTGCGCGTCCCGGTGGCACACTCAGGAGTGCGCAGGCGCGCCGGCCCCGGTGGCGGCCGCTTCCGGGTCACGTGGCCTGGCTTCCGGTTCGGACCACCCCTCTTGGTAAAGACGCGGCCAATCGGCTTCCTCGGACTGGGCGGTCACCTGAGCTGTCTCCGGTGCCGTAGGCAACAGCCGAGCTGCGTCCCGCGCACCGCCCAGCCCGCCCCTCTGCTCGCCGCAGCCATGGCTCCTCCCCCGTCCTGCCCCCGAGGCGGGGTCTGTCGGCTCGCCCTCCCCTGGCCGCCTAAGCCTTTACTCCGCGAACCGGGTCCTCTACCCACAGCAACACGGCTTCTCTTCCTCAGCTCAGCGACAGGGGCTTCCCCTCAGCCGCCGCCTCCGCCGGCCGAGCCCCGCCGCGCCTGCGGCCCGCGGCCGCCGTAAGTCCCAAGAGGCGAGTGGGGGCGCCGGGGACGGGGAGCGGGGAGGGAGGGTCGGGCGAGCCCCCCGCTGCCCCACGAGCGCCCCGACGACCCCACCCTGCGTCCGCCCGCCCGGCCCGCCACTGGGGCACCGCGCCTCGAAACTCACTTCTCTTTGCGTCCGCGCCCCTCTCCACTCGGCGCCGCGCCCCAGGATGCGGGGGCCAGTCTCGGACGCTGCGGCGGCCCCGCGGCACCTGTGGTTCGGGAATCGCCTCAAGTTTTGCGGGGCATTTGCGGGCGGGGTCGGCGGCCGGGGGCGGCGGCGACCGAGGACCCTTGGCGCCCCCTGCTCGGCGGCGGTTGCCATTGTCTGCCCCGCTCCTTGCCTGTCACCTCTCCCGGGCTCGATCGGTCAGTGATGGAGTGCGGCCCCCCGTGGGGCGGCGGGCAGGCATCGGAGACGGCCGGACCGAGGAACGCTGGCCCTGAGCCCGCTCCGCGGCCGAGCCCATTGTTTTTAATACCAATCTCCAGGAATTGAGGTGCTCTGTGATTTGTGGCAAAATCAGAGAGCGTTGGTTTTTAACTAGAGGAAAGGAATACTTGTGCCTTGCGACCGGGCATCGTCCAATGTTAACATATAATTTATTTTCAAGAGTGAATTATTTATTCGTCATATAAAGTGGTGGTGGTGGTGGGGGAGATGGTGGAGACTGCTATAGACTCCCTTGAGTCCTTGAGTTCCGAAAGCAACCCCCCAGCCCTCCTGGTCATCGAGATCCTGGAATACGGGTCTGTTCTTTTCCAAGTTCTGCTAACGGGTTTGCATGAAACGTTGTCCAGTTGATGCTTTACTTGCTGTCCCCTTCTAATGCCGCTATCTTAACAGGACTTCTATGTGAGGCACTTTGACATCAATAAACGAATATTGTTCGTTTATTTCGTGCCAGGCATCCTTTTTAAGTGAGGTGTTTTCAGCCAATTTTAACTTTAATAAAGTTAAATTGTTGCATCGTAAATTTCTAAATATTTTGATGCCCGTTTGGATTATTACAAAAAGCGGCAATGATTTCTTAGCGAAATTTAGGGCCCATTTTATTCAAATTGACTGTATAAATTCCCCCACCCCATATTCAAATTCGGCATGGTGTGGTGAATATTAAGAGTCAGGCTGAATCTTACTTGCGGTAACTAGTACTGGAACATAGAATAGTTAAAAGAAAAAATATATATATATCTGAATTCTACCTTTAAATTACCTTTGTAGAAACAGTGCTTATCTGTTTGCAGTTGAGAAGACCAGTTGAATTATTATACAAGAAGGTTTCCTTAAAAACTAAACATGTAGACTAATCATCATTTGCAGATTCCAAATAAATATATACAAAATAGTTTGTGTAAAATACACTAGACTTCAGCATCTGCTCCATCTGTAGATGCTATGTTTTTTATCGTTTTAAATGAAGTATTTCGTGTAATGTGTGAATGTGTGTAGCTCTTATTTTGGCTTTTTAAAGGTTTTATTCTCTTAGGTAAAATTATATTAACTCACTTTATTGTGTGTATATTTACGGTGGAATTTTTAAAATGAGATGAGAGGGATACTTAAATCAGGCTTTTATTAAGAAAAATGCATTTATGGGATTTTTTTTGGTTTATATTTTAGATTTTTTGTTTTGCTTAAAATATGTACGCATAAACTGAAGAGAGCATTCTAAGTTATAGCAGTCTGTCTACAAGTAATTCGGTCTGGAACTAGGACAGCTTGTTCTGTTTAGGGTGAAAAATAGTAGATCTGTTTCTTTCAAGTGCATCTAAACCAGTTGATGTCAACAATTCTCTTTTGATGCATATACATACATTCCTATAGCACAGGTACACAATAGTTTCTTAAATTGCAAGAATTATCTTTTTCATCAGAATTTTCACTTCACCTGTTTTTGTCCTCCCGTCCCGCCCCCCCCCCCAAAACATACATGGAACAGGGTGGGGTGGGAGGATTTGCATCTGGTGGGAAGATCTTTCTATAAGAATTTCCTGCTATTTTAACTGACATAGAAATATTGATGGCTACTCATCATTTGTTAGCTAAACGCCCTGTCACCCAAAGCTTCTCTGTGCAGCATGTCATCTTAACCTTAACTTTATTGAATCAAAGTATTGCCTGTAATCTTGGTTCTGTTTATCTTAACAGATGCAGTTTATGTTGCTTTTTAGTCGTCAGGGAAAGCTTCGACTGCAGAAATGGTACGTCCCATTATCAGACAAAGAGAAGAAAAAGATCACAAGAGAACTTGTTCAAACCGTTTTAGCACGGAAACCTAAAATGTGCAGCTTTCTTGAGTGGCGAGATCTGAAGATTGTTTACAAAAGGTATATTTTGATTTATCAGGAAGGTGAAATAGAATCAAATGTTAGATCATTTATAATGTGGAAATTGCAGACTTTTGAGGGATGACATTTATAAATAATGATTAATAAAGATATAGATGAAATAGTCTTAAGGTAAAGCTTTGTATTTTTAAGATAACTGCTGTTTTGATTTATTACCCAGGCTAAAAGGTTAAAATCATGGAAATCTTTTTACACGAAATTATGTGACTGAAGGCATAAATGATACTTCATGCTTAATCATCTTTTTAGGAAATTTGAAAGAATTCATTTCTTTGCAGGGGAAAATAAGATCAGTATTTTAAATTGTGTGAGTAATTCTCTGAATTTAGATAAGCATTTACCCTCCACCACCACCTTCTCCCCACAAATCTGTAAAGTAATGACTGATATTTGTCATGCCTTTTAATCTAAAAGATCTCTTACTCACTTATAAACACCTTGCATACATAGACCATTTTAGTCATAGATGTAAAAACTGGATATATACAGGATTTGTTCGTTAGGGCTTATTAATTTGAAGTACACTTGTTGCTGTGGTGGAGGTGTGATTATATCTGGTAGATAGATAATTTTGCCAAGAACAGACTTTTAAAATTTTGATGTTGCAAAATGACTCATAGGTTGGCCTTGAACACTAAGCTTTTTTAAAAATGCTATACATCTTTATTAATACCTGAAATTTTTAAATACCTTAAAATAAACTTCTCAAGGTTGTTCTCATAAGGTTAAAAGAAATATAATTACTTTGTTTCTTCCCCATTTCTGTTCCCTTACAAATAATTTACTGAATTTAAGATAAGAACATTCATGCATATAAAAATTCTTTCCTGGGGGGGATGTGCAGGGAACTGACTGTATGGGCTGTGAGGAGGGTCAAAGAGAAGCCTGGGTTTTCTTTCAGTTTTCCTTTATTACACTACAATATGAGTGGGGTTTGTGGGGGAGATGGTAGAGAAAGTCATGAAGGTTATAGGACGTCTAGAACTTTAAAAATACCATAGACTCCTCTTTAGAATAGAATGAATATTAGTCATCTTTGGGTGATTTTGTATCCAGTGTTTGGTTTAGTATTTGTTGAGAAAAATCATAGCATTTTAGAGCTGGGAGATGTTATAGAGTAATGTAGTCAAGTTTTTTTTTTTTTTTTTAAAAAGCTTTTTGCCCCAAGGATAGAACCTTAAATGAAACAAGTGGAAGTGGAGGTGCTTGTGTGAAATCAGGACTGTATCTCAACTCATTTGGCTTCCACCCTCTCTGTAGATGGTTCCTGAGTTTGAAAACCACTACTGTTGATCAAACTTCAGCTTTATAAAAAATGAGAATTTGGGAGAAGTGACTTGTCCAAGGTCAGTTGCTAGTGACTGCCATAGTGGCCAGAACTCAAATCTTAAGCCTGGAGGCAAGGGTTTTAAACTGGGATGAATAGAAAATTTGCATTTCTTTAAAGATCCTGTAGTTGGAGAATGGGTGGGGGGAGGGCTGAGACTGGCGCCTGAGGGATCTGTTAGGAGCAGTCCTGAAGGAAGACCTCTGCTGTGGGCTCAGCAGGTGGAAGAGCTGTTCCCAAGGTAAGTTTGATAAGACTTGGTCACCGCTAGAAGCAGGGAGGGCAGTGAAAGAAGGGGAGGAGTGGGGTTATTCCACATTTCTGGTTCAGTTGATGGGGTAAATGGTGAAGCAGAAGGTTGACTTTGAGGGGCCTGTGTGACTTCCATTTGGAGATGCCTAGTTTTCTCAGGGTGGGCATAGGCATGGAAGTCTGGGGGAAAATTAGGCATAAAGCGTTAGATCACCAGCATTCAAGCAGCAGGCAAAGGATAAGTATAAGGTCAGTCACATTGGGGAAGGGGAGAGAGTTTCAAAAATAAGGCCACCAGTGCCAAAGGTCGCATAAAGTTCAACTGAAGTGAAGAATATTAGATTTTACAGTGAGCATTTCACAAAATGCCCATCAGAACATTTTCAGTGGAATGGTAGAGACAGAACTCTCGAAGAAATGGGGCAAAGTGTGAAGAGGTGAAGACAATAAAACAGGTGTAGACTATTGGGGAGCTTTGCTATGAAGGACAGAAGAGGTGATAACCACCTGTAGACAGGGGTGGGGGACAGGGTTAAAAAATGGCATAGGAGAGTTAAGCTTATTTCTAGATAGGGGAAGGAGTCCCCCGTGTGGAGGAGGAAAATACAAGCAAGGGTATCAGTCCCAGGAATCAAGATTCCTGTAGCTGAAGGAGATGGCCTGTCAAAAGAAAAGAAGGCACTACTTGGTGCTCTGTGCACAGCATTCAGCCCATCCATGTTGGGCCACCGCTTTTTCCGTTAAAGGCTGTAAAGGGTAATCTCACCTGACTCTGATATTTACATCAAGCGCCTATAAATTAAGGTGCACTAAAAAAACCCCCAGCTTTACTGAGATGAAATTCACATATAAAAGTTAGAATTTATAATCAGTTTTCCTCTGCATTTCCCCATTTCATACTGAAAACTCATCTAGAGTACTTAAGGACATACTTTTTTGTAGCTATGAACAGGTGATTTTTTTCCCCTAGACCAGGGAAGAGGAGACCTTTTAAGCAAATGAATTACCGCTTAGCTGCTGAGAAATTCTGAACTAGCACTTTCGCTGTTCATATCACCAAGTGATCTTTATGTCTGCCTTCCTCAAGTTGCCTCATCCATGTTCTTGGAACCTTTAGTTACAGTTGCCCCTCTTGGGGAGGGAGAGGTGAGAGGGGAGTAAGGTTAATATAGCTGAAAAATTAGACTGAAAATCTGGGGACTTGAGTCCTTTTCCTTTGGCCATTAGCTCGTTTTGTGACTTTGAACAAGTCATTTTGCCTTTGTTTCCTCATCTCTAAGATAAACGCTCTTCAAGATCCCATGAACACAGAAGACACTGTATGCATTTTTGATTCCTATTTTGTGCAGCATGTTATGGATTAAAGTCTTAAAATTAATTAAAAAATACACACCTACCAATTACAAGCTTCAGAATTTGTTGAAGAGTACTGTATTGATTTTCTTTACTAACAAAAGAATTTTTAATGACATACCAGTAGAATATTGAGAACGGTTTGGTTACAGTCACCCACAGTCAGCTGATATTTAGCTGACTGGGGAGAAGTCATATGTTGTGAATATAAGAATAGGCACCTTCAGATGTTCTCTGAGTGCCAGTAATTAGAGTAAGCCGTAATCTACTCTGCTAAAAATAACCAAACATACCTTTCTTCTTACTAGTCTATTATTAATTTTACTTCAGATTTAGACATACAAATATATAGTAAGAGAACAAAATGAGCTCATTACTGAATTTTTTAAAACCACTTGCTTCTGAAAATAGGGAGTATACCTCAGGTTCTCCTGGTAATCTTTTACTAAGTCAGGCTAACAATATTTATTTCTCTCTTCAAAGCAAGTAAAATATTTGAATGTTTTAATTTTTGCCAGTTGCAGGATTACTTTATTTAGCACAGTTCTGGGCCATAGTTTTTAATATACAACTCAGGCTCTGGAGTCAAATCACTGTTCTGGGAAGATTACTCAATTAAGCCTGAGTCTCCTGTAAATGCAAATAATAACGGTATCTCTCTGGAAGGGTTTTTTTGAGGATTGAAATGGTAAATTATGCCAAGGCCTTAGGTAACATTTAGTGCCTTACTCAGAGTGAGGACTCAGTAAGTGTTACCTGTGAGGACTCAGTAAATGTTACCTGTTATTATGCTTCTGTTTGTTTCTTCCTTAAGCCTTCTGGGAAGAGGTGCCTTCTTATAATCCTGATAACTGGATGCTCACCTACAGTGAAGAATTCATTTAATTTGATATTAAAGTAATATTTCCGAATGACTCGTATAATCTAGGACCTTTGACTAGTGTTTAAATGCTGTTTACTTATAAGTAAAAAGCAGTACTGTGGATAAGGAGCGAGGATGGTGTAAGCATTAGATTGCTTAACAGTAGTAGTACTGAAGAAATCTTGAAATTTAAAAAACAAATTAAATTCATCTGACGTTGCCTATTAGTAAATTCTTTCTAATGGTATTATTTAGCACTCTGTTCATAGCAGCTAGCTATGTCTGGTTTTTATCTACCATTTTTAATGTCAGCCCCTTTAATCTTTAGTTTTCTTAATTCAGAGAATCTTATGTGTCATTTGTATCAGTTTTCCCAAATTTAAGACTATTTGAGGAGCATGGGTTAGGGAGGATGGAAGGTTGGAATATCCCATTACCTTTTAAAGCAATAAACAAAACATAGGATAGTGCTGGGAAAGAGAGGAAGCGCTTTGTTAGTAAGGTTGGAGGTGGTGCCTGTTATGTCCTTCATGAATAAATGAACGTGTTTGAATGCCTTCTCTCTAAGACTGCAGGGGACCCACCTTTTTTTTTTTTTTTTTTTTGGCGGTACACGGGCCTCTCACTGCTGTGGCCTCTCCCATTGCGGAGCACAGGCTCCGGACGCGCAGGCTCAGCGGCCATGGCTCACGGGTCTAGCCGCTCTGCGGCGTGTGGGATCCTCCCGGACCGGGGCCCAAACTCGTGTCCCCTGCATCGGCAGGTGGACCCTCAACCACTGTGCCACCAGGGAAGCCCCGACCCACCACTTAAAATAACTTAGTGAGGGACTTCCCTGGTGGCGCAGTGGTTAAGAATCCGCCTGCCAATGCAGGAGACGCGGGTTCCAGCCCTGGTCCGAGAAGATCCCATATGCCGCAGAGCAACTAAGCCCGTGTGCCACAACTACAGAGCCTGCGCTCTAGAGCCCGCGTGCTGCAAATACTGAAGCCCGCGCGCCTAGAGCCCGTGCTCCACAACAAGAGAAGCCACTGCAATGAGAAGCCCACTCACCGCAACGAAGAGTAGCCCCCCCTCCCTGCTCACCCCAACTAGAGAAAGCCCACGCACAGCAACGAAGACCCAACGCAGCCAAAAAATAAATAAATTTATTTTTTAAAATAAATAAAATAAAATAACTTAGTGAATGTAGAAATCAGGTAGAATGGACGTGGCAAAAAGTGTATGTGTATGACAGGGAGTCAGTGTGGTAGAGTGGAAAAGGCCTGGAGTTAAGGTCTGAAGATCAGATTTCTTGTCACAGTACAACCACTTGGCAGGCCCTTGTACTCTTGGGCCTCTTTTTCCCTTCTGTAATCAAGGATGATGCTGCTTACTGTTGGAAAAATCAAATAAGAGGAAATGTTTTTAATAATATTGAAATTAATAGAGTGTTATGAAAATACTCATGCTGAAGTTATTCTCATACTGAAGAGCAGGAATTCCTTGAATTTCAAAACAGATTGTGTGTGTGTGTGTGTGTGTGTGTTTGTATGTTATTTTACATTAATGCTATGAGCAGTAATTGCCTATTGTGTTTTCTAAAAATCACTTAAATGCTCCTCTGTGAAAATTACAATGGCAACTGAGACTTGTTTAGAATGTCTTAGGTTTTCATTTTGTTTCTTTTCAAAAGCCTTAAATACATTTAAACCATTTGAAAATACTCTTTTAACCCTCCTCAAAGGACTTGGTTAGGTCATCCTTACGTATGCCTCAAGGTTGTGTTAATAAGTTTTGGCTTCCTTGGATCAAGTATAACCTAGTCCCATGTGCTAGAATCCTAGTTTGGAGGATATGAGTTTTCCAACCTTATTATACATTCTTCAAGGGTAAATAACCCGAGCTTTAATTTAACAGGGTAGAACTTGGAAATTTTGAGGATATGTCTCAGTTTCCCCTGTTCTCTTTCTCTAACTTCTATGATTACTTGGAACTGTTGTTTTTTTCTTGAGGTTTATTCCATAATCCTATAAACCTCCTTTAAAATAATTCTGTGCTGTTAGAAGTCAAGATAGTAGTTACCTTTGGGGGTGGGAGGCTGTGACCAGGAGAGGTTAGGAGAGGGGCTTCAGGGGTTCAGTAATAATTCTGTTTCTTGGTGCAGGTGCTGGTACACAAGTATGTTCACTTCGAAACTCATCAGGCTGTACATTTATGACTTGCGTTCTGCTCTGTGTGTATATTACACTTAAGTAAAATGTTCCAGAACGTTGACTTAATGTTGACAACATCTTCAATAAGTCCTTCAGTTGGAGAGTTTATTTTCTTCCCTGTTTACTTGTGGTTTGAAATAGTCACACAGTGCACTTTGTTTTAAGTAAACTTGAGAACAACCTGGGTCAGCTGTGTTTTAGAATATTCTAGGAAAGAGCCTGAATGGAAGAAGAGCAAAATAAGTAACTCTTTCTAGATGGTGTGATTTTTTTTTTTTTCTTTTCTGCTTGCCTGTACTTTTCAAAATTTCTTTTTGGTACATTTATTACTTTTATAGTCTAGGAGAAAAATAATCTACTATTGTAAAGAGGAAATAAACTGTATAAGCATGACATCTTTCACAATAGGATATGAAAATGTATTTTAGAAAACATGACTATAGGGTAAATTTTTTTCTACATCTGTTTTTTGTTACAGATATGCCAGTCTGTATTTTTGCTGTGCTATTGAGGATCAGGACAATGAACTAATTACCCTGGAAATAATTCATCGTTACGTGGAATTACTTGACAAGTATTTTGGCAGTGTGAGTAGTATTTTGTTTTAGGAAATTGAATGCCATAGTGCTTTTTTTTTTTTTAACCTTTTCTGTAACAAGTTTATTATTTGATTATCTTGGGGATTCTGACTATTTGACAGTAACTGTGGGAGAGGGAAGGAGTGACTATTTCTTGTCAGTGTGCCTAGTGAGTTAACTGCCAGAATTGCTTGACCCCACAGACCTACTCATTTAATTATGCTGGTGGGAATGAGGTTTAAAATAGTGAAATAGAAAGGGGTCCAACTGCAAAGATTAATATACTGGAAGTGCTTAGTATAGAATTTAGATTTGGTTAGCAGTTACAGTCATATTACCCAGAAATATGTATTTCAAATGATCAGTCTTTATGAGTAGAAAATTATTAAGTTGCCCATGTTAGGAGCTTGCAGAGTCTGGTCTTTCTTAGCTTGTAGGCATTAATTTAAGATTGATTCCCTCTGGTCAGATTTTACTGACTACCTGATAGTAGGTAAGTATCTTTTACTTTCTTCAGTTTTATTTATTTATTTATTTTTGCTTTTCAGGTGTGTGAACTTGATATCATCTTTAATTTTGAGAAGGCTTATTTTATTTTGGATGAGTTTCTTTTGGGAGGAGAAGTTCAGGAAACATCCAAGAAAAATGTCCTTAAAGCAATTGAGCAGGCTGATCTACTACAGGAGGTAAGCTACTCGGAGTTCTCTTGACTGGACACTAGCATGTTTTGCTCTTGCTAGGGAAGTCTCAGTCATCTTCCCTCATTCTTACAGTTTCAGAAATTACTCTGAAGCATGCTTGGCATGTAGTATCCATGTGCAGTTGATTGACTGGAATATGTGTCAGCCACATCGACTCAGTTATCTGTGGATGGATTGTTTACTTTGGAGATGATCTGGAGATGGCCCATTTTGGCACCCCAAAACACCAGAGTCCAAACATTTAGAGGACAGACTACTTTAAGATGGGAAAAGTAACAGTAATTTGAGAGCTCTCTGTCCATTGTTCTGAATTATTTAAGATAACCCCTTTTCTCACTAGTGCGTACAATGAGGAGTTGACTGTGAGATTATGGCATTTTCATTCCAAGTTGGTTCATATTTTCACCTCATGTCCATTAAGTGCAAATGTAGCCAAGCAAATGATAGTGTTATAATTATACTTTTTGTAGAATCCTCTAGTTTTGTGTTAGCAAAACTAACTAAAAAGTATTTCTACTTCTCTATGCTTTTCTTAAATAACAAACCATGTTCTGTTAAACAGCTACATTCTTGTCTTGCCTTGATGTCACAAGAACCATTGATAAAACCCCTTTCCCTTTCTAACTTCCACAGTTGTCTTGGGTTAATTGTATATTTGATACTTCTGTACCTTCAATTTCTGAAGTTAAAAATTTCGTAGATAAGGCTACCTTTTCCTAAAAACTTAATGATACGTTAATTCAGGTACCTAGTTGAATTATGCTTTAGTCATAATTGTGGTTTTATTCAAATAGAAAGTTTATAGCATGAGGAGAAGGAGCTAGTCAATATAAAAAATTAATTTTTTCATTATGGTAATTGTCTTTTTTTATTATTAAAGGAGGCTTTAAATCAGAGTAAATCTTTTTCTTCATTATAACTTCTTAACTGTTGGCCTCAGAGTCAGGAGAGTGGGGAGCTCTCGGTAATCCCTCTGCATCAGTCACTGACTAGGTCAGTTGTGGGGATTGTTTGAAGTTGGGATGACATCATCTGGAACATACATAAATTAAATATGAGACAATGCTTTGTACATTTAATTATCTTGAGTTACCAAAACAGGGGTTAAGGTGCCTGCAAAAATGAAGTATTTTGTTGACAGCCCTAATGGCATCTGCTGTTCAGTAGTGAAATGAGCACAGCCCTGTTTCCATGTGTGTATGGTTTGCCACAGTTGTTTATTAATTGATTGCATATATGTCATTTGAGGATTTTCTTTTTAAATGTCAGATGTGCCAACTACAAGCTCATATTCTACTGTTGTAAAATTGCTTTAAAGTTAGCACCTCCTTATTTTGCTGTTCACTAACCAGACTTTTCTAAAAATTAGGTCAAGACCAGGGTCAGAAATTGGGAATTTTTCTTTTTTTTTTTTTTGGCCGCGCTGTGGTGCATCATGTGGGATCTTAGTTCCCCGACCAGGGATCAAACCCATGTCCCCTGCATTGAAAGTGCAGAGTCTTAACCCCTGGATTGCCGGTGCAGTCTGGGAGTTTTTCATATTTGTTCCTTCCCTTGATCACTTTTATATTTCGTTATTATGGAACTATATTCGGTTCTATCAGATCCTGGTATTTCCTCCAAGTTCTTCATCATTTCCTGATTAATTACATTTGCCTTGAAACATTTCTAAAGTTGTTGAAGTTCAGCTTTTAATTTTAATATTTTTTTCTGGAGAGTAATGTTTAGGGCATTGACATCTCTTGTGTCTGGATTGTTTTTTAAACC
This sequence comes from Mesoplodon bidens, assembly GCF_964165515.1. Taxonomy (NCBI): domain Eukaryota; kingdom Metazoa; phylum Chordata; class Mammalia; order Artiodactyla; family Ziphiidae; genus Mesoplodon; species Mesoplodon bidens. Next base: position 127,744,094 of record NC_138163.1, read on the forward strand.
CTACTGGGAAATCGCTATACACTTTACAATATGACAAATATGCTAAATTTACTTTATAGCATGTATTGAGTAATATACTAGAGGATCCAGAAGTTATTACAGGTACATGTTTGTTTGTAAATGTGTACGTGTGTGTATCTCCCCTATAAAAGTATTTTAATAAGAAGTAATGTCTCTTTTTTTGAAGTAGTATTTTTATATCTCAAATTGGGAGAAGTAGGAATGGAGAGAGAAGCATAGAATGTCCTTAGTTCCATGTAAAATTCTCCTTACCCCATCTCACCCTAGTTTAAAAAAAAAAACCTGACTACTGTTAATTACAGTTCCTTGTCTTTAGAAGAGAGCTTTGGCCCTATTTCTCATCTGTGACTACATTGTTTTGTACATAAACCAAATTGATACTATATTACGACATTTTCTATTCAATGGTCCAAGTGAACCATCTCTCTTAATTTAGCCATTCAGGTCTTGAGGAGGCAGAACGTGGCTGGTCCATTCTGAATTTAGAGTGAGGTTAAGGCCTTTATGAAACCAAGCTAAAGTCTGTATGGGGCAGTTAAGCTTCATTCAGGTTATTCTGTTCAGGTTAACTTGTTTATTCAGGTTATTCACCAACGTACTGTCATAAGAAATCCAGGATGATAAGATGTTTGTTTCCTACAATAGAGTCATTTATATGTTGATACATGATACAAGTTTACATCTCTGCGAGAGTATTTGAATATTATGTTCATAAAATAGGTGATAGAATAAGATGAGAAAAAGCATTCCACAAACTGCTAAAAAAGATTTGTCTGGGCACCATGATAGCAAAAAAGAACTATGATGATAGCTAATGCTTGTCGAGCACTTAGATGTGAGGCATCCTATGCTAATCATCAGGATTTCCTGAGAAGGGGTCACGAGAGCCTTTTATTTATTTATTTGTTTTTTGCGGTACGCGGGCCTCTCACTGTTGTGGCCTCTCCCGTTGCGGAGCACAGGCTCCGGACGCGCAGGCTCAGCGGCCATGGCTCACGGGCCCAGCCGCTCCGCAGCATGTGGGATCTTCCCGGACCAGGGCACGAACCCGTGTCCCCTGCATCGGCAGGTGGACTCTCAAACACTGCACCACCAGGGAAGCCCAGGAGAGCCTTTTTAACCAAAGAAGAAACAGAGGCTCTCGAGGCTCAGTGAAGTTCCAATGACTGGTCCTAGGTAGCAGTTGGCAAAACCAGGATTGTAAACCCAGATCTGCTAGACTCCAGGGCTGTATGAATTCTTAACCACTGTGCTCTGTCCGCCCCAACCCCCATTTGTGTATTTTCTTGGTATGTTTTAAACATTCTGTTTTAGACACCAACTTCTGTATGTCTCAGTAATATAGTAAAGAAATTCATAATTCTCCTGGAGGTTTCTCTATGTTGAACAAAGTAGGTTTCCTAAGACTGATGCTATCATTTACTTTTTAGACTGGAAATTTTCATTGTCCAAGTTACCAATAGTTGCAGTTTATTAATTGGATATATAGATATAAATAGTATTTTTTATATCATTTCTTGTTGGATTTATCAAAATGCCTAGATCTATAGTAGCTTTTTTGGTCTTATAATTTAGGGTATAATATTCACTTAGTCTATGTCATGAAATGATTTTGCTTCCAAAATTGTAAATATAGCTGTAAAGACACTTATCTAAATACAGTCTTAAATTTGTAGAAGTCCTAATTAATTGATTTTAATCTAGTTTTTCATATATTGTGATTTTTTTTTTCTTTTTCTATTTGGTGTCAGGTCTTTTACTTTAATTGATTTTTTCTAAACACCAAAGATGACTTTGAATTTATATTGAAAATATCTGTTGGCTTAAAGATATATGCAAATCACAAAATAATTTTGGTTTTAATCCTTTTTTAATCTGTCAAATACACATTTCTATCCTTAAGAATGTTTATTTTCTTTAGAAAAGTTTCTTTAAAATGTCCCTTTTACTCAATTTGTGTAAATGTCATATAGTTTGTTTAGGTAGTCCTTCATTTTATAGGCAAACAGGGTTAGAAAGTCAGTGCATAAAGTAGATTTTCTATTAGCATTTTATAGTCAGTAATGAGAACATAACATAAATATGTATCTGAATAATTACTAAAATATCAGATATTATGATTAAATAATAAAGATGTCTTATTTTACTTAGTTACTTGGTAAGGAAGGGTTACAATTTTGATATTTCTAGACTGACCTCTACGTTAATTCCTTTTGGTATTCTGTTGTATGAATACATAATTAGATTTGGGGGTAAAGCCCAGAAAAATTGGTCTGTTATCCAATTTTTAATGTTTGACCGTTGGAATTTAAAACATATTTTCTTAACATGCCACTCGTACTTAACTTGATTCTTAAATTATTAAAGTGCAACATGCTGAGATTACTAAATTGACATTTTTTTTTGCAATACTTGGAACATTTTCCCCAGCACCAATTAAATACCTATTTTAAGCTAGATGTTTTTGGAGGGAGGGCATGGGGGAGCAGTACAGTTGGGTTTATTTTATAAACATTACATATAATGATAAAGGAAATATAGAGTGCATTTTCTTTGTGAAGTCAGGCACTTACTGGTTTTTCTCTGCTCCTTAATTTTATAGAGCCAGAATGAAGAATGGGGAGGTTTGTCTGAGGATATCTTATGATAAAGAGCAGTCTAAGGCTTTAGTCCCTTTGACCCCCACCTTATTTATTGGTAACTACTAAATTTACCATTTTCGTGGCATGGATAAAATGGGGTGTTATGCCAAAACTGTTGCACGTGAGATGATTTCAAGTCCTTGCTTGATCTGTGAAGATCAAATAGTTAAATACTGGGTGTTGGGCTTTAACCCTCAGCGGTAGATGCATGATGGTGTTGATCAGCGCTTTGAGATGTGTCAACCTTTTTTTTTATACTAACAGCATCATTTTCAAATTTGTCGGGGTTTTCCTTTTAAGCTTTGTTTGCTGTTGGTATTGTTTCTCACTAAAGTAATCTTAGAAATGAAAAATAAGTGAGGTACCAAAAGCAAGCATTACACTCATGAATTTGCTTCTACTTCAAGGTGGTCCACTTTATGAATAGATTTATTGGATTTACAGTTGTTAATTTGCCTCATCTAGAAAGTGGTGCTCTATGGAGAATTAGTGCTGCTAAAATTGATTTGTTTCAGTGCTGGGCCTGCATGATACATCTTAGTACTATACAACATCTTTGTGGAAGTAGTAATTAATAAATCTCTTGGACTGCATAAAAATGGAAAGGTAAGAATCTTAGGAGAAAAAGTGATTTCTTTAAAAATGAATCTTTTATAACATAAAAGTATTTTAAGTAAGTAAGTACTTATTGAAGTATTTAATAACATGCCTTTTAATAAGTTTGGGTTTTTTTAAAATTAAAATCTTGCTAATTAAGAATATTTGGGCAAGGTAGTCAAACTCAAGAATATCTTACATTGTTTTAAAACATGCTTTAAAATATATACAGTAATATAACAGCAAAAAGCATTTTGATAAAAATCCTCTTAGGATTGGCTTTAATAAGACAGGCTCCTGTAATTCCTTTGTAATTACCACTGTTTGTATTAAAACCTTTAAGCCTAAACCTTCTTCTTTTCAACTGGGTAAAAGTTAACAAGGCTATATAATCTTTTACGCCAGCATATTTTAATTTTTTATGAGTAAACTTGATTGGGGTCTGCTAGAACAAATTCTGGATAAGTGAGGTTTAGTTACATTAATGCTTGAAATAGAAAATACAGAAGGGTAGATACAGAGAAAACAGAAGGCAGAACAAATCTTGCCTTTCACTTTGCATTTAGTAAGAAACAATTTGGCCAATGCCCTTGGTCACTGGTTTTTAGGTTGTAATCATTTTGCTGTATGTTTGTTTTTTTTGTTTTGTTTTTTTTTGTTTTTTTGCGGTACGCGGGCCTCTCACTGCCGTGGCCCCTCCCGTTGCGGGGCACAGGCTCCGGACGCGCAGGCTCAGCGGCCATGGCCCACGGGCCCAAGCCGCTCCGCGGCACGTGGGATCCTCCCGGACAGGGGCACGAACCCGTGTCCCCTGCATCGGCAGGCGGTCCCTCAACCACTGCGCCACCAGGGAAGCCCTGTATGTTTGTTTTTTGAGCTCTTTTTCTTTGTTTGCTTTTCAGAATTTTGAGGCTTTCCCCCTTGCTGTTTCATTTTAATTCATTTTGAGTCCACTGTTGCTACTCTGGTCTGTTTGTAATAATGAAAAGTTGGAATAACTTAAAATATTCAGTAACTGTAAATCTGATTTTCAAAAGTATTTGACAAGAAGCCACAGTAATAAGTGCAATTTTATATCACAACAGTTACATAAACCAAAAAAATTTTTGGTTAAATAATATATACTTACTCATATTTCTTATTTTATAGTCTCACATTTTCTATTCTATTCTTTTTTTCAATGCTGGTCCTGATCCACTAAGTTGATTGCATGAGCCCTAGGATTGGGACCTGCACAGGGACCTGCAAAGAGCATATTCCTAGCTGGTGGTGGTGGTTTTATGTGTTTATTTATTTATATTGAAGTAAGTTGACGTGATTTCTTTCTTTAAAAAGTACTTTCTGAAAAATTGCAGGTTTGAGTTCTTTTTTCCCCTATTGAGACATTCTTTTTTCTTTTATTGTTTCCTCTGCTGTCTTTTTTTTTTTTTTAATAAAAATTCCCATTATAGGAAAATTAACAAATACAGGCAAGCACACGAGAACATAATCTTACCCACCAACCAGAGACAATTTATTCTGGTTCTCAGCTAGGGTTGGGGGTGGGGCAATTGTGCCTCCTCAGGGGACATTGGGCAATGTCTGAACACATTTTTGATTGTCACTGCTATCCGTGAGGTGCTACTGGCATCTAGTAGGTAAAGATCAAGGACGCACTGTTAAAGAACCAGCAGTGCCTGTAACGGCCCTCTCAGAGTAAGAAATTATCCGGCCTCAAGTGTCAACAGTGCCAAGGTCCAGAAACCCTGGTTTAATTTAACATCATGTAATATATAAAAATTTCATTTATAGATTCCATTTACATTTATGGACTGCTACATCTTTTCAATATAATGCATAGTCCAGATTATAAATGACTGGCTGAAAATGAATCCAAAGTAGAGGGGGGGAAAAAAACCCTAAAAATTATGAAAGGAGAAATGTGCTCAAGTAAATGGCTATAAAAATCACCTCTGTGATCCACCAAAATTACTTTTACTTGATAACCAGAGATAACCCGTAGCAAAACTTATGGGATGTCACTATATAATTTAATTTCCTCAACAACAACCAAATCTGTCAACATCTATTAAGGTAATTGAGTTTTTGCCTGAAAACAGAATTGAGCATACCCTGCAGGCAGTTAGAACACTTGAATTTTCTGCTGATTTCCCTATCCACCTTAGGGATTTGATAATTCCTTAAGAGAGGAATAGTTTAAATGACTAGAATTTACATATATAGACTTATGTTGTACCTATAGACATTTTTGTTGTTTTTCTTTTATACCATATTAGCGTTAAAGAATTTACTTAGTAAAGATATTTAGAGTTTGAATATTTGAAATTCAGTGATTCCAAGAAATCTTTTCTATTTTGAAAACCCTGATTAAATTTAGGGCATTTCAAGTTATGCTCCAAATGGAAGAACGGGGCAAATACAATACAACTACCCTAAAATGTGCTTAAAACTATTTCTTTATAGTTTAAAGTTATATTAGCTAAGTTAATTATTCTGCTTCTTTATTAAAGAAGTACAATTAACTGCCAGAGAAAGTAATTTCTCTTTACTATTTTATCACTAACGGGTTTTAGAGCAGGGTTTTAGGAAATGTAGTTAAGTTTTCCTCATTATTATTTTTAAGACAAATGTAATAGAAGTAGACCAAGAGCACAACAGAGTAAGACATTAGGAGATATGAATAAGTAATCCACAGATGAAAGAAAAAATACATGGTCCTTTGACTAAGGGAATGTAAATTAAAATATCAATTAGCTTTTTTTTTTGGTTTCTTGGATTGGCAAAGAAGAATTGTTTGCTTCTTATGAACACATAAATTTGTATGCCATTTTGAAGGATTAGTTTAGTGATATCTATTAACAGTTAAATGTGTACACCTTTGCCCCATTAGTTATACTGGAAGGAATTTTATCCAACAGAAATATACAAATGCAGCAAGACACATGCTCAGTATAATATTGAGCCATTGGAACCTAACCAAATGTCCATCAATGGGAAATAGGTTAAGCAAATTACAGTACAACCATACATGAAACTGTTAACCTGGCTTTGAAAGAAATGAGATCAATTTCTATGTAATGATATGGAAAGATACCCATCAAGTAAGAAAAGATCTAGGAGCAGGACATTAACTTAACAGTATTACCTCTGAAGATATTTGAGGTCCCTCCCTCCTGTTTTCTAGAAGTGTATTTTAAGTATAATTTTTTTTTAATTTATCAATTTTTTTAAAAAGACAAAATGCTGCTCTGTGAATGGAAGACTACACTGTGTTGTTCCTTTAGGTGAAACTAGAGTAGAATTTGCTAAAAAGGAAGTTTTAGCAGGTAAAGTGAAGCACTTATGTTCTCTTGGCCATTTTAACACTAACCATCTGGAGCAACCATATTGCTCTTGCCACATTGCTAACTTTCTGTAAAAAAATCGCTCAATTTTCCTAATGCCTCACAAGTGCTTTTGTAATAAGGCACCGTGAGCCCTTTCATCTAAAAGGTACCTTATAAAGTGCTCTCATTTCTTCTCTTTTTATTCATTGCTAAAAAGAGATCTTAGTGCATTTGGATACTCTGCAGGCCTTTGGTCTTTAGCTCAAGGATTAGAGTTCCAGAGTTGAGAATAAGGATTTTGCCACAGTATTCAGTGAGGAGCAATAAAAAGGACCATTGTATTCTAGAACATGAAGGACAAAGGATACAGTTCAAGGGATAAGTGAAGCCCCTTCAAGAAAAACTGGGGTAGAGCAGTAACTTCAAATTACACTTCCTTATATATATTTTTTATTAAATGTACATTATTTCTCTTTGACTACGTGGTGTACAAGAAAGAAAAATCAGGACACTAGGTTTTCAGTTTTGGATCCAACACCACTAGTTTATTTAAGCACTTCTCATCTCAACAAGACTTAAGCCTTCAGATAATTATTTGCTTACCAGTTTTCATTATAGTTTATCAGATCATTTTACTTTTGAGTCATTGGCCTAGTATAGTGAATATCTGGGAATTTTTAAGGCAATGAGGTTTGTCTTAGGAACATAGGTGGTTTTGAGAACTGGTGTAACTTAATTCCTTTCTGCTGTGTTTGTTGTCCTACACTTCCCACTACATCTGGTCCTTTTTGTAGGGGGTTAAGAAAAAGATTATTCTTAGTATGGAGGAAAGTTGAACATGCATGTATACTGAGAAGAGGAACTAATGGAGAGAGCGATGAAAAATGGGAATGGAATAATGGGAAAAGTATATGCGGAGGGTGAATAGGAATGGAATCAAAAGCATTGGTCTTGAGTAAGATGAGTCTTCTCCCTCCTCTGTTTTGAGGAGATGAACGGGTTAAAGCTGTAAATTTTTTTTTTTTCCTCATGAGTTGGATGAGTTGAGAAACTACATCTAGAGGAGAGCTGCAGGGACTGAGGAGAAAAAAGAGGTAGATAACTTGAGGAAAATGTTTAGGGTTTGGAATAGATTTGCCCAGGCTTAAAAAAAGGCCCATTTCAGATGGAAAATAGTAAATATCTAATCTTTATTTTAAAAAATAGGTCTCCAAAGAATCTGTACTAAGGGCAACTTGTGGTTTATATTTGTGTAATATAACTTGATTAAATTTTTTTCTATTTTCATTCTGGTCTTTATTCCCACACAATCTAAATCACTGACATTTCAGTGTATTAAACTCAGTTTGCTAGGTAGTAGAAGACAGTAGGTCTAATTCTGCACAGGACTATAAAGTCTGTGTATTGTAACAGACTTCATTCTCACCCTCCCCAATTCTTAACTAATATAATTATTCCATGACTCATAAAATATACTGGTGGTAAGAAGGCCCAGAATACTGGAGTTATATTTAATCCACTATAATGTTTTCCTCATATATAAGAGAAAAAATAACTTGGTTAATTATGGGCGTATCTCTCATTTAGCTAAAAATCAACCTTAAATGTTAAATGGTCATTAAGGCATTTATTTATAACACAACTTTCTCAGCCCCTAGCAGTTTAAACTGGACAAGTACTTAAAACGTGTTATAGCAACTTAAAAGTGGTAAAAGAATACATTTATTTTTTTTTAATTAAAATTTTTTTTTTTATTATTTTTGGCTGTGTTGGGTCTTCTTTGCTGTGCGCGGGCTTTCTCTAGATGCAGCGAGCGGGGGCCCTCTTTGTTGCGGTGCGCGGGCTTCTCATTGCAGTGGCTTCTCCTTGCGGAGCCCGGCCCTAGGCACGTGGGCTTCAGTAGTTGTGGCTCGCGGGCTCTAGAGCTTAGGCTCAGTAGTTGTGACGCACAGGCTTAGTTGCTCTGCGGCATGTGGGATCTTCCCGAACCAGGGCTTGAACCTGTGTCCCCTGCATTGGCAGGCGGATTCTTAACCACTGCGCTACCAGGGAAGCCCAATACACTTATTTTTGTGGGTTTTAGAGTTTGTTTTCTTCTTGAAGAATGTTTTTCCGGTGAGGAGGTTTTTGCCCTTTGAAGAGTATTCTTCTCAATTGATTGGATGGTAATTTCTAAGGTACAGTAATATGGATCATTGTTATAAAGAATAGTTTGGCTTTATCAACTCTTTTCTTTCCTAAAGGGTAGTAAAGGTCTGTCAGAAATGCCTGGGGGGCTTCCCTGGTGGCGCAGTGGTTGAGTCTGCCAGCCTTTGCAGGGAACACGGGTTCGTGCCCCAGTCCGGGAAGACCCCACATGCCGCGGAGCGGCTGGGCCCGTGAGCCATGGCCGCTGAGCCTGCGCGTCTGGAGCCGGGAGAGGCCACAACAGTGAGAGGCCCGCGTACCAAAAAAGAAAAGAAAAAGAAAAAAAAAAAGAAAGAAATGCCTGGGGCAGTCAGGGCTGGGGCAGTCAGGGTTGAGAATCGCTCCTATAGAATTGTTCTCTTTCATAGTTAAGTCTCCTCTGGGGAGGAACCATTGTGTACTCAGCCCTATTTGAGAAACTACCTTTTTCTTTTCTTTTAATTGTTGGTTTTTACATGGTGTGATATAAAATTAAGAGAGAAAACCAAAAGTTGAAAAGCTGTAATATAAAGGCTCAAAGTACTGGTATTATTTAGGTGAAAGGTTATTTGATAGACTTAACTTTTTCTTGTTCTCTGTCCAGAAAACAGAACATGTATCACAGCAAGAGTTTCGTTGGGTGTAAGAAAGCATAGTAGAATATGTGCTGGAGTACTTGCATGCATCAAAATGTAGTAGGATATATAAATTCCGTTTGTAATTATAATTTTGTCAAGTTCGTTGTTTACAGTTTAGCATTACTTGAAAAGTTTAATTACATTAAATCCCAAGGGATAGTCCCAATTATTTCATTTAACTGATATTTTCATAGGGAATTTTGTTCTGATAATGATCTATCATTGGGGCTTATAATTTATTTTTTTACACAGAGAATATTGAAGTAGGTTCAGAGTTCATTGACCAAAATACTATTATTAATACCATTGATACCGAAATCGAATTCCCTCATGAAAATGAAGCATTTAGGGGTTCAATTTATTATTAATATTATTTTAGCTTGCTGCTTCATTCCACAATATTCTGAGTGGGAGAAAAAAAGCAATTATATCTTTAAACTGTTTAGGAATTATCTGAGGATTAAAATTTAACTGGCTTTTTTCCTCAAACACTTTTGTATTTAATGGTTATTATTTAAGTATAAGGTATCTGTTACATATTTTATTGAAACAGTTTGTATGAGTTTGTAGCCTAACATTTCAAAGTGCCAAGTTGAATAAATATTAAATTGAGGATATCTTAAAAGCACTCAAATAAGCAGTTTTAAATTTTTTGAGTCACAAGCCTTTTGGGAGGGGTATAATCGCTTTGAGAGTCTGATGGGCCATGGGCCCTCTTCTCAGGAAAATCTGTACCTAATTTTGTCTCTAGTTTCAGGGAGTTTTTGGAGTCCCTAGACATTCACCTCTTCTGTGCACTCTAGGGTCAGTTTAAAACCTCACCTCTGGTTACCTTGCTGATGTGAGAAACATCCTTTTAGGTACATTTATAGAGAGAAGGCATAGACATTTAACGGATCTATTTGGAGAGTCCTTTAAAATCTATCTCGAGGAGTATTTTAAAAGTAATATCCTTAGTCGCAAGGGCATAGTCTTTGGAATTTTTTTTTAAGCTAAGCGAACCATTGAAAACCTCTATTGCTACCAAATGGGTGACTACTTTTCTCCTTTTTTCTTGGGAAAGATTTTCCTTTAGGATCTGTAAAAGTTCCTGGTCATTCTAGGATGTAATGATTTTCATTAAGGGATTAAATTCCTTTGCTTCAGTGTGGTAAAATCCTGATGAACTTGAACACTGGCAGGAGGGAGTATTCTAACTGGATTTTGAGTTAACTCAGTATTTACCAGATGACTTATACTGAAAAATCTTTTCAGAGTATTTTTAGTAAATACAGTGCTTTCGGATTTTGTAGGACATATAGGTCATCATACAGATTATCATTATGTACAGTAAAGTTATAAAAGATGAATCTGAACTCCTGGGCATTGTTTAGAAGTTAAATATTCAGCCATGAACCAAAATTCTAAAAACAAACAAATTCTAAGTTTCAATTAAGATTTCTTTACTGTGCACTAAACATTCTAGAAATCTGATTGTGTCTATGTCAGTTTGTATACTGTGTGTAAGAATATATGCATTTCTTTTGTAGCCACGTCATGAATATTTTAATGTCCCTGTGTACTAAATGACTACTCATCATCGTGTATGCAGAATTTCACAGAGGAAATAGAGAGCTGATATGCTCATGAAAGAAAATACCCTCAGCTTGGTGACTGATTATCTTGTATAATAATAATAGAACATTTCAGAACCATTACCTTTATAATTGTAATAATTTTCCTGTTTTCATCCTCTTTTCTGTTTTATTTTCATTCTATATGTGATCTTGATATAGCTTTTCCTGCTTGCAGCTGGTTTAATTTCTTCTTGAAAAAATATGACCTATGACCATTTTGAGTAATGTTTCATCTTAAACACATATGTGTCATCATTTATGAACCATCTGTGATTAATCGTGTAAGAGGAATACCTAGCAATTGTTAAACTGTTTACCAAAGAAAATATAGCTGAAACACTAGGGCAGAACAAACAATGCCATAATATAGTGTGGTTTCGTCTTCAAATGTTGGCGGGGGGCGGGGGGAGCTATATTTAGGGTGATTATATTATAGTCTATATGAGCAAACGTTTTCTAATGTATCACATAAAAACGTATGTGGAAATAATACAAGAAAGTAAAATCTACTCTTATATAATATTTAAGGTAAAACATTCACAGTTTCTAAAAAATTTATAATGCCACATTTATTGAACCACATTTGTGCTATACAGTATCAAACAGTCTCTTTAAGAACTATCAGAAAAAGAAGATGTGGCACATATATACAATGGAATATTACTCAGCCATAAAAAGAAACGAAATTGAGCTATTTGTAATGAGGTGGATAGACCTAGAGTCTGTCATACAGAGTGAAGTAAGTCAGAAAGAGAAAGACAAATACCGTATGCTAACACATATATATGGAATTTAAGAAAAAAAAAGTCATGAAGAACCTAGGGGTAAAACAGGAATAAAGACACAGACCTACTTGAGAATGGACTTGAGGATATGGGGAGGGGGAAGGGTAAGCTGTGACAAAGCGAGAGAGAGGCATGGACATATATACACTACCAAACGTAAGGTAGATAGCTAGTGGGAAGCAGCCGCATAGCACAGGGAGATCAGCTCGGTGACCGCCTTGAGGGGTGGGATAGGGAGGGTGGGAGGGAGGGAGACGCAAGAGGGAAGGGATATGGGAACAGATGTATATATATAACTGATTCACTTTGTTATAAAGCAGAAACTAATAAAAAAAAAGAACTATCAGAAAAAAAAAGAAAAAAAAACTATCGGAAAGCTATGTCAGAAAAGTCTCTTCTGCAATATCTGTTGTTCAATAGTAAGTAATCCTTTCAAAGTATTAATATGGGCTATATTTTATATAGTTAGGATTCTAATATTACTTAAATACTAATATTTTACATAATTGTCTGCATTTAGATACTTAATGATTTGTTAAATATGGTTTTATATTTCTGAATATGAAAACCTTTAATATTGATCATTTTTGTGTATACTTTTTTTTTTTTTTTTTTTTTTTTTTTTTGCCGTACGCGGGCCTCTCACTGTTGTGGCCTCTCCCGTTGTGGAGCAATAGGCTCCGGATGTGCAGGCTCAGCGGCCATGGCTCATGGGCCCAGCTGCTCCGCGGCATGTGGGATCTTCCCGGACCGGGGCATGAACCCGCGTCCCCTGCATCGGCAGGCGGACTCTCAACCACTGCACCACCAGAGAAGCCCTTTGTGTATACTTTTAATAAAATATGCAACATATATTATTATAAAGGGGAAATTACCAAATAATTCATTGTTTATGTCTAGAGAGTTTAAAGCCCGAGTTAAGTAATCTATCATTAAACAGTACATTCAAAAGATGCTCAAACTGATTTACCATTGAAAGAAGACCTGTGAAAATGTGTATAAGGCAGGTATGCAGATTAGTTGTTTCCATTCTTACCATTCTCACTGTACTACATGACATTTGAAGCACCTGGGTGGGCGGTCAAATGAGAAATTTAGCATTAAACATTGATAGCATTGGGAAACATGGGTCTTTCGTTTCCATTTTTTTCCTTTGTCCCTCCCCCAGCCCTGCAACATGTAATTCATGTGGTTTTAATGCTGCATAAAAATGCATTGTCTCATGCCTGTTTGCTTTGGATGCTGTGTGCCCAGCTGTAACAAGATGTTGCTTCTTTTGTTATTTGTATACAGCTGCTTGCTTTAAACTAGTAGATTCTGAAATACCTTTCCTTGCATGTCTAAAATAAAAGTATTGCATGTACTTTGTCTCATGTGAATGACTTTTTTCTTCTCCATCCTTTTGATAAATAATATATTTCATATTTTAATTTTTCCAGGTAATTTTTTCAAATTGTTTTTTAAAAATAACAAAATTTACTAGTTTAACCATTTTTAAGTGTACAGTTCAGTAGTGTTCAGTATGTTCACATTGTTGTGCAACAGATCTCCGGAAGTTTTTTATCTTGCAAAACTGAAACTCTGTACCCATTATAGACAACTATTCCCCACTTCCCCTCCCCTCAGCCCTTGGTAACCAACCACCTTTCTACTTTCTGTTTCTATGGATATTACTAATTCAGATAATAGTTTTTCTAGGTAATTTTGAGCTACAATTTCAGTGTGAACATGTGAAAATTTATTTTATATTATAAATACAACTGATTAAAAAACTCTAACGTACTCTTTGTATAAGTCTCGAAGAAAATGTGTAAATGATTCTTTGAAATTAGGCCTTTCAGAAAGGACAGATACTTTAAATAATGCATATTTGAGAAGCAACGTGGTTCTCTTCAAGAAATGCTATATAAGATTGCAAGCAGTGAACACACCGGGGAAGTCTGACCAGCTCCAGGGAATAGGATAGGGGGACATTTTTACATGGATAAGCTAAGAATGTTAACTATAGAATTCAGTGTAGGCACCCTTTAATAAATACATTAAAGGTTATATGATGTTTTGAAAATTATTTAACATTTAATGGAAATGATTCTTTTTAAATTGTCCCCTTTATTTAATACGTATGTGATTCAGATGTCAGTCTTGCAGTGTATTTAATGTTTAAGGCTAAACATTATAAATGAAAGAGATTGGCTTACATCGTTCTTGGGAGTGTTGCATCACTTCCATTAAACTTTCTTTTAAAGCTATATCATGAAAACTCAGACATACAAATAGAATAGTATAAGGAACTGTCATGTACACGTCACTCAGCTCCAACAACCATCAACTCAATGCTAGTTTCATAAATCACCACCCCACCCTGCCTTTTTTGCCTATTTTACAGCAAGCCCTAGACATCCTACCATTTCATCTTTAAAACTTCAGTATGTATCCCTAAGAGATGAGTACCACACCCCCCAAAATTAATAGTAATTCCTAATATCTTATTCCTGGTTGGTCTTTTTTTCCTAATTGTCTGAAAAATGCATTTTTATAATCGGTTTGTTAGAGCCAGATTCCAAACAAGGCTCACATTTTACCTGGTCTCTTTAAGTCTCTCTTAATCTTTAACAACTCCTCTGCTTTTACCCTCCTTTGCCTTTTTTTTGTAAACTGAGTTCCCTATGCTGTAGAATTTCCTCCATTCTGTATCTGGCAGATTATAATGGTGATGTTTAACTTGTTTTCTTATCCTCCATGTATATTTAGGTCTGTAGCCTCGTTAGGTTGAGGTTCAGTTTGGAGGGGGGGAGGGGGGCAAGAATACTTCATAAAAAATAGCCTTTTTTCACCAAAGCTGACTTTTACCCATTTTTCATTAATACACAAACATACTAAAAGGTCATCATATGAACTTTATATATAGAGCTGGTTTATAGTAAGGCTAAATACTTTCATTTAGATTTCAGTTGAGTAATGTATCAGCTAACATTTTTTGAGCACTTTCTGTGAATCAGGCACTAAGCCTTATCTCCCTTAATCTCTACATATGAAGGTAAGTACTGTGATCCTTGTTTTTATAGTATAAGGAATAAGGAAACAGACCAAAGAGTTTAAATAATTAAGATTATTTCATGTAGTTAGTGCTTTACATACAATTAAATCTAATGTATGGATTTATGGTTTAATTAATTTTTCTTTTCCTTGTTTTGTGCTGTACCACAATTAGGATGCAAAAGTAAGTTATTTGGGTACAAAAATTGTTTTCCTCTGTTAAAATCTAGTATGCCTTTTAATTACAAACTTGTTGCTAGTAATACCTGAAATTTGACCTACTTGATCCTTTTTTATTTTGTGCCGTGCAAAATTAGACACTTTGGGAAAACTTTTAATTTTTTTCTAGTATGCCTGCTTTGTTTAGTCTTCTTTTGACATTTAAAAATGAGTATTGGTTGTTACATAGAACAAAAGGCACTTTTGTCCCAGATCCCAGAGCATTCTTTCTGTATGTTGCTTCCACTGAAACCATTGGTTGCTCTGGGGAGGTCTGGGAAGGTGAGTTTCTGCAGCCTTGCTGCTGGGGACATTTAAGTCCAAAACTGAGTAAAAACTCAGAGAAGAATAAATACATATGACTTGAAAAAAAAGCAGGGAAAACAAAATATGTGAAGAATGGGGAGAACTCAGGGGGGTTTCCCTGGTCTTTATTTAGGGGAGGTTTTGAATTTTAACACTAAGGTAACTTACCTTTCCTGTAGAAATGTCGGGTAGCTGTGGGTTTGCACTGAGTTTGCAGTGGGCTTGACTGCTTTTTGTGTTACAGCAGTGGAGCCCAGCACAATTGATAGATAATCAGTAGGTATTTAATGCATGCTGAAAATATCCTGTGGTCTCTGATGTTTGGGGCAAAAATCGCTAATAAGCACTGGCTCTCCATAGAAGTGCCCATACTGCTGAACTGCTTGCGTTCAGCGTTCTCTGAAACTTGCACGCCCTTCCGTGTCAGTTTCACATTCTCAAGCCTCCCCGATCTGCTTACCAGCGTCTCACATTTTCCCTCCACAGGAAGCTGAAACCCCACGTAGCGTTCTTGAAGAAATTGGACTGACATAACTCTCCTCCCCTGTTGATGACTTCTTGTGGCATTTCACACACTGTAGATGGTCACTGCCTTCATGTCCATGTTAGCTAATGGTGTAAGATGACGTCTTGTCAGTATTACTGTTCTGCTAAGCTGCTTCATTCAGGCCTACACAATCTTTTTTTAAAGGGAATTTTGGTTAATCAAGTGATAATAAGGGACTTAAATACGAATTAGAACGAATGCAGGAAAAGAAAGATACTTTTTCTGGCTATTTTAAAGTTTATAGGTCTGT
This sequence comes from Mesoplodon bidens, assembly GCF_964165515.1. Classification (NCBI taxonomy): domain Eukaryota; kingdom Metazoa; phylum Chordata; class Mammalia; order Artiodactyla; family Ziphiidae; genus Mesoplodon; species Mesoplodon bidens. Next base: position 127,760,243 of record NC_138163.1, read on the forward strand.
TTCTCTTGAATAGATTATTATCATTACCTTGATTATGTGTATCTATGAATATGACACAAGCAGGCAATATACATTTATTAATTACTGTCTTTGGCAAAAAAGTTAAATTATGTGAAACCTGGTTTTATGAAACCAAAGACTAGTGCATTTTAGTATATGTGCGAATAAAGGGAATTGACATGTCACATATCAAATGAATAAAAATTTCACTCTATGTTGAAACTTTAGAAAAAAAACAAATGTATACCAAAGACCCTTATTAGAAACTAAACACCTTAAAACAAAGGGAATACACAAAAGACTAAGGGAATGATGCTGTTTTACACTAAAAATTATTTCTTAGGCATTCCAGACCTGGGACGAGGAACAGAGATCAGCTGTTTCATAATAGTAAGCACGTTATTTTTAAGGCCAAGGAACACTTGACTCCTGAGATAAGTTTCTTGTTGTCATAGTCATTTAGTCACTTAGTTGTATTCTTTTTGATGCCCCCAAAATAAAATGGAAATGTTGACTTACCAGGGATTCTTAATAACAGTACGTTACGGAAAATGTTTTACTCCCTTCACAAAGTGTTGCATAAGTCATTGTTTAAAGCACGAATATTCCTTCCAGGGTGCTTGTTACGGCCAAATTTATTTTACTCCCCTATTGCTTCCCTCCACTTAGAAGTGCAGCAAACTTTAGGGCAGCTTCCTTCCCTTCTGTGGCACTGCCTAGTTATTGGAAGTCATAAATATAAAAACAGATACCACCTCTCATATGAAAGTGTGAGTTGAATGAGGTAAAATGGCACTAGCGGGCTCTATATTTTTTAAGGATATACAGTTGTTTCAATGTCACTTTTATACATCTATGTATGTACACATGTCTTCACAGTTTACACTTTCATTTGTATCTGCTGGGCTGGATTAAGCTTTGTTGTGATTGTGACCAATATTCAGGCCACATGAGCACATCTTATCACATCGCCAATTAGTTGTAATAAATGTCCAATGTACACCACTGTTGTGTGTTTTTATCTGTCTCTTTCCAAAAGTTTGTCAAATTATGAAGAACTGCTGAAGGAAGAATTTAAAGAAAAAATTTTTTGAGTAAAATGTTGAAAATTCACCCACATTTGAATGTGGTGGTGGTTAAAAGCACACACAAGATAAATGGCGGGAGATTTAAGGAGTCTTCATGTACTTCAAGCTCATTAAAAAATAATGTGGAGTCCATGCTACTGAGAGCTTATCTACACATTTATTTTCAATCAATAAATACTGCTTTTAAAACCTTGATGCAGCTGACTCTTTCTGAATGAGCAACTCAGATCACTCCAGGTAATCAGAGGTATTCCAAATCAACTGGAGTCCCCCCACCACTAACTGGAGGTGCTAGCACACTTGCTGAAATGGACAGGTATGTGCCAACTACTGCCTAGTATGAGGAGCAAGTCAAAATTTTGGTTATCATGATTGATAGCTAAGGGACTGCCTATTAAGTACAGATAGGAAATGTTACATACAAAAGTGGATTTTTTTTTAAGTATACTCTGATTTCTGGAAAAAATAGGAAAACAATGAAATGAGGATATTTAAGATCAAGGAAACAACTACCATCAAATGAATTTGCTAGTCTGCTAAAAGTAGATATGTGTGCAATTAAAAGAAAAGGATACGTGTAGATTTAAAGAGCCTCCAACATGCAGCTATCCACTGAAAACAGGCATATGGCCTTCTGCTGGCAATGTAGAGTTGGAATTTTTGAATCGTAAATAGTAATCAAATTGTAAGTTTAAAAAATGCATTAATAAGTCTAAGTTCAAGATGGACATTTATCAGGATAATGACCCAGTCAGTGGTTTAAAAACTACTTCCTTCCATCCTTCTCATACTACCCATCAACACTTGAGGGAAAAGTCACCAACATCTCTGCCTTGAGGGCAAGCTGGTGTTCATCTCTTTTTTTCCTCCATGAGCTATTAAGATGAATATTCAGCTTTGAGTGCCCACTTTTAATTGTGTATGTCTTGGCTGTATTTAGAAAAGGATTGAAAAATTTTGAATTTAGTGAGAATTATTCAGCATTTGTGAATCCAGTAGACACAGAAAATTTTCAGTCATTTTTAGGGTACAGGCATTTAAATTCTGGAACAAATCAAATTTTCTTTTTCTTTTTTTTGGCCGCACCACATGGCCTGTGGGATCTTAGTTCCCCGACCAGGGATTGAACCCTGGGTCCACGGCAGTGAAAGCACTGAGTCCTAACCACTGGACCACCAGAGAATTCCCACAAATCAATTTTTAAAGTAAAATGTGTTCTGGACCACATAATTCCTTTCCTTTAGACTACAGATTAAAGAACTTTCATTTTCCACAGATACCACTCAGAAATCCCAATCTTGAAGAAATTTCTTTTCCTATTTCTGTTAAACTCAGTATTTTGTGCATCCTTAAGTCATTTCCAAATCTCAAGTTGCCAAATGCCACATACTCGGAAACTCGAGATCTCCAGTACGTCAATGGAGAGGAGGTTACTAAGAAAATAAAAAATTTATAAGGAAGTATGAGAGCATATTTTCTTTTTTATGATCTGAAACCTAAGAATGATATTTTGTCTTAAGCTTTTTATTTATTTTTTTGGCCATGCAGGGTATCTTAGTTCTCCAACCAGGGATCGAACCTAGGCCCCTGGCAGTGAGAGCGTGGAGTCCTAAGCACTGGACCACCAGGGAAGTACCTAATTTTTTTTCAAGCAAGTTTCTCTGACCACTCTTTTTTACCAGAATTGCTTTAACACCAGGCATATTCAGTAGCAACGAACTCTGTAACACTAAAAAAGACGAACATCCTAATGGAAAACTATGGGGTAGGAGGGAGGGGAAAAAATTGACTCCACCCTTTAGTACTTAAAGTGAATTTTAAAGTAAAAAAGCTATTCGGCTACTAACATGTAAAAAATCCAACAATTATTAATAATTTGGGGCAACCAACCAAACTTAATGCCCATTAAATACGGAAAAATGTGTTTGGCTTAGCCAATATGTGCAGAGGTGAATAAACATAAAATTTACCAAACCGGCAAAGGTTACAGTAATTTGGTGCAGGAACAGCAAAATTTATTGTTGACGGTAAATTTTTTTGTAGGCTTTATGGAGGGCAAATCTGGAAAGACTTCTGTATTCATATTTCTTGATATAATTTATCCTAGGGAAATGACCAGTAATGTATGAAAGTATTTAAGGAAATCCACCACAGGATTGTTTATAGCACAGGATTCTTTAATAGTTCAAAACTTAAAATAACTTAAAAATCCAACAATAGGGATACTGTTGAATAAATTGGTAGATCCACACTATGCAGTGAGTGAAAATAACAGTAACACTAGGGCTTGATGAAATAGGACAATGTTTGGTGTGAAAAAAAGCATATTCACTGCAGACACATGTTATCTTTGTGTAAAAAAAATGTGTACACACCCATACACCCATAAGAGAAAAAAAAAGACTTAAAGCAATGCTCCAGTGTTAATTGTTTTTTTGTGTTTTTGTTTTTGTTTTTGTTTTGCAGTACGCGGGCCTCTCACTGCCGTGGACCCTCCCGTTGCGGAGCACAGGCTCCGGACGCGCAGGCCCAGCGGCCATGGCTCACGGGCCCCGCCGCTCCGCGGCATGTGGGATCTTCCCGGACCGGGGCATGAACCTGTGTCCTCTGCAAAGGCAGGCGGACTCTCAACCACTGCGCCACCAGGGAAGCCCAATTGGTTATCTTTAAGGGTCAGGATTATAAATAATTTTTGTGTTGTATACATTTTATGTTTTCTAGGTTTTCTATAGTAAGCACTGTGATTACCAGAGAATAGAAGTATTTTTAAATAGGGTTCCAGGCTACATAGGCTTTTGCCAGACTTGCTAACCAACGTGAGCTGAGAGCCCTCTATCCAACTATGCAACCGCCATAAAAAAGGGTGTACAATCACTGAAGGACATGGTAAGTTTATTTGGATTTGGGACTCTGCAGAGTTCAGTCTCGGCTCCCCGACGTCCTCCTGCCATGGCTCCTGGACCTGGAGGAGCTCCGGCTGCGGCTCCGACGGCTCCGGCGGCTGCGGCTGCCCCGGCCACGGCTGCGGCCCCTTTTTCTTCCTCTGCTTCGGGAACTGTGCCTCTCCCGGCTTTTGGACACGTGCTTGTGGGATTTCTTGCCCCCGTGGCTCCTCCTCCTCCTCCTCCTCTCGGCCTCCCCGTTCCTCTTGTAGGAGTGGGCCGGCCCGGGGCTCCTCCTCCTCCGCGGCCTACTGTAGTAGTCGTCGTGGCGGCCCGGTCGCTCCCTCCTGTCTGAGTTCTTACTGAAGCAGGAGCCAGTCCGATCCGGAGACAGGTACATGTCTCGATTCGCTTCCCAAAATTCATTGTTGGGATTTCTGAACACGTGAAGAAAGTTGCAGTGTTTCCCTCTTGGACACTGCTGTATTTCAAACAAACCTGCAGTGGCACAGTGAGGAAACGGCATTTACTGCTGGCACTTCATCCTTTTCAGAAGGTACATTTCTGATGTTCGCTTGTGATAGGACTATTTTCTCCTTACGTACATTGATGTCATAGATTGGGTTCCCCGAATTTCAAAAATATTCAATGCTCTAACAAAGGGCACTGTGAAAAGTAACAGATAAGAACTTTTAATTAACCAGAATGCCCTGTTCCCCTACTGGATTATGGTGTGGAGTGCAACCGAACCAATGGCGAACACATTATGTTTTCTAGGCTTTTACCATCCTGCTGACTGACAATGTAGATTCCTAATTAACACTGAAGAACCAGCCCTGGGAGTCCCCCTGGCAACATGCTTTGAGGGCACGGTGGTGGGAGGACCAAACCACTGACCAAAAGAAAGAGCCTATCATAAGTAGAAGATCCTGTATTTTCTTAGACTTCAAGAGGATGATAAACACTGGCCTAATGCTTTAAATTTACCAGGTGCTTTTAGCATGGAAGATTTTTGTCAAAGGTGAAACCTACTTGAACAATTTAGAGATCTTTTGGGAATTTTCAAACTTTTTTAAAAGCAGTGAATTCCCTAAATATGTAAAAGAGTTAAAAGTGAAATACCTCCATACCACACACTATATACAAAAAGTCAGTCAAAATGGATCAGAGTCCTAAACGTAAGCTATGAAACTATAAAACTCTTTGAGGAAAACATACAAGTAAATCTTCGTGACACGGGCTAAGCAACAGATTCTTAGATATGACACCAAAAGCACAAACAAAAAAAGAAAATAGAAAAATTGGACTTCCTCAAAATAAAAAAATTTTGTGCTTCAGAGGACAACATCAGCGTGAAAGGGACCTGTCTGTAGAATATATCAAGAACTCTTACAACTCAATAAGACATATAACCTAATGAAAAATGGGCAAAGCATCTGAACAGACATCTGTCCAAAGATGATATACAGTGGCCAATAATCCAATAATAAGGACACGACAAAATGCTCATTAGTTACTAGGAAAAATAAAGCTGTTATTTAAAAAATAACAAGCGCAATAAATAGTCTCCTGCTTTGGGGGAGTCAAAGTCACACTCAGAAGCACCTCACTGAAATGGAGAAAACGGACCCATCGCTTTCAGCACCCCAGTCTTTAAATCAGGCATAATGGTTCTTCTGGTTTGCCAAAGCAAGGAATTCTAAATTCCTTTTTTTTTCTCCCTTCAAATAAATGGTTTTTAAGTGAGAGCATCCATTAAGACCAGGTTGCCAAAGATTCAGACTTTATAAATTATAGATTTTGAAATAAGAGGTTTTAAGCAGGCGAGTATAAAGCAAAGCAAAGGGTAAGGGAAGTGGTCCCCTAAGGCACGGGCAGCTCCTCTCGTAGCTCCCGGATCACTTCTGATAGAAATCAAAACAGAATGAGCCCTTCAAAATTGCCAGCTACTCAAAGGACTGACTCATTTCCTGACTTGGCAGCCACTGTCTGATGAGTCAGCCTGACTGAATGTGCCCTGACCAGGTTCTACAGCTATAATCAATCTTTACAACACAAAAGCTTGTATTTCAATAAGGCAGGAAGTGTCATAGGTAATGTTTTGGTGGCAAAGATGACAGAAGGTTCATCAGGGATAAAGATGGGAAAAAACCCAGCTCAAGTGAGGAGCCAATGAATAGAAAACACTTCTGAGACTGCAATCAGGAGACGGCGTCCCTGATAGACACAACTTCTCAGGCTTCCTGCAGAGCCCAGGACTTCGAGCACCGCCTCTGTCACCTATACATTGTGACCCCAGTCACCTCATCCATAAAGTGACCCACAAGGTCGGTTACAGGTCTGAACTGTGATGTACTTTATATAATGATCTCTGCTCATCTACCAGGTGAGGCAAAAGCTATGCTTCACACCTTTAAAAGGCTGGTTTTTTTCCTAAAGCTATCCCTTTATATGACAGTGGAACAGTGGGGAAAAAAGTCATGTTGTATTTTACCACAAATTGCCATTTTCCATCGGGTCACTGGGCAGAATTCGCACTGAAGCTGTCGTCCTGCGTACCACCGTCCATTAAACAGCGAAAGGGCTGCTTGGCATTCTTCTTCCCTTTAAACCACAAATTAAAGGATGCACTTTAGAGTAACTTTCTAATTAACCCTATTGTTAATTAACCCTTGTATTTGTTTACTGTAGGACCACCTAGTTCACTGCGTTTGTGCTACCCTAGGGAGTCCTCATTACAGCATTCAAGGTCCTGAAGCTCACAATTTATTCAGGAACCGTTTTGTTTTTTAGTTTTTTTTACTAACCCTCCCAGAGGTTTTGATGCAAGGAAATCGACTTGAGTCGAAGCTTCTTAAACCAAAAGATTGGACCATTAAAAATGCAGCAGGTTTTCCATTGTCACTGCCTGTTCCTTCTCAGCTCAGATCACTGTCCTTCCTATTATTCAATACAATGGTTAATTTATCCCATTAGCCATGGTGGCACAGGCAAACAGCAAGATGAGCAGAAACAACACACTAACTGCTTGCTCTCTTAGCGGGCCAAATGCACACTTTGTGCATTGGGGCTTTTTTTTTTTTTTTTTTTTTTGCTGTACGCGGGCCTCTCACTGCTGTGGCCTCTCCCGTTGCGGAGCACAGGCTCCGGACACACAGGCTCCGCGGCCATGGCTCGCGGGCCCAGCCGCTCCGCGGCATGTGGGATCTTCCGGGACAGGGGCACGAACCCGTGTCCCCTGCATCGGCAGGCGGACTCTCAACCACTACGCCACCAGGGAAGCCCGCATTGGGGCTTTTATTTGGGGTTCTCTATTCTAGTTATCCCTTTTCAGTTTGTGTTTTAATTTTAAAATTATATAAGTAAAAAATTAACTATACTGCAAAAAATTAAAAACTCTCTAAGTATACGAAAAATGAAATACAAATGTATAATTTTCTAATCCTTTCCATATTTCTAGGTCAGCTCTTAATATTTACATTTTAAAAAATACCATGCAGGGCCTCCCTGGTGGCGCAGTGGTTGAGAGTCCGCCTGCCGATGCAGGGGATACGGGTTCGTGCCCCGGTCTGGGAGGATCCCATATGCCGCGGAGCGGCTGGGCCCGTGAGCCATGGCCGCTGGGCCTGCGCGTCCGGAGCCTGTGCTCCGCAACGGGAGAGGCCACGACAGTGAGAGGCCCGCATACCGCAAAAAGAAAAAAAAAAAAAAAAAAAAAAAAAAAATACCATGCATATGAAAGCTATATATTCAGTGGAAAAATCCCAGATGTCAATGTAATCACAACACTATATTGTGACAAATGTGAAGATGTTTATGTTCAGAATACTTACGATTGATATTGAACATACACATTGCCCCTGAGATGAGGTTCCAAGTTGCAGCTGACCTAAGGAGCAATGAAGAACTGCATCATTAAAAAACAAACAAAACAAGACAAAAACCTAAGGAAAAGAAGCCCTCCAGTCATCAAATGCATTTTTTGTCCAGGCCAACATTACCAAAAGTTGTTATCAATTGAAGATTCCAAACTTAAGATACTACCCCACTCTCACGTCTACTTAAGGCGTACTTCAGCAGATGGTAGTGTTGCAGGCCCCAATTACCTGATCCCTGTTGATCCTGATTCTTTTTTGTCCAAAGATATGAAATGTTTCACACATGCATAAAAATAGAGACTATTTAAAAAAAAGAAAAAAAATACAGAGACTAGAAATCAGCCCCTATATACACCACCCAGATTTAACACTAACATTTTCCATTTTTGACTGAGAATGTTTAAATACATAAAGCATGGAAGACCCAGTTGAAGCCCTTCCATCCTATTCTTCTCCCTCCTCCATCACATAGGTGAACACTATCCTGAGGTTGGGTGTAACCTTCACATTCCAAACACACACACACACACACACACCCATCTACACAGACACAATACCCACAGCCATACATACACACAGACAGGCATATACACATATATCATATGTGTGCCATAAAATATATACATATATTATGTATAGACATACAAAGAAGTGTATGTCTGTTATGTACATATGGGTATACACATATTTATGTACATATATGCTAAGAAGCATGTATATATATTGATAAACAATATACAGTATGGCTTTGTACATTTTAAATTTTTATATAAATAATATTTATTTCACATCCTTTTTTCAAGATGTAATCATGTAAACTTAATGACTCATTTTAAACTACTGAATACTGGCTATATCAAATTATCAAATTTATTTATCCACTCCTCTAATGATGCATATCCAAGGTGCTTCCAATTTTTCATCAACAAACAGCGATGCAGTCAGCATGCCTGAACGCATCTCTGGGCGGTAGGACTTTGTCTAGTGTGCATGACCGGAAGTAGTATGCTGATTTGTAGGTTCCATGTACTTTCAACCTCACTAGGTACTGACAAACTGCTCTCTAAAGTGGTTTTACTGGGCTTCCCTGGTGGCGCAGTCGTTGAGAGTCCGCCTGCCGATGCAGGGGACACGGGTTCGTGCCCCGGTCCAGGAGGATCCCATGTGCTGCGGAGCGGCTGGGCCCGTGAGCCACGGCCGCTGAGCCTGCGCGACCGGAGCCTGTGCTCCGCAATGGGAGAGGCCACAGCAGTGAGAGGCCCGCGTACCGCAAAAAAAAAAAAAAAAAAAAAAAAAAAAAAAAAAACCAAAAATAAAGTGGTTTTACTAATTTACACAACCTCGCCCATGCTTGATATTAGAATTCATAATTTTTTTCCCGATGGGTATGAATAACATCTCATTTTAATATGCACTGTTCCCATTACTAGTGAGGTTGAACACTGACCACTTGTCTTAAAAAATGACAAATCTGATTTCGTTTTACATAATGGTATAAAAAGGTCCTCAAATATTCATACTAATGTTTAGCATTTCTTTTCAAAATGAATCTATCAATATAATTTTACAACTTAGTTGCAGAGTATTTTTATTAGAGCATCCCAAGAGAGGCAGGATGCCTACCGACTGACAGTACTGACTGACACCATCCTTAGAAGGAAGACTGGGGGGGGGGGTTACCTAGTGGCGCAGTGGTTAAGAATCCGCCTGCCAAGGCAGGGGACACGGGTTCGAGCCCTGGTCCAGGAAGATCCCACATGCCGTGGAGCAACTAAGCCCGTGTGCCACAACTACTGAGCCTGTGCCCTAGAGCCCGCTTGCCACAACAACTGAGCCCGCGTACCTAGAGCCCGTGCTCCGCAACAAGAGAAGCCACCGCAACAGAAGCCCACATGCCGCAACGAAGTGTAGCCCCCACTCACTGCAACTAGAGAAAGCCTGTACGCAGCCAAAAATTAAATAAATAAATAAATTTATGTTTTAAAAAAAAGAAAAAAAGGAAGACTGGGGACTTCCCTGGTGGGCCAGTGGTCAAGACTTTGCCTTCCGCCTTCCAATGCAGGGGGTGCGGGTTTGATCCCTAGTCAGGGAGTCGGGGAGCTAAGATCCCACATGCCTCTCGAAATCTTAAAAAAAAAAAAAAAAAAAAAGAGAGAGAGAGAAGGAAGACTGAAAGGCCTCAAGAGGCCACGTCAGCCGCACCAGGGCCCTTAGAGATCATTTAAGCCAGTGGTTCCCAAAGATCCATTATTAATTTTCCATGATGAATTTGATGTTTTGGAAATTTTTCTACTAAAAATTTATTAAACAGCTTTCCATTTATAACTGCCAATGTGATTAGCATGAGCCTGGCTGACAGAATTCTCAACAAAAGGAAAAAAAAACCCATGGTTAGTAGGTACGGCCTGTTGCAGATAATGGGGGTGATTTCCATTAAGCAGCCTGAGGTGTTGAAAGCAGCTCCAGCACTAACTTCCCAGAAGCAGTATGATGTAGGGACCCCATGAGGGAAAACACTGATGTAGTCCAGTCCTCGCCCTTTAGGGATGAGGAAAAGGCACAAAGAGGCAAAGGGCCCATGGATAGTCACCACACCAGCTCCTCAGCGGCGCTTCTCACGTGGCACCGAATCGTGTGTGGCCAGGCACTTAGAAGTACTGTGAAGACGGGAAAGTGCATGCAACAGAAAGAAAAGGTAAAGGGGAAAGAGAAATTTTGAAAGAATTTTTTAAAATCTTGAAATCAGTAGAAAGAAGGATAGCCTTGAATTTCACGAGGGCCGCAGTTGCTCTGTTTCTTGGCTGTTCCAACTTTCTACTGTCATTTCCAACTAGCAGAAAAAATTCACAGCTTTATTCCTATCTCTTTCCAAATTATGGGCCATTTCCCCCATCCTAACATAACAAAATCATTCAGGTTCGGATCTGATCAAATCACAGACAGCAGGAGGCTTCACTGTGTTAGGATTTGACCACTGGGCCCAGGAGCAGCAGCCATTACACCTGACTTCATGCTTGCTTTAAGGAATGTTTTAAAATAACTCTAATCTGAACACTTCTTTTACCCCCTATGCTGCATCACAAACCATGACTCTGGGAACACTATGTTCAGTATTGAGAGTATCCAGTGAATAAAAACAAAGTAAAAATAAAAAAGGAAAAGGAATCAAGGTTTATGTTCTTGGGTAGCTCCAGAAGAAAGAACATGCACCTTGGGTGGAAGCTGGAAGCAGGCACCATCAACACAATACAGTAACAACAAATCAACCACCTCGGTAGGTGGAGTAAGTAGAGGATTGTCACACTCTGCTCTCCACGGCTCTAGGGGAGACCGACCACGGGAGGGAGGGCATTCCGCATCATACGCAGCCCCTAAGCGAACGCTTGGATACCTATCTGCAGAGGACCTTATGCAGAGAATTCACAGGCTGCAAAAGAATGGGACCATAAAGGTACTGAATGGATGAAATATCTTTTCCCATCAAAACCTCAGAACCCAGGAAATGTCATGCTAGTACCTGTTTAAGGTTTCAAGTAGTACCTCTACCGTACTGGCAGTGAGGTGGATGGAGAGGGAGAGAGAAAGATTTAACATTTCCTTCCAACATGGCGCCAGGCCCTGCACCATAGCACACGTCCCACCCAGGCGAGAGCCTGTGCCCTCGCTTTCCCATCCCATCCGGTGCTTCAGAGGGAGGCGAACTAGTCCCGTTCTCCACGCCCACCTTGAACTGTATCACTTTCCCCACATTCTTGAATTCGGGGAGCACGTCGTCATAGAAGTCCAGGAACTGCTGGTAGGTTTCCTCTTCGCTGTACTCCAGACTTGCGTCGGGGTCATAGTCGTCCCTTCTGCACTGCTCCATCCCAAATGTCGTAAACATGCTTTTAATAAGAAGGGTGGGACTTGATGCCGGGAAATTGTGTTTACGTGAACACCTGCGTATGAAGGAAAAACTTCAGCATTCCAATGTGAGAAATTACACATAAAAGGCTTGCTTTAAACTGTGAGATAAAGACTCAAGCAACTTAGCTGTTTCAACTGAACTGTAAGATAATAAACCCCATTCAGACTTTAAATTTCAACACTTAAAACTGTTCTAGGGCTTCCCTGGTGGCGCAGTGGTTAAGAATCCACCTGCCAACGCAGGGGACATGGGTTCGAGCCCTGTTCCAGGAAGATCCCACATTTCATGGAGCAACTACGCCCGTGCACCACAACTACTGAGCCTGAGCTCTAGAGCCCGCGAGCCACAACTACTGAAGCCCGCACGCCAAGAGCCTGAGTTCCGCAACAAGAGAAGCCACCACAATGAGAAGCCCGTGCACTGCAACGAAGAGCAGCCCCCGCTCGCCGCTACTTGAGAAGGCCCGCGCGCAGCAACAAAGCCCCAACGCAGCAAAAAATAAATAAAATAAATAAATTGATATAAAAAAATAGTATCCAGCATTTACAAAAAAACAAAACTGTTCTAAAACTGACCAATATATTGGGTCTCATTAAAATGTAAGGTTGGGAATTATTTCCAAGTTCAGATGCCATTCAGCTGCCTTTTACTGAAGTTCAGGAAGCCTTACACATGTGGAAGCACTGGGAAAGAGGAGATGCGTGGGCATGACAGACGGTGATGAAAGGTGCACAGACACCGAGCATGGGACTCCGGACAAGGTGAGAACAGTGCAATCCTAGTTCCATACAATCGCCAACAAACCCGACACTTACAGAACAGGGTATTCTGAAAGTTTCAGCCAAATGGAACGCATTTCATAGTTTTCATGGCATTTTTATATTCTTTTTCTGATCCTTGCAAACTGTTAGGACAGCCAGGGCTAGTATTTTCTCCACTTTGAAAGAAAGAAAGTGAGGCCTAGAGAAGCACCCGTACCCAGGTCACATGGCTGGGGAGAGAAGACCCCAGAGATCTGAGCTAATCGACAGTCTACTGCCTGTGTGTTATATGATGTGCTAAATGTAAGGAATTTCTCTTTAATGAAGGTTAACCATTGTGAAGAACAATTTTCTTTTCATAGCTTAAACTGGACCGGGTTGTAACTGAGTAATTTCTTTTTTTAATCTTTTTTTTTTTTTTGCGGTATGTGGGCCTCTCACTGTCGTGGCCTCTCCTGCCGCGGAGCACAGGCTCCGGACGCGCAGGCCCAACGGCCACGGCTCACGGGCCCAGCCGCTCCGCGGCACGTGGGTTCCTCCCGGACCGGGGCACGAACCCGCGTCCGCCACATCGGCAGGCCGACTTTCAACCACTGCGCCACCAGGGAAGCCCTAAAAAAATCTTTTATATGAGTTTACTTTCTTATTTACTTCCTTCTCCTCAAGTAAAATGAAGGAAAAAAAATGCAGTTTAAAATTCCAAATCATCAAAATTTTCCTGGTTAAATTTCTAGTTTAAAAATTAGTTAAAACAAAAATTTTAGAAAAAAATCCCCAGAACTTTGGAAGAAAAAAAGTTGAAAAACAAGGCAGGTGTTAGAAAAAAACAATGGCCCTGAAATGAATAAATATTTAACTCATGCTCACTTTCCACTGTCTGTAACATACATCTGTACACCTAGTGAGACAATACACACAGAATGCCCTGCATACACCATGCCCAGCTCAGAAATGTGCAATCTGTGTTCACTGAAGTGAAATTTTCCATTTTTCAAAGGACCCTCCTAGATTATTCAGAGACCTTGTAATGAGATCCATCTTCCCAAGGACAAACACCCACAGACAAAAGAACGAGGATTCAACCTGGCTGGCAGTGTTAGCAGAACCAGAATTTTACAAGTATGAAGCACATACAGAATTAAATGAGAAACCAATTTAACAAGGTTAAAATTCTCATGGGATTATCATATCTGAACGAACTTGGCTCTAGTACCCAGGATGTCAAATGAACATTTGTGAGTTTTGGAACAGTGCCAAAGTCCCCATCTAGGGAAAAATCCCACTTGGCCTAGAGATAGTCCATATAATCTGTGGGTACTTAAGGCCAGCCCTATAGGTTCTACTGAAAAGTCAGCTAAGACAAGAGATATTTGGGAAGGCAGTCTAAAAGTTGTGGTACCAAACCCATGTGATTCTCAGAATCACCTGGGAAGAACTGAGAGTTCTCAGGTCCTGCCCTACACCATCTGTTCAGACCTCAAAGAGTGGGGGACCCATGTTTTCAGAGTAACTCCCCACCTGGTCCTGAAGGTTAGCCATGTTTGGGGACTCCTGGTTTAGGCCATGCTATTTACTCAGTTCCTTGAATCAAGTAAGACTGCCACAAAATCATGTAGTTGGACATTACCTTAACCAAAGGACAGCCAATAAGTGGCATGGGTCTCCAAATGCCCCCTCGGGTAGAGCTAACTGACTATACCTCTTTTTCTTTTTTCAGGGGAGCACTCCGGGCACCCACTACCTTTGTCCTTTATAGAATCAAGCTACATGCTAAAGGTAGGCTGTGATTATTTACTGAAGGTCTTTGTGAGAAATATTCTCATGAAAATTACATATACAACTGTTAATAAAACATCTATCAAAGTTACTGTCCACCTTCCTACTCAATGTCTTTATACAGTATTCCATGGAAGAAACATTTAGACTCTGATGCCTGGAAAATCTTTGCTTTCCAGAGATCCCACTCATTTCCTTTTTGGTAAGAACTACATAGCTCATTTCTGCCTAGGATGGATACAACTCCAAAGCCAAATGTATTGTACGTTCACAATAACTCACTTTCTTCTCCTTTCCTTGCTTTCAATTTCTTTTATTTTATTAAACTTAGTGTAGTAGATTGTGAGCCTTCTTTATTTTTTTTTTTATAAATTTATTTATTTATTTATTTTTGGCTGTGCTGGGTCTTCGTTGCGGTGCGCTGGCTTCTCATTGCGGTGGCTTCTCTTGTTGCAGAGCACGGGCTCTAGGCGCGCAGGCTTCAGTAGTTGTGGCACGTGGGCTCAGTAGTTGTGGCTTGTGGGTTCTAGAGCTCAGGCTCAGTAGTTGTGGCGCACGGGCTTAGTTGCTCCGCGGAATGTGGGACCTTCCCAGGCCAGGGATCGAACCCGTGTCCCCTGCATTGGCAAGCAGATTCTTAACCACTGTGCCACCAGGGAAGCCCTGTGAGCCTTCTTTAAATCACTTCTGGGAACAAGTGAGGTATAAATAACTACTCTGATTAATAAATTTTACTTTTCATCAGTAATTATGTTCTTTTAGGACCAAAAAAAAAAAAAAAATTGAACTCCCCTCAAAGCTGTGACTCCAAGTGCAGAAAGGTTCTAGAATCAAACTCGTACTAATTACAAAAACAAAGCAACCAAAGAAATGCTTAGCTTATGGGAGTGCTTGATGTTGTGACAGACCTTAACAGGAAAGAACAGTTGTATGATCTGGAGCAAGTCACTGGGGCTCTCTGTGAAAGGGGAGCAGTATCTTTGTTTGAAGGGATGGTGCTGGATTTTGTAACTGCTGGTTTCATGGAATCTTATTTCACAACTGATCACTTGAGTCATGCAAATATGCAAATCGCTCTCATACTTTTTTTTGATAGTTGTGATGGTGAAATTTCACATGCCTGTGAATATATTAAGAAAGGTTCACAAACTAATCTGACTACCGTCAATATTTCCTTGAAATGGCTCTCAGGGATGGGTTTTGAGAGCCTGACAGTCCATTCGCCTTTTCACAAATAAGTACTGTCAACTGATTTCCTGAAACCACTTAGGACATCTCCCCTTCTCTCACTTATGCCCAACAGAAGACTCCAGAATCCGATGACCACAAGTCTTCACATTTAGGGAAATGTTAGAAACATATCATAATTGAGGACTCCTGCAGCTGGGAAACCTTACATACAATTTGGTTCAATCCCCCCACTCCTACCCCACCCCCGCCAATGCAAAGGTGAACTCACATTGAGTCTCAACTGTCTTTCAAAGCTAATTCACTGTACACCTTTTCTTTGGTGGGGGATGTTTTACATCAATCATTACTATTTTGATGAAATTAAACATACATTTGGGAAACACTTCTAAGGATACGAAGGGGGGTAAAATCTTTCTCCCCTCCTTAGTTCCCAGTTCCTCAAGAGGAGACTTCCACTATTAACCGGATCCTGTGAATCCTTTCACAGATATTCTGGGCATATACAATCCCAGCTATAAAATATAAGAGTCGTCACAAATCCTACATTAGTGACTCTCGATCCTGGGCACATAAGAAACACCTGAGCACATTTCAAAAATTAGGGTGCCCAAGTCTCAGAAACTCTGATTTACTCAATTTGAGGTAGGACATAATTTTTTTCAAGCTTTCTAAATGATTCTAGTGTGCATCCAGGGTTGAGAACCACTGTTCTTAAAAAATGTAAAATGATGTGAGGGCTTAAATTAAAAAAGAAAGAGAAAGCTAGAGAAGGTTCATATTTTCAAAGAAGGAAATAAAACAGCATGGATAATTTTATGAATAAAATAAACATGACAGGGCTTCCCTGGTGGCGCAGTGGTTGAGAGTCCGCTTGCCAACGCAGGGGACACGGGTTCGTGCCCCAGTCCGGGAGGATCCCACATGCCACGGAGCAGCTGGGCCCATGAGCCATGGCCGCTGAGCCTGTGCGTCCGGAGCCTGTGCTCTGCAACGGGGGAGGCCACAGCAGTGAGAGGCCCGCATACCACAAAAAATAAATACATAAATAAACATGAGAGACAACATACAGTTTCTCATTAAATACATATGAATTTGCCTATTCATATCCCTTTTTATGATGAATAGGACAGTAAGATATAATTAGATCTTTTCTTCTGCAGAATGAAAAGTAATAATTAGATTTTGCCTCAGATGGATTTATTCACCATTATGAATAATTTATCTACTTTAAGCTGTTCATTCATAAACAAGCCAAATTATAAAACTCACCATTGCCTGGCATACAGCTGGTATTTAAATATCTGCTAAATGAATGAAAACATCAACACTTAGTTTTCCACATGAATGTCTTGTTTTAAAATCACTGATCCAAAAGAGGGAGGGAACCGGAGTGTCTGAGAGAATAAGGGCAACAGTAACAAAATGAAAATACGAGCAAACACTCAGAACTTGCCATGGGCCTGCCATGTTCTCCCTGCTTTCCCTGCATTCACTCACAACCGCCTTAGAAGAGGGGTACTGCTTTTAATCCCCATTTTACAGGTGAGGGAACTAAGGCACAAAGGGCTTGAGTAACTTTCCCACCTTGACAGCCGCTAAAGCCAGATGTTGAACCTGGTGTCTGTTCCTGAATCAGAGCAGACTGAGAATGCGTACTAGAATTTTCCTCTACTCACTCGGATCCTGTCTTTCACAGATATCCCTTTGGGCATGCCAGTTTTTAAAGCCTCTTTTGTGTACAGTGTTTGCCATTCAAAAAATAAAGGCAGACGGCTCCAGTCTTTTGAAATAGATTATCTCCCCATCCCAGTTGTCCCATGTGGACTAATACAAGTGCAGGAAGGAAATAAAAGCAAAAGGTCTTCAGATAGCTGTGGGAGGAATGCAAAGGAAGCCCTGCCAGAGAACTGGACGAAGCCCACCCAGAGAAGAGGTATGGGGGTGGGGAGGGAGCAGGGGATGCTCAGCTGGGGGAACCGGAGCAGCAGCAAGAATGCAGCAGACGCCTGACTATGAACATTTCAAACTCCAGCCCGTGCCAACTCAAAACCCTGAACATTTTGAGTCACTTAACTCTGACACAATAAAGCAAAATTGGTTACCTATCTCCGAATCTGCAAGCTCCTGTTTTACTGTAGAATGGACAATTAGCTCGATCTTTTTCCATTACTCTTAATTCCATGGGCGGTTCTGGGTTTTGCCATGTGGTGCCATTTTCCAACTGTTAAAAATAACCATGACTTTACTTGGTGTTAAAAATCCACGAAGAAGTAAATGTTTAAAAGGTATTCAAATATTTTGGTCAAAAATAAAAACAGATTCATGTAAGAATATACACATTCAAGTTGTATCACACAATGTAGACTCTACAAACAATTGTTGTGAGACAGGGGCTATATGTCTCTCCTGGCTCCCAGTCACTGCCCATCATCAGGCATTGATATGGCTACCAGGAGCAGTCACCAAGGTTTCCCTTCTGTCCATCCATTCCGAAAAGGGTTGAAGGACTTCTTAGGGAACCACCCCCTGAGAGCAATCTAAGTTACTGTGAATCAAGTTAAACCATCCATCTGGGCGTAAGAGTGTGTGATGATGGTTACACACACTTTAAGGACCATAAACAAGTCCAGTCCACCAGGGTGATCTTTGCTTTTGTTCATCAGTTCAATTTTGTTGTTGCTGCGGTACAAAGCACAGAGCCACACAGGTGATTCCCACATTCAGACAGGATCTAAGTAGCTTACCATGAAATTAACATTATTGGAAATATTGTTTTTAAAGAACTGTTCATTGGTCTCAAATTCTTAATGAAAGGTTTTGAAAATACCTCATTTTCAGCCTGCTCCAGCATCTTCTGCACAGCTTCCTACAAATGGTGCAAACATAGGACTAATGAAAACCTCAAAGTCAGGTAAGTCACATCTGGTTTCTCTGGTTAAGAATCTCATGTGTCACAATTTTAAAAAAACTTATGCACACAAAAGGCTTCAGGTTCTAATTTGCTTTCTACAGCACAGATCTTCTGAAAAGCTTTCAAAAGACATATAGCTGAGAATCTTCATTCAACTAGGACATTTAACAGCACACATTGCAAAACATAGTCTTCTAATAATTTCAGTAAGAGTAGTATTTAGTAGATTTGAACGTATATTCCACATTCTAGTTTTTAAGATGAGGTATTAGTGGATATCTTAAAAGACAATGCTAGCTGAAACATCACAGACATTTAACAGACGCTACATTATGACATGAACAGCAGCAACTGGGATTGATGAACAATCTCAAACTTTCCGATAAGGCAAAGTCAGTCCTGCAATATGCCAGTGAATTTTGACCTCCTTGGCATTTAAATAAGTTTTAAATTATGTTTGACAGACTTCTCTTCCCTAGTTCCTTAAAGCATTACATAGCAGACTCATATGTCTAGCTGCTTACTTGATTAACTCTGCCTGGCCACGTAAGGGTCCTCAGTAACTTAACGTGCTCAAAACGAACCTTACTCTTGCCTACCCCTCGCCCATCTAAATGCCCATCTCAGTAAATGGTGTTGCCATCTGACCACCTGCTCAAACTAAAAAGCTAAAAGTGTGACTTGAATTCCCTTCCTCGTCCATTCAGCCTACCAGCTAGAGTTCCACTGACTGTGCCGTGACTCACCCCGTATCTCTCTGTACTTCTCTGTATTAAGCACTACTGTCATCCAAACCACCATCATGTCCTGTCTGGAACAGCAGCCTTCTAACTGGTCACCATATATCCACTCTTGCCTCCTTGGTCACCACTCCCCACCCCCATCCCCCATTCTTTATACAAAAGTTAGAATGATCTGTTAAAGGTAAAGATATAAATTAGATGAAGTCACTCCCTGATTAAAAACCCTTTAATGGCTTCCCATGATACTTTAGGTAAAATCCAAACTCGTCCTTCCCACCCAGGCCTTACACGAATGACCCTGCCTACCCTCCTGACTTCCTCCCCACCCCTGCCACCGCTCTTTCCTTTGGTCTCTAGGATTCAGCCACCCTGACCTCCTTTCAGCTCCACGCTCAGGGCCTCCCCCCTCTGCCTAGAGCCCTTCTCTCTGAGATCTCTGCATTCAGGCGTCAGCTCACACGTCGGCTCCTCCTTGGAGAAGTCTTCCTTGACAGGCAATTGAAAGAAGTACCTTCCTACCCCAATCACTCTGTCACATGACATTTACTTTCGTTTTTTCCCCTAATGCTTTATTCCTTTATACCACTTAACATTACCTTAGAGCACTTAAAATGATCTTTTTTGCTTGCTTATATTCAGTTCCGCCATCTAGAAACCGAACTCAATGAGTACAGATCTTTTTCGCTGCCCTATCTCCAACCCCTAGAGAAGCATCTAGCTCACAGGAGAAACACAGAATGCAGATCCCTTTATACATGCTTAGAATCGACTTCATTTTACCCACTTCTCCTTAATGTCTCACCAAACTTCCTTTGAAACAAAAGCGTTAGCTTTTATCTGGTACCAGAAAGACCTCAATTGAAGAGCATTCCACTGTTAAAATGGGTATTTATTACTCTCTATTAAAAAAATGACAAGCTCCAAACAATTTTCCTGCCCCCTAAAAACTTAGCATGATCTTGCCTCATCTGGAAAGCAGTACTCAAATAAGGGTGTTTAAAATTTGCACTGGAATTAACTGATGGCCTGAGACAAAAGAAACAAAGGTTGCTCCTACCCCATCATGACCAGGATGTAAACAAATGCATTTTTCCCCATAATCTGGTGATTACCCAATTTTATGCTATTCAAACACAGCATTATCACAGAAAAGATACATCCTGATGAATCAGTCAAGGAAAGATGAGCTGTGATATCTTTGAAATAAATACACTGTTAAGGAACAGCAGCAAAATAGACCAAAGCAATCTTTAAAAACAATCCTGGAAGATATAGAAGATATATACATATACCTTATAGATTCTTTTTGTGTGTGTGAGCAACTATAGGTTAGCTACAATTGCCTTTATAGCACAAGTTAGAAAGGAAGTCAAGATTTAATAACAAAAAATATTTCCTCATCCCTCAATATTTGAGTTTCTGATTTCTTTCAATCTATTAGTTCTTGCTGACACGTCCAAAGCAGTGAAGTCTATTATGAATCAAACAAAGGTGGAAACTATACAAAATAGTATTCTCTAAGTAAGTCAACCCATATACAGTAAAACCTCCGAAGAACACCATTTGCTCTAGAGTGGTACAAAGTGTAAGGCAGGGGCCAGCTGCCGGTTTTTAATCAATAAAACAATAAGGTTTTATTAGAACATGGCCACACCCTTCATTTTCGTGTTACCTAGGGCTGCTTTCACGGGACACTGGCAGAGTTGGACGTTTTCAACAAAGACCATACAGACCATAAAGCCTAAGATGTTTACTTTGGCTCTTTACAGAAAAAGTTGGCCAATCCCTGGTATAGAGAGTAAGATAGGCAGAGATGAAGAAAAACCTTCATTTAAGGCATCTGCCACAGCACCCACCCAAAGAAGAGCATCATAAGGAAATGCTAGTGTGTATCCAAACTAAAAACATGACTCTTTCTAAAGAAAACACCAAGTCCAAACCTGACATGCCTACAGCTTATCCTTCAAGCCCATCACCCGCCCCATCCGCTCACTAAGAGGATACGCAGGGCATTTATCCTCCTGTGACGGGAATCACCTCTCTTTCCTTCTTCTCTTGTAGCTTCTGCTGTTCCTCTTCTCTTTCTTTTCTCTGCTGTTCTTCCCATTCTTCCTTTAACTTCCTCTTTACAGAGGAAAAAAGAAAGAAGAAAGGTAATTGTTTTTCAGACTCACTTTTTTACAACATTTCACATATGGGGCAAATAAATGAAACACTTTAACACTGGTAAAATGGATAATATCCGATTTTTAAAGTTCAAGGTATGTAACTCAATGAGAGGCGTTTTGGTTAACTGGTTATCTGATTAATACCATACCTCTTGTTCTTCCTGCCGTTTTCTAGCTGCCTCTTCCTTTTCCTTCTTTATTCTGAATTCTTCTTGCGCCTTCTGTTCCCGCAGCAACCACTCCTCGTGTAATTTTTGCCTATTGACGTAACGATGTGATCAGATAAAAGGAATGGGCACTAATCTACAAATACATCCACACACATATACGATAGCAAATGGGATTTTGGGAATGACGAAAGTATCATGAAAGATATTTTCTAGAAAGCAGTTAAGTGGAGGTAAGAGCATCGAGAGATGAGTAGTGATATTGAAAAAGCACTATATTTTAGCAACTATCCTCCTAGAGGGCGACAGCATAAAATCACTACTTCTACATTTCCTATCTGTAACATCTTTACACAAAACAATGACACTCTAGCTTTCCCTTTAGGTTGACCACAGTGATGTGTAGGTGCCAATAAAGTGAGTAACATCCAGCTTTTCACATTCAGAAAGTATCACCCTTCCTGTTCTATGCATTTTGAAAGTGCCCATCACAGGATTGCAGCACGATAAAAACCTGACATCTCCTGCTGTAAACCCTTGGACTGCTACTCTTTAAAGCTGAGAGACTCCTGTGGTTTGCCCCAAGCACCTAACTGCTGAGAGAAGGAAAATAGAACTACATCGTGATCGTGTCTTTAAAATAAAGAAAGCTACAGGTTTTAAGAAAAGATGACAAGGAGTTACGAAAACAGATTAGTGGGTGTCTAGTTTATTTTTAGAAATGACCCATTATAAAGAGTGATCTTATCTTAAAATGGTGTCTCAGATATCCAATACCACAAGTTTCCAACTTAAAGATGGGTTATATTTCAAAAGTTTATTAGCCGATTAAGTGTTTAAAACCTAGACTGCATTTTCCCACTGAATTTGTAAAAGGAAAATGAAATATGAGAAATTGTTCTATATTACTTCAGGACATTAGGAGTTATGTCTAGTCTGGGGACCCAACCACAATTTCAAATACTTGATGGGAAAAAGTATTCCATTTCCAACTACAGATTCCAGGAACCCATCTTTTAGCCGTAGTAGAGACTGGCATGTTGCATATGTCAACGTCCCTGTGTATGTCATAGAGTATATGTAAATGTTTCAGTGTGCAGAACTCTGATTCATGAATCTTTTGAGGAAGATATTCATTGTAAATAAACTGAACCAAAGTGTATATATATTTAAGACCACAAAAAAGTAAAATGTTACAAACTTTAAAACTTAGTAACTTGGATATAATACTGAGAACTCTAGAACTCTGGACATATAACTCTGTCAACCCCCTGCACTAAGAGTCTTGAGCAAACTCTAGCATGGCTTTTAGCAGCATAAGGCTGTGTCCCTAGGATGACCCCATCACCTCCCACCCCCCAAGACATTAAAATGCCTGCCTGAGAAAACTCAATGCTGCCTAGAAAATGGACTGTTTGCTCTAGCCAACACCTGATAATAGACCTCTGCCTTCCCTCTCCTAGAGCATTACTCAAAAGGGCTTGTAATTATGAATATGTGTCTCTTACAGCTCATAAGGGTCTCTCTCAAGGGCCTGAGAGCCATTCCTGGGAAATGTAGTCATTAAGAAGGATGAGGCCTCTGGCTCCCAGTCTCTGTGGGAGGATAAAGCCCTAACTTCCCTAACTGCCCACTAACGAACACAGCTTCCTGGTCACCTTCACAGGGACCAACTCCTGGTATTGTTCACTTTCCTCATTCTCCCTTTTAAATGCCCAAATCGCCTCTGCACAAACCAGAATGGAGCTCAGGTCTTCCCCTACTGTCAGGAGTCACTGAATAAAGTCTGTTCCTGCACTTTAACTAATGTCCGGCTCTGTTTACCTTTGACACTATACACCTGCTTTTAAGTAGTATATAAAGCCATTCAGTATTTTCAAATAATTTTCCTGCTTTTCAACAATAAAGTATTATGCAACTCGTATAGGAATAAATAAAAATCAAGGGAACACAGAGACATGTCTGATTTGTATGTGATTTAAAAGATGTATGTGATTTAAAAGAAGCATCTAAGTAAATGGGAAAGCAAGAAAAATGACTTCCCTATTTCATGCTATACATATCATTTTTTTTTTTTTTTGCGGTACACAGGCCTCTCACTGTTGTGGCCTCTCCCGTTGTGGAGCACAGGCTCCAGACGTGCAGGCTCAGTGGCCATGGCTCACGCGCTCAGCCACTCTGCGGCATGTGGGATCTTCCCAGACCAGGGCACGAACCCGTGTCCCCTGCATCGGCAGGTGGACTCTCAACCACTGCGCCACCAGGGAAGCCCTATACATATCATTTTTATCATTACATAAATCTCTGGTAGTAAGAACAACCAGAGATATTACAGCACCTCCTATCTGCTCACACTACATTAAGCGCTATACACTTACCACCTCATTAATCTCATTTAATCTCCCCAATTCTATGCTGTAGGTACTATGATTGATTTTTTTTTTTTTTTTTTTTGGCTGCATCATGTGAGATCTTAGTTCTCCAACCAGGGATCGAACCACTGCCCCCTGCAGTGGAAGCGTGGAGTCCTAACCACTAGACCACCAGGGAAGTCCCTGTTTATGTCCATATTTAATGCGAGGAAATTGAAGCTTAGAGAGATTAAGCAACTTGAACACAGCTAGTAAGTAGCAGGGCCAGGACTGCAATGCAGATCTGGCTGAATCCAACTCCCTGTTCCCAATCATTACTACTTTTTTTTTTTTTCAGCATTTTGATATTTCCACCTAATTATGTACTTAGGTGGGTAACAGGAATTAATTACAAGAAAAGAAGCAACACTTCCAGTGAACACACTAAATAGCTAGAGAGGACCTATAAAGTTTTTTCTCCTTTAAAACATTATTTATTTATTTTTTATTGTGGCAAAGTATACATACCATAAAATTTACCATTTTAACCATTTAAGTGTACAGTTGAGTAGCATTAAGCAGATTCGTATTATTGTGTACCGCTTGGGGAAAAAAAAATAAACTACCCCCTGAAAAATACCAAAAGAGAAAAAGAGCAGAATATTTCTGTCATCTTGGGATGGGGGCAGCCTTTTGAAGTCAGACATCAAGGCCAGATATCATGATGAAATTGACAACATGGAGATCAAATTATGTGAGTAACACCATAAGCCAAGTTAGGACTGATGACAAATGGGAAAAATATACATCACACACAGGACAGATAAAGGATTAATATCCTTAATCAAGTAATAACATTGCTTACACAACAAACTTTAAAAAAATGAATCCCAAAAGAGAAAGGTGCAAGACCTAAGCAAGCTACAAATAGATAATATATAAAAAGATACTCAACCCTACTAATTACGAAGTGTACATTTGAACTCTTCTCAATGCTCTGTAATGGCCTATATGGGAAAATAATCTAAAAAAGAGTGGATATATGTATATGTATAACTGATACTCTTTGCTGTACAGCAGAAACTAACACAACATTGTAAATCAACTATACTCTAATAAAAAAATTATTTAAAATGTACATTTGAAACAATGAAATATAACTTTCCACTAAAGGAGTTTTAAGAATTGATAATGCCTAGTGTGAGTGAAGGTGCGGAGAGATGGGCACCTTGATTCACTCTTGGAAAGGCTGCAAACTGCAATCTGGATGCCCTTTCTACCTGCCCATCTACCTTTTACGTGTACTTCTCCTCTAGGCATTTTCCTAAGGAAATAATAGGACAATTACCATGGATTTATAATCATGGATACTCACTGCAACTTTTTTATAATAGTAAAAAGCCTGAATGTAAAATAATAATAAATTAATAGTAAATAAGAGTAAATTAATAGTACATGGTAAGTGAATGTTATTTAATAGTAAATAACCTGAATGTCTATCAGTAGAGAACTATAAATTATGAATAGAAAATAAATTATGCCAGTCATACAATGGATACTGTGTTGCTATTGAAATGGTTGAATTAGATCTCTGCACCAACACTGAAGTAAATGTCCTATATAGCGAAAAAAGCAATTTATAGAAAAATAGGTATAAATATCATCCCACGATAGAAATATACATATATAGTACATCTACAGTTTCTTTCTTACCTTCTTATGGGGGCTATCTTTGGTGTATTGAGTTTATTGAAGCCCTTTCACTGTTTACACTTCTTAATTATTTGGATTTTTTTTCAAAAACATTTACCAATGAGCAAAAATAGTGAATAATACTTTTTTTTTTTTTTTAAAGACAATATCTTTCTTCAGCCCATCAGCTAGCGGTTTAAACAGTTTATCCAGGGTATTTTATAAGACCTATTTTGTATAGGATTGTATAAAGAAGACACGTCCTAGTTAGTGAAGACTTAGGATATTCAAGTAAAATAACTGGGTTCGCAGGAAGCGCTTCAATCAGTGCTGACCTCTCTCTCTCCAACAGCCTCTCTTCTTCTCGTCGTTGTTCAATAAAAGCATCCGCCGCTGTCTCCTCCTCCTCCTCCTCCTTCTGTGACAGTCCTGAAGGAATGTAAATGTTTTAGTACACTATCTGTATATTACAAAACCTTGGCCAATAATTCAGGAAAAAAATTATATACAATTTTTCATCTTTACAATTATGGTACAAACCTGTTTTTAAAACTTTCTAATAATAAAGGGCCCCAATCGCCCAAATTGGAACAACGTGAACATTGAAAAGAACAATAATGGTAGTAGATAACACATTAAACTTAAAAAATTTATTGATGGTTCCATAGTGATACCCCAAAAGATGGTGAGGTGTGGGAGGGAACATCCACCTGTATAGAAGAATGGCATCTGAAAAATGTAGAAAGACTTAAGTAGACAAGTCCTCACTTCTGCACCCCACTGTAGGAAGAGGGTATTTATTTGGGAAGAGGATATTTATTTACACTATCTCAAAATATCAGCCCTCAGATGAGTACTAATTATAAAGGCAGGAACATCTTTTACAATGGAGCCATCTGACTGGCAACACTTAGACCACACTTGCATCATTAGGAGTGGAACAACTTGACATGAGAGGCCCCCTGATGTATGCAATGAGAGCTATACAGCATCAGCTTTGTAGTATTTTGCTACAGAGTGTAACCTGAAGCTAATCAGGAGAAGACAGGCTAATCTAGAATGCAGGGCATTCCACAAGACAACTGGCTTGAGCTTTTCAAAATAATCAAACTTGAACTGGGAAAGTTTAAATATGGCCTGTATATCATATTACTGAATTAATGTTCCTTTATTTGTTTAGTATTATGGTCCTTATTCTTTTTTTTTTTTTCTTGTCTCACTTTTATTTATTTTAAAACATCAAGCATTCTTTAGATATTCTTAATTTTCAACTTTGAAACAAACATACAGTTGATATGGTCCTTATTCTTAAGAGATGCAGGCTGAAGTAATTAGGGGTAAGGGGTATGTATATGCAACTGATATGCAAAGGGTTCAGAAAAAATTTGTACATATGTATCTATCTATATATATATAGAGAGAAAGTAAGGCAAAATGTTAACAATTGACAAATCTAGGCAAAGGGTTCATGGATGTTTATTGAACCATTTTTTCAACTTGCTGTATATTGGAACATTTTCAAAATAAAAACATGGGAAAATAAGTTTTAATATAATAAAAATTTATATCCTCTTCTACTCAGAATTTAAATTTGAGGAAAAAAAAGGAGGAAAACTGAAGTGATCTTAAGGAAATATAACAGAAGATCTCAGGCTAAAAGGAAAAAGATATTGTCTGTCACATATATTAAGTATAGATCTAACCAAAGGCTCACCCAGTCCTAGATAATCACAATACAGCTGACCCTGAACAATGCAGTGGTTAATGGGCACTGGCCCTCCACGCAGTTGAAAATCCATGTATAACTTAGAGTCGGCTCTCCACATCCATGGTTCCTCTGTATCTGTGGTTCTGCATCCTTGGATTCAACCAACTGCAGACCATGTAGTACAATAGTATTTACTATTGAAAAAAATCCACATATAAGTGGACCTGCGCAGTTCAAAACCCATGTTGTTTAAGGGTCAAGTGTGTATCTAATTGTATTATACATGTAACTGTATATGGAATCATGCTACAATTTTGCAACTTGCTTTTCATCCTTCATGTTACCTTAATTTCTGATAATGCAGCTCATTTCAGATTATTTCAAGTAGAACTGGGGGCTAAAGAGGCTATACCTGTAATAGAGAGGTTGATACTCCAGAAATTTCTACCACTCACTTGCCAATTCACTCTTATAGCAATTCTTACAGAATATTTCTATATTCTAGCCTTCTGTAATGTTTGCCCATGCAACGTGTGCTACAACCCACAGCAGTATTTGGTAGACCACACTATTCATGAAGCACCACTAAGTAAAGAATTGTGAGTTGGAGTAGGCCAAAGCAGGAGCAGCCATCCAGAGAAAAGCGCTTAGTCTTGGATCTGCCATTAGCCATATATAATCACGAGCAGACCAGTGAGCTGCATCCTTCAATTGACTAAACTGCCAAAGGACACATCCACCTGCCTATTCACAGAGGCTCACTCTAAATGCACTTTACAAAGTTAAAGAGGAATAAAAAATCAATGGAATACGTTGGATTTAAAATATGTAAAGAAAAAGAAGACTTTTTAAAAGTGGGGGCATGTTACAAGAAAACAGGTTAACAAAGTAAGGAAGCTGAAAACGTTAAGGAGGGTGGGGAATCACTAAGGGGATCAATAACGCCAGCCTAACCTGTTTTCCCTTTTACCCCTGACGCTTTATCCTGCCTCTAGTGGGCCAGTTCTGAACGAATAAAACAGAGATCCTAATCCAGGCTGCAGGGCAACGCACTGCCCCTTCCATTCTAAATATCCCAAGTATTGCTACTGAAACAGTTACAGGGTAACTCCAATGGTAAGTAAAACCTCCATGGCTATTTTCTCAAGGCCAGAGAATCCTGGTTCCTTGAGTCTGTGGACTTCAAGAATTGTCTAGGGTAATTTAACAGGCATATTCTGGCTAATGTGTATGGTAACCATTATAACTCAGTACTCCTGCGTGATTTCAGTGCTTCCATCTGCATTTATAACTACACTATACAACTTTACAACTAAGTTCATTAAACAGGTAGGTTTAATATACAAATGTTAGATTCTGCCATGAAGGCCAAATGACACCACCACCAGTACAGATGAAGGTTCCACAGTATTTTAATAGGAAAAAAAGTGATAAATAACCACAGGGCAACAGTAGTAGTGGCATTCTAAGCTTCACTCAGTACCATATTCACGTTGTGACCATCTATTTCCCATCATCCCTAACATTACATTAATGTAGATATGGGGACTTCCCTGGAGGTCCAGTGGTTAAGACTCTGAGCTTCCACTGCAGGGGACGCTGGTTCAACCCTGGTCAGGGAACTAAGATCCCACATTTCACGACTTGCAGCCAAAAAAAAAAAAAAAAAAAAAAAAGGTAGATATGAATTTTACTGGATGTATAATTGTATAATTTCACTTGGTTTTGTGATCTGTAAGTATATTGCTTTATAAGTCAAGCAAGTTTCACAACTAATTTTATGCATATATATTTAAATAATGTCAACAAGGGGTCTCTCATGTTAGTGAAGTTTAAGAAAAACTTGCAAAGTGTCTAAAACCCTCGACTCCTGCTGGTTTTACAAAGGAAAATATTCACCGAATACTATGTGCAAAGGCTTGTGCTAGCTGCTGTAATTCGTAATGCCTGCACCTGTAGTATTAGATACTTCATAAATACTTAACACGTAATCAGTGGGTGATGATTCACCGTGACTCCCCCCCCCCACCTTGAGTACGTTAACATTGTTTCTGACATGGGTCTAACACAACTTTTTGAGAGGCCGTGGCCACAGCAATTCTTTTTCGGATACGGTACTTGGCTTCCTTCTGACACTGGGGCCTCAGGACGGGAGTCGGGGGAGCAGTTTCATACACAGAAAACAGGATGAATCCATTACCTGAGTCTCTCAGTCGAGCGAGTTCCTGCCGACGTTTCTTTCGTTTCTCCTTCTTCAGGGCGGCCCTGTACTTTTTGTGGCTGGAAAAAGAAGACACAAACACACTCCAGCGTCAGTGGCCGCCACCTGCAACGCTGCCTGAGCTCCCCTCTCCTCCGCGCCCAATGACAGGAACTCGTTTGGGTGCTCGAAAGTGAAACCTTGCTTCCCGTGTTTTAATTACAGAGCATGCTTTTACCATCGCCTCGCCACCCCATGCGCAGACGGCAGGTCTTCTCCATCCCATCACCTGTACCCCTCCTCGCCTCCCTGAGCCCACAGATGCCCGCGGACAGTCCGGGGCGCGCCCAGGGAAGGGATCGAGCTGCCGCGGTGGCTCATCTGCTTGGCCCAGCTCCCCTTTCCTTCCTGCCTGCACATCCTTCATCCCAGCCTCGGTCCGCTCCGTCCCCTTTTCTTGTCAGCTCATCTCCCCCAACCCAGCTCACCTTAGTTTCTCCGGAAATATCATTTTCTCGGACGCCGCCATCTTGCCAGCACGGCCACGCCCCGCAAGAGTCGGCCGGAAGGGGCGGGCTTGAGGGTGTGCGCAGCCGCGCGCAGTCGCAGTCGCTGCGCGGCCTCTCGGGCTAGAGGGGCGGGGGCATGTCTCCACCCTGGCAGACCAAAGATGGACGACGGGAGGTAGTTAGCTCGTCTTCCAAAATTCTGCACAAGTAAATGTCTCCTTCTCGAAAAATCCTCTGGGGCTCCTAACCCGTCTTGTAAGTAATTTTTCCCTCCTAGCGCTTCCCCAGTGCGTTATCACTCCCTCTCGCCACCTCATTGTGAGGTGTCTTGTGGCCAAGAAGTTAAAGTCACACCTCCCCTTTTCTCCTCGTCCATTCACAAAGCTTCATCTCTCTCACACGCTGCTCGCCTAGCTTTCCAGTCCGAGGCTCTGCCTCCTTCCATGGTTCCACCTATCAACGCCTTAGACAAAGCTCCATACGCCGCCCCCTTCTATTCACACCTGCCGGCTCTATAGGCGAAATTAACTACCGAGGCTGCAAAGGTGCAACCTCTACTCCCAAGGAATTTACAATCTAGAGGCAGAGAAGGACCAATTCATAGATTAGATAATATGGTACAGGCAACTAAGATTGCTCAACATAGTCCGCCTGGAGATTCAGGGAGAGCTTTCTGATGCCTGAGTTGTTTTGAAGGCAGACGACCTTTACTCAGGTGGAGAGGGTGGTAATGGAATTGCAGGTAAACCAGCATAAGCAAAGGCACTAAGAGGTGAAACAAGGTGGGATCTGCCAGAACCGCGAGAATTTTGGCCATCGAATATAAAGGGCAATTTGAGAGTTTCAAGGAATACAGCGGTATTTCTTGAATACCGCTGGGGCTAGGTTGTGGAGGAGGGCCATTCCAAGAAGCCTTAATTATGCTTTGTAGGGAACAGAGAACCGTTGCGAGATTTTAAGTTGAGGCCTGTTGTGATCATATTTGTGTTTTAGGTAAATTACTCTGATTTGCAATATAAAGGGTACAGCCGGAATAACGCAATCTAGGTGAGAGGTGACAAGGAATTAAACTGGGGCAACTAGAGTAAGGGACTGAGAAAGCAAAATAAACCCTGCTCATAATTAGACTGTGATTTACACATACAAGGCCAGGGATAAGACCAAGAAAAAAGTGTTCCTCCCAAGGACAGGTTGCGACTGCAAAAGGATTAACAACCCCCATCTTTTGATAATTGGATAACTTCCCTGGCTTACCTTTTTCCCTCTCTCCTCCAAATCACAATTACTGAAATACCCAATTACTAAGCTGCCTGTTTCTCTAGCCCCCCCTTGAAATCATTCAGCAGAAGCCCAGACTCTTCATAAACTGCCCTGCTCCCTCTTACAAAGACACTTGCAGTAACAAGCCTCCAAGTGGACCTTGTCCAGCTCAGTGCATCGGTAATTAGGGACATAGACTTTGGAGTTGGATGGACTGGGAAACTCAAGCCTTGGCTCTCTGATCTTGAGTAAATTCCTAATTTTTTTTTTTTTTCTGGCCGAGTCCTAACCACTGGACTGCCAGGGAACTCCCAGTTCCTAATGTTTAGTCTTCAGTTTTCTCATCTGTAAAAATCAAGGGAATGCTATATGTTGGCATAGTGCCTGGCAATAGTTAGTGTCCCCAAAACTTTGTCTGTTATCAATGGCAGCGGCAGCGTGAAAACTTCCCAACCCCCTCAAGAGTGGGTTAGGTACTTGTCCTGCGGGTGCTCCCAGCTCAAGTATTTCACCTTTTATAACACCTATCACACTATACTGTACTTTGTTGCCTTCATAAGACTGCATCTGGCACTAAATCTTAAACTTCTTGAAGGTGGAGACTTGGCAGTTACGGCCTCTAACTAGAGAATGCCCTGGGTGGCACAAAATATAGCTGTGCAAATCTCCAATTTTGCTGGTTCCTGTGACCAGGACTTATGCTGAGAATTGCTGCCATTCTGAAAGCATCAGTGTTTGGGTTGCTGTAACATTTCTTATGAATCAGACCAGACTTTCATGTCAGAATAACTAAGAATGTCTTCTAGGAAGATACTTCTAATTAAAAAAGGATACAGATTTCGATTTTATTCTATTATGATTTAGAAATGAATGCAAATCTCCTTTTATAGGAGTTAGATGTTTATCTTCAACAGTTAACCGCTACATTCATTTTCATGAATAAGCTTAAACTGCTCAAGTTAATTTCATTACAGAAGTTACTCTAAAAGCCAATTCCATTTCCAAACTACAGTTACCATCATTTGAATTCGATAAATCATAAGATAAAAATAAGGTATGTAAAAATGTAATTCAAAGATACATTCTACTATGATATTCTGATAAATAGAACAAGTTTATCTTTATTCTGCAGTGTAACATGTATTTTCTGTTTTTCTTGGTGCCTGAAATACAACATCTACTTATTCTCAAATACGTATGTTTTGGTTTATCCCCTCTCTATGGGAAAAGGCCTAAACTTTTGTCTTATTTTGTCAGTAGAAAATAGCTGATTGTCCTTAAAAAGTTAAAGAAAATATTTTACTCATATAAATGATGTAATAGATAATGCTATTACTAAATATGAGGGTTTTTTTTTTTTTTTTTTCTGACCGCGGCATGCTGGATCTTAGTTCTCGGACCAGGGATCAAACCCGTCCCCTTAAGTGGGAGTGCGGAGTCGTAACCACTGGACCACCAGGGAAGTCCCTAAATATGAGTCTTAGTTATTATAAAGTGACCAAAGAATGATCCATAAATGTATTTTTCATTTATTGCAAGCATAAAGGGAGAGCAAGAAATGTCTACTCTCTGAATGCCAGGTTGGAACTCTTTCAATTAATTTGTTTTTTTTCTTGCTCTAGTAGAACAATGGTACTAGGACTCACTGAAAGGTCAATGCAGAAATTCTCAGGAAAGAACATTTCATTTCTCACCAACCATTAATTTCAGTATTAATCACCAGATTTATTCAAGGACATAAAGTGGGGTCTCAAGTCCTCTCCAACACTCTTTGCTATGCCAAAGGCTTTATATATTTTCTAGATTACAGTTATCACTTAAAATAGCAAGATAAGGGTGCTTCCCTGGTGGCGCAGTGGTTGCGAGTCCGCCTGCCGATGCAGGGGACACGGGTTCGTGCCCCGGTCCGGGAGGATCCCACATGCCGTGGAGCGGCTGGGCCCGTGAGCCATGGCCGCTGGGCCTGCGCGTCCGGAGCCTGTGCCCCGCAACGGGAGAGGCCACGACAGTGAGAGGCCCGCGTACGGCAAAAAAAAAAAAAAAAAGCAAGATAAGATACTTATAAATGCATATTAATATGAAAATGCATGCAAATCTATATTTGTGCAACTGATTAAAAGTTTTCTTTGGAGCAGGGAACTATCCAGTGGTAGTTATTCTTTTTTTTTTTTGGCTCACGGGCCCAGCCGCTTCGTGGCATGTGGGATCTTCCCGGACCGGGGCACGAACCCGTGACCCCTGCAAAGGCAGGCGGACTCGCAACCACTGCACCACCAGGGAAGCCCGGTAGTTATTCTTTATTCAATTCTTTATTCAGTCAGTTCTTATTCAGTTACTAGTGAATAAAGTTATTCTTCATTCAGTTAATATTCTTATTGATTCTTTTGTCTAGTGATAAGCTCAAAGCAACACAACTGCTGGAATGGTGGCAGAGTTGATATCCCCACCTAGAACCGAAACCAAAGTACCATTTTCGAAGAGTAGGTTGAATTTGATAAGCAGGGATCAAAATGTACACAGGGACAAGTGTCTTAGTCTGTTCGTGCTGCTATAACAATATACCACAGACTGGATGGCTTATAAATAACAGGAATTTATTTCTCACAGTTCTAGAGGCTGGGAAGTCCACAATCAAGGTGCTGGCGGATGGTAGATTCAGCGTCTGGTGAGTACTTCCTTACTGATTCATAGATGCCCATCTCTCTGTGTCCTCACATGGTGGAAGGGCTGAGAGAGCTCTGTGTGGTCTCTTTTATAAAGGCACTAACCCCATCATGAGGGCTCCAACCTCATGAGCTAGTCACCTCCCAAAGGCCCCACCTTCTAATAGCATCACATGGGGGGTTACATTTCAACACAGGAACTTTGGGGGGATACAAACATTCAGTTCCTAACAACAAGAATGCATTACTATTTACATGTAAAGTAGCCAGTATTGTTAATATGTACTAATTACATGGTCAAATTGAGCTTATTTGCTTAATTGAACTGTAACCATTTTGATCAATAAAATTTTGCACGAAAGAACTTAAAGTTGAATTAAAAAGACAATAAAACATTAAATAGAATAGGTATCAAAAGTTGAGTCTTCTAGTGAACAGAAAAATACCTAAAGTGATTACAGTACTGTAGTTTTGCTGATACTGTGCCAAAAGAATGTGTCCCCAAAGTGAGCAAGGGAAAGACATCTTCCTAAACTTTTTTGAGGTGGATGCCTGGTTTTATATATATATATATATTTTTTTTTTTTTTCTGTACGCGGGCCTCTCACTGCTGTGGCCTCTCCCGTTGCGGAGCACAGGCTCCGGACACACAGGCTCCGCGGCCATGGCTCGCGGGCCCAGCCGCTGCGCGGCATGTGGGATCTTCCGGGATAGGGGCACGAACCCGTGTCCCCTGCATCGGCAGGCGGACTCTCAACCACTGCGCCACCAGGGAAGCCCGGATGCCTGGTTTTAGAATAGCCAACCTCACCCTAACCCATGTAGCCCTGGGAAAGAAGAAAGGGGCTAGAAGCTTGCCCTACTGGTGATGTCAGCAGATTGTGCACTGGTTCCATAGAAATTGGTGAGCTGGGGAGCAGTGGGTGGATCTTTCCATTCCTGCCTCTCTAGTAAATCCCTCATGAGTTTTCCAGTCACTCTCTGATCTCATGTTGTCTCGCTAATTGTATAGATACCTTACATGCTCAAAAAAACTAATAGGAAGAAAAAGTCATTAAACAAATATTAATAGTGTAAAGAAAGGGTTTTATTATATTATTTAATGAAGATAAGCAGCAATTTTAGTACAGAATTCTTTCTCAAGCCCTTTGACAGCCCTCAAGCCCACTTTCCCCCTTCATGTCTAGGAAGGCACAAGTAAAACACTTTTTGGAGGCAGAAAAGACATGAAAAGTTTCCCCTGAGGGTGTATCAGTAGCCAGGAAATTTACATCACCCCCTTGGGGGTCATCTGACTAAGGCATGGAAGAAACCACATCCCCAAGGCATTTTGCATAACCTCTGCAGAGAAGGTGACCAAGAATTTGTCATGCAAAGCAGGACATGGTTGAGAGTGAAAGAGGGTGTGTTAATAACTATACCAGAACACCAGATGTAAGTTGATCAGGGTTGGCCAACAGGGACACACCCTATGAATACATCCTTTGTATCTCTGAGATAGAAGGGCAAGTCAGGCATTCTGAGAGTCAATTTGGAAGACTCACTGCAATTGAATTTTGCATTAAGAATTTGCAAGAGACCTAGGAGGGAAGCCTGTGTGCCCTGAAAAATGCATATCTTGTGTGTTTACCTTTTAAAGATAACTATGGTTTAAAACAGATAAAATGTATAAAGTTAACATAACTTTTTCCCCATATTAATCTTTTAAAGGATTTTACTCATTTCCTAGAGCATACATGCTTCCCTTTTCCAGAGAAGGCATGCACTCTAGAAGCAATGCCTTTACCCCCTTCCTTTTTTAAGAGCAGAGATATGCCCCCAAACTTACACATACAACTCCAACCCTATTTTTTTCCCTACTGAATTTATTAGTTATTTTTAATTGTGGTAAAATACAGATTAAAATAAAACTTGCCATCTTAACCTTTTTCGGTGTATAGTTCAGTAGTGTTAAGTATATTCATCCAACCTTATCTTGCAGATTGGATGACTAGCATACTAATGAAAGAAATATACTAGTAAATGCAGTATTGATTTTGAACACAGGCATAGGCAATTAAAAACATTCCACGTATTTACAAGCAAGGGCAACAGTGGCATGGATTCCTCAGAATATGTAGAATTATCTAGGTTTTAGCCTATTTGACAGCTTTCTCTCCTTATTATAGCAAAAGTCTTCTAAATGTTTATTTATTTCATTATTTATTTATTTTATTTTGGCTGCACCAGGTCTTAGTTGCGGCATGCAGCTTCTTTGTTGCGGCATGCAAACTCTTAGTTGTGGCATGCATGTGGGATCTAGTTCCCTGAGCAGGGATCAAACCCGGGTGCCCTGCATTGGGAGCGTGGAGTCTTACCCACTGGGCCACGAGGGAAGTCCCTGCAAAAGTCTTCTAAACCACTGTAGAAATTAGGAGATTTATGTTGATCACCTGCCTTGCACAGAACCTCAACTAATGAAGTTCAGATAGCTTTAAAGGGAAGTCAAGATAGTTCTGTCATTGTGGAAAATATTATTGTATTCTATGAAACAATGTACAAACAATTCAAAATAATACTATAAACCATAGACTATTATATTACTAGCCTTTTGAAAAGTATTTCTGTAAATGGATCATGAAAGAATTTTAAGTTCTAGGCACTTAAAGCTTTTTCTTTAAAATATTCTGCATGTGCTTTCTATATGATCAAGCCTTTAAGTAAAATATCTGACTTTCAGAAATGCAAAAGGATTTCCGGATATAAGTAAACCCTTGTGTTTTTAGGATTATAAAATATTTTTCTTTTTTTTAAAATAAATTTATTTTATTTTTATTTATTTTTGGCTGCGTTGGGTCTTTGTTGCTGCGCGCGGGTTTTCTCTAGTTGTGGCGAGCGGGGGCCACTCTTCGTTGCGGTGCACGCGCTTCTCATTGCGGTGTCTTCTCTTGTTGCGGAGCACGGGCTCTAGGCGTGTGGGCTTCAGTAGTTGTGGCACGCGGGCTCGGTAGCTATGGCTCACAGGCTCTAGAGAGCAGGCTCAGTAGTTGTGGCGCACGGGCTTAGTTGCTTCTCAGCATGTGGGATCTTCCCGGACCAGGGCTCGAACCCATGTCCCCTGCCTTGGCAGGTAGATTCTTAACCACTGTGCTGCCAAGGGAGCTCACAAAATATTTTTTCTATATTATAAATTGATAGTAAGTAGTCATATCCTGTACTAGTAATGACAAGTGAAAATCAAGGCAAATATACCCATTGAGAAGGCCTTATAAAAGAATACTCATTCATGTTTTAAAATAAAATATACCTAAAACCATAGCCAACGTTCAGCCAAGAAGTACCAATCTGGGTCCTGTGGCTGTTTCTGAAAAGCCTGCATTCTGGATGGTCAGTGTCTGTGCCTTACCAGTTGTTAAATATTTTGATTATCATCCCTACTTATAACTGTAGAACCACCAATTGATAAACATATCAATAAAAAGACAGCTCAAAAATGTCACACATAAAAAGACATTACAATTACCAGCAGGTTGCTATAAGAGAAATTTGTGTCTCTTGCTGGTACTTCAGTGATAAACATCATTATCAATAAAAGTAAGAATTTGTTTACCAAAGAGCTTCCCTCAGACTAAGGAGCGCTGCCATACCAAGAAAGGCACATCCATAATTATTAAATGCAGGCATTTAGAAGAGTCTAGTTAGCAATTTTTAAAGAACTAGTATATATTTAAGCAAGAGACCACCTAGACAATGGCGTCTAAGGGGGTCACTTGGCTGGTAGACGACTTGGGTTTTGCTTGTATGTTCAGCACATAGTCGTGAGGGAAGGATGAGCGGACAGTGCGGTTCATTAGGGGCTGAAGGGGGCGGAAGTTGTCCACCATTCTTTTCTCTTCCTCCCCCTCAGAAGTGGAGAGCAGGGTCCGAAATTGCTCAAGCTAGAAACAGAAACAGGAAGCATAAATAATTTCAATAGAAAAACAGCTTTACTTCATGAATAAATTACTTTCATTTTTACTACCCTGAAACATTCGTCTAAAATTGGATACAGAAGGAGAATTTACTTCTGGTTAGGAATCCCTTCACTGCTAGACAGGGAATAAAATGTTGTGTGAGGAGAGTAGCAGGACGTGGTGAAGCCAGTGGGGCGCTTGGGATCCAAAGACTGGCGGTCAAAGGCCCTGTCCCCCACGTATTAGCCATGTGCCAAGTCCAA
The DNA here is from genome assembly GCF_964165515.1 of Mesoplodon bidens. NCBI lineage: Eukaryota > Metazoa > Chordata > Mammalia > Artiodactyla > Ziphiidae > Mesoplodon > Mesoplodon bidens. The sequence goes on from NC_138163.1 coordinate 127,798,293, forward strand.
GTTACTTCATCTTTGGTTCTCAGAAACCTCATCTTTAAATGGGCAAAATAGCCAGGCTACAGGATAATAAATAAAAGGCTTGATGCATATGGTAACAGTGCCAAAAATGTTTTGTATTTTCAAAATTTAACTGAATCCTTAACATAAACAACGTAGTCTTGATTGCTTACCGCACCTGGGCATTGCGGACAAGGCAATGCAGGTGGAGGTCTTAACAGGCAGTCGCATGCCTCCTGCCAGCACTGTCCAATAGAACTCTCCGCGGTGAAGGAAAGGTCCTATGCAGTGTTGATTACAGTAGCCACAAGCCACATATGGCTGGCTGCTGAGCGCTTGAAATGTGGCCATTGTGACCAAGAACTAAATTTTTAACTTAGTTTCAATTTAAATGTATTTATACTTAAATTTAGATGCCCACACTGTCTTGTGGCTAAGGTACTGAACAGTGCAGCTCAGTATAAAAGGAGTGATCCCAAATCAAAGACTTGTTTTCCAGTGTGGCAATAGCATCAATCAGTAGCCCCTTGGCTTTCTGAGCAACCATGTTATAGAACACTTGACTTCAAGCCAGCTGGAAAAGCTCTTTGTAGCATTTTTCCTCACTCAATCAGGCACACTGTAGCTACAGAGAGGACAGTCTAGGGCACAGCAGGCAAGCATGGGAAGATTTGTTTGGATTAAAGACTTCAGGTCAAGTAGACCAGGGACAAGTACCAAACACAGTGACCGTACTTGCGAATCACACATATACCCTCATTAATTAGGAACATGTCTGAGTAGCTCAGGTTTATTTTTATTTGGCTAATTGCAAAAGATTAGAAATAGCCCAAGTATCAATAATACATTTCATTAGAGCTATAAAATGAGCTAGTATATAGCCATTAAAAATGATATTGAAGATAATGTTTATTATCTATAAAATGTTCCACACATCACCGAGTGAGAAGAGCAACAAAATGGCATGTACAGAATGATTCCATTTTGTTCAAAAAATTGTATATATTTATAGAGATGAAAGAACAGAAGGATTTATGTGTATCTGTATAAGTAAAAGACCAGAAGGATTTATCCAAACAATGATTAACACTTAGTGGTAAGACTGTAGGCAACTAGGATTATTGATGACAGCTAACATTTTTTTCTTACTGAATTTTCTGTGTTGAAATTTCATTTGAAAAGTCCTCACATGGGCCACTGACCCTCTGATTTATTTATTTTATTTATTTATTTTTCAGTGTTATGTCAATTTTTAAATATGAAGGATAGTAGCGGAATAAATGTATAGGCCGCCAAGCCCAGGCTTATGAGCAAACTCTGTATTCTGTCATTTGTTTATGGTGGTTTTCATGACACAGAATTTTTTTAAAAATTATGTAGTCTACCTTACCAGTTGCTATCGCTGTGACTTCCGGTTTTGATATATGGTTAGAAAAGCTTCCTCCATTTGGACGTATGAAAAGATTTTCCTATGCTTATCCAAGTACTTTTATGGCAGTATTTATAACATTTAATATGTCTGGAATATATTCTTGTGTAAGGTTTGAATGGTCAGTCCAACTTTTCACCCCCAAATGTCTGCTCAGTTGTCCCCATCGCTCTTACTCAATAATCTCATCTTTCCCTTTCACTGGGCTGAGATGCAACCTTTATCATAAACTAAATTCTCATATGTACTTGGACATATTTCTGAATCTACAGTTTTCATCCTATGGTTGATCTCTTTGTGTACCAGTACAGCACTATTTAACTATTGAGGCTTTATAACTTGGTTGATTTAATCATCTTTCATTTTCTCTTTCACAGTTTTCCCTGGCTCTTTATTTATACTTTTCTTTTTCCACGTGAGGTTAGAAGTAGCATATCTATTTTAAAATCCTATTGGTATGGGCTTCCCTGGTGGTGCAGTGGTTAAGAATCCGCTTGCCAATGCAGGGGACACAGGTTCAAGCCCTGGTCTGGGAAGATCCCACATGCCACGAAGCAACTAAGCCCGTGTGCCACAACTACTGAGCCTGTGCACTAGAGCCCACAAGCCACAACTACTGAGCCTGCGTGCCACAACTACTGAAGCCCACGTGCCTAGAGCCCATGCTCTGCAACAAGAGAAGCCACCGCAAGGAGAAGCCCACACACCACAACGAAGAGTAGCCCCCACTCACCACAACTAGAGAAAGCCTGCATGCAACAACGAAGACCCAATGCAGCCAAAAAAAAAAAATTTTTTTTTTTTAAATAAATTTATATTAAAAAAATCCTATTGGGGCTTCCCTGGTGGCGCAGTGGTTGAGAGTCCGCCTGCCGATGCAGGGGACACGGGTTCGTGCCCCGGTCCGGGAAGATCCCACATACCACGGAGCAGCTGGGCCCGTGAGCCATGGCCGCTGAGCCTGTGCGTCCGGAGCCTGTGCTCCGCAACGGGAAAGACCACAACAGTGAGAGGCCCGCGTACCGCAAAAAAAAAAAAAAAAAAAAAAAAAAAAAATCCTATTGGTATATTTATCGGGATTACATCAAATTTATGAAGAATAAACAATTCATGGCCAATAACAGCTTAAGGAGAATTGACATCAAAGGTGTCTATGATGTCTTCCTATTCAATAACATGGAATGAATTTTATCAACTCAAGTCTTTTGTGTCCTTCAGAAATGTTTTAAGTTTTCTTGTTAAGCTGATTCCAAGGTATTTTGTATTTTTTTTCCATTATAAGTAGCATTCTTTCTTCCATTATATCTTTTTTTTTAATTAATTTATTTTATTTACTTATTATTTTTGGCTGCATTGGGTCTTTGTTGCTGCGCGCGGGCTTTCTCTAGCTGCGGCGAGCGGGGGCTACTCTTTGTTGTGGTACGCAGAGTATGTGGCTTCTCATTGCAGTGGCTTCTCTTATTGTGGAGCACGGGCTCTAGGTGCGCGGGCTTCAGTAGTTGTGGCTCACGGGCTTCAGTAGCTGTGGCTCGCAGGCTCTAGAGCGCAGGCTCAGTAGTTGTGGCGCTCGGGCTTAGTTGCTCCACAGCATGTGGGATCTTCCTGGACCAGGGCTTGAACCCGTGTCCCCTGCACTGGCAAGCGGATTCTTAACCACTGCGCCACCAGGGAAGCCCTCCATTATATCTTTTAACTGATTGTGATTTATACATGTCCAGTGTACTGATTTCTAGAAATAAATATTGTACTCCACTATTTACTGAATTATCTTTGCAGTAGTTCTTTTTATTGTTTCTCTAATTTATTTTTTCTTTTCTGGTTTAATTATATTGACTACTTCCAAAATATAACTTCAGTTAAAATTTAACATAGTAATACTCTTTTCCGTATTAAGCATACTATATACTTTAGAACTGAGATCAATCTCTTTTATCAAGTTAGGGAAGTCTCCATACATTCCTGTTTTATTGAAAATTTTTTAAAAAACTGAATGTTGAATTTTGCTAGTGCTTTTTAAGAATCTATGGAAATGATTATTTTTTATATATATTTAGATCCACTGATATGATGAATTAATATCATTCGTAATATTGAACCATCCTTGCATTACTGGAATAACTACTACTTGGACAAAATATATATTTCTTTATTTTTTATTTTTAGCTGTGCTGGGTCTTAGTTGTGGCATGCGGGATCTTTTTTTTCAGTTGCGGCATGTGGACTCTTAGTGCAGCATGCGAACTCTTAGTTGAGGCATGCATGCAGGATCTAGTTCGCCGACCAGGGATTGAACCCGGGCCCCCTGCATTAGGAGTGCGGAGTCTTACCACTGGACCACCAGGGAAATCCCTTTTTTTTTTTTTTTTAAATTGGAGTATAGTTGCCTTACACCGCTGTGTCAGGTTCTGCTATGCAGCAACGTGAATCAGCCATATGTGTACATATATCCCCTCTTTTTTGGATTTCCTTCCCATTTAGGTCACCACAGAGCACTAAGTAGAGTTCCCTATGCTATACAATAGGTTCTCACAAAGTATATATTTCTTTTAACGTACTGCTGGCTTCTGTTTCTAAAATACTACTTTAGCTTTTTTTTTTTGGCAATGCCATGCAGCATTCGGGATCTTAGTTCCCCGACCAGGGATCGAATCCGTGCCCCCTGCATTGGGAGCGTGGAGTCTTAACCACTGGACTGCCAGGGAAGTCCCTATTTTAGCTTTTTAAAAAATATATCCTTCAGGGCTTCCCTGGTGGCGCAGTGGTTGAGAGTCCGCCTGCCGATGCAGGGGACGTGGGTTCGTGCCCCGGTCCGGGAGGATCCCGCGTGCCGCGGGGCGGCTGGGCCCGTGAGCCGTGGCCGCTGAGCCTGCGCGTCCGGAGCCTGCGCTCCGCAACGGGAGAGGCCACAGCAGTGAGAGGCCCGCATACCGCAAAAAAAAAAAAAAAAAAAAATATATATATATATATATCCTTCAGACATACCAGTCTGTACATTTTTTTTTTTTTTGGTCTGATCTTTGGTGGGTGTTGGTGTCAGTTATCCTGGCTTCATAAAAAAGGTTCTGGAACCTTTTGTTCTTGTGAAAATGCTTTGTGATTAATTAAAATCCCATAAAGCAAGCATAAGCAAATATTATTGCAGTTCAGTTATGTTATGAATTAAATAGAATATGTGTATTCACATAGTAATCACCACTTAGTTGCTAAGGAAAAAATAGACTCCAGGGTCAAAACAACTGACTTAAAATTTCTGGACGGACATTGTTGGGTTCTGCTTTTATCCTGAGGTTCCATAGCAAAATTCCCTTAAAGATTTTAAAGGGTTTGAGCACATCCATTTTCAGCCTTCATTCTTCCTTTTAAAAGGGTCTTGTTTATATAGAGATTCGATTTATATATAAAATATACAATGCATAAAACATATGTCATTGACAACTATGGAAGTAAAAAGCCTATGTTTCCTAAGTTTTACCTCTTTTCTCTAGTTAATTTGAAGCATTTCCTAATTCATATCCAAATTAACACAAGATGTTAGCACATTTTAATAAAAATGTATGAGCATTACAAGATGTTAAGAACTGATGCCAAAGTTTGAGCCCAGCCTTGTTTTAAAGGGGCAGACTAGAATTTCCTTACATAGAAATGTGGAAAGAACGTACCTGATCATGATCAACCTCTATGGGCTGCTTCTTAATGATCCAAGTGACAGACTCGGAGAGTGGTGGGGTAGTCAGGGACCCTGAGTAGGTCCAGTAATCTGGGCAGGTAGGCATCAGACAGGAAGGGTCGAATGACCCAAGTTCCACAAGCATGTCCTGGCCAAGAGAAGGGGTCATCGGGTTATCATTTTATGGTGAAAACCACTCAGGAATCAGATGATGTGGTGATGATTCTAGGGGCGTCTGAGGACCAGCAGCGGTCCAGATGAGCTCCAGGTACCTCTGGGCACCTTAGGACAGAATCATACCCATGCTTTGTTCCTGCACTTAACCATGTATTTCTGATAGTCCTCAGTGGGAACACAGCAAAAACCATTTTCTCCCTCCGTTCTAGCGAGCTTATAGCAGGTGGTCTCCTCTGAACTCTTTGGGAGGCATTAGGTGGTAGCTGGTGCATAATCAAGGAGGCTTTTCCTTTTCAAGAGAGACTAATAGAATTCACCTTTCTAAAATGCAGTGCAAATTAGGAGGAGACAGGATCCTGGACAGAGAGAGGGACAGAGGGGAACAGGGAGGGAGAGAGAGGAAAGGAGATGGGGGTGGGGTGGGGGTGAGAGAGGGAGGAGGAAAAGGAGGGAGATGGAGAGGGAGGGCAGGGTGCAGACAGAGGCAGGGAGAGGAGGGAAGACAGACTTCCAGAGAGCAGCCCCTCTGGGATTCTGAATATTGAACAATTAACCTTGACGGCTGGACAGAGGTATCCACCCTGAAGGATGTGGGTAATTGTTCTGTAAAGCTGGACAAGCCAAGTTTCTGTCAAACTTTTCTGTGCCCCCTGCCTATGGGAGGGTAGCTAGAGCCCAGAAGGCTTCCCTGAGTGTTTGCACAGGACTGAGAAGGAGCAGGGGTCGGGAGCGGAGGAGGGGACTCATGTTCCAGAGTCCCTGAGTGCTCAGTGGCGTGGCAGCCAAACCAGAGCCGTCTGTGCCCACCAACAGGATCCCTTCTGTCCTCTGCAAAGCGTCCCAGGGCCAGGGGCTCTCTCAACACAAGCATCATAAATGGCAAGTTGTCTTAAGGGGCAGCTTTCAAAGAGAGCCTGAATTACACTGAGGCGAATTACCTTTTCCCAATTCACAGTGCCTTGTTAGTGTCTCCACTCTGAGACTGTGACATAAACTATATTTCAAGTGATTTAGGAAAAAAAATTACCTTGTGCTTAATTGATGGCAAAATATCCACCAATTTCTGTAGCTCTTTATGATACTTGCCTAGCTAAAGAAGCAATGAGAAAATATTAACAACAATTGACATCTCACTTTTGAAACTGCAACAGAATGAATTAAAATTAACCACCTGGTGATTATATAAAAACAAACCAACCACACTACTTAAGCTACAATTAAACTGGTAATTTAGAATGTTTTAAGCATCACTGAATTCAATTAGACACAGAACAAATGAGCAGGCTGTTTGCTGACAGGGTCAGCGTGCCTGCAGGTGAAGGTGTCCTGCTCCATTTAAGCATCAGTTCTTCAATTAATATTTAAATTAATTAAAATTAAAAATTGTTCCACAAAGTAGCCACATTTCTTTTCTTTTTTTTTAGGAGCCACATTTCAAGTGCTCAGTTGCCACATGTGGCTTGTGACTGCTCTGTTGGACTGTGCATTTCTATACCATTTGAAATATATTCATAACAATCTTGTATTTTAAACATTGTCTCAATATTCTTAGAACTTAAAATTACAGTATTGTATCTTTTCATCCTAGGATACAACACATCACTTAAAGGTAGTAAGATTTTTTTTTTTTACCTTTAAAAATACTCCTATCACAGCCAAACCATTTTCTTCCAGTGCTGCATCCTCAAAGTTTTCAAATTTGACTGCATTCCAATGCACCAAGTGCAGCTGAAACACCATTAAAAGATGGTTTTACACATGACCATGTAGGATTGCTCCAAAACAGACAGCCTTATTCACATATGATATTTTACTGTGCTTCCTCACCAAAAATAAAGCCACTGAGAAAAGCACATGACAGTCTGGTGCAAAATGAGATAGAATTAAAGAACAGGAAGAAATACGTGCAGGAGCAGTAATTAATACTACTTTGGAATACAGGGATTTATTGGGGGGAGAAAATTTTATATACATATATATGTGTATATCTCCAAGTGAATAACATTTCAGTGAGGGAGCAACATTTGTCCATTCCCATCCTGATTTGCCTGAAACACTCATATCCAAAATCCATTTGCATCTAAAGGAGAGATGTTTATATTGAGAGAAATAGATTCTCCCTACGTGAACTAGGAGTTGAAGACAAACTTGTTCAAGGGATAACCACTTAAGATGTGTTTCTTTTTAAGGTAACATTTAAAACTAAATTAGGGGGAAAGTTGTGAAGAAAAAATTCTGTTTCCTTTGGCTCCCTTTATTTCCCTACAAATTATTCCTTGTCCACCATTCACGAATCCTCACCTAGCCTCCCAAGTAACACCCTCAAGGTCATGTTTAACTTCTGCCTCTCCTCTCCCGAAGAGGACCCTGCCTCCAGGTCCTGTTGCTTTTATTTCAGAAACGCTTGTCAAAACTGTTTGTTAGGGCTTCCCTGGTGGTGCAGTGGTTGAGAATCTGCCTGCCAATGCAGGGGACATGGGTTCGAGCCCTGGTCTGGGAGGATCCCACATGCTGCGGAGCGGCTAGGCCCGTGAGCCACAACTACTGAGCCTGCGCGTCTGGAGCCTGTGCTCCGCAACAAGAGAGGCCACGACAGTGAGAGACCCGCGCACCGCGATGAAGAGTGGCCCCCGCTTGCCACAACTAGAGATAGCCCTCGCACAGAAACGAAGACCCAACACAGCAAAAATAAATAAATTAATTAATAAACTCCTACCCCCAGCATCTTCTTTAAAAAAAAACAAAAAACAAAAAATAAAAACTGCTTGTTAGGGACTTCCCTGGTGGCACAGTGGTTAAGAATCCGCCTGCCAATGCAGGGGACACGGGTTTGAGCCCTGGTCTGGGAAGATCCCACATGCCACAGAGCAACTAAGCCTGTGTGTCACAACTACTGAGCCCGCGTGCCACAACCACTGAAGCCCACTTGCCTAGAGCCCGTGCTCCACAACAAGAGAAGCCACCGCAATGAGAAGCCCGCGCACCGCAACGAAGAGTAGCCCCCGCTTACCGCAACTAGAGAAAGCCCGTGCGCAGCAACGAAGACCCGACACAGCAAAAAATAAGTTAATTAATTTTTTTAAAAATGCTTGTTAAATCGTGCTCTTTTTCTCTATTTCTATTGCCACTGCCTTCATTTAGGCTCCCACCTTTTCTCACTTGGGTTCATTTGGCCTGGTGGCCCCGCACTGTTGCCTGGGTTATTTCTTTTTTTTTTGCGGTATGCGGGCCTGTCACTGTTGTGGCCTCTCCCGTTGTGGAGCACAGGCTCCGGACGCGCAGGCTCAGCGGCCATGGCTCACGGGCCTAGCCGCTCTGTGGCATGTGGGATCCTCCCGGACCGGGGCACGAACCCGTGTCCCCTGCGTCAGCAGGCGTACTGTCAACCACTGCGCCACCAGGGAAGCCCTGGGTTATTTCTTTAGGCTATCATTTGAGCCTAGCGTAGAATTCGGGAAGAATTCTGTTTCAGGCTCTTAAGGTTGATTTCTGCTATATTATTTGAAATGAGGGCAGTTATCATTTTTACATGTGTAAACTGGGAATAATCAAATATGCCCCCAAGAGAGCTACATAGCATTTATAGGAATTACCTGATTCTTCCTGATAATTTCTTAGAACTAGAAACTCAGAACTATCCCCTATTCTCCACTGTTGTCACTGTTCCCACACTTCTCAACTTACCTCTGCTGGGTAACATTTGCTGTCCACAGTATGCTCGGAGCCCCAGGCATCAACGGCCCCCCAGTGAAAATGGAACTGCTTTAATCGGTGGTTGTGTTCCAGGGGTCCTCCCTTGATCACTGAAATGGCACATCCAACAATTCAGGGGACAGTTTTTCATGTCGTGGAGGAATGTGGGGGAAAGGTGGAATCTGTGGGTCGACCTTCTATATGAACTGTTTTAAATGGAGCACACTGTATCATATACCAGTGTTTATAAACTTGATTTCCCCACACATAATACATGTGTAAGGGCGAGACCTGCACTCTGAATGACACCAAGTTTTAACTACACTCCAAGCTGCATACAATTGTTAAAGGCCAATTCTTGCCTTAGTTTTATGTTCTATATTTACTGTGCCCAGTGTTTTTTATGCACAATAAAATGCAAATTTCTTTCAGCATATTTATCTAACCCAATCTCATAAAACTGAAATATGGGTACAAAAGATACTCTCTTTTTTATGCACCGATACTTTGCTTTTCAATTTTTGAAGATACTAGCATTTCTTTTCCTTACATTGAAATGGAAAGGGAAATATGCAAGTCAAAAATTATCACCCATCTCCCTTTAGACAGAGTGAACAATGTGAGTCACCCACACACTTTACCACTGGTGTCACTCTGCTGAATAATAAATACCTTTTGTTTAGACTAGAGTTTTCTGGAACTAGTGAAATCAATACATGATAGGGGAAATATTCAGATACGAGTTTTGAAAGTCACCCTTCCTCAGGCTTTGGGTTGTGCTAATTTTTTTTTTTTTTTGCTTGAATTTGTTAAAGGATGTTGGGTCCTCATTTCTGCCATCTGATCAGACTCTGGTGATGTCTGTCCGTGGTTAAACCATACAACAGCACGAAAACCTTCCATCTCATCTGTCTTAATGATTTTAGAGATTATTGCCTCATTAGTTGAATCTTATGTACGCAAATGATTGAGTACAGTCATCCTGAGGTCCAAATACACTGGATATGTCATGCAGTGGTCTACTATATATCTTACCGGCTTTCATAAATATTTCACGTCATTTCCTTTTTTGAAAAAAGTTTTGTAAGAGGTGAGCAAAAATACCAAGACTACTTTTCTTTGAGGGGCAAGGGAAGTGCAGAGAATAATACCACATGATTCACTAAATTAATAGGATGGTACAAAAGTGTAGTGAAATAAACATAAAATATCTTCCAAAAAATTCTTATTTTTCTATGCCAGCTCCATATTGTGAGCATGACTTTGGCAAATGTTCAGTATAATCTGTTGGAATGAAATTGAAGTTCTGGTCCCAAGTTAAGTGACCAGGGCAGAGGAGAGGGCCAGCATTTCCCTCCTATCCCCAGAAAAACACTGGCAACATTTCCTGGACACTTACTGTGCGTCTCCTCCAAAGATGATGAGCAAAGCCGAGAGGAGATGTCACCTCTGGGTGGCTGCAAAGGTGGGGGGCAGAACTGGTCTTCAGGTGTGTTTTGATTCACCCACACAATACTAAACACATTTTTCAATTCATTGCCAACATTTAAAGCTGGCTGATTTCATGTAAAAATGCACATTTCCATCTTAATGAGATGCCCTGCCCATGTTGAGCACAGGCCTCCACCAGGTGACAAGAGGCTGGATGGGAGAAATGGCTGCCCCTTTAGATGATCCCGCCAGTTCTTCACAGTGGCTACCGCTGCCATTTCTCTTAGACGCTCCCAGCCTGGCCTATTCTCATTACTTCTCCAGCACTGTAGGTACATCTGTGTCTGTGATCCCTGGGAGAGATGTTAGATACCAGGCATCTAACTTGGGCTCTTGCTAGCTAGAAAAATCCTCACATCTCTATATGTGCTGGGCACGATACCTATATGAATTGTATGGGGGAGAGGGGAGACAGGGAGGTAGTCTCCTGTATGATGTGGTTAAGAGCATGCATTTTGCAGGAAAAGGACTTCAGTTTGAATTAACTGGCTTTGTGTCATTAGTCAGGAGTGTTGGCAGTTTCTAAGATGACTCCCAGTTATCCCCAGTCTCCTGGTATTCACACCCTCATGTAATCCCCTGCCCTGAGTGTGAACTGGACCTTGTCACTTGCATCTAAGGGCAAAAGTGATGGGATGTCACTTTTAAGATTAGGTTACAAGAACACACCACTTTCCATCTTGCTTGCCCTCTCTGACTCTTCTTGCTTATTTGCTCTCATGAAGCCAGCGGTCATGTTGTGAGCTGCCCTCTGGAGAGGCCCACTTGGCAAGGAAATGAGGGTGGCCCCTGGTCAACAGCGAGCAAGGAACTGAGGCCCTGGGAGAAACTGAACCTGCCAACAGCCACTTGAGTGAGTTTAGAAGAGGATCCTTTGCCAGAGGAGCCTTGAGATAAGACCCCAACCACAGCTGACACCTTGATCACAGCCCAATGAGAGACCCAGAGCAAGAGGACCCAGCTAAGCTGTGCCCAGATTCCGAGTCTCTGAGTGTGGTCTGCAGAACTCTGTGAATCGGATCTTGCCTATCTCAGGATTTCCTTGTCTGCCACTTCCTTCATGCACTGTACACAGAGTAACACCTAATACGAGCATCACACTGCTTCACACCTTCACCTCCACACGGAGCACCCAGGTGTCACCTCCATCAGGAAGCCTTCTCCCACCAGATCCTACTTCTCTCACAGCACTTAGCCCTCTTCATTAGCATCATCTTTTCCAGGGTCTGCCTCCCCACCACACTATAAGCTCCTTAAAGGCAGGGACCATCCCTTCCTTCTCTTTCCCATCCAAATACTAACCAGACCCGACCCTACGTAGCTTCTTAGATCAGACGAGATCGGGCATGTTCAGGGTGGCATGGCCATAGACCCTTCTTCCTCTTTCTATTCTGAACACCAGGCATAGTGCCTGGCATTTAATGGATCCTCCTTGAAACCAGGAACTAAAGAAATGCACTGTAAACTGTCTGTTGGGGTTGTTAATTGAAACATAATGGTAAATTCAGCAAGAGCGAGGAAAAGGGTGGGACCAGGCAGGGCAGATGCATGGATGAGGGGCGGAAGTATAGTTGGCAAGAAACAGGGCATAGAAGGGAGACAGTGAATTAGAAAGCAGATCAGTCATAAGCTATATCAAATAAATATATACTTATTTATTTGAGGTCACTGATATTTTGTTCTTTCTGTGCTTTAGGATGGGAAAAGCTTGGAAAAAATTAGGTAACAAATATAAAACATCTAGCATAGAGTCAGGCTTCTAGTAAGCGATCTATGTAATGTTCACTCTCTTCTGTTGCCTTGAATGTGGAGGCGAAGGAGCTAGCAGAGAAAGGGCTGATGAAGGGAAAGGTAGTACTCAGGACCCATGCAAATAAAAGCAAATGCAGGAAATGGGTGGGAAACTTGGGGTGATGGAAAAGTTCTAAAGTTGGATTGTAGCGATAGTTGCACCACACTGTAAATTTACTAAAAATCATTACATTATTCTTTTTCAAAAAAAGTAAATGTAGGACCAAAAATAGGGAAGGAGAACTTAAAATATTTGTGAGGGCATTCTTACTAGGGTCAGAGGTGATGCCTTTTAAAAGTGTAAAGTAAGTGGAACAAGGTGGGGGGCAGGATGCCCCCTTAAGAGAACAGCGGGACTCTTCTCTTTAATGCCTAGTGACATCCATAGGACTCAGCCCAAGCATAATTTAGTGTCCTTCCTCACAATATTTTGTATCCATCACATACACTCATTAAAATCAATAACTGTGTCCTATTCAGGGAGCCAAATGACAAAACAGTACCCAGCAGAGGGCAGTGGTATGAGATGCTCACACCCCTTCTCTTATTATCCTCTCCTTTTCTGTAAAGTGGGTTGTGATGGCCCCTCTTTCATTCCTGATTTTAGTAATTTGAGTCTTCTCTCTCTTTTTTTCTGTTGGTCCACCTAGCTAAAGGTTTGTCCATTTTATTGATCCTTCCCAAGAAACAACTTTTGATTTCATTGATTTCTGTTCTGTAATCCAACATAGGCATTTTCATCTATAAATTTCCCTCTAGACACTGCTTTAACTGCATCCCATAAGGTTTGGTATGTTTTGTTTTTGTCATATACTTTCCCCAGCCCCTTTCCTTGTATGCTTTATCCCCAGGTCTTTGTAAAGCACACTGTAGCATTATTTCCTACTTTTTTTGAAATTTAGAGACATTGATATTTATTAGACCCTTTCTTTTCTAGAATTAGAATTGTTTCTTGCCTTTCTTCGTTACTAGGATGTACTTCTTTTCCTTTTTCTTTATTTTTTTATGTTCATTTACTCTTTCTTCCTCTTTGAATGCTATTGATTATTTTGCAACAGCATGGAGAAATAGCAGTGAAGAATAAGCAGGAAATAGGAGGCAGTCACTGAAACGTGGAAAAAGAGAAACAGAGAAAGTTAGGTACTTGTTAAAGATTAATGGTATCCTAAAATAATTATTAAAGCATAATGGAAAAGGGCTGTTTATTTGGTCCTTCCTGACAAAATAAGTGGAGAATTAGCAACATCTGTACAATTTTTCTTGCATATTTTGTAAAAATAGTGTGACCGACTCATCTAGGGAAGGTAAGATCAAGGAATGATTTAGTTAGTTGTGTTTGGAGGTAGCTAAAGAACAATTATGAGGAAAATGTTGGTCAGTCATTTTCCAAATGAGATTGCCCAGGCAAATGGGTGGATAAGAATTCTTGAATCTATTATTCAAAAGAAAAAAAGATGACTAAAAAATAAAACAAAAAGCTATTTGCCTTGAATGATCTTGGGGATTAACTCACTTGGTTAAGAAACCCATTAAATAACTGGCCAAGATTTGAAACTTGATTAAAATATTGGCAACAGATAGTCCCTAGACTGTCAAAGAAATGAGAAGACTGACCATTATTTAGGATCCTCAGAAGAAAGGAAAAAATGTTGCCAGGGACCTAGATGGGACTGAGACTCATTAATCAAGAGGACTGCTGCGCATGCAGAGTAAACGAAGGAGAGTTGGTGTTCTAATAGACTGGGTCTGCCCATTCTTCTAGTTCTGGCAGGAGTAATGGTAGAGCTCAAAAGGGAGACGAGTAGAGCTCACCACAGTGCAAGATGGCCATCTGGAAAACAGGAATTTAGCTTGCTGTTTGGAAGATTTCTGGAATCCTTATACACAGTGTAAATAGGTACTGATGAATCTGGGAGGAAAAAGTAATTTCTTTTTAGTTTGAGAAATGAAAGTAAGATGTTCAGGGTTTGGGGGGCATGTCATACCATGGAGGAGAAAGAGGAAGATGGGGGATATAGAGAAACCTAAGCCCTTAAGGGCAGACTTGAACACTTCCTGAATCACAGCAGAGAGGTGTGTCAGAGGGCAGAGAACCAGAGAGACAGGAATCCCACTGGAGGAGCAGTCTGTTTGCAGTTGGGCCAGAGGGCCATACCTAAGTATCAGAGCATCACTAGCAAAATGCAAAGAAAACCAAGATACAGTTGAGAATCCTAGACCCAGGATAAATACAGGAGTGAACACTTCTATTTATGCTTTAAGATACACTTTTAACTTCATTCATTAACACTTTCATGGATGCATTTCTTCAACTTCATGAGAGGAATTCAAGTTTCTCAATCTCAGCTCTATTGATATTTGAATCTGGATGACTCTACGTGAATGCTGTCCATTGTATTGTAGGATCTTTAGCAGAGTTCCTGGTCTCGACCAATAAGATGCCAGTAGCACCCCCCCCCCCGCCCCGCAGTGTGACAACCAAAGAGGCCTATAGATGTTACCAAGTTTCGCCAGTCCCTGGGGAGGGAGGGGTAGCAAAATTGCCACTGATTGAGAACCATTCCTTAAGATACATTATTTCAAATAACAATTATTTCAGACAAATTAGGACAATTTGATACTATCAAATTCGGTTTGAAAAAAGAAAAAAGAAACCTGCATAGAATTAATCACATTCTGTTTTCAATAGACACTAAAAATTTCAGGTAAACTTTGAAATCATTAGATTAGTTTATATCTCGGTAGGCTAAAACAAAGATACAAAAGCAATATAATATTTGAATTTAAAAATCTCTTAAATTGTGTTTCTTTTAAACTAGGTAACATTGTTTAACAAAATTAACAGAACACGAGTTTCCATTTTTCTTACATACCACTGGTCTTAACTAGTTAAGACTATAACTTCATGCACACATTAGTATGCTTTTTTGCCCCATTTCAAAGGTATTGTAATCTCATCAGTTAAATCCGATTAAATAATATTACTATCTAAATAAAAGTGTCTTGTAAAGTCAGCAAGCAGAGAAAATTAGTACATATGCAATACACATATGCAAAAGAAACATCTAGCACAGCTTTAATTTCATAGCCTATCTTTATATCACTTATAGACTCTATATATAAAGATGTATATGTTCACTAATAAAAAATACTACCTATACTGGAAGAAAACGTTCATAAAAACCAGAACGGACTTTTTCCATACATTATAAAAGTCAGTCCAGTGAGTCCCATGCCACTGCTAACAAAAGAGGTCCCCGCTCCCATGGAGGCCTTGTGATGTGGCCTGTGCTGACATGAAACTGTCCCTTTAACTCCAGATGAGACCACAGACAGGTCTGGCTCTCACCTGAGTTATCTGCAGAGTCTTCAAATTCCACGAGGAAAGAGTACCCGTTATTCCAGACGCGGAGGCAGGTGGTCGGGTCGTAAGAGATGGTGAGCGGTTTTAAGCCAGGATCGTAGACACTGTCCCTCCACCGGATGTTGATGGGCGACTGGCGCTCACCCCCCGGGACCAGGTCCACGCTCTCCCAGAGGGGGTGCACTAGGAGAAAGCACATCGGGGGCTGTCCTCGAGATGACACTAGCTGGAATCCCATTGGGGGGATGATCTGGTCCCATGTAAGCGTGTATGCCGGGTTCACCTCTTATGTGAGCCAGCTGTGAGGATTAGGCAGCCATCCTGCAAAGCCTGGGTAGAATGTTAGCATTGCTAAGGTCCCTGGAGGCCTGTCACATGAATCGCTATGACACTGTGTATTAAGGTGCACACGCACACTCTGTCCCACACGGGTGCTGATGACATCACTGACGGTGGTTTTTCTACCAAAGAGTCAAGCGCCAGGTCTTTGTGGCAAGTCCATGATAAATCTCAGGAAACTTCTTATAACAAAGAAAGAGCTATCCACACACGATGGATAGAACCCACATGTATAATTCGGGTGGTCCAGCTCTCTGCCCTTTAGAATCGGCACGGATGGGCAGAACCAAGACCAACAGGAAAGCTGGACAAAATATGAATCAAGATGAATCAATCATTACCAACGACCCTCTGCACCTCACCCCACACTGAGAATGAGTCTGAGGACTGCAGAAGGTGACAAGGCAGCTGCTGCCCAGTCAAATCGGCCTGTGCATGGCAGGGTCACTGGCACTCCCCTTGTCCTAAACAACAAGCTTGCCTCTGGTTTCCTCTTACAGAGGAGACGGTGAGACGGTTCTCTTCCTGAGATAGCTGCCCAAAGCAGGCTCTTAACCTTGGATTTTTTGGTGCAGGTGCCCCAGCAGCATAGACACAGAGCGCTCCAAGGCAGTTTCTGGACCAGTGGTTCTCAAAGGAGGGAGCGATTCTGACCCCGGGGGACATTTGGCGATGTGTCTGGAGACACTCTCGGTGGTCAAAACTGGAGGAGGGTGCTACTGACATCTAGTGGCTAGAGGCCGGGGATGCAGCTAAACATCCTACGTATATAGGCTGGGCTTTGACAGGAAAGAATTACGTGGCCCCAAATATCATTAATGCCAAGGTTGAGAAATCTTGGTCTAGAGCAAAAAGCAATAGGCAAACTCAGGGCATTCCCTTTTTTTTCCCCCCGCTCATTTTTTTTTCATATAATGCGGTAATCTCATCTCTAGAGAGGTCTGAAGCCAACGTTTTGGGTTTTCTCCCTTAGTGTAAAATAACTTCTGAACAACAAGAACTTACTCTAGAGAAGGAGGACTTTCTGTTTCAGAAATCGAAAATGAAAAATGCATATGAATTGGTACAATAGTCATATTGTTATCAGATGAGAATGCAAATTCCTTGCAGGGAGGAGCCATACGTCCCTCCCTTTTTTTTGTGCCCTGTAGCGCCCTACTGGGTATATGCCCTTTGAGTACTGATTATCCAAATGCTATTGTTGGGATAAAAAGCTGTATTTGATTAATTTTTTTAAATCGTTTTTTTATTAATTTTTATTGGCGTATGGTTGCTTTACAATGTTGTGTTAGCCTCCACTGCACAACACAATGAATCAGCCGTACTGATTCATTTTTAATTTGATATTTTAAAACTTCCAGAAACCCCGGGAACAGCCATGATTCAGTCTTAAAGCTGCCCGCCGGCACAAAGAAACCTGACAACATTCTCTGCTCTGAGATGCTCAGACTGAGGCTGAGGGTGTGAGCATTCACACCCTTCAAAACCAGCTCGTGCAGGTCTCCTAAGGAGACTAGGGGAGAAGGGAAGAAGGAGCAGATCCCTAAGACGATGCCCTCTTTCACCCAAATCGTCCCCCACTTCATTCAGGAAATGGCCCAGGGTCTACTCTCTCACCCACACAAACACCAGCCCAAGGAAACTGGGCCTGTTCCTTCAGCTGCTCTTTTATGGTCATAACGCTCCTGTCACTTTTTATGCCCCTCGGTTCACAAGTTCAGCTTCCAGGTTTTCTCTCCCCCACCCACCTCCTCCTCTAGGAACCCAGAGCATCCCCCCACCAGGGAGCCCTTGGTCACTGTCCCCTTCGTGAAGCCAGCTTTTGCCCAGGGCTCGTTTTGCTAAAGATAATTTCACATTTTTGTTCTCTCCTCCCTTCCTCTTCCTCCATTTTAACAAAATACAGATTAAAATGATTTCTTGGTTGGTTACTCAGACTTCCCCTCAAAGTCAGAAGGTGATTACGTGTTCTGACTAACGGAGCCTGCGTTTCCAGCTTCTTCTCGTGTGGGGAGAATGAAATAAACAGAGTGATTCTGTCAGCCATGGTTTAAGGGCACGACGTCACACTGTCACACTGTCGTTAGGAAGGTGTCATTAACAAAAGCCCTTTAGATTCCATATGGTCGGCTTGGCTTTAGTTCTTGTTTACATGACTGGTCCTGTCTTTGATTTACTTCGCGCTGGTGGGTACAGGGAAGGGGTGTCTTTTAGCCTTTGAAATGTGGAAAGCTCATTCCTGCCTTAGCCCCTCAGTTCCAGCTCCTTCTCCTCCTCAGAAGTCAGTTTCCCCTCATTGAGTTTCGGGCTGGCTCCTATTATATTTAGATATTGGGCTTGTCACTTCCTCAGTGAAATTTTCTCTGACTACCCTCTTATAATATGATCCTCTCTTCTTATTTTTTAATGATAGCACTCTGATCTTTTCCTTCACAACATTTATTACGCAGGTGTAGTCATAATGATATGCATATGAAGGGTAACACAATATGCTGCTGTAGGAGAGTAAAAATAATTTTCCCTCAACCTTCTAGGTCCTTACCTGAGACCTCCCCGTAATCAAAAGACAGATGAACAGGAGAAAAAAAAATTAATTACCTACTTACTGATTGGAGCCCCCACAAAGATATGGGACTCAAAAGGCAGGTGGGCGGTTGTGGCTTAAATACTATCGTGAGCTAAGGACTGGGATGGGTCTGGGCCTTCCGAGGGGAGGAAGGAATTCCACAGGAAGGTGAGAAAAGGAAATATATCCTAAACGAAGTTTAAAGAAAGTTCTCTCAGGTGAAAAAGTGATCTCTGGTAATAGCTCTCTTCCTGGTGCAGACCCCCTTTCTAATGTAAGTGTACCTTGCAAAAAAACTGGTAATTTATACTCTGTTTCCAGAGCTTCTCTTGTGTCTGCAGTGTCTCAAAATAATCGGCTCAAAATAATCCATAGGTCAGAGAGGCATATTTTGGGGTGGTGAAAGAGAGCCGAATATGCCACCCCCAAATATGTCTCTTCGACATAAGGATTATTTTGAGCTGATTATTTTGAGAAACAGCAGACACAGGAGAAGCTCTGGTAACAGAGTGGAAGTTACCTGTTTGTAAGGGAAATTTACATTTACAGCGGAAATCTCCATTTGTAAGGGTGTCTTCCTGTCTGTATCTGGAAGAGGAGGATGACTAAATCACCAGAAACTCATCAGTGGAGAATGCAGGACTTAGATCTGCATAACAGCCTTACCCTTGTTCAGTGTGCTTTTCCTGGTCACCTCCAATAATGCCCCTTCCCCAGCATCTTCTTTTCTTTTTAGCTGGAGCGGGTATTGAAGGTGGTATCTAGGGCCACCTAGAGCAGTTACTGTTTTCCTGGGTCTCTCCCGTGTCATCAAGGAGGTATACATGTTATTAAAGTCCTGTTTGCTTTTCTCCTGTTAATCTGCCTTATTACAGAGGTCTCAGCCAGGAACCTAGAAGGGTAGAGGGAAAATTCGTTCTCCTCCCCTGCACAAATACGCTTAACTATCTGCCTCCCCCAGTTCTGCTGTCCAGAACTGAGCTGCCTTTCAGTCACTTGCGCATTGAGCGTATGAGATAAAGAGCATTGCTGGGAAGGGTACATTCTTTTATCTTTACTTCCTATTACCCTGCTCATCATCACATTATTTTTCCTTTAATCATCCTTCAAATTTGTCTCTTCCTTGCCTTGCCCGAGACCACCAGCCTAGTTTAGGCCTCTCCGCCCCACACTTCATACCACATCTCTTGGTTGTTTCTCCTCTCTCACTTCTCTCTACTCCATCTTCCCAAACTGGTCCTGACATCTTCTCCAACCACTCTGATCTTTCCTTCTTCAGAAGTCACACTGCACTCACTCTCAAACCATTTAGCACCCAACCATTCCTCATGTAATGTGTATTTGCTTTATCTGCTCAAAGGGTCTGTGTCCTACACTTCTTCTACAGCCCAGGGCTGAACTTGGTACCAGGTACAAAGGAGGCACTGAATACTCCAAACAAGTCCATGCCAAGGCTCTCTACCCTTCCCTCACACTCACAGTCTCTCCAACCAGGCAAGCAGGTTTACCCCAGAACACCTGTGTTCAGGAGCTCGCCTCTGCCTGTTTCTCTCTCATTTCTTAAAACCCTACCAGGCTCTCAAGGTCAGTTCAAGCCCCTTCCCTAACAACCCCACACTATATCAAGCATCCCTTCATCTGCTGTTACTCTCTGAACCTGCACTGTCTAATATGGTAGCCACTCGCCCTGTGTCGCTAGTTTAAATTGAGATGTGCTGTAAAACACCTAGGGACTTTGAAGACTTAATACAAAACAAATAATGTAAAATAGTTCATTTATAATTCTTATATTCACTTCATGTTAAAGTGACAAGATATATTTTGGATATACTGGGTTAAATAAAATATATTAGTAAAGTTAATTTCCCCTCTATACTATATTTCACCTATATATTTGATATATTAGTAGAATTAATTTCACAAATGAATAAAATTTATTTCTTCTTTTTTCCCCCCAAGTTGTTTGTTTGTTTTGTTTTTGGCCGCGCAGCAGGGCATGTGGGACCTTAGTTCCCGACTTGGGATCGAACCCGCGCCCCCTGCAGTGGAAGCGTGGAGTCTTAACCACTGGACCACCAGGAAAGTCCCTTTCCCCCAGTTTTATTGAGATGTAATTGACATACTATTTGTTGTTTTTTAAATGTGGTTATCGGAAAATATAGACTTGCCTATATGGCTCGTATCTGTGGCTCACATCATTTATCTACTGGACATTATTGCTCTATACCCTCGTTAGCCTTTTCTCCTATGCCTTGCCCTGTACTGTCCTTTTTCATGAGATGGGCTATTTCCTCGTCAAATTGAACACCATCCTAGCAGGCCTAGGGCTTATTGCAGTGATGGGATACACAGGGACCCTCCATGTGATTTTGTTGGGGATGGTCACAGAATCACAAATTGCCTTGTTAGAGCATCAGGGTTGTAAAAGGCACTTTCATGCTGAGCCCAGGTAACCACAGCGTCACATGCAGTTACCAGTGCAGGAGACTAAGGCCCACGTTTCCTGGTGGTCATTTCAGGGCTATTTGTTAGTTCCTTGTAGCTGCAGATACTCCTGAGGTCGTTAATTAAATCCAAAGGGCTCTTAATCGGTCCATTGTTTCTCAAGATTATCTAACTGTTAATGAAAAGACTCAGTCTGGGGCATCCTGAGTCTGGATTATCTGGCGATTATCAGAGTTCTTTGTGAAGACATTGTAAAATAAGCTTTTTTTCTTTTTTAAAAAAAATTATTTATTTTAATTTTTGGCTGCATTGGGTCTTCGTTGCTGAGCGCAGCCTTTCTCTAGTTGCAGTGAGCGGGGGCTACTCTTCGTTGTGGTGCATGGGCTTCTCATGGCGGTGGCTTCTCTTGTTGCGGAGCACGGGCTCTAGGCGCACAGGCTTCAGTAGTTGTGGCACGCGGGCTCAGTAGTTGTGGCTCACATGCTCTAGAGCGCAGGCTCAGTAGTTGTGGTGCACGGGCTTAGTTGCTCTGCGGCAAGTGGGATCTTCCCGGACCAGAGCTCGAACCCGTGTCCCCTGCATTGGCAGGCAGATTCTTAACCACTGTGCCACCAGGGAAGCCCAAAACAAGCTTTTTAATACTCTTATTCTCCAGGCTTTGTATCCTTCAAAATTAATTGAAGAAATAACCGAACAACTTTCTAACACTGTTCAGTTATTATTAGATCAGTGCTGTAAAATAGAACTTTCTCTGATGATGGAAATGGCCAGTATGGTAAGTGCTAGGCATTTGTGGCTATAAAATTTTAATGAATTTTAATTTACTTGTGAATACCCATGTGGGTTTAGTGCCTACCTTTTATACAGTACCATTCTATTCCAATGTATCCTAAACATAAATTTCTCTTCCTTCTAAAATGAGAGATCATGAACAACATGAATCATTGGAATAATAGCAATTAATAAATATGTACCATTCCATTCTAGATGATATTCTTTATATTTCATTCAATTAAGAATTAACATTATTACATTTATTTTCTTATGGTCTAAGGTCTCATGCTTAATTTTTTTTTTTTTTTTTTTTTTTTTTTTTTTTTTTTTTGCGGTAGGCGGGCCTCTCACTGTTGTGGCCTCTCCCCTTGCAGAGCACAGGCTCCGGACGCGCAGGCTCAGCAGCCATGGCTCACGGGCCCAGCCGCTCCGCGGCATGTGGGATCCTCCCAGACCGGGGCACGAACCCGTGTCCCCTGCATCGGCAGGCGGACTCTCAACCACTGCGCCACCAGGGAAGCCCTCATGCTTAATTTTTAAAAGACTTTATTATTTAAGGTACAGTGATTTCCTATATAGTGCCCATGCTCACACGTGCATAGCCTCCCCCATTATCAACATCCCACGTCAGAGTGCTACTTTTATTGCAATTGACAAACCTACACTGACACATCAGAATCACCCAAAGTCCATAGTTTACATTGTGGTTCACTCTTGGTGTTGTACATTCTGTGGGTTTGGACAAATGTATAATGACATGTATCATTCATTATGGTATCATACAGAGTAGTTTCACTGCCCTAAAAATCCTCTGTGCTCTGGCTGTTCATCCCTCCCTCCTCCCAATCCTTAGCAACCACTGATCTTTTTACTGTCTCCATAATTTTGCTTTTCCAGAATGTCATGTAGTTGGGATTATACAGTATGTAGCCTTCTCAGATTGGCTTCTTTCACTTAGTATATGCATTTAAGTTGTCTCCATGTTTTTTCATGGTTTGATAGCTTTCTTATTAGTGTTGAATAATATTCCAGTGTTTGGATGTACCACTATTTATTTATCCATTCACATACTGAAGGACATCTTGGCTGCTTCCAGTTTTGGCAATTATGAATAAAGCTGCTATAAACATCTATGTGCAGGTTTTTGTGTGGACATGTTTTCAACAAGTTTGGGTAGATACCAAGGAGTATTGATGGATGCATTGTATGGTAAGAGTGTATTTAGTTTTGAAAGAAACTACCAAACTGTCTTCCAAAGTGGCTGTGCCATTTTACATTCCCACCAGCAGTAAATGAGAGTTCCTGTTGCTCCATATCCTTGTCAGCATTTGATGTTGTCAGTGTTCTGGATTTTGGCCATTCTAATAGGTGTGTTTTGATGTCTCATGATTATTTAACTTGGATTTTGCTGATGATATATGATGTGGAGCATCTTTTCATATGCTTATTTGCCATCTGTATGTCTTCTTTGATGAGGTGTCTGTTAAGGTCTTTGATCCTTTTTTTTTTTTTTTCCCCCGTATGCAGGCCTCTCACCGTTGTGGCCTCTCCCGTTGCGGAGCACAGGCTCCGGACGCGCAGGCCCAGCCGCCATGGCCCATGGGCCCAGACGCTCCGCGGCATGCGGGATCCTCCCGTACCAGGGCACGAACCCGTGTCCCCTGCATCGGCAGGCGGACTCTCAACCACTGCGCCACCAGGGAAGCCCTGATCCATTTTTTAATTGGATTTTCTTACTGTTGAGTTTTGTTTTCCGATCTACTCTAACCCTGAATTTTTTTTATGTGACAATTAGGCTCAATTTCAGTAAATGATACATGAAGTGAAATTAATTTTTTCATCTTGGGTAACGGGTATAGGATTTTATCTTTATTTTATCATATTACCAGTCCGCAGGGTTAGGACTGTCAACATTTACTGTGTGCAACTTGAGATCACAGCAAACAGCAGTTTAAGTTGACACCAGGGATTACCTGGGGAGGGGGACAGTGAAGGCAGGGCACCGGGCACAGGCCCCAGTGAAATGCTGCTTCTAAACTCGCCACAGCCTCCTCCTTCAGTCACTCCCTACTTGGCTCCCGGATCCTAAAAATGGTCAGACATCTGAGGGAGGTGCTGAGCATATGACAGTGGTGAAGGTGGTGATGATGATAACAATTATGGTACTAGAGGTAGCTGCGAACACCAAGTTCTCACTGTGTGGCAGACGCTAGCTAAGGACTTTGAACATTATCTTTTCTAACCCTCAGCAATTTTGGGTCATCCTTGGTCATGAGTGTATACTGGGGTACTGAGCTTCCAGAAGCAATGAGTATTGTCCTGACAGCTAAACAGATGAGGAACCAGGATATACAAATAGGACATGCTCAGTGGCCCAGGACAGCAAAGACCAAGTATTATCCTTGGTGAAACAAGGAGGGACAGTATAAACACCAGAAGCAAACCCAAACCATGTCTGTCATCTGTATGTCTTAGTAACCTACAAACAAGAACATCTGATGTGGGAAATTAATCAAGGGAAGCCCCTCATCCCTAAGTCACTACCACTTTTTGTTTTTGTCAGCACCGAAAGGAGCAAACTAATCTATCTTTTTTTTTTTTTTGGCTGTGCCACGCGGCTTATAAGACTTTAGTTCCCCAGCCAGGGATGGAACCCTGGCCCTCAGCAGTGAAAGTGTGGAGTCCTAACCACTGAACTGCCAGGGAATTCCCTAGGAGCAAACTATTCTAAAGACATGAGCATACTGGATTTTAGACCCTTAACTTTCAACTTTCTGTTAAAAACAATTTCTGTTAGTAACTAGACACATATGACTACTTTTTTCCATTTTAAGCCTTAGACCGCAAAGTGCCAGTGTTGAGAATAAGCCAGTCCGGGTAGGATGTGGGCCTGATGGTAGGAAGCCGCACCCAGCAACCAGAAATTTATTATGACTCAGACCAGTTCAGTTTAATGAGAACACAGTCAATATCGGAGGAAACAAAATAAACTTAACAGTAAAAATATATTTATGAAGCAGTTTCAAGGCAATAGATTTAGCTAGATTAGCATTACTAATAAATTCCTTTTTTAACATGCAAAATAGGGTCAAAGAGAGTAAACCCAAGGAGGAAAAGTTGAGAAAGCTAGAATCTGGAAGCAAACCAACCCTGGAAAACGCTGTGTGAATTCACTGTGAATGGTGGAAAATATATAACTATTTAGCAGATACGCTTAACCATTTCCTTAAACTCATGTGTCCACCAACACACACATTATCCTCTCCGATCATCTCAGGGTTCTGTACCAGGGTTACTTGGCCCCCCAGGGGACACTTAGGGATGCCATGCAGCATCTGCAGTGCACAGTCCACCCCGACAGCACAGGACGGCCCACGCCGTGGTGTCAGGGAGGACCATCTGCTGCCTGACTTGATCTGCTGGGTTCACAGCGGAGCACACACTGGCGAGCTGGTCAGCTAGAAGCAACTCTTCTGCAATTGGTAACAAGGGACGGAATATTCCAGAGTATGAAGCTACTGAACTGCTTGCAAACATGAATATGCAAATTCCAGAATGTTCAGACTCACAGAAATAATTCGCAGTCCGTGGATCAATTTTAGTAAAAAGACAATTGCTAACAGAAAACAAAGAACAGGTTCAAAGTATCTGATACTTGGGACTTCTTTGACCTATTTCTGCATGACATCATTTTAACAAGTTAAAATTGGTGAAGAAAACACCTTTCCACACGGTACTGTGGTAATCATTTCACAGCACATACGTGTATCAAATCATCATGATGTACACCTTAGACTTAGGTCAGTTATATCTCAATAAAGCTAGGGGAGAAAAAGGCTTTCCATATTTGAACAAATAGAGAAATAATGGGTTATCCTCTGTAGCAGGGTAACTGAGGACATGGGAAAAGACGTGACCCAAGAATCGGCTCACCTGACAAGCTGGGTGCATGAGAATGTTTCAGGACTGCAAGCAGTACTGATTGCTCTGGGCACTGATCCACGCATGTCCTTGGTATAATTGGGAACATAAGAAAATAAGGAGGTGCATTGCTTAGATGTTCAAGGACGACACAGCCTGTGCTAAAAAGAACCTTTTTGTATTAGATAAAGCTTAAATAAATACGCCATAGTGGACTGAGGGCTTTGCTGTTTTGCCTGAGCGAACAACAGCCCTCTACCACTGTGCTTTAACGCATACATCTCGTGTGTTGGACTCATTTTCGTCCCTGACTGAACAACTGCAACATCCTCACAGTTCTCAAGGCATCTAATCCCAGTCTGGAATGCCACTGGCATCAGAGCTGCAAACACTCAACACACGTGACTGTTAGGAAACAACCAGGCTTCTGCTCTCTCCAGGCAGCCACGTACTCACAGGCTCGGTTCCGGGTTTTGTAAGTGCAGGTGTAGAGGCTGCAGGGCCTTGCTAGCATGGTGCTCGGAATCTGGAACCTTCTCCACAGTGCCTTGCATGGAGAGGCTTGAAGAATGACCCTCAGGCGACTCATCATCACCATCTTTAGCTTGAAGTCTTGATCAGCTCCAAAGTAACTCGCAGGAACCTAATAATCCAGAGGCAAAAGGAGGACAGAGGAGGAAAAGCCTTAAACAACAGAGGTGGCCCATCCTGTGGAAAACATCATTCAGATTATTAGTATGGGGGAGGGGGAGGCCAAATGAGAGTCAGTCGTTTATCCACTCTTATTCCTCAAACTCATTGGTCACCTCGTTGGCAGGGTCCTGATGACTGACTTAGGCACCTTGCCTTTCCCTTAGGGTTACTAAATGTTAGAGGTCCAGAGAAACGACCCTCTTCATCCACAAGAATGAAAAACTGTTTACAGTACGGTTTCTTAAATTAAAAAAACAAAAATTTACTCCCTGAAATCCAGGTTAATAGTCCAGTATGTTATTTATATATAAGGAGAAACCAAAGATTAAAGTTCCCTCCAGGGAGCCTGAATTAAAAAAAAAAAATCAATCTGCATCTGGATTGCTAAAAAAAAAAAGAAAAAAAAAAGATATATCCTGCCAAAATAGTCATGAGCAGTTTTGAAATCTAAGCTTAAATATAATCTGTGGCTCTTTGCCAGTTTTCTTTTTTATTAATTTAATTAATTTATTTTATTTTTATTTATTTTTGGCTGCATTGGGTCTTCGTTGCTGCACGCGGGCTTTCTCTAGTCTCAATGAGCGGGGCCTACTCTTCGTTGCGGTGTGCAGGCTTCTCATTGCGGAGCATGGGCTCTAGAGCACAGGCTTGGTAGCTGTGGCACACGGGCATAGTTGCTCCGCAGCATGTAGGATCTTCCCGGACCAGGGCTCGAACCCGTGTCCCCTGCATTGGCAGGCGGATTCTTAACCACTGCGCCACCAGGGAATCCCTCTTTGCCAGTTTTAGATGTAACACTCTGTTCCTTGATCATGGGGAAAATGGAGAAGGCTAATCCTGAACTAATCTACAAGTACATTCAATTTGAATATACATTTATGATTGCACTGATGGCCTCTCTACCCCCCTCCCCCCCACATGCTCACAGTGAAAATCTCTGAAGACGATGCTTTCCAAGGCATTCACTAGAGTGTTCTGAAATTATGGTAATATTAATTTTGAATGCTTCTTCCCCACCATACTCCTCCCACCCACCAATATTGCTTATCCACTTTTCCTGAAAACTCCTATCCCTATACCAAGTGAGTAACCAAGGTCAGAAATGAAAAAAAATTTTTTTTTGGATTATACATTCACTCCACTATAAATTTCAAACTCTTTAGAGTGATTACTTGAAATGCATTCAAACACTTGTTCAGGACACCGTGTGCCCTGGCCCTGCTGACCTCTCTGCCTTACGTCCACTTCACGCTCCTGCCTGCACACCAGCCACGTGGACTTTGGTTCTTCCAATTCCTGATGCTCCCTCTAGCCTCAGGGCTTATGCAGGTGCTCCTCCTTCCCTGGACCTCCCTGGTTAATTCCTATCCACCCTTTGATGATCACATCCAATATTACTTCCTAGAAGCCCCCCTTGATCGTGCCCTCTCTTGGTGAGCCCAGCGCCTTCTTCTTGGTCATGGTGCTTACTGCAGTTGAATTAAATAACTGATCACAAATCTACTTTGCATCTCCATCTCTCCAACATTGAAGCCCCATGGTAGTAGGGACCGTGTCTGTCTCCCTCATGACTGCATCTTTTAGGGACATGGCGCCTGGCACACGATGGCTGCTTGATGACTATTAGTGGAATGACCCAAGGAGGCTTCGTTGGTGATGGAGATGTTGATCCTAATTTCAAGAACTCAGAGCTATGAAGTGACTGCCACCATGTTCTCGGATGATATTAAGGGTTTTTCCTTTTCCTAGATGCCATCGTCACCCATTTGTAGGGTTATTTATACTTCTGAAACACTTTTAAATGCTAGTCCTTTAAGAGGCACGTCTCATAGCCCTATGCGTAAGACCTGAAGGACCCCCAAAATCCTGCCTGATCTGAAAGAGAGACCTTCCTGAATATGAACCTAACCTAGCCTCTCAGGTTGGGAATTCTGCCACTAAGCATCTTCACTTCAACATTTCTTTGCTCTAAACACTGTGTTGGGTGCTGGGATGTAGTAAAGATGAAGTAGATCATAAAAAGGAATGATGTTCTGGTACATGCTGTAATGTGCTGAACCTTAAAAACATAATGCTAAGTGAAAGAAGCCAGACAGAAAAGGTCACATGTGGTATGATTTCATTCGTGTGAAATATCAGAACAGGGAAATCTATAGAGACAGAAAGCAGGGGTTGGGCAGAGGGGGAAATGGGGAGCAACTGATTAATGGGTATGGGGTTTTCTTTTAGGGTGATATAATTGTTTTGGAAGTAGACAGAGGTGGTGGTTACACAACATTGGGAATGTACTAAATGCCCCCGAATTGTACACTTTATAATGGCTAATTTTGGGAATTCCCTGGTGGTCCAGTGGTTAGGACTCCATACTTCCACTGGAGGGGGCCTGGGTTCAATCCCTGATCAGAGAACTGGGATCCTGCAGGCCATGTGGTGTGGCCAAAAACTTAAAGATAAAAAAAAAAAAAAAAGGCTAATTTTATGTTATGCAAGTTTTACCTCAATAAAATAATGCACATCATACAGGAAGGAAAACACACACCAAACCAGTTCTCAGCAGGTGTTGGTACCTCCTTGGAGTCCGCCTTTTCCTGCCAAAGGAGGCCTCTCAGCAATTTGGCCTTGACTGGGGTGCAAAGGCACCAAAAGGGAAACTGAGGGGACAAGAAGACATGTCACTTACTGACCTGAACTTTATTCATTCGTACTATCTTTCCAAGAAGGGTGTTAGATACCAAAAAAGCACATTATGGCCCCAAGCGGTGCTGAGCAAGGAGGCACACGTTCTCATTTCATCCTCCCTCTGTTGATATACTTCACTGCTATTAACAAGCCACGAACTAGCTCTTCTCCCTGTACTGCTGCCCTTGACACTGCTAGCTCTGAGCTGGAGGAGAGGAGGCTGCACCCAAGGGAAAGGAGAGAAAATCACACCTGAGATGTGTCCAGTGAAAGCAGGAAGCAGAGTTACTTCCTATCGCTACCCTGCAAGGCACAAGTAAGAACTCCAGACAGATCTCTTTATAGCTGGCTCTCCACAAGCCGTGTGCCCACACAAGTATTGTAACATGAAGCACAGTGTGGTGACAAGCCAGCCTTTCAGCCCAGGGCCATGCCCTCTTTTGTACACGTCACTTTGCCAATGAACGCACTGAACTAAGGGAGCGGGGATGCATGGTCGCCACATTAAAGGGGACTGATAGGGAGCTTGTGACTCCCAGGGAGGCTCCTCCCCTGCAGGCCTAACTCCCTACCTGGGGTCTTTAGGCCTGTGACACATAAAGTATGTCTGCATTGCCAAAAGTTGTTTGATATTTTCAAACGAAGTTAAAATCACTTTTGTTTATAGTTTTATGTGTGTTTGTATATATACATTTTTGGAGGGAGTACGTATGCCAAAATGTACC
This sequence comes from Mesoplodon bidens, assembly GCF_964165515.1. NCBI lineage: Eukaryota > Metazoa > Chordata > Mammalia > Artiodactyla > Ziphiidae > Mesoplodon > Mesoplodon bidens. The sequence goes on from NC_138163.1 coordinate 127,828,044, forward strand.
TTATTTAAGATATGCAAAGTCTGACACGATTTCAAATAGAGACTGGTAATGAACTTTCAAGATACTATCTTGATAGTGCCTTGAACCAAATGAGTATCTCATTTTCAAATATCTTAGTATTTGAAATATCATTAACTGAATTAACTGAGCAGCCTTAGAGAATGGACAATTGGCCACCTCAATTCAGAATCTATTTCTGCTTTTAAAAAATTTTTTATTTTGGAAAACTTCAAACTTATAGAAACAGTGAAAATGCTGTAATAAAACCACCTATGTACCTAATACTTCATTTCAACAATTATCTGTTGGTGGCTAAGCAAGTTTTATTTATGCCCCGCCCCCCACTTCCCCGCCCTGGATTATTTTGAAGCAAATCCGAGACATCTTAGAAACTTATCCATGATTTTATTTTCCATAGGAAAATATCCTCCAAATTCATAGTTTCTTCTCCATGAAAATTACCTGTATGAAATAGTCCTTGGTAATACTTTATTGACAGAATATGAAAACTATCAGGTTTTCAAACTTAAAAACATAGCACAGGGCTTCCCTGGTGGCGCAGTGGTTGAGGGTCCGCCTGCCGATGCAGGGGACATGGGTTCGTGCCCCGGTCCGGGAGGATCCCACGTGCCGCGGAGCGGCTGTGCCCGTGAGCCATGGCCGCTGAGCCTGCGTGTCCGGAGCCTGTGCTCCGCAACAGGAGAGGCCACAACAGTGAGGCCCGCGTACCGCAAAAAAAAAAAAAAAAAAAAACATAGCACAAAAGCCCAGTAACAGGATACTTTCCCAGTGCCTACCTATCCCTTAATGTAAACACTTCACTTCTCTCTTGATATCTCCACTCTAGTCTTGGATGAGTACTCAGGTTCAGAACCTTATGCTTCTAACTTTTATTTATTTATTTATTTGCGGTGCGCAGGCTTCTCATTGCAGTGGCTTCTCTTGTTGCAGAGCTCGGGCTCTAGGTGCGTGGGCTTCAGTAGTTGTGGCACGCAGGCTTCAGTAGTCGTGGCACGCGGGCTCTAGAGCACAGGCTCAGTATTTGTGGCGCACGGGCTTAGCTGCTCCGCGGCATGTGGGATCTTCCTGGACCAGGGCTCGAACCTGTGTCCCCTGCATTGGCGGGCGTATTCTTAACCACTGCACCACCAGGGAAGCCCTGTGCTTCTGACTTACAAGACTATGTCCAGCAAGAAACAGCACAGTTTATAATCGCAGATCAGCAGGGTAAAAGGATTATATGAACTGAAATGTTTAAGATTAAGATTTAAGGGACTTCCCTGGCAGTCCAGTGGATAAGACTCCACGCTCCCAATGCAGGGGGCACGGGTCCAATCCCTGGTCGGGGATCCCCGCATGCTGCACAGCACGGCCAAAAACAAACAAAATAAAACAAAACAAAAAGATTAAGACTTAATGTGTGCCCTCCAACTTATGCAAGAAAGAATCCAGAACCAGAGGAGCAGGAAAAACAGTTGTTCAGTAACATTGTACAAGAAGTTGACTCTCTGTGACTTCAAATGGTGTAAGGTCTGAGAAAAATTCCAGAAAATCCTGTCACGTATTATGTAAATGGAAGTTATTATTACTCAAATTGAGTTTGCTAAAATGCTGCCCATGATATAAGTACAAAAATTAAGAAAATAGCAGTTTTAGATGATTTTTAATGTCATTTTTTTCTTTTTAAGACAGTATCATCAAATAATTCCAACTAAATAGGATTCTCTCTGATAAAATCAATTTGTAAAATTTCAAAAATTGGTAAGAGATATGGGGAAACCTTGCCTTAATTCTGTGCTCCTTTCCATTGACTTCCATTCCTGAATTGGAGCAATAATGAGCGATTATCTCATGCAAAGCACTGTGCTGGGTTAAGATGAAAAAGTTGTGTTTTCTCCTTATTTTCACAAGCTTGCAATCTACATAGAAAACTATTTAAACAAATAACTTCTCTTTTTTTAAGTTACCTTTTTTATTGTAGTAAAATAAACATACTTATCATTTTAACTTTTTTAAAGTGTACAATTCAGTGGCATTAAATACATTCACAGTGTTGTGTCACCATCACCACTATCTATACCCAAAACTTTTTTATCATCCCCAATACAAACTCTGTACTCATTAAACAGTAAGTCCCCATTCCTCCCCACCTCACAGCCCCCAGTAACCTCTGTTCTACTTTCTGTCTCTATGTATTTGCCTATTCTAGATATTTCATATAAGTGGAATCATACAGTATTTTTGTTCTGAGTCTGCCTTATTTCACTTAGCATAATTAAACAAATACTTCTTAAAGTCACATGTGATGACAGCGCTGACTTAATTCAATGAGAACGTAGAGGGCAGAGAGGTTCTAAGTTTCAGGAGGGGTAGCATCTGAACCATGGGTCAGAGGGGAGAGACAGTTTTAACAGGAGGCACAAAGGCAGAGAGATGGACAGGGATAATGTCAGTGGTGATTAGGATATTTAAGGGAGGGCAGGGGTGCTTAAGAGCCAAGGCCAGAGAGGACAACTGGGGTTGAAATGGAAAGAGGCTTGGGTTTGTTCAGTAATCAATCTCAGTGTCAGGGGAGGTGGGCAAACATGTGGAAAAGGACGCCTTTCTTGCTTACAATCTAGATGAAAGAAGAAACTTACTAATTTCCAGGAAGACAATGCCAAGTGTAAGTTATACTCAACAGAAGGGACATGCTGGTTTGTCCTTCAAAGGGAAGGTCGTGATAAGACAAGGCCAAAGGCATGCCTGATGGCTGAGGGAGTTGTACAGAAAAGTGGGCACGCACTTGGCCCTGCGTGTGGAGCTGTGGGGAGGTCTGAGGCCTGTTGACATGGCACCTGGAAAAGTCTGGGTAACTGATCCTTGGTCTAGCTCCATGGAGAGCCATCAGGAAAGCACTGAGGCCAGGGTGAGCTGACACTACAGGCTGGGGCTGACTGCCAGGGCCGTGACCATGCCTTGGGGACTGCCCTGCACTCTGCAGTCATGCTGCCTGTGCACATTGCTGAGGCCGATGACACCGGGCCCAGAGGAAGTGTCTACTGCCCACTTTCAGACTGGCTCTCTAGGGCTAGGGGGCCACGAGAGCTCCAGAGGACCTGACATCACCCTCACTCTTGGTCATCTTCCGCATTGCCCACCCAGTGGCGGGCTGCATGTAGTGGCCTGGAGAGCTGAACCTCTGTCTGTCCCGTAAGGATGCTGCTGACCTCACTGCAGGGAGCTGCATGGGGATTTGAGATTAATTCAGGGAATATGAATTTCCAAGAGACAAGAAGGCTTTCAGGTGTTATTCTGTGTGCATAGAATGAAGCACTGACAATTTCTGATGACTCTGTTAGCTCAGCACAGGATGGATGGGAGTGGGCAAAGAGGGGAGCCAGGAAAGTCAGTGAGGAGGTGATTCCTTCTACCATCGTGCATTCAATCCATCACTCTTATTCTGTCATTCATCAGGACACCAATCAAACATTTATTAACTGCTAGGCACTGTTTTAGGCTCATGAGGGGAATAAAACAAAGTCCCCATCCTTGTAGAGTTTACGTCCTAGTAAGGGGAGACAGACTAATTGAGTGGAGCAGGGTAAGGTAAATTTGGAGTGCCACAGGGGAGGGGGTGTTGCATTTTAAATAAGTTGCTCAGGAAAGGCCTTATTGAGAAGGTGATACTTGAGCAAAGGATTGAAAGAGGTGAAGGAATTAGTTATATGGCTCTCAGAAGAAAGGGTATTCCAGGCAGAGGGAAATGCCTGTGCAAGGACCCTGAGGTGCGAGCTTGTCTGGCACATTCAAGGGACAGTGAGGTGGCCAATATGGCAGGAGTGGAGTGAAGCCAAAGTAAGGTGGTAGGAGATGAGGTCCAGAGGTAATGGATGGCAGATCAAGGAGAAATCTAGGCCATTGTGAAGGTTCCCCACTGTGGAGACAGTGGAGTTTCTGAAGTAGAGGAGGGGCATAATCTGATTTACGTTCCTTAAAGATCATTCAGGGTGCCCTACTGGAAACTGACCAGGGTGGAAGAAAGAAGCAGGGAGCCCATTCAGGATAACCCAGGGGCTGGAACTAAGGATGTCGCAGTGGACGTGGTGAGAAGTGGCTGGGTACTGGATGTATCCTGGGGATACGGCCCGTAAGATGTGAAAGAAAGCAGTCAGAGATGACTGGCAGATGCTTGGCCTAAACAACTGCGAGGATGGACTTGCCACGAACTGAGATGGGAAGACTGTGTACGGAAAAGGTTTTGCGTGGGACATCAGCAGCTCAGATTTGGGCATGTGGGGTTTGAAATGAAATTCCAATAATTCAAGTGAGGGAATATGGTAGAATATTCCAGCTCATGGTAGAACGAGGATGAACCCCTGAACAAAGAAACAGAACCCGGCACAGGAGCTGGCGGGGAGGGAAAGATGGCACTCTTACTGCTAATTCTGTTGGGTTTGAGGTGCCAAGGGGGCAGGCGAGAGGAAAGGGCTAGGGAGAGTTGGCAGTGCAGCTCTGGTGGTCAGGAGAGGTTGTGAGGCTAGAGACAGAAGGAAAATCCCCTCTCCCCAGGGGTAACAGGTGTATAGAGACTAACAAAATGGAGTGATTAAGGAGGCCAAGAGATGGAGAAGGAACAAAGGCAACCAAGGAAGGAACGGAGCATGGAAGGTCAGGGGCAAGGAGGGTTCCAGGGAAATCCTAATAGAAAGGAAATGTAGCTAATGCTAGGCTCCAATACCTGTAGCTTTTAGCTTTATGCTGAAGCCAAAGGCCAATCCTCTCTGTTACATTAAAAGTTAGAATTTATTGAGAGGTGGTTATTTAAACTTACCCATGGGTGTTATAAAGCCCAAGCTAGTGAAACCACAGATGTTTAATTATCAAACATAATACGTAGCAGTGAACTACTAGCAGACATTACTGGATGTCACAGAAAATCTGTCCTTACTTAAGTCTGTCCTTAAAGATGGGACCATGGGTTGGAGGGGCCCCAGAAGAGCTAAGTTTTCTGTACTGTATACCTTTGCTTTCACTAATAATTTATGTATGTCTTTGGATCTTACTAATACATCCCTTATCTGTTTTGCAGACTTGGAAGTGTGTGAGGAAAAAAAAAGATTCTGAAAGCCTTTAAAAAATCATGTATAAATCATGTATTTATTAAATGACAGTAGTTTGAACTCTGCCTGATTAAGCCATCTATATTATGCAAAACGGCAAAAAAATACTCTGACTAAACGTTACAATTACATGGAAAAAAGAATTCCTTGATTCTCATCAAACTGACCTTTCCTTTTCTCACCTCCTGATTTCCAAAGGAAGCAAGGCTTTTGCAATTCCCTGAAATGGAAATTAGAGGTTATGTTGCCATGTCTTGACTGAGAAAGCTGAACTTCTTCCTCTCAGCCACTTCTCTGAGAGCAGGATCCCAATCTGGGGTTGCCAAAGGTTTCACAATACGTTTCTAGTAACGGCTTTGTGTGCTGCAGTTAACTACCCCAGTGTGGCCAATTGAGATGAAATGCATTTCCCTCCTTCCGTCAGATTTCCAAAATTCATATTTACTCATAATTTACTCAGTCTTTATTGAGTTCTGTGAGCAGTCACAGCCTTTTGCCTGGCTCCAGGGACAACAGGCCAGGTGTGTACAGGCAGAGAGAATGGTCCCTGCTGCGCTTGGCCTTTTGGTGAATTTCAGTCCTGGTACTATGTAAAAATTGTCTGAGTAAAGGAGGAAGGCCCTAGATAGCTGAAAGGTTTTCCATTCCCAAAATGTGTAAGAACAGTGACTGTTCTGAGGGATGTGGAGGGGCAGACAAGGGATAGGGTCTGGGGCAGCTTCCCTCACCAGAGAAATCTGCTACTCCTTTCCATATTCCAGCAAGGCTTTTTTTTTTTTTTTTTTTTTTTTTTTTTGCGGTACGTGGGCCTCTCACTGTTGTGCCCTCTCCCGTTGTGGAGCACAGGCTCTGGACGCGCAGGCTCAGCGGCCATGGCTCACGGGCCCAGCCGCTCCGCGGCATGTGGGATCTTCCCGGCCCGGGGCACGAACCCGTGTCCCCTGCATCGGCAGGCGGACTCCCAACCACTACGCCACCAGGGAAGCCCTCCAGCAAGGTTTTTAATAGCAGAGCGAAGATGGCCAGACTAGCAGTAAAGGAAGAAGGGGAAGGGGAAAGCAATGTGGTTTTCAGTGGCCGGGTGAGAACAAGCTTTATCCAGATTAAGGTGTGCACATTAACTTCTCGTATTTCTCAAACTTCCCCAGTGAACATATGCCAGAGAGGAGGGCACTTATATTAACAAGCTGCACCAGCCTCAAGGCAGTAGCATTTAACACTGAATACCACAAAGACTCACAGACATCAACAATGTTTGTATTTCGGAGGTTCTCCTCCAGTTCTGGGGCGGGGCACACACACAAAAAAAAGGCAAAAGAAATTTCGGGATGGAGAAGGCTCAGATTTGTCCATGTGACACAGCTGTGCTGCAGATCCCCTGCCCTGGGGGTGTTTGTGACTCCGTTCTCAGACCCAGGCATATTCCGAGGTGGTGAGTGGGCGGGGAGAAACACAATGAAGACCCAAGTCAGTCCCAGCTTGCCGCGCCTCGGTTTCTGGAACTGCAATCTCAGATTTGTAGCTCTTATTCCAGTCTTCAGCTATTTCACAGCAGGTTGGGCTTTTGAGTTATTCACATCCAACCACCCCTAGCAAAACCTCCCTCCTAAGGAACTGCCCTCACGCCCTGACAAATTCCCTGAGACAGCTGTTTACCCGTCGAGTGCAAATAATCCTAAAGGAGGTGCAGCCATCTGGTTGGTGACTCCCACGGTAGAAGAAGAGGGCTGTGGGGAGGGAGGGAGAACGGGTTGGGGGGGCGATGCCCTACTGGCCTCCGTAGTCCCCAGGCAGCTACTCGCAGGACCAACAGCTGTGGGCTCCGAGACCTGGCCTGCCCCCGCCATAGCCCCCATTCCACTCGGCTGCCCACCCTTACCTGAGCCTTTCCCCAGAGCGCGGTCCTTGCAGCTCGCTCCGGGACCCTCGGCAGGAGCCCTTGGCCCTCGTAGCCACGCCCCTATTATGCCCACAGCCCAGACCACGCCCATGCCCCCCTAGGTCACGCCCTTCCAGACCGAGCCGGTCCCTGCCCTTTGGCCTGGCGCCAAAGTCACGCCCTTCTCTCCCGGACCACGTCCAGAGTTCCGCCTGGGCCAGCCTCTCCCCCTTGGTTACGTCCCTGCGTTCCGCTCTGGTCCCCCCCCTCAAGACGCGCTTAGCCCCTCACGCTACCCCCTTGGGGCAGGACTTTGTCGCGGGAATTCGAGGTCACGTGGGCGGCCCCCACCTTGTCTCTAGAGAAACCCTCCCAGGCCCTGGGAACTGAGCTCTGGCGAAGTTTTGTCGGGTGAAATCAGACCGCAGGCTTAAAAAATTACTTTCCTGAGGTTTCTCCCCATTTCCAAACATCAAGACTAGATATACTGAGAGCAGGTGGCTCAGGGAAACGCAAACACTGGACGGGTCTTGCAACCGTCATTCTCCCTCTAGTTTTCATGTCCAATTTTTCCGAGTTTCTTCGACCCAGTTTTCATATCCTCTGAACTGGAATTATGGAACCGTGCTTTTTCCAGCCAGTTTTCACGTTCTTTAAGCCAGAACTGTCACTACTGCTCCTTCTAGTCCCTCATCGGACCTTAAATGCTAGGCAGATGAATGGAGTAAGTAGAACTGTATTTCCTGATGTCTCCGGCTGATGACCTTTCCAGTGAGCTCTTGCTGTCTAGGGCCTGTCGAGACAGTATTACGCTTAGACTCAAACTCTGGTTGCCACCCTGAATGCGCTGAGATTATTCTGCTAGCCTCATTCTCTCCATTTTCAACTCTGGGTCCACAAGGAAAATGTGTAGAGGTTATAACCAGCTTTTCCACCCCTGTACAGAAATCTCAGATTCATTCATTCAAATCATATTTATTGAGTGCATGCTCCCTTGACAAATAAGCCTCAAGGAGCTTACAGTAAGAAGTTGTCCCAACTTGGGACATGACAAGAAATGAGGAGCAAGAGATGTGGCAAGAGGTTGATAGGTAGAAAAGGATTTGGTAATCACAGGTCTTCCTGATTGGATTAGTAGGAATATTTTGGGTGGCAAACATAGGAAGCCACTTTTATAGGACTTAGTACACTTCTTTACACAATAAATTCTAAAATCTTCATTGAAACCCTATTTGCATGTGTAGAAAGATATCATTTCCACTTCTTAGCAGTAAGGTTTGCTGCTTTTATTTCTTCATATGCCAACAATAAAGATTTTATGATAGCATATTTGGTTACTTTTTCTTCTCTTCCCACCCTCCATTGCATTTCTGGCTTGAAGATAGTGGGAATATTCAACATGCTGTGCTAGAAGGAACACAGAGAAAAGAACACTTTCAACAGAACTCACCCTGACCCTGAGAACGCTGCCTCATTTATAAAATGTTTCAACTGTTAGCCATTTTTGCCTGGAAAATGAACTCACAGAAATTGGCCCAAATGCAGCCTATACAAATTAATGAGTTGATTTTGTACAGTTAGTTCTACCTCACCTTCTTCCATAAATGATTTGAAGCACCTTACTAAAATATAGACGTTACTGGATAAACGAAATAGTGGAAGGAGCCAGGGAAAGGGGAACTTAATGGAAGGAGAATAATGCAGCTGATGATAAGATTAGCATTTAAGTGAATAAGCCATCAGATCCAAAATAATTGTTTAAGATGGGCCAGAGATTTGCCCCCAAGCCTATGAATGGCAATAGAAAAGAGGAAATAGCTATCATTTTAAGGTCTTCCAGTGTTTATAAGATAAAAATCAACCTTTTGTTCTTTTAGAAACACAGTTTTGCTTGAATTTTAGTCCTGGGAGAAATCCCATTTCTTCAGTAGAGATGTATAGATCTATACAGTATAGATGATGTAGTGACCAAAGTGGGAAATAAAGAGTTAAACACAGGTCCCCTCAATGTAAACTGTTGGTGCAATTACAAAGCACAGTGCATTAATCAATTCTTTGAACCGTCAAAAATTTTCTGTTCATCCAAGTACACAGGCCCTTAATGGTCTGGCTTAATTCAGGGTAGCAATTTGATAATCGTTCCCCAGGATGGCAAATAGGTTTCAACTCATACGTCAACTTTGAGCCATGTGTAGTGGCTGCTTAAATAACTGTGTTGACTTTCGTGGCTTTGTCTAGGCTCAGAAGGAAGAAGTTCTGTGATTGATTAGCAATGTCTGTCATGGGTGCGGAATGGATGAGTGGCTGCATGCAAAACCCTATTTGGTGTCCCTGATTTGTAGAAAAGAGGTCTTGTATCCAGGACTTTTGTGTAGTCACTCCAAATCAACAGTTCTTGTTATAGGGCTTTTGATAAATACCCGACAGTAGAGAGTTCAAGGTCCCTATCTCACTCTATCCCATCCACACTGGCCTTCCCCTGTCCACTCCTATCTCAGAACATTTTCCTATGCTGTTCCCATTGTTCAGACCATTCTTTGCTAGATTTACATGGCTGGCTTGTTCTCATCATTCAGTTCTCAGCTAAAATGCCACCTCTTTAGAGATGTCTCTCTTGGCAACCATATCTGAAGTTATATCCAGAGCCTCTCAATCTGTACCGGGCATAGGGATCACCTGGAGGTCTTGTTACAATGCAGACTCTGACTCAGTGGTTCTGGGGTGTGACCTGAGATTCTGCCTTTCAAGCAGTCTCCCAGGAGATGTAAACCTGCTGTTTACAAAAGACACCTTGAATAGTAGCCCCACTTCTCCCTCTCTGTCACATTATCTGTTTCATTTTCTTCATGTTATATCTCATGATTTGAAATTATTTGTTTATCTGTATATTGGATTGTTTGTTGGTTGTTTACTAGAAAGTAAATTCCACAAGAGCAGAGACTTTGACAAGTTAGTTCAACTTTATATTCCCAGCACTTAACACAGTACCTGGCACATCTGTGGATGCTCTTTAAATATTGCTAAATGAATGATGTTGTTCAAGATTCATTGATTCCTTTATCTCTTCAGTGCCTGCTTGTTGACTACTTCAGTGACTGCTTATTTATACACCAGGAACTAGATTATAAATGAAAAAAGGCAGTGCTGCTCAGGTGCCAGTCCATGAACTGCTGGTTACTGGTCCAAACTGAGATAAGAAACTTGAACTAGAATGTAAATCCGATCTGTCACTAAGCACATTGTTTAGTTAGGATGACAGTTTTTTTATTTCATAGCAAGACTTTACTGATGAAGGAAGCAATGAATTGTTTTCCCTTCTGGGGCAAGTTCCTCTTCTCATCCTAGTCTGGTAACAGTGTCTGTACTGGCACCTGCTGATGGGACACATTTTTTTTTTTTTTTTTTTTTTTTGCTGTACGCGGGCCTCTCACTGCTGTGGCCTCTCCCGTTGCGGAGCACAGGCTCCGGACACACAGGCTCCGCGGCCATGGCTCGCGGGCCCAGCCGCTGCGCGGCATGTGGGATCCTCCGGGATAGGGGCACAAACCCGTGTCCCCTGCATCGGCAGGCGGACCCTCAACCACTGCGCCACCAGGGAAGCCTGGGACACATTTTGAGTAGCATTGAGGAGAGAAATATATAGTATGTTATATGAAACTTACATATTTATAATTTTTCCATCTTCAGAAAACTCATAGGCAGGTAGAAATACACATTTAAAGACAGAATTATAAGATTTTTAGTCACTTGCTATAATAAATAATTGTGTGAGAGAGCAGAGACTTGTGAGAGAGAATGAACACTTTTTTAACAGAAAGAATTGCAGGAGAAAATGGGGACTTGTGGGATAGAACAGAAGATTATGGTAGAAAATGGATAATTATAGAAGGGAATGGAGAAGTGTGGGAGAGAATGGGGAAATTTGTGAGTAAAAGAAGAATTGTGGGAGAAAAATAATTGTGGGATAGAAAAGAATGATGGGAGAAAGAATTCTGGGAGGGAGTGAAAGATTGTGGGCAAGAACAGAGAATTGTGGGAGAGACAAGGAATTTTAGGAGACAGGGTGTGATGGTTAATTTTATGTGTCAACTTGGTTGGGCTACAATGCTCGGTGCTCAGTGTTGGTCAAACATTATTCTGGATGCTTCTGTGAAGGTAGGGCTTGGGAGGGGGATGATATTAACATTAAAATCAGTGGACTGAGTAAAGCATAGTGCCCTTCATCATGCGGATGGGCCTCATCCAACAGTTGAAAGCCTTAATAGAACAAAGACTGACCTCCCCTGGAGAAATTCTATCAGCCAACTGTGTTTGGACTCAGCTCAACTTTTCCCTGGGTCTCCAGCCTGCCAGCCTACCCTGCAGGTTATGGAGTTATCAAGCCTCCACAATCAGTCGAGCCAGAGGTCCCCAACCCCTGGGCCATGGACCGGTACTGGTCCGTGGCCTGTTAGGAACTGGGCTGTACAGCAGGAGGTGAGTGGCAGGCGAGTGAGCAAAGCTTCATCTGTATTTACAGCTGCTCCCCATCGCTCGCATTACCACCTGAGCTCCGCCTCCTGTCAGCATTATGGTGAGTTGTGTAATTATTTCATTATATATTACAATGTAATAATAATATAAATAAAGTGTACAATAAAAGTAATGCGCTTGAATCATCCCCAAACCATCCCCCACCCCACCCCCTCCGTAGAAAAATTGTCTTCCATGAAACCGGTCCCTGGTGCCAAGAAGGTTGGGGACCACTGCCTTAAATAGTTCTCTTTCTCTTCTTCTCTTTCTCTCTCTCTCTCCCTGTATATGTGTGTATCTCTTATTGGTTCCGTTTCTCTAGAGAACCCTAATACACAAGGTATTGTGAGAGAGACAGAGAATTGGCCCCTTACACCTTGGCCTTGCCACATGAGCTCAGTCCTAATCACTGCCCCCTGTGCCTCTCAGACTCAGGACATTCCCTTGGCTGCTCCTATGCTCCTTCATGACCATTCCCATCCCTCTAGAGTCTCACCCCTGCATTCTGCCTGACCAAATCTTTCTCATCTGAGCCACTTCCCATCCCTCCTCCCTTCCATGTTCCTACTTTTCCCAGACAATCTTTGCACTCCATGTTAGCCACACAGCCTGGGTAAGCTTCTAACATTCATCTAGGCCATCTCCTTTTCCCGCTTATTGCAGTAAGCTAAGCCTTCTGCTTAATGCTGTGACTACAAAGCTACTGCCAGAGCTACACCTGCTGCATACCTTAAATCACATGCTGACTACCAAGGCACCACAAAGAATTTTGGGAAAGATACAATTATGGGATAGAACAGAGAATTGTGGGAAAGGTACTTTGTGGGAAGAAATAGAAATCTGGAAGAGACAAAATTGTGGGAGAAAACCAATTGTGTGACAACATGGAGAATTGTGGGTTAAAGCAGCGAATAGTGGATGAGAACAGAGATATATAAGAGGTAGGGAATTTGGGGAGAGAGAAGGAATTGTGGGAAAGGCAGGGTATTATGGGAGAGACTGAGAATTCACCCTTTGCATTTGCCCTGCCTCTTCTGCTTTGCCATCTTTGCACCTTCATGATCACCATGCCCCCTAAAGCTGCCAACCTACCTCTCCTGCTATGGCCACTTCCCCAGATGTTTCCTTGGCACTTTATTCTCCATTCAGAACCACTCTATGCTGCATTATACCCATGTTCCCTACCTAAGAGTCAAAGAGAGTTAGAAGAGACATGAAATTATGGGAGAGAATTCTGGGACAGATAGGTAATGGTGGGAGAAGATGGAGCATTTTGGGAGACAACAGAGAATTCTGGGAGAAAACAGAATTTGGGGGGAGACCTACTGGAATGATTGTGGGAGAGTGTGGAGGATGTAGGAGAGCACATGGGATTGTGGGAGAGCCACAGCATTGTGGGAGAGCATGGGGAATTGTGGAAGAGTGGGAGGATTGTGGGAGAAAACAGAGCTGTGGGAGAGACAAGAAACTGTGGGAAAAACAAGGTATTGTGGGAGATCAAGAAAAAGAATTCACGGGAATTCCCTGACAGTCCAGTGGTTAGGACTCCATGCTTTCACTGTGGAGGCCCCAGGTTTCATCCCTGTTCAGGGAACTAAGATCCCACAAGCCATGCAGCATGGCCAAAAAAAAAAAAAAAAAAGAAAGAAAGAAAGAAAAAGAATTCACCCCTACTCTACCTGTATCCTTCCTGCAGGACCACTCCTCACCTTCTGGCCATGCCCTCTTGCTATGAGTCATGCCCTCTCTCCTAGGTTATGCCAGTTTTGCTCCTTCATGATCACACATCTCAATCTAGCATGCCTGTTCTGTTAGGGCCACACACCAGTTATCCATAGCCATACTCTGGCACTTATAGCCAAGACCCTTACCTACCCATCAGGGAGAATTGTGGGTAAGACATGAAATTATGGGAGAACAGAGACTTGTGGGAGATAATGAAGGATTGTGGGAGGGCATGGAGTATTCTGGGAAAAAAGAAAGAATTATGAAAGAAAACAGAATTGTGGGAGAGCACAGGGGATTGTGGGACAGCCCAGAATTATGGAATAGTGTAGAGGATGAGGGAAGACACAGAATTATGGGATAGCATGGAGAATTGTGGGGGATCCCAGAGGATTGTGGGAGAGCAGAAGGATTGTGGGAAAGCATGGGGAATTGTGGGAGAAACAGAGGATTATAGGAAATCACTGGAGGATTATGGGAGAGCACAGGATTGTGGGAAAGTATGAGGAATTGTGAGAAACCTTGGGGAATTGTGGGAGAGCAGGAAGATTGTGGGAGAACTGTGGAAGAGACAGGATTGTGGGAAAGTATGAGGAATTGTGAGAAACCTTGGGGAATTGTGGGAGAGCAGGAAGATTGTGGGAGAACTGTGGAAGAGACAGAGGATTGTGGGAAAGCACTGGAGGGTTGTGGGAGAGCACAGGATTATGGAAGACCATAGAGGATTGTGGAGAGCACCAAGGATTGTGGGAAAGCATGGGGGGTTGTGGGTGAGCAGGAGGATGTGTGAAAGCATAGAAGACTACGGGAGAGAGGTAGCATTGTGGGAGAGCACAGAGGATAATGCAAGAAAACAGAATTGTGGAAGAGCAAGAGGATTCTGGGGGAAAACAGATTTGTGGGTTAGTATGGAGAATTGTGGGAGAGTCAGAAAATTTGAGAGAGAAAATGGAATTGTGGGAGAAATAATTCATTTCCTGATTTTCTACCAGTCTTTCCCTCAGGACCCATGCCTGTCGCATTCTGGTCATGCCCTCGTTGTATCATATCCCTCCCTCCCAGGTCACACTACCTCCTGCCCCACAGACTCAAATAAATAACCTAAGTTTACACCTCAAGGAAGTAGAAAAGGAAGAAAGCTTGTGGAAGCAAGCTATTGCTAACTACATAAAAATCAACACAGTGACTTACAGTCTGTATTTGATCTCTTTTCCTTTTTTTTTTTTTTTTTTTTTTTTTTGGCTGCACTGTGTGGCTTGAGGGATCTTAGTTCCCTCAAACTGAGGCCCAGAGCAGTGGAAGTGTGGAGTCCTAACCACTGGACTGCCAGGGAATTCCCAAATTGCCTGTTATTTTTTAAGGTAAGAAATGAATGACATTTGGTATTGGCAATGATTTTACAGACCTGACTCCAAAAGCAAGGGCAACAAAAGCAAATAAACAAGTGGGACTATGTCAAACTAAAAAGTTCCTGTACAGCAAAGGAAATCGTCAACAAAATGAAAAGGCAGCCTACAGGATGGGAGAAAATATTTGCAAATCATTTTTCTGAAAAGATGTTAATATCTAAAATATATAAAGAACTCATACAACACAATAGCAAAAAAAAAAGTGATTAAAAAATGGGCAGAGCACCTCAATGAGAAGCCCGCGCGCCGCAATGAAGAGTAGCCCCCGCTCGCTGCAACTAGAGAAAGCCTGCGTGCAGCAACAAAGACCCAACACAGCCAAAAATAAATAAAATTTCAAAAAAATGGGCAGAGGATCTGAATAGACATTTTTCCAAAGAAGACATACAAATGGTCAGCAGGTACATGAGAAGATGCTCATCATCACTGATCATCAGGGAAATGCAAATCAGAACCGCAGTGAGATATCACCTCATACCTGTTAGAATGGCTATTATCAAAAAGATAAAAAATAACAAGTGTTGGTGAGGATGTGGAGAAAAGGGAACCCATGTGGGAATATAAATTGGTGCAGCTACTATGGAAAACAGTATGGAAGTTCCTCAAAAAATTAAAAATAGAACTACCATATGATCCAACAATTCCACTTCTGGGCATTTATTTGAAGAAAATGAAACGATTAATTCAAAAAGATAAATGCACCTCCGTGTTCATTGCAGCATTATTTACAATAGCCAAGATATAGAAATAACCTAAGTGTCCATTGATGGATGAATGGATAAAGAAAATGTGGCACATATACACAGCGGAATACTATTCAGCCATAAAAAAGAATGAAATCTTGCCATTTCCGACAACCAACATAAATGGACCTCGAGGGCATTATGCTAAGTGAGATAAGTTGGACAGAGAAAGACAAATATCGTATAATCTCACTTATATGTGAAATCTAAAACACCCCAACAAACAAACCATCCAAGCTCATAAATGTAGGTGCACTCTGTCTCAGCCCCACCCTATCATGCGTGCTATACCCCCTTCACCCCCCCACCTGTCAGACCTGTTCCCTGGAACCTCAGGGGGCACCTGTGCGGGGGCCCAGGTCTCCTGAGAAACCGGCTCAGGCCCCAGAGCTTGGTTCCGGTGGCATTTGTATAATGAAATGAGGCTATGGACCCATGGTCCTTGTCTAAAAACATGAAGGTATGCCCCTTCAACTCAGGTGGAGTGCGACATTTTTCTCCTCCACAGTAGCAAGATTTGCTACGTATAATTCTTCGTATGCCAGTAATAAAGAGTTTAGATCACGTATCAGTTCCCTTCTCTGCCCCTCCTCCCC